>NC_086444.1:763208719-763820281 GCF_028390025.1 Pseudophryne corroboree | reverse complement strand
AAAGGAGCTTTATAGACATAAACAACAATGCATCTAATACAGAAGATTTAAGTAATACAGCAATAGAAAAAACACACTAACAAGTCTAACCATATGGCATCTACGGTAGTTGGATTTGTGTTTGCCTCCATCTCATCCTATCACCCACTTTTTCCAGCACCTTCTGACAGTTTAGTTGTTCTTAATAAGAAATCTAACTAAATATATTTTTTCTTACTACAATGTTATTTGTGTTTTATATGGAGATGAGCGGTCCGGATTTTAAGAAATCCAAACTGCTCCAAACTTCCGGGATCCGATGCAGTCGAGCCGGGGGCCGGATCTCATGGTTTCGGCTTGGGCACCAATTTCAAAAGACCCATTATGTCAATGGGCTGACTGCTGATTGGCTATGAGAGCCATCTGTCACGGCTCTCATCAATCAGCGTGTCCTCATAGACTTTAATGGCAGCCCGCATCATGCTAATGACACCACTGCCTGCACTGCTGGCACCCCTGCACTGAGAACATCACCGTCACTGCTGACACCACCAGCACCCCAGCAGTACAGACACCGCTGGCAACATCATACTGAGGACACTGCCAGTACCCCTGCACTGCAGACACTCCTGCACTGAGGACACCATTGACATCACCTGTCACAGTAAGTGCACTATTGGTGTATCTGCCCAGCACTGTATACTGCATTGTATTTGACCCACACTGTATCCTACACCATATCAATGCCACACTGTATCCAACCCGCACTGTATCCAACCTGCACTGAATCCAACCAGCAATGTATTCAGCACTGTATCCTTCCCGAACTGTATCCTGCACTGTATCCAACCAGCAATGTGTATCCAGCACTGTATCCAACCCAAACTGTATCTGACCCACACAGTATCCAACCCACACTGTATGCGACTCATAGTGTATAGGGCAATGTATCCAACCCGCAGTGTATCCCGCACTGTATCCAACCACCCACACTGTATCCAACCTGCACTGTTTATGACCCTCACTGTTTCCAACCAGTAGTATATCCCACACTGTATCTGACCTGTACTGTATCCCACACTGTATCCAACCTGTCCGGTATCCCACACTGTATCCAACCCATACTGTATTATGCAGTTTAGTCAGCCAGCCTTTGGCCAATATTGCTGAAAACAGTATGGTTAGCTGTGAGGTGATCAAAATTGAGTTGAAGTGACTGGAAAATAATGTTATCAAGGTTAAAACTACTCTAGAAACAAGAAAGGCCCAAGTTACTGTAAGTGATTATACCTTTCTTTGTCAATTTTTGAAGAAGAAAAAAACAAATCCAAATCCAAAGCCAGTCATGGCAGTTTGGCATCCAGGTATGGTCCAGCGCATATCCCTAGATTTATAATAATTATACATAGACAACCTCTGCTGAGTTATGATAATGCTTGCAAACACATGACAAGTAAAGAGGATAGAATATAACAATTGCAAAATAAAGAATAACTGTCTATTTGAACCTCTAAGCTTATTTTGCTCTTTTAGCACAGTTGAAAAAATGGAACCAGTGATTTTTATTAGTGCTCTTTTTTCATTGTTTTGTTGGGGGATTGGGTGGGTGGAGCATACATAGCATACAACTTAAAAAAGAGTGGGATAATTTTTATGTTGAATTCCCAGAAGACTCTGGATGTTTTGACAAAATTTTAGAAAACTTACCACAATATTTAAAGCATAACATTTTTTGTACATTTATTATTACACATGAAATATCTGAATTCCCTTTTCACATTAGACCACCCCACACAAAATAAATAAATAAATAAATAAATACATAAATAAATGCTGTAATAATAAGTTAATGCAATATATTTTTCAGAATATAGGACCTTATTCAGCACGAGTCACAAAGTTGAGAAAATGCAATTCATCCAATTATCAAATGACTGTGAATACAACATTTGCATGGCATATGCACATCCACGATTTGCAATTTATTCTGTGAATGCATTGTGCTTCAAAGCAATCACATTTTGATTGACAGGAAGCCAGCATTTATGGAAGGAAACATGGCATTTTGTGGGTGTGTTTATCAAAGCTCAGGCGTGCCAAGACATTTTTTGGTAGGGTCTCTGATGTCAGTGGTGACCACTTCAATCCTATCGCATTAGCAGAATTGTGGATGACTTTGCCTGGTGTAGATGGACAAACTGTTTGCTGTTCCTGCTTTTGCGACTGGTTATGGGATCACATTGCGCATTACGATGCAATTGCAATGCATGCAATGGGCTTTTATTTTCATCCTTTCTGGGCGGCAACTTTTTGATCGTAGCAAATGCTTTTTAGCAGTTTTGCTATCCATGCTGAATAAGGTCCATAGCCATCATACATGCATTTTTTTCTAGAGTAGCATTTTCTTATTCGTTTTTGTAGAATAATGTCTCACATACGGCTACAGCAGGTGCCTTTTGTTCTTTTTTTAAACTGGTTTGACTAATAAAGTACAATTTTGTCAAATTTTAAAAGGAACATTACAAATAGTATTCATCATGGTACCACCAATGTAAACATAGCCTTCAACATGTTCCCAGGGCTAAGCTAGATTATAGACACACTAGATCAAGACCTTTAAAGACTATGAAAGATTAATAGGATAGAAAAATGACAAGCGAGTAGCTGCCAAGGATTTGGGCTATACTTTGCTGAAGAAAGAAGGTAATTGTATCCTACAGGGAACATCTGTCAAGGCGATGAATAGCATAGATTTAAAAAAAACATAACAAAAAAAAGCAAAGTTTGTTTTTCTACATCAAACAAATATATCATACTAATCTGTTTTATACACACGTAAATTCTGAAAATATTTAAAATATCCCTGAAGTGAAGTATAGACATTACTGAGAACAAAAAGTATTATTTATTAGATTTTGGACAATAGTTTTAATACTTTTTATCCATGTCCAAATGAATAAAGACACCAAGTAAGCACATTTTTAAAATTAATCATTCACAGATATTTAAATCAAACTGATTGATCCATGTACTTTACTATCAATAAAGATTTACTGTAGGATGCAATATAATCACATAGGCACTAGAGATGTGCTAGGACCCTGTGTTTTGGTTCTAATTTATCATGTGTTTTGTCTTGGCAAAACCACTCTAAAGTGTTTTTGGTTCAGATTCAGTTTTGGTTTGGTTGTACATGCCTTTAAAATTAATAAACATTGATATATAAATAGATAAAAATCAATAACAACAGCTAAAATCATGTAATTTGGATCTGTTGACATACAATCCAAACCCTGACTTCGATTTTTAACTATCAACAGACCCGATCCAAAACTTAATTCAACTTGGAATCCCAAAGTTAATCTGAACTGGGACTCACTTTGACTTGTAACCTCTAAGTTTGGTTGTGTTCATATATTAGAAAACTGAACTGCACAACTCTGATTGACAGTCACAAACACAGTATAGTTCTGAAACTCCCATAATGTAGGCTGCATTAACTGGAGTTTTATGTATAATTCCCATTTTTATTCTAAATACATTAATTGCTTTGTGTCAAAAAGCCCTCTGGAGACCTCAGACTCAGTCCTCGCTACTTACCCATTTGGATGCTGTTGGGTCTTTACTCCCATCTTCCAGGGATCCACTGTCTGATGTATGCAGCAGCCTCTCCTGAGCTAATTCACTGTTATCTGCACTTTGCGTGTGTGGCTGGTTCCGGCATTCTCCACGTGTGGGGTCCCACCAACTACAATTACAGGTCGCCACCATCTTCTGGCACTGCTGAACCACCAATGGGAATACAGATTCTAGGTCTCTGTCAGTACCAGCCAATCCACTGCCAGCAGTCCCTATAAAAGACTTCCTGAAATGCTGGTGGGTTGCCAGTGGAAAGTCTTTCATTTTCTCAGTCTGAGTAGAAGTCTTGTGCTCCCCAGTGTGCTCTCATTGGGCCTCTCAATGTGAGTCATCGTTCAAGCCCCAGAACCTCTTTTTCTATTCCAGTGTCCAACCACAGCACTGTTGTTCCCAGCACAGCATCCAGAACCAAAGGTACTAACCCAGTGTCCAGTTGCAGTACTGCTGTTCTCAGTACAGCATATAGAATCACCTGTATCAGCCCGGTATCCAGATGCAGTACAGCTGTTTCCAGCACAGCATCCAGATCCACTGATTCCAGCCTGATGTCCAGTTGAAGCACCACTGCTCCCAACACAGAGTACAGAATATCCGCGGTGACTACCGAATGTTAAGGGTAAGATAGGGATAGTGCCTCATTACCGCCAAACCATCACCGCTCTGGAGACCACCATTGACTTCCCCTTTTATCCGTTTGTACACGGGTCCTTCCTGGGTGAGACCCGGTTAACACCCCTTTCACCCATGCATATACTGTGAATGGGTCGCATTGACCCGGCAACCCATTCACACTGCACCTGACCCAGTAATAACCCGATGTGACCCTGCTTTATTATTAAAATACTGGGACAGGTGACCCAGGGATTGCGGACTTACCCCTTTTACACTGCACATCAACCCACATCGACCCAGCAATATACTGGGTTATTTGTGCAGTGTGAAAGGGATAAGTATACCCACAATAACTCAGCACCAACTCGTGCACAGGAATTTCCTCAAGTGGCCCAGCTCCCTAGATACTGCTTCCTCTCCAACTCTAGGCCCCAATGCCAGACCAAGAGCACAGCTTATCAAGCCCTGACACTCACAGGAGTGTTAGAAACCATTTTTTTATACTTGTAATGTGCATATCAAATGTAAACACATTTAATGTGTGGTTAATATGCTATTGTTCTAGTATGTTACAGTATACAATGCATTCAAATGCAGGTAAGAGAAACAACAAGCAAAAAACCTCTGCTACTAATATGAGATGTCATACATCAACATACCTAGCCCTAGCAACTTGTCTATTGATGTTGTAAAATACGCTGTAGTATAGAAACTGAATCTTATTCCAGACTAAATCCAAATGAAAGCTTATACTGTTTATTGTAGAAATAGTATCTGTCTGTCAGCTTTAAGTCTGGGGGCAAACAGAATGCTGGCATATGTACTCTATTTTAGAGCAGAAAAAAGCATTAGGCAGATTCTCTGATGTACTCTACTTTTAACCAATTAACTGATGATTTAAAAAAAAAAAAAACACTCCAAAATTGTAATTTTTTTAATGAGGGAATTAGGTGAAGAACATGAATTTAACCCTATCCAAAATGATTTTAGTTAAAAAAATAAAAATATTTTTTTTTCAAACATCGAAACAGTGATCCAAAACATTATGACCATCGAAACATTGTGACCATCGCAGATTTCATTTTGAAAGCTGGGACAGCCTCCAGCTACACGGGGGGTCCTGGGACGGTTAATTTACACTCCCCAGTGGCTGCTATGAGTTGCGAATGCAGACATTGCACCCCGCTTCTGGGGTGGCGAGTGCTGTGGTTTTATATTTGTTTGTATGTATATATATATAAATATATATATATATATATATAGTATAAAGCAGATCCGGGACTCCTGGATCTAACAAACCATCATGTGCCCCAGTGCCATCCAAGTCCAATATAGGGAAATACAGATTCAGTGTGGAGGTGGCACTCAGCAGACTTATGACAGCAAATATAGGCAATGGGTCCATTCTAGCAGCAGAGCTTTCAAACTTTTAGTCCTACATAAGGAGGGTCATTCTCACCCATTCGCATGCAGCGGTTCATCGCTGTGGTGCGAACGTGTCAGAAATACACATGCGCAGCGGCCGCAATGTGCACACACGTCACTGCCCAGCAACAGTCGTCACCGGGCAACGACCAGAAAGAAGATGAAAGTGAACGCTAGCGCGATCACAAAAATATTGACAGCGGGAAGGTGTTCCGGAGTGGATACTCACCATTTTCCGGGTATGAAGATCCGAACGCAGGCGTGTCCAGGCGTTTGGAGGGCGGTTGTCTGACGTCAATTCCGGGACTTTCATCACTGGATCCATAGCACAGGGTAAGTAACTGCAGGGTTAGTCTTGTTCTGCACAAAACTTTTTTAGCATAGCAGGGCTGCACAAGCAATCGCAGCCCTGCTATGCTAAAATACACCCCCATATGCTGCGTCTAGTTCATCGCGCAAGCAGCAAAAAGTTGCTACGTGCGATCAACTCGGAATGACCCCTAAGAAACATTTCGATACAGATTAATCTGAACAGATGTATTTGCAGTTATATTATGTGTGATATAGTTGCTAGGTTTTAAATTTTAAGACTTTGTGATAGTGTAGGACCTGCAAGAAGGTGGGGTACCTTGGCGAGCATTTTGAAGGCTTCAGTGCATTGGCCAATTCACTAACTAAATCCCCATCATTGATTTATTGATGTTGTGAGGATAAGTGAGTTTTCTATGGTGAGTGCTGAATTTTCTGTTTGTATATATTTAAGTAGGTGGCCATGGGCTACATGCACCCTACCCTATGAGTGGTGAGTGCAGACATTGCACCCCGCTTCTGGGTGGCGAGTGCTGTGGTTTTATATTTGTTTGTATATTGCAGGGTTAATCTTTGGTTAACTTTTATTAACTGTGGCCACAAGTTTTTTCATGCACCCCTGTGTAATCTCAATTGTTCTAAACCTGTGTCAGCTGCCCCTTAGTAATTTATCAGCCAGTGTCAGGTGACTCGTGTACCTTTAAAAGCCATAAGGTATGTGGCAGGTGCATATTAAACCTAGTGGGCATATTTGCAGTTATATTATGTGTGATACAGTTGCCAGGTTTTAATTTTTAAGACTCTGTGATAGTGTAGGACCTGCAAGAAGATGGGGTACCTTTGCGAGCGGTTTGCAGGCTTCCGTGTATTGGCCAATTCACTAACTAAACCCCCATCATTTATTTATTTATTTTGTGAGGATAAGTGAGTTTGCTATGGTGAGTGCTGAATTTTCTGTTTGTATATATTTAAGTAGGTGGCCATGGGCTACATGCACCCCACCCTATGAGTGGTGAGTGCAGACAGTGCACCCCGCTTTTGGGGTGGCGAGTGCTGTGGTTTTATATTTGTTTGTACATATATATATATATATATATATATTATAAAGCAGATCCGGGACTCCTCGATATAACAAACCATTATGTGCCTCAGTGCCATCCAAGTCCAATATAGGGAAATACAGATTCAGTATGGAGGTGGCACTCAGCAGACTTATGACAGCAAATATAGGCAATGGGTCCATTCTAGCAGCTGAACTTTCAAACTTTTAGTCCTACATAAGGGGGGTCATTCCGACCCGTTCGCATGCAGCGGTTCATCGCTGCGGTGTGAACGGGTCAGAAATGCGCATGCATGGCGGCCACAATGTGCACACACGTCATTGCCCAGCAACAGTTGTCGCCAGGCAACGACCAGAAGAAAGAAGAAAGTGATCGCTAGCGCGATCGTATGAAGATTGACAGTGAGGAAGTGTTCCGGGCTGGATACTCACCATTTTCCGGGCAAGGAGATCCAAACGCAGGCGTGTCCAGGCATTTGGAGGGCGGTTGTCTGACGTCAATTCCGGGACCTTCATCGCAGGATCCATCGCACAGGGTAAGTAACTACAGGGCTAGTATTGTTCTGCACAAAACTTTTTTTGCATAGCAGGGCTGCACAAGCAATCGCAGCCCTGCTATGCTAAAATACACCCCCCATAGGTGGCGTCTAGTTGATCGCACAAGCAGCAAAAAGTTTCTACGTGCGATCAACTCGGAATGAGCCCCAAGAAACATTTCGATACAGATGTAATCTGAACAGATGTAGCCCCTCATTGTGGCTACATCCTGCCAGGAAGTACACTTCCAGAGCAGCTAGGCGTGCTCATGCATAGCCACATCTTTTGCTGCGGGGCCCGTGTGCATCTAAGGCGCACATGCGTCTTAGACATGCACACACAGTCAGGGTAATTCCCCTAGATGTAGCCATGATGAGCGTGGCTACATCAGTCTATCTATCTATCTATCTATCTATCTATCTATCTATCTATCTATCTATCTATCCAGTATATATATATATATATGTATATATATATACATACAGTGTGTATATATATATATATATATATATATATATACAGAGAACAATATAGGCGGCACTCAGAAATAATTTCAGGATACAGCAGGTATACAACAATGTATCCACAAATTATTTCCATGTGCCGCCTATATCGTTATCTCTGTATATTGGACCTATGGATAATGGGGACCTAGGAGGGCACCGAGACAGTTAAATATCTAGTGCTGGTAGAATTATCTTGGTATGCCTCTGTCAATATCCCAACAGCAGCATTCTGCCTGCCAGAATGCAATAAGTTCCCTTGTGGGCTTGGCGGCTCACTACGCTTGCCACAGGATTTATTCCCACTCTAAGAGTTATGTGGATGCCCTCGAGTGGGAATAGTCCTGTTGCGTTGGAATTCCGGCTGGCGGCATTGTCGGCTGTTAGGATTCTGGCGTCAGTATCCTGACTGCAGGGAATCTGACAGATGGCAATTTAAACCCATCCCATATATATATATATATATATATATATATATATATATATATATATATATATATATATATATACAAACAACACTTATAATTCATAAGAATTATCAACATGCCCATAATATGCCATCAGACCTCCTCATTACTATGTTGGGTATTACATCCATACAGAAATACACTGACTTTTTTTAACTGTATAGTAACAATAATAATAATAATAATAATAATAATAATTAACTTTTTTCTTGACTTCTATTTATTTTTATTCTTTAACTGTGCTCTGCTCCTGCTTTTATTGCTATATGCCTTTTGATTCTCCCTTCTTTTTTTCTGTTCCTGGAACAGACAGGGGCAGATATTCACTGGCCATGTCAATTTGGGAACCTACTACTGACAAAGGCTCACATCAACTGAGTAACTGACTCACTGGCATATTTGTATATTCATATCCAATCAAGAAAGAGGCACCCATTTATTCTATTTAATAATTTTATCTGCAGGGTGAATATGGGAAGGCACTGGTGTCACTTATACCCCTTTCACACTAGCCAAGATTCCCGGGATTATTCCTGCTGGTGTGAACGGGTCCTGAGCCAAAAATCCTGGGATTTCTGTCTAGGCATTTCAACCCTACAATGTAGCAGGGTTGTTTCCAGGATCATCCCGGGTTAGTGGCCATTGTAAAAGGTGCAGGGACATGTCTCTCCATCCCGGATTGCCTCTGCTCATGCTGATTGGATATGCTAGGGAGCTTTTTGGTGATGTCATTTTTCAGAGGTCCGCAGAGCCATCACACAGCGCAGAGGCAGATACACATTACAGCTCTGTGGCACAACAAACCCCAGCAGAATTATAAACCCCTGCAATGTCTTGGTCCAATGAGCAGGTGAGGGAGCTGTTAAGTATTAGAGGAAAAGAGGAGATCCAGCGCCAGATCATGGGCACTGTCAGAGATACCCAGATCCACCACAACAAAGCAAAGATCCTGGCCTCTTAGGGCATCACCCGGAGCCAGCAGCAAGTGGTCAATAAGCTGAAAGGGCTCAAAGAGCAATTTAACAGGATCCACAACCGTAACAAGAGTGGTGCTGCAAGGTGTGACTGAATCTTTTACAACCAGTGTGCATCAGTCTTTGGCCACACTGAGCTCAGTGACCCCATTAGCCTCTCATCCTCCAGCTCTGCCACTCCCTCACCCTTTGTGGTTGCTCCTGAGAATCATTCTAGCATGGGCAGTAGCCAATGTGGGCCAACATCTCCCTTACTAATCCCAGAGGACCTCATCGACCCCAATCTGGACTCTTCCAACATCCCGATTGATGACAGCATAGACAGCACCAGTGCGGATGCTGTGTCTGGCCAGAACACAGATGTGGGCATGGCACTCCAGTCTGATCCCCTGTCATGCGCACCAATAGTAAGTATTTGCCCTTACTTTGCATAATTTCTGTCCAAAGCACCCACATTCCAATACACATGAATTGTTGGTGGAGCAGAGTGTAGCAAGTGCAGGGGGGAGGATGCCACAAACAAGTACGCACACACCCCTGCTAGTACACTCAGGTATATCACAATAGTGACAAGTTCCCTATCACCAAAATCTATTGCTCTGCATCCATTCTGCCCTATATGCCACCAGTACCACACCGCCATAATGTTAACTGTTGCAAAGTGTATCAAGTGTCTTAACAAGGGTATTAACAAAGTTCAGGAGGGAAACATTCTTCAAAGGAAAATAAGTATTAGTACTCGAGGGCATACATTGAGACCGGAGGGGGGGGAGGTTCAGGGGAAATTTAAGGAAAAATTACTTCACAGAAAGGGTAGTGGATAAGTGGAATAGCCTCCCATCAGAGGTGGTAGAGGCTAAGACTGTAGGGAAATTTAAACATGCTTGGGACAGGCATATGAATATCCTTACAAAGAATTAAGGTTAAAAAAGGGTTGAGATTGCCTAAAGGATAAAATATAAAAGGGACAGACTAGATGGGCCAAGTGGTACTTATCTGCCGTCAAATTCTATGTTTCTATGTTTCTATGTAAGTGCAGGTTGGAGGAGGCCACAAACACTTACAATCACACCAATGCTTTTTCTTATTCCATTTTTTCCTTCTTACACCCCATGCAGTATAATCAGTTACCAAGAGGGAATGCAAAGTAACCAAAGTGGAGCAAGCGGCATGGGCAATGACCACGGTGCTGGTTGAAGATCTGTGCACAGGGCCGGATTAAGGGCCACATGGGCCTGGAGCTTAAAATATTCAAGGGCCTATTATGAGAAACGAGGGAGGTGTGATCAATTCTGTGTGGGTGTGGCGAGAGCCATGTGGGAGTGTACATCCCCTACACTATCAGGTCTAATGTCTCCCTAAATATGTTTAAATATAAAAAAAATTTGCATAATTTTGTCAGAAAAATAGAAATACAGTCTTAATAGTTATGATTTATGGCTGACCATGTGGCCAGCTGGTGGCTAGTGATCATCATGCTGCCATGATGATGGGCCTATTTTTATGTGAAGGCCTAGAGCTGTAGCTCCATCTGCCCCATTGTTAATCTGGCCCTGTGTGCACGCCAACTACGGTTAATAGAGGCAGAAAGAGAGCTGCAGCAATCCTTTATAACACAGATAATGGGCCAATAAGAGTGCATCTTGTGCTAGTACCAAGACTGACAATTTCAGTTTCTGGAACGCATCTTGCCCACATTCAGGGTAGCCACATGCACCCAGCTATCCAGGCCCCTCCTGTCCTAGAGCACAGTTACCCACAGTATTTCAGAGGTCCCTACTATGACCACCCTAACCCTAATACACAGTCTTCTGAATACCCAGTATATAGGCAATTGCCATAGCCAGTGTTTTATTTTGATTGTATCTTCGGTTATGATTTTTTTTTGGTCTGTTAATAGGTCCCAATTTTCATGTTTGGATGGGGGGTGAGGTTGGATTCGGGGTTTTTGTGTTGTATATTGATATGTTTGGTGTGTGTTCCCGACATGTTCTAATTTAATGCCTACAGATAAGGCCAAGTTTGGCACATTTAAATGCCTGTGCATTATTCAGGTTCGATTTCTACCAAGAATAAAAAAAAAGAATAAGACACTCCAAACTGGTGTATTTATTAAGAAATTACTTTAAATGGGTAGCATTATTTATCATGTAACATTTCTGTAAGGTGGGTGGAAATGGTTTCCCTTATGATTTCGGCACTTGAGGAATGTTGCCCCTCAGAGGCCGCCAAATCAAGAGTAGAGTGTGCCACTTTAGGGTCCTGCACAGTCCACTTCTCTAGAAACTGTTCCTTCTGTAACTCACATAAGTTGTGAAGGATACAGCAGGCCGCTACTACATGGGGCATAAATTGGAGGTCCACATCATTTCTCTTCATGAGGGAGTGCCAACATAATTTCAGGAGGCCAAAGGCATTCTCCACCACCATCCATGCCGAACTGAGAGTGTGGGTGTATGCCACTTGGATGGTAGACAGCTGCACATGCTGGGTGTACCCCTTCATTAGCCAGCAACGCAAACGGTAGGCTGCATCCCTATGTGGGATGTCCACCCCATCCACAGTCTTGGATTTCTGTAAGGAAATACAAGAGTATCACTATATTTTATTGCTGAAAGAGGTATGGGGTGGAGCAGGTGACAGCACTCTACACTGAAATAGAGTATTTAAATAAACCTTTTAAAAAGAGAAACACTATAGCCCACACATATTCTGCCACAATTTACACCCAAAAGTGAAATCAGGAAAAACATTTAAAACAACATCCGCCCTGCTTGTCCTCTGCAATTTTGTACAAATCGGAGTTGGCAAGAATGCAAGCATCATGTGCTCACCCAGGCCAGCCAATAAATAAATACATCAGTGAAGCTAAAAGAAGGGTTTGAACAATTTTTAAAACAATGAAAGGTACACTGCTTTTAAAAACACACAGTGTGAAAAATATGCTTACTAGTATTTACGGTTGACCACAGCCTGTAAAACGATGGAATGCCATCCTTTCCGATTATAATAATCTGCCGGGTTGTCACGGTGGGACAATTATTGGGATATGGGTCCCATCGATGGCATTGGCACACCGGGGATTCCCACACTGCAGGAAGCCTTGGGTGGTGTCATCTAGGCACTGCCCTTGTGGTTAGCAGATGAACCATTGGTATAGGGTATCCAGAATAGCCTTCATCACCTAGTGTAGAACTCTGCAGACAGTGGAGATCCTAACACCGA
The DNA here is from genome assembly GCF_028390025.1 of Pseudophryne corroboree. Taxonomy (NCBI): domain Eukaryota; kingdom Metazoa; phylum Chordata; class Amphibia; order Anura; family Myobatrachidae; genus Pseudophryne; species Pseudophryne corroboree. The sequence continues at coordinate 763,807,551 of NC_086444.1, read as the reverse complement.
ATAAGCAGGAGATTGTGCGGTACTCTCTTGGCATAGCATATCACCACAGTGCAATCGCCAGTCTCCTCCTTGGCTGGATGAGTATCCGGTAGTGGGTGGTCTGCATAGTAAGTGCTGGGGTGAGTTGGTCCAGCAGGTAGTGGAATGTAGCAAGCAACATGCAAAAGGGGGCCATCCACTGCTCATCTTTAAAAGCCTCCACAGTCTCCATGAAAACATCTCCATGAGGGTTGTCTCTGACCCACATTCATCACTCGGTCACGGTACTCATTTGCATAATGGAAGCCAGGGTTTGCAAAATCAGGATTCTCCTGTGCAAATACTGGTGTCGAGTCCTGGCCCTCTCTGCCAAAAAAAAACACTCTCCTCCAGATATAACTCAGTACTATAGAGCACAAAGTCAGAAGCTGCATCAGGCTTTCACTTGCTGGGTCAAACAGCAGTAAAGCCCAAACAATCATGAACACAGGCATACACAATGGTACTACGTCAGCCATGATTGCTGCAATGAGGTGAGCAGCTTCATCCTCCCTCTTATGACCTCATCTTTGTGGGCCTAAAAAGGCCATTTCTAATTACATTTTCATATAAATGCAGGGCCATCCTGGGATCAGTATAAAAGGTGCTGACCCTGGTCGAAAGGCTGGTGTAAACAGGGGCCAACCCAGGAATGCCCCGCCATGATCCCAGGACCGCATACCTGGGTAAGTCCCTGCATTTCTGGTGTGAAAGAGGGATTAGGATGCTCTGAGAAAGTAAGGGGCAACTGCGAGAAACTAGTGAAAAGGTCGTTAACTACAATTGACCATGTCACTAACATTCACTTCTCAGCTTATCAGCATATCACAGAACAGCTGCACATAGGAAACCACATAATATAATTTGCTGATAACATTTAGACATACTAGGCTGCCATAGCCCTGAAGGAAATGTGTATTCACTGTACCTGCCTTAATAAGGCCATAAAAGCCAGTAGGTGGCCTCTATACCACTGGATCACCAGTGCAGGTTCTCAACAGGATGCAACTCAAGACACCGAATGTCAGTGAGGTGTGAAATCCCTGCCTGCCACTACAGTATATGGAATTATGCTAGAGGCCACAAAGTAAGCAGATCAGGTGTGGGTCCAGGCTAAGTGACTAGGAAGTCACATCACTGTCCCACACTGCCCAATGGTCCCACTGGTTGCTAGGCAGCCAGGATGCCGGGCATCAGAAGAGAATCCTGGGGCTGCTGCAGTCGGGAGTCGTGAGGTACAGTACATGCAGCGCTGTAGCTGCATGAAGTTATTCATTAAGGGGTTCTTCCCTCTCTGGCTTTGCTGATTGGTGCTTGCACATGTAAAAAAGCAGTCAGGCATGCAATACACTGCTTGTTATAGCTTATTCATCCATGTAAGTTTATGGCCTGTGTCCCAAATCCCTGTTTGTCGGTACCTCTCCTGTGGATACTCTGTGTGCCAGGGCCTTGGATTCCGATCTGGGCCTGAACCTAGTCCTTGATATTTTTTATCCATGATTTTGTTGCCTATGCCATTTCCTCTCTATAGTTTTTCTCCCCCACATCTCAGTCTGCTAGTCTCCATAACCATCTGCACTGTGTCTGCACTCCACCATACACAGTGACCCAGTTGCTGCTCCTGTGGCCAAGATTCTGCTCTGCTAGTAAACCCAGTGTGTGCTATTACCTCATTGGCTACCAGACTAACAAGTACAGTATATTACTTCTGCCAAATATACAGTGGTCTCCAGCCAATTGTTTAAGCCCCAACTGCTTAATGTTTAAGACTTAGCAGCCTTCTAAGTACCACTGTGTGCATAAAACACTAGGGAACAGTGGGTGTTGGTTATAGACAGAAGATTCTCACAGTAGCTCTAGGGGGTCTCATACATGTGATGGCGTTCAACAACAATAAGAAAAAAGAACCAGTAATAGTTTGTATAATGCGGAGAATTGTAGCATCTTGCATACCCTATATATATATATATATATATATATATGGAATATTTGATTGGCTGTTTTATGCTGAATAACTACTGGGGAAAGCTTTAACTCTCAAGGCTGCCCCATGCATATGTGAGTTCCAAGAAATTAATTTGCTTTTAAAGGATTAATTATTTGGATAAGATATATTGTATTTACCTGTTTTTGCTTGTCATTCTGAAATGTAAGAAGGTGCCTATCGCTTTTTTGTTTAAACAATGAGCACAATAGTAACCTAGATCAAGAACCATAATTTGTGCACTTATCCTCTGGGAGTGGTAAGTTTTGTCTACCTCAGTGGAGGACTTGATCACTAGCTCATGGGACCAGTGCTAGGCCAATTAATGGGGAGTGAGTGCAACCCTATATTATTTTAATGAGTTTATCTGGATACAGCCAAGTTTGCATTGCTTTTCCTGTCACCTGCCTAATTCAGTTTAAATTCAGTCACTAAAATTATACGTAGACCTCTGTTTGCCATCTTATTGTCTGAGTTGTTATTCATCAATTATATTTATTGGGTATTTAAGATCATTTTTAGTAATGTTTTATGCATTTAAAATAGCAATAAAACCAGCAGGTGGCCTAATAGGTACAATCTAGTGCACAACTGAAATAGTTATTTTGTGTTCCATTTTTTACATCAAATGGAGTAAGATATTTCTTTGGTCCATATAAAAACAAAGAATCTACAGAACATTATTTTAGATGTACTGTGACAAGCTGAAAACACAGTATATGTGGATGTTTAAGGCTTTGTGTATCCATAACTAGCCTGACCCTCAGGATATTCTGAATATATTATAAAATTGTATTCAAATATATTTTATATGAAAGCAAGTTCTTGCAGAGAACATAATCTTGTAACATTGGACTGCTTAAATTGATGCAGAATGTTATTATATTGCTCCCTGGATATTTAGATACCATTTTGTAATGACAATCATGAACTCTCAAACACTCCCAATGCCCCTAACCATTCACTTCCCATATCAGCTGGAAATTTCATTCATCTCGAGCATTACACAGGGAAATTATTTTCATTAAAATTAATTAGCTTTGTGATTGTGGTATTTCACCAGTTTAAACATTCAGGTTAGCTTGACATGATGGATTGCTTGGCAGTGTTACAGATGGGACTAACAGTATGTTCACAATAAATAATAGGTCTAAACAAGGAAAACACAAATGAAGCAAAATTCTTGGAATCAAATTTGCTCAGCGTAAATGCATTACTAGTCCAAGTCTGGCAACTTAATTAAATAGAGGTAATTAAAATGCTAAGGAGTACTTGGCTGCGAAATTGACCAGAAGTATGGTATCAGAATGCAATGGCAGTTTTAGTTTTGCTATTAGTTTGCAAAGTCCCTTACAAACTTAAGCTGATGGGATTTGAGTCAATTGTTTATGATGGACACATTTGTACAGTTCCCAGGAGGTATTAAAAAGTTCTCAATTAATTATAGGTGCATTCAAAACTGGCAAAATAATGGTGTAATGCAATCTGCAATAAAATGCATATTAATTGCTTCTTAATTAGGTCCAATGTATTTCACAATTGCAAGTAATTTTGAACTGTTTCCATGACAATGACAATTATTACAGTAACAAATATAATGTATGTTTCTTTCCCGAATAAATTAAGCAAAATTCTATAGAAATGTGTTTGCCCTCATTGTAAATGTTACCTTCTATTTTATTATTAGTTGATAAGAATTTAATGCATAGCTTTTATACTACCTGAACATGCACAGTAACTGAAAAGTTCCCTTTCCCATCAACAGTACTACACAAACAAAAACATTTGGATTAACATAGAGATCTTAATATCTTTTCTATGAATGTTCTGGTCTCCTTACAAAATCAATACGCTCAATGGATATTTGAAACCATAAAATTAGCATTATCGAAATGCATTCTGTTCCTATTGCTACCTGACTCAAGATCCCACTAACGCACCCCAAACCTGCTTTTTTTAGTTTGGCAAAATGATGAATTAAGAAATGTTTTTTTTTTGTGTGTTAAGTTTATTGGAGAGTAGGTTCGATACCAATATTAAAAAACAATATTGTAATCAGAAAATTCTAAACTTATTAGCCTAACATCTGTCATAGATAAAATTGTTTAAAAAAGGTGAAATAAACATTGCAGAGAAAAAATAACAGAATTAGCAAGATTTCATGAAAAAACAGCTATATATAACAAATATGATTTGATAGTTTTTTTATAAGTAGGAATGTGCTTTTTACAAGAAGCAATGTATCTTGATCTGATAGTGGTGTGCTGTTAAGATTTTGGGAAAGCATTAAATACTATTCATTCAATATAACAATATGATACATCAGAAGACCATACTTGATCTAAAAGGAATCTTGCCGGGATGTAATGAAGTCCTAGTTCGGCGGCCATGTGGGATGCCGTCCGGACATGGACATTTTTTTCAAGGGGCAATCATTTACAAGACATGGTTTAGCCGTGTAAATGATTGCCCCTTTAAAAAAATGTCTGAGTTTGGCCGGTATCTGGCACGGCCACTGAATTTGGACTTTATTACATCCCGGCCATTGTCAGAGAAATGCTTAAAGGATGGAAGACTCAGCAAAGTTATTAATAGAACCTACACTATATTCAGTGGTTTAACATTATTAGTTCTGTGCTACAGAGATTAATATTGGGCCCTGTCTTTTAACCACTTAACTGACACTTTGTTCCCCACAATATTACTTATTGAAGTTTAAAAAGCATTTTAATTATATATTAAAATATTTTATTTAAAAAAAATTCTTCCCAACTTCCCACCCCACATTGGCAACAGACCACACAAAAATAAAATCTAATAATAGTAACCCCACACCCCCTCAGTAGCAGAAAAAACAAAAACAAACACACATGTTTCATAAAGCTCCCTCCCTGTGAAAAGCCACCTTTTTGGTATATCCCCTCCAACCATGTGAACCATGTATGTTTTTATTATTATTATTATTTTACCCTCCCTGCCTCCTCTAGCATATTATACTTTATATTAGTCCTCCCCCATCCCTAATTGTTATTGATCTACCACTCGCCCCTATAGCCATACACCCACCCTTACCCCACAGGCACAGCGCAGCAGAGCATGTGTGGAGGGTACAGATGATGAGTGCCCTCTGCTGCAGCTGATCTTTGCACACAAAGAGATCAGCCACAATGTGTTAGGAAAGGAACTAAAGGGTAGATTTATTAAGCCTGGTGAAGTGATAAAGCGGAAGGTGATAACGCACTGGCCAGTCAGCTCCTAACTGTTATTTTTCAAAACCAGCCTGTAATATGGCAGTCAGGAGCTGATTGGCTGGTGCGTTATCACCCTCCACTTTATCACTTCACCTTGTACTCTAGAATCCTCCTCCCTGCACTGTTCTTCCTGGAGCATGTACATCAGAATGATTGCCGCATGGCATTCTGTGGCACGCTTCCAGAAGTGATGTTAGCAGTCAATAACCACTGCATCAATCAAGGGCATTCGGGCAGCCAGAATGGATCTCCTCTTCCAGATGACAGGGGACACTGTGGGTAGCACATCTCATGTGATGTGTCCAAGCCAGGTAACGTACACCTGGCTCCAGTCACATCAAATACGACAATACCAAGCAAGGGGTTAACTGTTTTATTAAAGAACTTGTAAATTATATTGAAAGTTAAGTGTCTATATTTGCTAATAGCACTAATAAATGCAGACTTACTATAAAAAGAAGGCTAGTAAATTTCTTTTGAAAAATGAAGATGAAGATGACATTTGCATATAAATGTAGGGTTGTGCACCTAGACCATGGTGGGAACTACGCTACTTACATTATAACAGAAAATCAATTGGTGAAGACTAAAATAGAAAAGGTCTTACGGAGCAACGGGAAGTTGAGCAATATCACACATTGCTGGTAGCACATGCTAAGTGAATAAAAACCTTGGATGCATAAAAGGAGGCATATCTGCAAATGATGGAAATTTATTATTTTCACTGTATAATAAATTTATACATAGTATAAAAGATAAAGGGAAGTTAGAAAAGCTAGGTTTCTTTGACATTACTCTGCATCAATAAACATATAAATATTTATCAATGTACAGTACCTCTAAAACGAGGGAATATCTTGAAATTAGTGGAGCAGCACAAGAGGCCACTAAGTATCAATTTTGTTGCTTTAAAGCAGAATTTTTCTAAAGAGATGTAGCTTGAGGAGAGAGCCAGTGGCATATCTACAATGTGTCAGATGTGCAGTGCACACAGGTACTTGAATCCATGGGGGCTCCAGACGGTGCACCCATTAGATTATCTAGATGACAGAACCCACTGCAAGTGATTCCAATAATGCCCTCTTTCCATAAGGTATTTGGAAAAATGGTACAGGCACAGCAGACAGCAAAGTACCAGGATGTGGGATCAGTTACAGGGGATCTCTGCCACATGGCTGCCGACATAGGTATGGGAGGTCTGCTGCATGATTGGGGGGGGGGGAGGTGCGTTGTATACCTCATCTTTAAAATGCCCCTGGACTGAGCTAGTTTTGAGTATAATAATATTTTTTATTATGACACACTATGTGAATGGCATCTTTCATTTTGTCTGTATTATTTTGAATTAATGAAACTAGAACAGGAAACAGGAAGAAATCAGTAAAATGATTTCAGAAGTTAATAAAAAGTATGCTTAATGATGACAATAACTGCGGACTCACATTTTCCAAACAACAATAACAACACACACACAATTTATGGCAAAATGGCTAATTAATAGTATTAATTTACTCAGTAGAAAAAAATGCAACTAAGTACGTACGTACATATTTATTTACATGTACAAATACAGTATCTGCATTTGTACATATAAAGATATTGCAAATTACCCCCACATACATTCTGCTGTAGGCTTCACTTACGCTATGATTTACTATACTATTAATGTTAATTGCTACAATAGCCATTGAAAAATGTTTACAGAGACAGAAAAGTTTGACTTTCTCCTTACTATAACATGTAGCTCTCTTACCTTGATTAATTTATTTTTTACTTAATTCTCCCAATGGTCTGCTGTGTAGGGCTAACATAACTCAAATCAAAGTGATACTTCATGTTTATGGATTTTCTTATTTATAATACATTTGTTTACTTGCAACTAAACAGAGCAAACGGGGTCCCTCTGATTTCAAAGCTTTTGCATTATTTATGTAAATTTTGGTAAGAAATAAACTTAGAAAAAGATCATGCTGATAAAATATGTACATCCAGACTTGGTTTAATGCTCCCTCTGCAATTTCAGTATTTTTGTCACAGAAGCAGGTGGGTAAATTAAAATACTCAATCTAATGAAGGATAATGTCAAGTACCACACAGTAGAACATAAGATGAAAAATGTACCATTTTGTTATGAAATGTCATTTCAAATATTATCTAACTAATGCAATTATGCTTCCTCATATTATGAGCTATAGATGAGTACATTATTATTCTAACATCATTTTGTATACATGATGTACTTTACGATTTGAATATTTTTTTTTATTTTTTTTGCTTTTTTCATATGGAGCCCTCCTTCCAATTTCAGACCATGAACTGAGAATCAGTGTGATACCGGAACCTGAGTACACTGTTTTAACTGGTTGATTTTCTGGTTTGACTTCTGTATCCCCTGGACAGAACATGTTTTTAGATTCTCTCTCCCTCTCTCTCTCTCTTTCTTTCTCTCACAGGGAGATTTATCACAGCTTGGAGAGAGAGAAAGTAGAAAGAGACAAAGTACCAATAAACCTAGGAGCTAAAATGATGCTTATAAAGTACCAACCAACCTAGGAGAAATGGTTGATGCTTAATCTCTCTTTAAGCATTGATACATCTCTATCTCTCTCTATAAAAAATAAGATATTAAAGAATGGTTACAGTATATAAAAGTCAGTTATACCGTGTGATATTTAATATAAGTGGCACTACATCTTGGTCAGTATCTTTGGTTCAGTTTTGGTATGTATTCTTTGTGTTGTTTGAGCATATAATTCATGTGAGCATTATAAATTGGATTCCAATGAGTATCAGAATACTGAATGAGAAAATATATTCAGTTCCTAGAATAAAGTATTTTTATAAAGCTGTCAGCAGAAATAAGGGTAGAATTACACACAGTGACTGAAGCATACCAAAGCTAGTTATCTATGCTCTGAGAACAAAGAGATTCTCTGTTAAACTATAAGTATGACTGATAGTTCCATTATATTCCACCAATTAAAATACATAACTCAATTGGGTTTCAATTTCTATCCCATATTGTGTGTGTGTACTAGATTAAAAATGATGTTTCATATAACCACATAGAGTTCAGAGTTCATTTAAACAATTCGATTGATTTTTCTAGTTCCTGGTATTAATCCCACTTCGAATTGCTAGTCCCTTTATAAAGTTGAAATAATCTATCAATATATTACAAACAACAGCATATATGTAAGCAGGAAGAAAACAGAAAACTGTAACATACAGTACAGTACAATAAAAAGAAATTTAGCAATCAACAATTATTTTAGATTTAATTATGAAGCAAAGCCATTAACATTAAGCTATTCCCAGCACTTGCTCTAGAGGTGACCTGAAAAATCAAGAGTTAATTTTCAAAATGTAAAGGGGGTTATAAACTTTATCCCATTGGCTGTTAAGGGCAACGAGATGACCTCTTCCCTAATATGCAGCACCCACTGTTGAAGGACAAGACCCACTCACACTGTAGTTGATGGGTTACAAAAACACATTGATATGATTGGTTAGTTTTCTCACAGTGCTAGTGGGAATTCATGCAATGTTGTAGCTGGGGTCTTGTTACATACGCAAGGCACTGTAACTTCTATGTGCAAATCACAGTTGCACAGTCATCAGACAGAGCCTCTGCCACTGACTTATCCTTCAAACAAGGTGGCCATGTTTGAACAGCTTTTCTACTTATCTGTTGATCACTCCTTGTCACACATTTAAAAAAATAAAAGTATTAAGTGCATATTGGTTCTCCATTATAAGTCAATCGATTTACTGAGATACCGCAAATCCTTCTTTTCAGCTCTGTGCCTGTTTTTTTTTTATTGCAAATAATTGAAGATACACTATTTTCAATGCATTCTAGTCTTGGGTTATACAATAATCTATTGCATTTTCTGAAAATATTTTAAGCCTGGGATCAAATGATGTAACTATAATTATTGGCCTCCAGTGATGAGGACTGAACTGTAGATATTATATTAACATGGACACTCTTAAATATTCAAACAAGATACATTTATGGAGGATGCAATATATAGAAAAAAAAACTACACATTAAGCCAGCCCCCTTCATAAAAGAATGGGATTTTATAAATCCCTCATTGGGAAACATATACAGTATAAAAATGTAATTGACTGATATACTTCAAAAAATCTTCTGCAACAATTTTGTTATATCAGACCATAACAATATATGAGAAAGAACAAATAGGGTTTGTTGGTGCTGTGTGGGTGCGTGTGAAAATCAATATGCAAATCAGCAGCCACCTGCTGAAGGGGTTGCCAACCTCTTCTTGGTATTGTACAAAAAGGATAGATTTACCAAGTGGCGCTTAATAATGTATAATATTTATAATTTCTTCATAAAATATTTATTAAAAAACAAAACAAAAAATTAAGAGTCAACACATAAACATTTAAATTCACAGTGAACCAATAAATACTTCACAGTATGTGATTATTGAACAATAATTGGAAAAAGTGTGCACATTATATGTTTAATCTAGTGTTCCTGTTGGAAACAGTGGTTTATTGGATGATCAAAGTATGGTACTGGATGAATATTAAAATATATTTACCAGTTTTTCCCAGTGACAAGCGGAGACTCTCCGTTCACGGTCAGTCAATCTCAATGCTTGTCCTGAGCAGCTTACTGTTCAGTCGTCTATATCAATACTCTAAGTTCAGTAGGAGGGTACACTGTTATGGGGCTGGGGTTTCACAGCCTGCAATACTAGATAGATTGCTGTATGTCGGGCCTGTGTAGGTAGGTGTCTATGAGCTGGACAGGGATGTTCCCCTGGTCAGTGGTGCGCTCCTGTATAGAAACTGAGCAGATTGCGGCAGCCCATTCCCGGAGACACTCCATTTATAACTGTGAATGGAGTGCAAGCAAATGACGGGTGCCCAGTCCTGAGAACACTCCATTTGTAAAATTGTGTTAGTTGTGATAGTAAAATATCTGGTATAACTTCTAACTGAACCAGTGCTAATCCTTAACACCACTGTGGCCAGGTTTTTAATCCTCTGTATCCTCAATGCGTTTATCAGCACTGGGGATGGCTTTGTCTTGGTGTACTTGGTTTGCATCAATGTTTAGGTAGGTGGTACTGTATGTATAAAAGTAACATCCCTATGCATGCACCTCAGATTTCCAAGCAGAGCATTGAGCAGAACAACACACCTCCTACACCAATTTGCCTTTTTCCCATGGTGTATTTTGTGGAAACCATTTCCCCAGATAAATTATACACATGCACTCAGCTATCCACATGATGTAAAAGCAAACATGATTTATCAAACCAGGCCACCTTCTTTCATCTCTCCATGATCAAGTTCTGATGCTCAAGTGTCCATTATAGATGCTTATAGTGGTGGACAGGGGTCAGCATGGGTACTTTGACCAGATTGCAGATACACAGCCACATACACAGCAAACTGCAATGCACTGTATGTTCTGACATCTTTCTATAATAGCCCTAACCTTTTCAGCAATTTGTCCTAAAGTAGCTCTTCTGTGGGATCAGACAAGATAGGCTAGCCTTCCCTAACAAATGCAGAAAATGTATTACTCCCAGCGCTTGCTCAATATCACACATACAGCTTGAAAATTGTTGAATTAATTTTTATTTTTTTTATAGACATGTAAATAAATAATGGATAAAAAATAATAATAAGAATAATTTAAAAGCTAGATAGGTATACCGTATATGTTTGTTATATAACAATTAAAATTCTAGAGCTCTAAATGCTGGTATAAACATGTAACAAACAAAGACAAATAGTGAAAATAAAGACGAAAACTTAGGGTTTTGGTGAATAGGAAAAAGTACCAGATGAAAAAAGTATGAATAGTTGTGGAGATGGGTAGATACGCTAGTGTGCGTTTTATTCTATCCACCGGTATAAGTATGTATAGTTTGTTAATATTATTCTAAAGATGCCAGGTTATGTTATGAAACAAAAAGATTAAGGTCCTGGGAAAAGTAACAATATTGTTACAGTGTCTCCGTCCAAGAGGGATTTTTGTGCAGGTGGATACAATTTCTCAGTTTCTGTATCGTTACTCACAGTCTTTGTAGTCAGAGACAGTGCTGTATCCGCACTTGTCCAGGGGATCCTCTGTGTCCTGTTGGATGCCGCTGTTCATAGCGTGCTGGGGATATCTTGCCCGCACTCATCCAGGTGTTAGTCTTTATGGTCGGAACAGTGCTGTATCTGCACTTGTCCCGGGGACCCTCTGTGTCCTGTTAGGTGCCGCTACTCATAGCGTGCTGGGGTTGCTTATTCACACTCGTCCAGGCGATCTTTTGTGTTTAGCTCAAAAAACCTGTTTTTCAGTGGTGTATGAGCGGGCGCTGATCCGGGGTACGGAGTAGTCGTCTGCCGGCAGACTTGAATGGGGTTTGTGCCGCGGGAGGACAATGTCTAAGTCCGAGCTCATGGCTGATCTACGCGTTTCACCCGTTGCTTCAGGCTTCGTCAGGAGGAAAAGAGCAGTCCTCACAAACCCCCATTTTAACCTTCCCTAACACCCATGACCCTGTTGCCGGTTCACTGGTTGTCCTTCCTTGAACCACTTTTGGTAGGTACCAACCACAAGACCTGCCATTTTGGAGATGCTCTGATTCAGACATCACTGTTTGGGCCTTGTCAAAGTCACTCAGATCCTCATACTTGTTACATAATATATCCTACACCTTGACGTGTGTCATTGTATTGAGATTATCAATGTTATTCACTTTACTTGTCAGTGATTTTAATGTAATGGCTAATGGCTAGTGCAGAAGAGATGGTGACCAGCAGGATCCCAAGCGCCGGTCACCCATGCCCAGCCTGGGCAGAAGACCATGTGTAATGTGAATTAGCCCAAAGTTTTCAGCTCTCTTTAAATGGTCAAATTGATGGCCAGATCCTCAATCCTAGCCAAATACCTCTCTTTGATTTGCAGCCCAAGGGAGTAGCTACAATAGGTGCAGGGATTGTGGCTGATATGGGCCCAGGCTGCCTACAGGGCCCAGACCTTCACCTGCACCGAATTGTGCTGCCAGCTGCTTTTTATATCCTAGCAGTGCATATTGTACCTCCCAATTGTCTCGATATTCACGAGACAGTCCCATTTTTTAGGTACTGTCCTGCTGTCCCACCTGCAGGCTGCAGTGGTGGGGGCAGTTGGGAGACTCCTGTCAGTAGCAGTGAATAGATGTTATAGATGCTGTGTGGACTGGGGTATGTCAGCAGCTCACAGAGCATTGGGCATGCCAAGTGCTTAAAGTGGTCCTGGAGAGGTGGTGGAACTCACACCTTCCCACCCCAGCTCTAAAGGGATTGTGCACGCCGTAGGTGCATGCCGCAAGAAAGGGGGGTGGTCTCAAAACAAAGGGGATTGGTCACCCAATAGTATCCCCAATTTAAATGACGACACACAGTAGCACAATCTTAGTCACATTTCATCACATATCAATGTCCCTTATTCATGTTATGACACACATTAGTGCCCCTTATGCACAAAGCCCACAGTAATAGCACCCCTAATACACATAATGCCCACAGTAGTAGCACCCCTAATACACATGACCATAGTAGTAGCAGCAACCCTTATACTATGTCCTCAGTAGTAGTGCCCCTTATGCAATGTCCACTGTAGTGGTAGTGCCCACATCTGTAGAGCCCCTTATGTAGAGCTCATAGTATTGGTGCCCCTTATACAGTGTCCCCAGTAGTAGTTCCCCTTATGTCCCCAGCAGTGATGCCTCATATTAAGTGCCCCCTTTGCAATGCCCTCATTAGTAGTGCCCTCAGTAGATATGCCCCCTGTGGTAATGCCCTGTGTAGTAATGCTCCCATAGTTATGCCCTCTGTAGTTATGCCCCCTGTAGAGATGCCCCCTGTAGAGATGCCCCAGTACAGATGCCTCCTGTAGTTATGCCCCAGTACAGATCCCCCCAGTAATTATGCACCCAGTACAGATGCCCCCCTGTAGAGCTGCCCCTTGTAGAGATTCCCCCTGTTGTTATTTTCCCAGTGCAGATGCCCCAGAACAGCTGACAACTGTAGAGCTGCCCCTGTAGAGCTGCCCTCAGTACAGATGACCCCTGTAGTTATGCACCCAGTACAGATGCCCCAGTACAGATGCCCTGTGTAGTTATGACCCCAGTACAAATGCCTCAGTAGAAGTTGCCATCAGTTGAAGCTGCCCCCAGTAGAGATGCCCCCCTATAGTTATGCCCCCAGTAGAGATGCCCCAGTACAGCTGCCCCCTTTAGAGCTGTCCCTAGTAGAGCTGCCCTCAGTACAGATGTCCCCAGTACAGATGCCCCCTGTAGTTATGCACCCAGTACAGATGCCTCAAGTAGAGCTGCCCCAGTACAGATGCCCCCTGTAGTTATGCCCCAGTACAGATGCCCCCTGCAGTTATGCCCCCAGTATAGATTCCCCCAGTAGAAGCTGCCCCAGTACAGATGCCCCAATAGTTATACCCCCTGTAGAGATGTCCCCTGTAGATATGCCCCAGTACAGATGTCTCCTGTAGTTAAGCCCCAGTACAGATCCCCCCTGTGATTATGCCCCCAGTACAGATGGCCCCTGTAGAGCTGCCCCTTGTAGAGATTCCCTCTGTAGTTATTTTCACAGTACAGATGCCCCCTGAACAGCTGACCCCTGTAGAGCTGCCCCCTGTAGAGCTGCCCTCAGTACAGATGCCCCCTGTAGTTATGCACCCAGTACAGATGCCCCCAGTACAGATGCCCTGTGTAGTTATGACCTCAGTACAGATGCCCCAGTAGAAGTTGCCATCAGTTGAAGCTGCCCCCAGTACAGATGCCCCCAGTACAGATGCCCTGTGTAGTTATGACCTCAGTAAAGATGCCCCAGTAGAAGTTGCCATCAGTTGAAGCTGCCCCCAGTACAGATGCCACCCTATAGTTATGCCCCCAGTAGAGATGCCCCAGTACAGCTGCCCCCTGTAGAGCTGTCCCTAGTAGAGCTGCCCTCCGTACAGATGTCCCCAGTACAGATGCCCCCTGTAGTTATGCACCCAGTACAGATGCCTCAAGTAGAGCTGCCCCAGTACAGATGCCCCCTGTATTTATGCCCCAGTACAGATGCCCCCTGTAGTTATGCCCCCAGTACAGATGCCCCCAGTAGAAGCTGCCCCAGTACAGATGCCCCCAATAGTTATGCCCCCAGTACAGATGCCCCCATATAAGCTGCACCCAGTAGAAGCTGTCCCTTAGTAGCGCCACTTCACACACACACATAAAACAACAACACAATACTCACCAGCTCCACTCCTGCTTCCGGACTGCTGACCTCCGCCTGGTCGCCTGCTCCTTAGATCTATGGGAGAGACGTCATGACGTCTTTACCATAGCACCACAAAGCCGCACACAGCCAGAATCCGGAGCTCAGGAGTAAACTCTGGCTGCCGCTGAGGGGAAGGTGCCGTCACCCACTGGTAACAGAACCTCAGTGGGTATCCAGCATCCCCATGCAGCTCTGGGCTCACATTCTGGGTTAGGTGAGCCAGAGGAGGTGGAACTGTGTTCCATCTCCAATTGGAACTGACGGAACACAGTTCCACCCCGTTCTGGTCATTTTCACCTCTAGTCATGCCCCCACAGTGATATAAAACAGGGGGGAATGGCTCGTGATTGCAGCACTCCGGTGAAGCCACTTCCCCTTTTCCTATAGGCCATGTCCCCTTTTCAGCTGGGTGCGGCTTTGTCCCATCAGGGTGTTTCTCCTTAACATCTCCAGATGTTGGGAGGTATAGCAGTGTGCTTCAGTCTCATCCTAGTTTCAGTCTGTGGTAAGAGATGGAGCTGTACAGAAGAGCAGAGATGTGCCTGCAGTGTTTACAACTAAAAAGCAGCCAACAAGGCTCTGAAGGCGAGCCTGCCTTTGGCTCTATACACCAGGGGAGGAGGGGTGATGGAGGGAGCTGACTGGGCTATAAGTAGACTGATGCCGGATAGACTGATGCCGGAGGGGGCAGGAGGAGGGAGAGAGTTGAGCTTGTCATCATTGGGGGGGGGGGGGGGGTTAGTGTGGGTTGGAACCCTGAGTAGTATGCAGGTGGTGTGGGGGGTGCGGCTAGGGTGCCTGTGAAAATTTTGCTATGGGACCACCAAAGGTGTAGCTATGCCCCTGTTCCAGCCTATACTTACTATACTCATATGTACTTTTATAATACTCTATTTTCTTTGTTACTGTCTCACAAATGTGTCTCTTTAGGTCTATAAGTACCATGCCATAAAATCACATACACCTTCTGAAGAACAATAGCTACTGTAGCATTTCAAAATGCAATTTTAATCTCAATTGCTTCTTAATCTTTTCCCGTCCATTAAAACTTTTCTTATAGAGACAATGCAAAGCTGTTACAGTCAGACAATCAGATGCCAACATATTTATGACAATCACAATACAAAACATCATCTGTTAATAAGTAAACACATTTTGTACAGTAGTTATAATTTAGTTAGTATTGTATGTACTGCTCAAGATTATAATAACACAGAAAATCAAATTTTATCCCAACTGTTTCAGTAAAATTTATTTTTTTCATCTCTTTGATAATATTTTAAGCTAGATAAATCTGCTTGGCCCGGATCCCCTAAGGTAACATTGTAAGTTAGCGCATCAACCTGAATGCATGTTACTTCTTGACGTTGGTTATAGTAGAGTTTATGACAACTGTAAATTGTCCTACAAAGGATAACGTAATGGAGACGATTGACATTTAAATTCTCGTCTAGGCAGATATAGCACCAGTGAGATATTTTCCATAACAACTGCAATAGGAATGAAAATGAGAAAAGCATTTAGTATCTGAGAAGCAGCAAAAAGCAAATATTGAGTGCAATGAAATAAGAGCTATTCAGATGAATGCACCTGAAAGATAAAAACCAAAATCTTTCCAGCTCCCTGAGCTTTAATTAGCGAACGGCTTTTGAGAATTCAGCAGTTTCTTATTCTGCATATTCATCTACCTTTTGAGTAGATGAAACATGGCTTCATTGTTGCAGAAACCAAACAAATTTCCACTGCATTATTTATCATTGTCAAAAAAACAGGAAAACTGTAAACTTAGTCAGCTCATCCCTCATAGGTTCACATGTCTTCCTGTATCAATTTTTTTGGCTTCTACTCAATCCTTACAAAAAAAAACAAAAACAGCTAGTTCAATGAGCATTATGACTCTATGCATTATATCTACTAAATGTTTAATCTGTGTAATGACCACCTGTACTAAATGGGAATTTATTTATATAGAGAATGACATGTAAAATGTTATTTTGATTCCTTCATCCTGGTATAAAAGACAATAATTATAAAATATTTTAGGCTTGTATGGCCATTTTTTTTACATTTCTGCTTTCAAATAGTAACATGTTCTAATTTTGCACCACGTTTTTGATTGGTCATTCAGTACCTCTGTGGGAGAAGTAGGCAGCACCATACTATGAGTGAAAGTGAGGAAGGATGCTGAAATAGTAACATTTGGTAGGAATGGGGTACAGCGTTGTTTGAAAAATAGTAGTAGGTACAGTACATGCTATCTTGTTTCTGCATAAACCATTCCTGAAATTTCACAGATTCAATAAACTTGAAATGTATTCCCATCCATATATTGGTTCAGGGCTGACATTCAGAGATTCTTCTGTAAGACTATATACATGTGACATTTGTTTGTTCCCTGTCC
This sequence comes from Pseudophryne corroboree, assembly GCF_028390025.1. Taxonomy (NCBI): domain Eukaryota; kingdom Metazoa; phylum Chordata; class Amphibia; order Anura; family Myobatrachidae; genus Pseudophryne; species Pseudophryne corroboree. Next base: position 763,790,594 of record NC_086444.1, on the reverse strand, counting down.
TTCTGGTCCTTCAGGGAGCTTAATATTTTCTCTAATTTTTGTGTGATTCTGAACTTTAATATGTATACTTGAGATATCCACCCATCTCTAGCATCATGTAAATTATTGTGTGGATGAATTTTGTAAAACTGACAAAATGAGCTTGCAACAAACAAATTCCCCCAGCACACCACAATGGACTAGCAAAAGTGATCTACATCGTACACTATATGATAATAATGTAAATTTCCAAGATCTAGCACTCCTGCAATTATCACAAGAACATTTTTCCCCTATGTGTTCCACATATGACAGTGACAGTTATAGAAATACCAATAAACTGCTAGTAATAATGTTGAGATATCCATTGCATACTGTGCATTTGCAAACATATGGTAATCCACCAGCCCCAGCAAGGCATCTCTGTTCTGATGGTTCTACAATACTTGATAACAGTAGCTACTTTGGGTCATACATTTTTGTATTTCTATATTAAGAGCCAACTCACTTAGTAGGCACCCCGCGCAACTCCAATAGGGGACTAAAAGCCTCCCAACTACTGATACCATCCATACCCTCCAATTACTGATCCAATCCATGCCAGTTGTTCACAGAATGGTAGTTGCTCAAAAAATTTTTTTCGGTCCATCACAAGTGCATGTAAGGAAATGGTTAATATATACTAAAAAAAAAGAAAATTCCTCCAGCATGTCATAAATGACCAGCAAAAGAGACATACATCCTACATGATAATAGTAATGCAGAGATATCAGTTACATTTGCAAACATATGGTAAGCCACCAGAAACAAGAAGGCATCTCTACTCTGGGGAATTTGTAATGGTGGTGGAGTACTACAAACCGAGTGGCCACCTGTGCGTGTGTTGGATTTGGGGTCACAGAATAAAGCCAGAGCTTTTTTTTAATAAAGTATATGAGTATGCCCAATTTGATAGTCTGAGACTGTGCTTATTATACATAATAAACATTGGGCCATATGGTTCCACAATAACATTTTACAAGTGATTCAGTCATTTAGCTCCTGGATGCCAATATCTGGATTCTATGGACATCAAATCTAAATGGCTTCTCTATTACTAATTCGTTTTTGCACAGTGTGCTTCAATTTTAGAGAGTTATTGTCCCTATTAGCTATTTAAATTGTGATACTTTATGTGAATGTGTATTTACAGTATATTGATTAATGCCTATTTTACATTACTATCTCTATATATTTACCTTTATGGGACATTTACATTCTGTGATTGTGGACATCCGGCAGTAGTCAGTCGCAGCCAATACGAATCCCCACCCCTCCTTTTCAGCCTTCCACCATTGCAAATATCTTTCTATTTTTTTCTAAGGGGGCATGGCCATATCTCCCCGTGATTAGGCCATGCCCCAGAAAGTACCTGAGCACGGCACAGCTCTCTATGGCCATCGGTGTGTGTCATTAATTTTTGTACAAACCTGCAGTAAGTTAATTGGAGTATTGGGGTGTAAAGCACATTTCCCAGCTACAAAGCACAGTGTGGTATGTGTCATTAATTTTTGGAAGGACCTGCAAAAAATGTATTGGAGTGTTTGGGGGTGTAGATTGCATTTTTTAATATATGCGATATATCAATGCGCTCAGAGGCAGAAAATCAAGAACCATTGGGGGGTAATTCAGAGTTGATCACAGCAGCAAATTTGGCAGTTGGGCAAAACAACGTGCACTGCAGGTGTGGCAGATATAACATGTGCAGAGAGAGTTAGATTTGGGTGGGTTATTTTGTTTCTGTGCAGGGTAAATACTGGCTGCTTCATTTTTACACTGCAATTTAGATTTTAATTTGAACACACCCCACCCAAATCTAACTCTCTCTGTACATGTTATATCTGCCCCTCCCTGCACTGCACATAGGGGGTCATTCCAACCCGATCGCAGCATGTTTTCATACGCACATCTGCGACCGGGTCACTACTGCGCACGCGCGGGGGCCGTAATGCGAACACGCGTCGTTGCCCAGTGATGGCTGTCACCAGGCAACGATGCTGACTATGAAGAAAGCAGTCGCAACGGCGACCACAAGAATATTGACAGCGGAGCGGCGTTCCAGGGTGGATACTCACCGTTGGATGCCGTTTTTGGGGAATGGTCGGCCGAACGCAGGCGTGTCCAGGCAAACAGAGGGATGATGTCTGACGTGAAAGCCAGGACCTTCGTCGCTGGATCCGACGCAGAGGGTAAGTAGCTCCAGCCTTACTCTAAGTGAACACAGCCCTGATAAGCTAAAATACACTTTCCCATAGGCGGAGATTAGTTGATTGCACCAGCAGTAAAAAGTTGCTTGGTGAAATCAATTCGGAATGACCCCCACAGTTTTGCCCAACTGCTAACAAATTTGCTGCTGCGATCAACTCTGAATTAGGCCCAATGTGTCATCTCTATAGTAAAAAACTCAGATAATGTAAGGCAGCAAGCATTCTATAGCACTATTTTACTGTTCATCCGTCAATCAATTATTATAAATAAATTGTGTTGCACATTTTAGAATCCTTATTAATCATGAGAGTGTATAAAAGGCCAAAAACCTAACATTTGGATGTGGAATGGTAATATGATTTTGTTTGTACTATGTTTAAAGACAAATGCATAGTTTAATATGCAGTGCTAATGTTGCTCTGGTGAAAATGGGGAACTTAGAGCGTCATTTCTCAAGTCAGCATAAGAAATATGATCATGACTTTTCCCCTAATAGTAAACTAAAGAAGACTAAAGTGAAATCCTTGAAAACTCAATTAGGAGCTCAACAGTTTACATTTACAAAACCTATTTTGCAGTTCCAAGCAGTGGCTCAAACATCTCTTTGTATTGTAGACATTTTAATAAAGCATATGAAAACTTTTCAGGATGGTGAAATGTCGAAGGAAGCTTTCCTGATGCCAGAAGTGTTATATTTGAAAGATTAAAGAATAAAGGTGACATTTTGAAATCAGCAAAAAATTTGCAGTGCTGTATTCCCCAATAGGCAATTGAGGCACATGCCTAGGGGTGTCATTAGCTAGGGTTTACATGGCAAGCCCCCTCCATGAGAACTTTCCAGTACCCCAATTCAGAAGCAGTTGTTTGGACACAGACAGACAACATCCTCATGGTGCATTAGGGTAAGTCTCAGGAGCAGGTACATGTATAGTCCCGGAGTCCAAAAGAGGTTTTTAGTCTACAAAAGGCAAAAATAATAAGTAGTTAAAGGGGATGAAGTCTTGTCGGGATCCATGGGGGGTGTGGGGAATAGGCACCCACTAATATTGTGCCTGGGTTAACTTGAACCCTAAATCCACCCTTGAAGTTATGCCACTCTCTTGACAAATTATAGTGGGATGGGTAGAGTGAATTGGCAATGACTTACATAACCAAATACAAAAGCACATAACTAACTGAAATCAGGGGACATATGATGCATTCTTGGATGAAATACAAAGCCAAGAGAGGGGCTTTCAGACTATTAAGAAGCTTGAGACAATCCAAGCCTTCATGTAATTTCCATTTGATGATGTTGACAGTGCTGAAATTTCTGCTAATATCTCCTCTATGTTCAGTGTGAACACATCACATTGGGGGAAGAAATATGAATGCTGTACTCTAAAAACTACTCTGTGAAGAACTGTGCCCAGGCTTGAGATCAGTAGCTCTTCATTTGACAGCATTTTTTGGATAAACCTACCTTTATGAACCCGCTATCTCCCACATACAGAAAATTAAATCTGGATAAACTGTAGAAGCCATCTGATTCATGAACATTTAAAATACAGTCTTCACCTGTGCCTATCTAAATTGTAACCATCTTTTAGCAAGTAAATGTAAGACTTGCATAGTCATGCATAAATATGACATTACCAATAAGATGATAAGTGAAAATCACCATTTAATTATGTTAAAATTGATACAGTACAGTGGTTTTTTTTTTTTTAGTTTTATGTTGCAATATGTACAGTACTACAGGTATGGTAGATTTCAAAAGATTTTCCTTCTTTAGAGTAGACAAAAGTCTGGCCACTCCTTCCCTAGACACATGCATGGTCAACAAAAAGAAATAAAAGAGGGAGACAAAGTAGCAACACAATAATGTATATTGGATATGGATCAAAGGTGTAGGACTACATGTAATAGCCTGCAAGCTGCCAGAGATGTGGGATTTGTGCGAGTTTGCCTGTATTTTTCAAGCCATAATCATTTACATGGCAAAACCAGGTCGGTTTGCCGTGTAAACGATTGCCTCTCTAAAAATACAGTTAGACTCACACAAAGTCACGAACCTCTGGGCTGGCAGGTCCCAAGCTATTACATTTAACCCATTTTCTGTTAATTGTTCAATTGAAGTTGGATCCTCTCTGACGGAGAGGATCCGAAATGTCACTATTCAAATGCGGGCCATTTCCGCATTCCCTATGGTCCCATTCTGACCATTAATCTCCGCCCTCTCCTATGGGCAAAAATTAATGGTTGAAAATGGCCCATTTTTGACAGTGGCGGGGTTGAAAACACTTGGATGAGCAGAGATTCAGCTCATCCATGTATTTTTTGACATGTCTTAATTTCCGACAGGGTGGAAGAACGGCAGTTCAATTTAATATTGAAGTGTCCAAAAGTTCCGATTATTGGCGGAAAGTGTCGTCTTTCTGCCCTGTCGGAACTTCCAACTGTTATTGAATACTCCCCATAGAGGACACTGGAGTTCATTCAAAAATTTCCCCTGACATGCACACTAAACACATAATAATAATTATAATTGCTAAAGTCAATTTAATCCAGTGCTGCAACATTTTAATTGTGCTGATTCCGTCATCAAGCACTTTACTGTGGTTTAAACCTTCAAACCAATTAGGTCTGAGTTGAACAGTTTGATTTTGTTAAGTAATTGCCTTGCATTTGTTTCAAATTATACTGCACATACTTCCCCATGTTTACTATATGAGGAGCTGTTTGAACATCTGCAACAGTAATTGTAGACATTGAATATCCTCTATAATATCAGTGCTAGATCTCACCTCTCGTGATATGAATTAAAATAAAACCAGTAAACCTGAAAAAATTGCAATTTAGATAAGTGAATAAAATCCTTCACTTTTTATGAGCACTGATTCTTAGCAGGTGTGTGTGTGTGTGTGTGTGTGTGTGTGTGTGTGTGTGTGTGTGTGTGTGTGTGTGTGTGAGATAGAGAGATAGATATATAGAGAGAGACAGCATGGGGTATGGGGTGAGAAAGGCAGGGAGTAGGGGGAAAAAGAGAGAGAGATTGTGGGTGGGGTGACAACCGAGTCAAATAAATAAATGAATTGTAGTATTGACCAAGAATGACTGAACTAATTAGTGCATAATATAACACTCCAAGAGGTATATTTAAATACATATCTAAAATTTGTAGAAATATGAAATATAATTGTTAAGAAGCCTATTTGTGAATAGTATCTATGCATTAGATAATGGCTTTTTCTGTATTGCTTAGGTAAATCTACTAAAATGAGATACTGTATAGCAGAAATATCTTCTTAATTGAGACTATTAAGTAGTGCTAGATTTGAAGCTCAGAAAACTTTAACTTTCAGAGCTTGCCTCCGGTTACTAATGCCATCTGAGCATGCCTTACTACAATATAACTGTATAGCTAAAGCACTGCTGCTACTCCAATAGTTCACAATGAAGTTGCAGAGTCAGAACCTGAAAAAATAGAATTTTATCATTGCCATCAGCATGCGGCAAAAGGCTTCATATCATTATGTACTCTTTGCTGGGACAGCTGTTTGTCATAGGTGCTATTCTGGAATGATAAATTGCATATCTTATCAGTGCTAAATGCACTTACAGTAGTTATCAGGAAAAAAATTATAAAAAACCTACAATGCTTGTATTGTTCATAAAACACCCACAGAAAACATTGGTCACATATTAGTTCTTTGCAAATATTGCAAAGCATGTGTACCTAGAATGTAGAATTCTGCATAAAAAATAAATTAACACTATTGTGCCACAATGAATGAAGTGTAATAAAATCCATTATTTTTAAACAGTCATAATTGAGGGAGATGTTTTCTTCATACAGAAGAGAAAGAGCTGTAAATTCTGGCAGGCTCAACTTGTACTAGAGACGCAATCTGCAAGCCGGGGACTTGTGTGAATGCATTATGTGGTTGGGTTGACAATGACACTCATTCGCTTTCAATGCACAAGTTCAGAGGATGTAGCTAGAATCTTTCTGAAAGTTTTTTTTACACAATTGCATAAATATTCATATCACTTTTTTCTCTAAGATAGGTCACCGTAAAAAATGATGAGATACATATATTTATGCATAAACAAACCATATGCTATCATCATCCCAGATAAATATTATTAAAGTTTCATAATGACTAGGCCAGAAAGGTAGGGATCAAGGGTAAGTTTGATCATGTTTCATGTCTTGCACAATGTAAAACATATTGCACTTGATATCTCTTCTGGAAAGACTGCAGTTTTTATGCTGTTTTTTTAGCTCAGATCTTGGCAATGTGTTTTGTCATCTTTTATTGAATAAAAACTTTCTAGAATTACATAAGAGATTATTCACTCATTAGAAAATAGTTATAGTTAAACTTAATTACTTTGTAGCAATTCACAACTTAAAATTAGTGTGATCTTTTAACTAGTTTTATGGTTATAAATTCAGGCTTCTAAAATATACATATTTATCTGAAAGTTTTTTTTTGTTTGTGGGAGTAAACACAACTTCATTACAATAAGGTTATCTAAAAGCTCACATTGGAAAAATTAATACAATTTGTTAGCAGGTCTTTAATCTTTTAAATTTGTACTATTTTATATTCTTATTCTACTGTACAAGATAATAAGGTTTAGAGGAATTTTACGTAATATGTATATATGTGTAATACTAGTGGACTCAAACACAATTTGTTTTTACCTGCATACAAAAATAAAACTAAACATGGGAAGCAAAAACCACTAAAAGGGTATGTTACATGATTGTATTCATTCAAGAAATTGTACAAAGACATTACATTACAAATGTAAAGTATAAAAACAAATAAAACAAAACTCATATAGGTAATAGACTGCAGTAGTAATTATTTAATTAATTAATGGTAATATCATATCACTAAAACATCATTTTGACGTTTTAATTTCTTATCTATTTAAGGGATATATGGGGGAGTGCTTTTCAGATCTAATCTAATTTATATAACGCTATTTTGCTTAAGAAATATTTATCTCTGATAAACTATATAAGCTTGGATATTTTATTTAATATGTTTTATGTTTGTAATGTGCAGATTTAATAGATAATAGTGAAATAATGTTAAATAATGTCCAATGCCCAAAAATGTTACATGTTCAATGCTCTAAGCCAGAGGTTCCCAATTAAGTCCCACAGGCACTCCAACGGTCCAGGCTTTAAGTATATCCATGGCTCAGCATAGATGGTTAAATCAAATTGATTGAGGTACTAATTAAGTCACCTATGGCAAAGCATGGATATTCTTAAAACCTGGATCATTGGAGAATCTCTGCCCTAAGCGTTATACAGTTTGTTTAATGTTCATCATAAAAAAGTTTTTTAACCCAGACATCATTACATTTTGAGGAGGCAATATGTTGCTCTTTATCAATCTATTGTGTACATAAAAACATAAAAATAATAATATAATAATAATAATAATAATAATAATAATGATAGTAATAATTATAGTAATAATAGTAATAATATAGTGTAATAGCTTTAAAATAAGTGGAATATCATACAAGTCCACACCAATAAGTTACCCCTTTGTGAATAAATTATCGTCAATTTTTTTTTTTACTGTATATACACACTTTTCTAGCTCCCTGTACAAAGGTAACATGACAAGTCATCACTGTTAACTGGGTCATGTTCTAAAAACATGTATTTACTGAGTTTATATTATCTCTACAAAATTCAAAAACACAGAGTATGTTTCTCCCTACTGAATACACTTACAATAAATGACTGACATATCTGGCATAATGCACAAGTACTGCTACGGTAATGCCCTTTCCCAGCTGTGCACAATTTGAGTTTTAGTTGTTTATACAAAATTTTTATTTCCCTCCCTCCCCTTTTTATGAGCCTTACATCAATGAGCATCATATGATGAATTTGGAAATATATACTACTTGGGATTTTATTGAGATACATACATGTATAATTAGTTTAAAATGATAGTAGCACATTCACAAGGTGGATTCACCTAGAGGATTTTAACATTTTGAAAGAAGTACATAAATATCAGACACATACTGTAAACTACAATTCACTCCTGGTGTAAACCAAGCCCTTATATTTACCAAGCTGTTCAAGTCTTTTAGGGGGTAAAGGGGAGGGGGGGTTATTTTACTCTTAGGAGTTAGATGCAGATTCACCCAATTCTAACTTAGCCCTTCGGTGTGAACAAATAAGCAAAAATAGGAAATCAGTTAATTTTGATACTACTCACATCATTAATTTTATAGCTTTAGTTGAACCCAAGTAATTTAATTGTCTTGTCTGGCATATAGTGTAGCAATTATATACTTTACTCAGGGTATAATGCCAATAGTGAACACAGTAAGAAAATAATATAATTAACATAATTTAGTTTAAACTGTAGATAAGATAGCATTTTTATTTGTAGATTTGACATCACCCTTACAGGGGCTGGAAATGGGAGTGCTGGGCACAACAGTTTGCCATATCTATAATACTCAGTTGAAATAGTGTAATGCACTTTTTTAAGTTTTTTCATTCTTGGTAGTAAAGTAAAATTTTACTTATTTACTTTCTCTTTCATCCACTAGGGGACACTGGAGTCATATACAGTAGGGGTGTGAAGCTTGCAACCGGAGGTGTGGCACAATCTAAAAATTAGCATTGTCTGCACAGCCGGCTCCTCCCCCTTCACATCCCTCATCCCTCAGTTTGAAAAATTGTGCCAAGGAGGTAACAGGTACAAAAGGAGCTCCTTCTCCATTTCAATACTGAGACTGAGTTAACCTAATGTAAAGGGGGACGAAAGTCTTAAGAATAGAGAGATAATGATCCCTACTGAAGGGGATCTGCATCTCTCCTCAGAAAATCCGGAACACAGAGTCAGCAGTGAGTACTGGTTGTAAAGGGCCCTAGTTATAGTTAAACTTTAGATACAGGGCATACAGTAACTAAGCCCTGGGACTCAGCAGCGCAGCTTTCCCCACCGCCCCCTCCTTCCACTGGCGCTGTGACACACTCCCTGGCCAGAAATACAAGGGATCAGTGTTTAGATCCCGCTTCATGTCAGCTCCCCCGTCCGCCACTCCTGCCACTACAAACGGATGGCTGAGGGAGACACACTGCAGCTGTCAACGGCACTGTATAATGCCGCCACTTAAACACATGGCGGGCTGTTACAAAAGAGCGTCCCATCCCGCCTCCCGCTGAAATCTCTCTCGGCTAGCAGCCGCAGCTTCCCCTGCACCCGCCGGGACTCGGGCTGTATTCCCCACACACCTCCCATCGTCTGCGCTAGTATGAGGGCGCGGGGGGCTGGAAAAACTGACGGGGGAAAAACAGCAGCAGCGGCTTCTCATACGCGGCTGCCTTATAACTTAATCCCTGGCAGGCTAGCAACAAGCTCCTCCGCTGCTCCCCTTCTTTTATAGACCTCCGCGGCCAGGCAGCACTGGGGGACGGCAAAGGGGGGGAATGTATAGAAGTTTCTTCTTGGCAGTAACAACGGGCTGGGGCAGCCATAAAAGGGGGCAGAGTGACCACTTTAGTGATTATGTAAATATATATTAAATACATAGTGGTGGCCATTTTAAAACTATTAGAGGCGCCTAAAAGTTTCTATCAGAAGGTATACGCCCCCTTTAGAATAGTCAGGCTTCCAGGACAGTCATAGCAGAGGAACGAGTTTTTTTATGATAGAACACTGCTCCTTCTACTGGATATTTTATATATTAGGACTCTGCTGCAATGAATTTTCAATGTACTCTAACAAAGAGTTGGATATATATATTTTCAAGGGACTTCTAAACAAAGGATCCCGACGAAATAAAGGGAACGACTGGATCACAAACCCGACCCCAGAACTGAAATACAGTTGGGTGTGCGAGGGTGACAACGGCTGGTGATATTTTTATTATTATTATTATTAATAATATTATTTTTATTATTATTATTACTTAATTTTTTTATATACGGATGGGTCCAAATTTATCTTGACCTTTAATAGGATTAAGAGACTGGCCAGTCGGACTTAATTCCCTGCTGTAATGACTTAATCCCCAGCTGTATTGTTCGAGAACAATAGCCGAAGGGTTTTATGCTAATAAGTCATGTTGTGCCTCTGCGCAGAAAACTAGTCTAGATAACCGGGGACCCATCTGTAGTATGTAAAGAAAAAAAAAATCCAGCTAGATGAATCCGGTGTACCTTCAATATCCATCACCTGTTACGGTCTTTCTGTTCCTATTATAAAGGTGGAAAGCACTGAGCAGCGCTCTCTGGGGTGAGGCTTCAAATGTTAAAAGCACTTACCAAGAGCTTATTATGCGTGCACAAACTGTAATAAGATCAGCGTTAGTTTGGGTGACTCCCAGGTATGCGTTTCCTGTTTAGTTAAAGGCGCTCAACACGGGAGCAAGGATCCGCCAGGTCAAGCTCTGACAAAGCTTTCAAAAGAAATGTCAAAATCCCGCAAACAGCAGTCAAAGGGGCTGAGGGATTATCAAAGACCATGGAGGTATTCGGATTTAACTTAATCCCTCCTGCGCAAGCATTATGCAATGTGAGCAAGGCGTTTCGGAGAACCCACCCCATCTTACACGAAGGAGGATGAGGGTCTTATTATAGATGAAAGGGTGAGATAATTGAGTCTGCCTTAGATCAGGAGCTTAGATTACCTTATAAAAGCGGTTATGTAGATCCTACGCTTCCTGACGTAAGGAGTTCAGGAACCAGAGAGTTTTCGATTTATTCGTATCCCTCTCCTCATTGACAAATGTCACCTATGCCTAACGTGACCGCCTTAAAGGATATGTCATGTCGCAGGGTGCACACTGCATTAAAATCACATTTTATAACAGCACATTTGTCGCATGGGATGGGCGTTAGAAAGTAGCCTGGAGGAAATTTCTCAGTTAGCGGAGCATATTCGAAAATCAGTGACTTATATGTGCCAGACTTCAAGGGTCGCTAGTAGAATAGCGTCCCGTATCTTGATTTCGGCCATTTCCACTAGAAGAATTTTATGGCTCAGAGAATGGCTAGTGGTCTACGATTCCAGGGAGTAGAGGCTATTCCATTTTGGGGGTTAGATGTTATTTTATGAGTTCGACAAGTGGATTTTGCAGGCAACTACAGTGAAATCTACCGTTCTACCTATTTCTTACTCAAGCACCACTTCACACGTTAGAGGAGGTTGCTCGGGACCAGTGTTTAAGTTCATTCGATCGCTGTCGTACCTAGCCAGAAGACAGTCGACACCAGAAAAGCAGGACAAACCCATGACATGACGGTCTCCCTGCTCACCTGGGGTCCACCTTGAGGACGTCTGGGCCAAAACATCACGAGATGTCTGGGTCAGCAAGATATTTCCCAGGGTTACAGGATAGAGTTACAAGAGTGTACACTCTGGCTGTTTATTAGCAGTGCGAGGGCCTAGGGTGCCCGTTGCGAGCAGGGGCGTTACAGAAGGCAAATTCAAAGACTCCTACATACAAAGGTTTAAGTCGTCAGTCCCTGACCCTCAATGAGGAACGGGATTTTATTCAAAACTTTGGGTAATGCAAACTACCTTCATGTTCCGATTTGGACCCCTCACCAATCTTACTTAAGATTTGCGCCAGTGTGGGATCACTACCGAATCAGGGTCCTGCCATTCGGTCTATCATCAGCCCCAAGAATCTTTATAAAGAGCATAACAATAGTGGTGACAGGATTGAGACAGTTGGGGGTCACGATCATACCTTCTCAAGACGATCTACTGATATAGACCTCATCTCAGAAACAGCTGATAAAGGATGCTCAGCATCTCATCAAAGTCTCATTCAACATGGGTGGATTGTGAACTTCCAGAAATCCAACCTCATGCTAACTCAACGGATTCAATTCCTCTGTCTCATCTTGGACACTATACAAATGAGAGTATTCCTACCAGAGCACTAGATCCAGGACCCACAAAGGTTAGTGGCTCAGGTACTAAGGACACAGACGGTTTCTCTACACCTCTGTGTGCTACTTCTCGAGAAGAGGGTGGCGTCATTCACAGCTCTCCGGTGCGGCAGACTTCATTCCCGACCATTCCAGATGAAACTCATTACTCAGAGAGCAGATTCGCACTGGCTTCTACATCGAAGAATCCAACTTCCACCAAACATACGAACCTACTGATTTGGTGGTCGTTGCAAAAGAATCTCACAGCATGCAAGAGATTCGGCATTTGAGATTGGAGGATCCTGACAACGGACGCCAGTCGCAGAGGTTGGGATGCCGTCCTAGTGGTACAAAGTCCTAACGGTTTGCAGATTCAGGATGGAATAAATCCAGTCAGTTATTGCGGGCTTAGAACATGAAGGGCAGCCTGCCAAATACATTCACGAACTGAGAGCAGTTTACAATGCGCTTCTCTTAGCCGCAGACCTAGTCATGGGTCAACACTTAAAGATACAGTCGGACAATGTCACAACGACTGCTTGCATAAACCATCAAGGGGGAACAAAGAGCAGGATGGCGTTAATGGATGCCACAAAGATCTTGTTGTGGGCAGAAAGGCCAAACATCATCCTCTCGGCAGTGTTCATTCCAGGGTGGAAAACGGGGAAGCAGATGATCTCAGCTGCCGGGACATGCATCCGGGAAAGTGGTGCCTACATCGACAGATTTTCGACAGGGTGGTGAGGAAATGGGGTCTACCTCTAGTCAATCTAATGGCGTCTCGGCGAAACCATCAGCTGCCCAGATCTGTGTCCAGGACAAAATATCCAGCAGCAGAAGGAGTGGATGCAGTAACACTTCCTTGGTGTTACAGGAGGGTTTTTATTTCTCCACCTTTCCCACTCATACCCAGGGTTCTGAAATGGTTGAACCGAGAGTGAGTACGGGCAATTCTAATTGCACCAGATTGGCCCCACAGGAGTTGGTACTCAGTCCTGCGAGGGTTACTGGTGGAAGATTGTTGGCGATTACCTCAAAGGGAGGACCTGCTATCTCAGGGACTGTTCCAACACAGAACTACATAGGCTGCATTTAACGGCGGGGCTATTGTAAGAAACAGAGGGATACCAAGAACGACCGTTCCTACGATAATTACCACTAGGAAGCCTGTCACAGCCGTGCACTACTACAGGATTTGGAAGATGTACATGGACTGGTGTCAAGAACGTGGGTGGAATTCGACGAACTTCCACTTATCCAGACTTCTGCTATTCCTTCAGATCTGTCTAGATATAGGACTAAGGCTGGGCTCTTTGAACATTCAAATTTCGGCTCTCTCCATCCTATGTCAACAAGCGGTTAGCATTCTTGCCAGAGGTTCAAGCCTTTTTACAGGTAGTTCTGAGGATACAACCCCCTTTTCGCCCTACAAATGCGCCATGGGACTTTAATTTGGGTTGGAATTTTTCAGATCTCCAACATTTGAGTCGTTAGCAAGAACAAAGCTGAACTTTCTCTTTTGGAAGGTCACGTTATTGCTTGCCTTGGTTTCGGCCAGGCGGGTTTCTAAGTTGGGAGCCCTATCGTGTAAGAGTCCTTTGAATGTCTCATGGGGTTAGAGCAGAACTCCGTACAAGAACAGGTTTACTTCCTAAGGTGGTTTCGGGGTTCACGTAAACCAGCCAATTGTGGTCCCATTTTTTCAGAGTCTCACAGATGGGGAAGTGTCCTTGGATGTTGTCAGAGCTTTACGGGTATACGTACAAGTTATGGCGGCCTTCAAAATGTCGGACCATTGTTTGTTCTTTATGATGGGCCAAAGATGGGTTGACCAGCATCTAAGCAGCTTTTGTCTAGATGGATTCGACTTGCCATTTGGCAAGCTTAGGGTTCCTGTGGCAAACAGGTTCCGGTTCAGACGGGTGCTCCTACCAGATAAGTGGGTGCCTCGTGGAGGGCCATCAGAGGTGTTTTTACTACTCAACTTTGCAGAGCGGCGACGTGGTCCTCAGCCCTCACGTTCGCAAAATTTTACAAGTTTGATGCCTTTGCGTCTGGACACTCTAAGTTCGGACGTTTAGTTCTGCAGACTACTGACAGCACTCCCTCCCTGGAGGATAACTTTGGGACGTTCCCTACTGTATATGACTCCAGTGTCTCCTAGTGGATGAAAGAGAAAAGAGGATTTTGGTACTTACCGATAAATCCATTTCTCTGAATCCTCTAGGGGACACTGGACGCCCGCCTCGGTGCTGTCAACCTGCTGTGTTCAAGGTTCTTGTTCAAACAGTTCGTGCAAACAGCGTTGGTTTTTCTGTTAAGAGTTTCTTGGAAGCTGTTTGATATGTTGTACGGTTCGGTTCCTCGCCATGTGCTCTAGTTTCATGCCCTGCTCTCTCGGTCAAATTTTCCAAACTGAGGGATGAGGGATGTGAATGGGGAGGAGCCGGCTGTGCAAACAATGCTAATTTTTAGATTGTGCCACACCTCCGGTTGCAAGCATCACACCCCTACTGTATATGACTCCAGTGTCCCCTAGAGGATTCAGAGAATTGGATTTATCGGTAAGTACCAAAATCCTCTTTTCTTATTTTTGCACGATCATTAAGTATACACACAGTATAAGCCATTTTTTAAAAATTTGAAAATCCAGTAAAAATCTCCTAATTTATTAATATTTCAATCACATTAGTAAGGTAACACAATTATTAAAAACTTTGCCTTCTGGTATATATAAAATTAGAGCGCTATTTCAAATCTATCTATCTATCTATCTATCTATCTATCTATCTATCTATCTATCTATCTACAAATGTGAAAGCCCTCACTCACTCACTCATGCCACTTTCACATTGCTAACCCGGTAATGAACCGGCTTTTGAACACACTTCCATCCCGGTTCTGAACACACTGTACCCCTTTAACATCACATTTTGGAGCCGTGTTATTACCGGGGTATATTTCCAGGTTGGTGCCTTTCACACTGAACCCGATTCACCAATTGAAAACAGTGTGATGTCATTTTAAATTGACTGGGGAGTGCTCAGTAGTGCAGCAATCATGGCCAACACAGCACATGTGGCTGGAGGATTAGCTGACAGGTGTCATAAGTGCTGTGTAGACAAATATGGTGGCACACTGCTCATAATATTGCCACTCCATACGGGCAGCACCACTTCTATTTCGGTTGTGGTCATGGACCTTATTGAAATTCCTATTAAGGGACTTTAATTTATTTAATACCTGCTGTGAGGTAAGCTGGAAAGCAGAGGTTGCAAGCATCTTTGTGATGTTTTTATAGGTTATTGCATCCAGTCAATGTAATTTGGTTGGTGATTTCAGCCTCCCCTCTTATCCTCAACAACTCCCTAACTTCATCCTCACTCCAGGTTGCCATATTGTCCAAGCACTGTAGCACTGTGAATGCAGTATAAATAAAGACTCACTGTTTACAGAGTTCTGCCTGTTATTTCCGGGCTCAGACTGGTGATATCATGCCAGTAGATAACCTATCACCTCATTTTTAAGATTCCCGGGTTGAATATACCGGTTCTGAGGCTTTCACACTGCCAAATGAACCGGTTCCGAACCTTGTAGGATCCTTCTTTTTACATGGGTTGAAATACCGGGTTGTTTGACCCGGTAAATTCATAACGGCGCTTTCACACTGCAGCTCAAACCAGGTTGACACAGCAAACACTCGGCAAATACTGGGTTTTTGATGCGGTCTGAAAAGGGTAACACTCACTCATTCACTCACCGACTAATCACTAATTCTCTTACTTTCTGATATGTTAGGAAGCTGAAATTTAACATGGGTAGTCTTCAGGTGGGAAACAGGGAAATTACATAATTAGAATTTTAATAAACCTTCCCTAATGGGATGAAAAGGGGGTTGACAAAATTACATCATTACTGATGTGTGGCTTGCGTTGTGTGAACATTAATGCCCAAATGGACAATCAGATCAAAATTTGGATTGTACCTCCAGTGTATGGAATGTAATAAACTACAAAAATAGTCCTGTCACTTTTTACCATATCTGCTATGGGTGTTCCTCGGGTAACACCAAGAACCATGGATTAATATTTATTTACATTAACATCTCTACAGATTTACCAAATTGTTAACACTTATTTATATGTACAACCAAGAAAATCAGAAACTCCTGTGTGATGAACAGGTAATACAACTGGTCTAAAATATCTGTGTACGACACCTTGCAATATTTGGTCTCCTTTATGCAAAATAAAAACCATATCATAACAAAACTTAGCATTACATAGCATAGTATAACATAACACAACATAACATGGCAGGGCAAATACACTACTCCTTCATATCCATTAGACAAATATCTTTAGAGTTTAGAATTATAGAAGGATCATTTGTAATTATTCGAGTTTCGTACCATGTTGTGGCTACAAAACAGTCTCTGATTCATCTCTGAATTGGTTAAGATAAAATGGAAATATTACTTTCCCACATTTAAAAAAAATAATGTGTACATCTTTATTTCTGATGGGATGTTTCCACCCAGTCCTTGCAGAATATATAGTATTATTTATCCAAAAACATAGGCATGGATGATAGTGTTGAGTGACTCCAATCTGTAATATGATTTCCTGGTGACTGCAAATATTGCCAAGAGTAGTTTACAGATTCCCAATGAAGCCCTAAATTGTTAAATATAGCCCATTCTGCAGGCATCTGATTGTCATACACCAGATGGGTACTGTATTTGTGAAACCCCAAATTTTTCTCCAAAATGTTTTCTTTTTTTCTCTTTCCCCTACATTCTACCTCTTCCTATGTGTTTTCTTCTTATTGTTAGATAGTTCTAAATTCCCAGACTTGCTTCACCACATTATACAGACATACAAATGGAGGACTTTACCCCTAATTCATCATACTAAAGGTATTTTTAAAAACGCCATTTTAATTGGGAGTGATTACCATTACCTGCCTATTGAAAGTTTGAATCCAATTCACAAACTATAGTATCTATGTTTATGCATTAGCAATGCTAGATGTCTCATTTTGATATCAGAACTACTCAGCAGTCTTCATTATACATGCAGATATCATCAGTGTTTAGCTGTTGATAAAGTTAGATAAAAAAGAAGCTAGGGGATGTGTTTTAGCCAGACTCTACTGTTACAGAAGAAGGCACTTCCTTCTCTACTTTCCTACATATTAAGTTTGCAGCATGTGTTTTACCTGGTTATACAGATACTGTATAACAATTCCTAATTGATTATGTTTTTTGTTGCTTCTACAGTATTACTTAACTGCTTATAAGCAAGAATATATATATATTAATACATGTTTTGAATAGCCCTGAATAAGTGCAAGTTTCAACATTGGTTGTTTTAGTATTAATCTTGTTTGTTATATACTGTACATTAATATGTTTATGTTAATATGTTTATGCTTTAAATGGAGTTTTCCTTTTTTCACATTACAGAAGGTTATTAACAAAATTAACTATATATCTGCCAGTGCAGTAAAGTCTGTCCTTTTTATGCTTAGTGAGAACCTAGATTCTTCCCATCTCTCATCTACATGCCAATAAATAAATTTTAGCTTCTTCTATAATCATAGAAACATGGAAGTCTCCAAACCTTGATGTAAGATAAAGAACAGAGTTAAATGACATATGGAAAATGTAAAATTGACCACATTGCTTTATACTTGACATGAAAAATTCTTAAGGCTTAGATGTCTGTGGATAGCTTAAAATAAAAGACTCCTACTTATATAATCTAACAATCCTGAACTACAAATATCCTTGCCATGGGTTTGACCCTTGATTCCATTTCCATGTTGTCAAAACTCTCTGTCATTTTATGCGATAGACAAACTATGTAAGAGGATCAATACGTTTAAAACATAAAATGAGGAAAATATATTATAGAAAAGATCAGGTCATGGTCTTTGATGAACAGTTTATTTCAGTGTCATCTCACTTGAACTATTTTCTACAGATATAATGTTAGGAAATTAGAACCCCTCGGGCAGTAACTGTATCACTTTGTTGCCTTAACTATCTTATGCTTTGACTTCCAGTTCATAGATGAAACAAAATAATATGTGCCCTTTCTCAAGGCCCTGCCTGCCCAAAGCGTCATTGTATGTTTTCCAATGCTGTAAATAAAAACTTGGTGTTTGAATCAAAACTTTTAGTGTAGTTTTCCATACCTTATGCTGAATCTACTATATCCTCTCTCTCTCTCTCTCTCTCTCTCTCTATATATATATATATATATATATATATATAAAAGAAAGTGCGGCACTCAGCTCCATATAAATATGACACAGTCAAATGTTATCTTAACAACGTTTCAGTGCCTCCGCACTGTCGTCAGGTTTAAACCTGACGACAGTGCGGAGGCACTGGAACATTGTTAAGATAACATTTGACTGTGTCATATTTATATGGAGATGAGTGCCGCACTTTCTTCTATTTATGTCATTGCATTCGTGAGTGCACCGGCCAAAGTTACCAATAGCAACCGGGAGTGCCAGACTTGCTTCTGTGTATATATATATATATATATATATATTTATATATTTATATATATATGTATATTATATATATATACACATATATACATACATACATACATACATACATACAAAGGTGTTTGCAGCAGCACTCAGATCACTAAGAAAGGTATTCTCCATTATCCTATACCAATATTTCAGTGTATTGGCATGATTACACTTTCACCAGGGACAAGTACAAACTAATAAATATACCATTTCTAGTAACTAAATACCACATGTGCTGAACATGCAGGAAGCTTCTTCCTCAATAGAAGTCTCCTCCTGTTGGGGATGGAGTTTTCTGCATGTGGAAATATAAACTAATATTCCCTGATAATAAAGTATACAGATTATGGCTTTGAGTCTTCATAATGCATATGGTAAGTGCAGAGCTTTTAAGATAGATACATAGAAACATAGAAACATAGAATTTGACGGCAGATAAGAACCACTTGGCCCATCTAGTCTGCCCCTTATTTATCCTTTAGGTAATCTCAACCCTTTTTGAACCTTAATTCATTGTAAGGATATTCATATACCTAGATAGATAGATATATAGATAGATAGATAGATAGATAGATAGATAGATAGATAGATACTAAAAGATTGTATTTTAACTTTGGTGAGAATGTACTTATATTGCTTTCTGCTTAAACTGAACTTTTGCTTCAATTCACAGCAGATGAATTATGATTCATTTAAACTAATTCAATAAACATATGTTGAAGACAATTGTTTGTATGCATTTGTTTTATTAGATATTAATACCGAATATAAGCCTTTAGCACAGTGGTTCTCAAGCTGGGTGACGTGGCACCCTTGGGTGCCTCAGGACACTTGCAGGGGTGCCCTGGATTGGTGGTCCAGGACTAAATTAAATTGTTTATGGTCACTGTAATAGGCAAAACCAGTGCTGGTGGCTGCCAATCATAAAATATGTGTACAAACAGAAGCAAATCTTGTCCCTCACCACACAACTGAACCTAAGGATGACATAAACACAATTTACTAAATGTAATCTTTCTTTCTAAATTTCTCAATAAGAAACTTTTGGCCTATGGGTGCTGTGAATAAAATTCTGATACTCTAGGGCACTGTGATTCAAAAAAGTTTGAGAACCTCTGCTTTAGCATCATAATGTCTTTAAGGTACTTTTAGCAAAATGAGAACTATTGTCAAATATTTGTTCATTACAATATAGTATAGGTACAATGCTTTGTCTTGACAATACTGTTGAGCTATGTCAAATGGCTATTAAACCTCTGTCCAAATAAATAGGCGAGTTCTTATTTGAAATAATAAAAAGGATGAATAAATGCATTAAGGTACATGTAGAGTTCCTTGCTAAATGGGTTTATTTAAATGAAAAATGCTTACATACAACAATAGTGTATTTCCGCCCATATGCAGATCTCTAGGTGCATTCTGATCAGCAATAGTAGCAAATGTGCGAAGCAGACACATATGTATCACTTGAGCCCATTTTGTTAACCATTTATTTTGTATGTATCAAACACATTTACTATTAGACATCAATTAAACTACAACCACACAACAGAAACATCTCTCTGCTTTGTGCATGCAATTCATGCAAAGGTACTCTACATTAGCCCCATTGATAGCATTATGTTCATCTGTGTCCTCTATTGCATGCATGGCATACTGAGGTTTGGAGCATTACAACAGTTGTGAGACAGATCATTTTTTTTGTGTATAATCAAAGGGCCTAATTCAGGTTGGATCGCAGTAAGCGATCCAACCGCAATTTCTGTGAAAAAGATGCGGACGCATGCGCAGCGCCCATACAGTACATGCGCCTGCATTTTCTGCAGGGGGGTGCAGAAAATGTGAACGCCTCTGCCTATCAATCAGGCAGAGGCGGTGGTGGGGAGGGGGAGCGAGTAATGCTCCATTTCCAGGGAGGAGACGGAGCATTGCAGCTTGAACGGGGGTGGAGGTGGCCAAACGTGAACGTGTCAGGGACATGATCATGGCAGCTGTGTGATGTCATGCAGCCGCCGATATCGAGAAGATGGCGGTGGGTCTCCTGCAGGCACAGCTAAGCTGCGCCAGCAGGAGGCTTCCTCATTTACTGCTAACAAGCAGAAATTGCGATCACATTGCAATTTCTGCTTCTTCAATGGGGGAGGATCAGGTCAGCATACTGGGCGGCCTTACCCAGCGATGGGCAGCCCCCATCATGGGATCCAAATGATAGCAAATTCTGCTAATTAGCAGAATTTGCTATCCTTACTGAATTAGGCCCATAATGCATTTGATGCAGCTGCACCTTTTTAAAGCTTTTTAAAGCTGCATACTTTTTAAGCATCATTTTATGTTCATCAGGGTACATTTGAATCAGGTATAATTTTAAGATCTCTGTAGACAGCATTAAACTTGGTTTTCTTATTATTAAATGCAAATATTAAAACTGACGTGACCCACAAAGAGCAGCTCTGAGATTGTGGTTTATGGTGAGCTTGAGGAGTGGGAATTTTAAGCAGAGATGAGCTTGGGGTAAGTAGCAGAAGTAGAGAGGAGCGGGTTCGGTTCTCAGAGAACCGAACCCTACCGGACTTCACCATTCAAGCCCGGATCCAAGTCAAGCTCGTGTTTCCCCACCTGACTTGGAAACCAGAACGAGGCAAAACGTCATCATCCTGCTGTCGGATTCTCGCGGGGTTTGGATTACATATAAGGAGCTGCACGTCGCCACCATTTTGATTCCGGCATAGGAGAGTGTACAGAGAGAACATGTCTCCGTTCTCTCAGTGTCCGTGTCTTGTGCTGTATTTGTCCAGTCACAGTGGTTGTGTCCACTTGCTGCCATATGTCCATTGCTGCAGTGTTGTGCTGCATCAGTTCAGTGGTGGTGTATTATGCTGCATCAGTCCAGTGGTAGTCTCCTGTGCATCAGCCATCAGTCAATCCAGTGACCAGGCAGTCACAGTGGTTGTGTCTTCTTGCTGCCATATGTCCACTGCTGCCGTATAATAATAATAATAATAATAATAATAATGACAACAACAACAACAACAACAACAACAACATATCCCTTACAGTGTTGCTGTGTTGTCCTGCATCAGACCAGTGGTAGTGTCCTGTGCATCAGCCATAAGTCATTGCTGTGCCGCATATTATGTTATATAACTCCAGAAAAAAAATGGAGAACTAAAATTTGGAGTATAAAATAGGGAAAGATTAAGAACCACTTCCTCCTGGTGCTGAAGCTGCTGCCACTAGTCATGACATAGATGATGAAATGCCATCAACGTCGTCTGCCAAGGCCGATGCCCAATGTGATAGTAGAGGGCTTGTAAAATCCAAAAAGCCAAATTTCAGTAAAAAGACCCAAAAAAAGAAATTTAAATGGTCTGAGGAGAAATGAAAACTTGCCAATATGCCATTTACGACACTGAGTGGCAAGGAACGGCTAAGGCCCTGGCCTATGTACATAACTAGTGGTTCAGCTTCACATGATGATGGAAGCCCTCATCCTCCCACTAGAAAAATTAAAAGAGTTAAGTTGGAAAAAGCAGAGAAAAGAACTGTGCGTTCTAAGATGGTATCACAAATCCCCATGGAGAGTCCAAGTGTGTTGGCGGTTGCAATGCCTGACCTTCCCAACACTGGATGGGAAGAGGTGGCTCCTTCCACCATTTGCACGCCCCCTGCAAGTGCTGGAAGGAGCAACCAGCAGTCCAGTTCCTGATATTCAACTTGAAGATGTCACTGTTGAAGTGCACCAGGATGAGGATAAGGGTGTTACTGGCGCTTAGGAGGAAGTTGATGATGAGGATTCTGATGGTGATGTGGTTTGTTTAAATGAGGCACCGGGGGAGACACCTGTTGTCCGTGGGATGAAGAAGCCCATTGTGATGCCTGGGCAAAATACCAAAAAAGCCACCTCTTCGGTGTGGAATTATTTCTCCACAAAGCCGGACAACAGGTGTCAAGCCATGTGTTGCCTCTGTCAATCTGTAATAAGTAGAGGTAAGGATGTTAACCACCTAGGAACATCCTCCCTTATATGTCACCTGCAGCGCATTCATCAGAAGTCAGTGTCAAGTTGTGAAACTTTGGTTAAGAGTGTAAGCAGTCCACTGACACCTAAATCCCTTTTTCCTCTTGTACCCAAGCTTCTGCAAGCCACACCACCAACTCCCTCAACATCAACTTCCTCCTCAGCCATGAACGTCAGTAGTCCTGCAGGCCATGTCCCTGGCAAGACTGACGAGTCCTCTCCTAACTGGGATTCCTCCGGAAGATCCTTGAGTGGTTCACCTGCTGTTGCTGCCACTGCTGTTGTTGCTGCTGGGAGTCGATTGTCATCCCAGAGGGGTAGTCGGAAAACCACTTGTACTACTTCAACTAAGCAATTGACTGTCCAAAAGTCCATTGTGAGGAAGCTGAAATATGACAGCAGTCATCCTGTTGCAAAGCGGATAACTGAGGCCTTGACACTTATGTTGATGTTAGACGTGCATCTGGTTTCCGCCATTAGTGCAGTGCTATTTAGGCAATTGATGAAAGTATTGTGTCCCTGGTACCAAATCCCATCTAGATTCCACTTCATAAGGCAGGCGATACCGAGAATGTACAGAGACGTCAGAAAAAGTGTCGCCAGTGTCCTAAAAAATGCGGTTGTATCCAGTGTCCACTTAACCACGGACATGTGGACAAGTGAAAAAGGGCAGACTAAGGACTATATGACTGTGACAGCCCACTGGGTAGATGTATTGCCTCCCACAGCAACAACAGCATCAGCAGCACCAGTAGCACCATCTCGCAAATTCAAACTCGTTTCTAGGTAGGCTACACTGTGTATCACCTCTTTCAGTAAGAGGCACACAACTGACAACCTCTTACGGAAACTGAGGGACATCATCGCGCATTGGCTTAGTACACTTAGACTCTCCTGGGGATTTGTGATATCTGACAATGCCACCAATATTGTGCATGCATTACAACTGGGCAAATTCCAGCACGTCCCATGTTTTGCACATACAATTAATTTGGTGGTGTAGAATTTTTTGAAAAATGACAGGGGTGTACAGGAGATGCTGTCGGTGGCCCAAAAAATTGCGGGCCACTTTTGACATTCTGACACTGCATGCCAAAGACTGGAGAACCAGCAAACACTCCTGAACCTGCCCTGTCATCAACTGAAGCAAGAGGTGGTAACGAGGTGGAATTCAACACTCTATATGCTTCAAAAGATGGAGGAGCAGCAAAAGGCCATTAAAGCCTATACATCCACCTACGTTATAGGCAAAGGAGGGGGAATGCACCTGACTCAAGTGCAGTGGAGAATGATTTCCGTCTTGTTCAAGGTTCTCCAACCCTTTGAACTTGCCACACGTGAAGTCAGTTCAGACACTGCCAGCTTGAGTCAGGTCATTCCCCTCATCAGGCTTTTGCAGAAGCAGCTGGAGAAATTAAAGGAGGAGCTAAGATGTAGGGATTCTGCTAAGTATGTGGGACTTGTGGATAGAGCCCTTCATTCATTTCGCCATGATTCAAGGGTGGTCAATCTGTTGAAATCAGAGCACTACATTTTGGCCACCGTGCTCGATCCTAGGTTTAAAGCCTACGTTGTATCTCTCTTTATGGCAGATGCAAGTGTTCAGAAGTGCAAAGACCTGCTGGTGAGTAAATTGTCAACTCAAGCAGAATGTGACCCGTCAACAGTTCCTCCTTCAATTTCACCCACCACTGGGGCTGCAAGGAAAAGGATAAGATTTCCTAGCCCAACCTCTGGCGGTGATGCAGGGCAGTCAGGAGCAAAAGCTGACATCTGGTCTGGACTGAAGGACATGCCAATGATTACTGACATGTCTACTGTCACTGCATATTTTTATGTCACCATTGAAAGAATGGTGGAGAATTATATGAGTGACAGCATCCAAGTAGGCATGTCAGTCCGTATGTATACAGGCAGGAAAAAGAGGCAATTTGGATGCCCTTGCACAAACTGGCTTTATTTGACATAAGTTGCACCCCCTCCAGTGCGTACTCTGAAAGAGTGTTTAGTGCAGCCAGTAACCTTGTCAGCAATCAGCGTAGGAGATTACTTCCACAAAATGTGGAGAAGATGATGTTCATCAAAATGAATTATAAATTCCTCCAGGAAGACCTTGACCATCAATTGTCTATCGAAAGTACACAGGGACCTGTGATGGTGGATTCCAGTGGGGATGAATTAATACTCTGTGAGGAGGGGGATGTACACAGTGAAAGGGGTGAGGAATCGGAGGATGAGGATGAGGTTGACATCTTGCCTCTCTAGACCCAGTTTGTGCAAGGAGAGATTGATTGCTTCTTCTTTTTTGGTGGGGGCCCAAACAAACCAGTCATTTCAGCCACAGTTGTGTGGCAGACCCTGTCGCTGAAATGATTGGTTTGTTAAAGTCTGCATGTCCTATTTATACAACATAAGGGTGGGTGGGAGGGCCCAAGGACAATTCCATCTTGCACCTCTTTTTCTTCTTTGCATCATGTGCTGTTTAGGGACTTTTTTTTTTAAAGTGCCATCCTGTCTTACACTTACGTATATGTCCTGTGGTACTGCCATATAAATCCAGTGATACTGCCGAATATGTCCAGTGGTACTGCCATATAATTCCAGTGATATTGCCGTATAATTCCAGTGATATTGCTGTATAATTCTAGTGGGAATTGTTTGTGTTGCTTAGCTTAGTCGTACATCTACGTCATTGCACCTCTTCTACAACTTTGCATGAGGTGCTGTTCCGGGCCTTTTTTTATATCTGCCCTCCTGTCTGCCACTGCAGTGCCACTCCTAGATGGGCCAATTGTGTCGCTTGGCTTAATCATACAGCTACCTCATTGCACCTCTTCTACATCTTTGCATGAGGTGCTGTTTGGGGCCAAGTTTTTGAAAAGTGCCATCCTGTCTGTCACTTCAGTGCCACTCCTAGATGTGCCGTTTGTGTCACTTCACTTAGTCATACAGCTACTTCATTGCACCTCTTTTAAATCTTTGCATGATGGCTGTTTGGGGCCTTTTTTATATCTTCCCTCCTGTCTGACACTGCAGTGCCACTCCTAGATGGGCCAGGTGTTTGTGTTGTCCACTTGTGTCCCTTAGCTTAGTCATCCAGCAACCTCAGTGCAACCTTTTGGGCTAAAAACAATACTGTGAGGTGTGAGTTGTTCAGAATAGACTGGAAATGAGTGGAAATGAATGTCATTGAGGTTAATAATACCATAGGATCAAAATTACCCCTAAATTCTGTGATTTTAGCTGTTTTTATGTTTTTTCAAAATTCATTCAGATCCAAAACCAAAACTTGAAAGGGTGGTTTTGGCATAACAAAGCCAAAAACGAAACACGAAAGTGGAATTAGAACCAAAACACAAAACACGAAAAGTGCCAGCCGCACATCTCTAAGCAGAAGTAACACATAGAACATTTTTCACATATGAGGTATGTCAATACCCAAACTCCTGTACACAATTAAAATGTTGTTTCAAATATACAGTGTATTCAGATCTGACAGTGTATTCTGAAAATATAATCCTAAATAATTATATATTTTAAAATAAAATCTGAAGGTTTTTTTCATCATCGTTAGCTAATCATTAATAATTATCAACACTATTTCATGGCAGATTACAGTATACTAAAATATACAGTAGTACTTTACAGGAGCCTATGGCCTGCAAACTTTATTTATTCTAAGGAACAGAATTACCATATAGCAAAAGGTGATGGCTATACTACACAGCAAGTCTCCCAATTTCTACTCAAGGCAGGGAAAGTGAAAATAAAAGTTCAGTGTTCTTCTATAATTCAGGCAAGCAGGGCATGTGCACAAAAGCAGGTAACATACAGCAGACTGTCACATGGTCACTATCTGTGCACACACAGTGACGGCAATGGGGGTAGGGGAGGCAGGTACTCTTTAGCAAGGCCTGGGCCTGTTGAAGGGTCCCAGATCCCGCTCCTTCCCCCTCCCATTCCCTGATGTAGACAGCATTGGCATTCAGAGCCAGGGGAGAGAAGATACTGCTGCTGCAGTGGCCTCACTCCCCAGTGCAGCACACACGCTGCTGTGTGTTAAGCTGGGGAGAGAGGCCGCTGCAGAAGCAGTGCCATCTCTCACCCTGCATAACTTGCGGTGGGGTGAGTGACCACACTTGCTCCCTGCTCCTTAGCCGGCACGTCCCCCTTGTGCAGTGTGTGCGGTAGCAGAATTTTTTACATTTCTATAGGAGGGGGGCTGACGACACCTCCCCGCATTGGCCACGCCCCCTCTGATTACTTGATTACAGCTATCAGCGGCCCTCTGCACACACCTGCTTCCCAGAAGCAAATTTTCAGAAGCTTATTGATGATGACATTCCCAGTACAAAGAACTGTCATTTTGAAGGTTAAAAATTAAGCATAGATTATAATATGTTAGAAAGAGACCAAGGTTAAAGTTCATACATTATAACTATGTTGCTGAATAAAGCAAACAATACATAACCTTAACTCTTGTATAGTGAAGATTGAGTATAAAATAAAGTGCAGTATACTGTATAAAAATAGCTAAATATTCATGCCTTAATAACACGTTATGTTTCTTTTTATTTGGTGATAGACTCTGAACATGGACAATCAAGAATTGGAAGCTCAAAGTGATGTACTAGAGTAAGAAGTAATTCAATAAAACATTATTGATTCAAACAATTAAAAGACAATGAAACTGTATCTTATTTATTCTTCTTCTCAACAATTGATTGCAACTTTGCATTGACTGTTTGACTTTGTTTATGAAATGGCAAGAATAAAAAGCTATTAGAAGGCCATGCAATTGCCAATGGGTTGGGAATTGTTGCTAGGTGGCAATCCTATTCCCTAGCATGAATACCTTTTGCAAAATTCCTGCAAACTGCTGTTTGCTCATTGGGAAGATTTCCACCTAGCTACTGCTGATAGACAGACTACCAAACACCTTGTAGATGATAAAAAAAAAAGGTTTTCTCAAGATCGGTACTTAAAGGTCAATTAAGAGGTCCAATGAGCTACAGTCCTAATACCTGATAAGACTAAATCTTTGATACCACTTTTTTTGCTAAATCACTTGTGAGGAGTTACCCTCAAAATGACAATTGCCAATTCCAGCTTCTCATACTCTTTTCACTATCTATCTTCAAAAAGATGAAGCTACTGTATGGCAGACTGCAAAGCTTTTCTATGTGTTATAGATAGCTCTTGGATATCTATTTTGATAAGGTTATTAACCAAAGGTTAATAGAGAACACAGTAAACCATACAAAGTGTAAGATCTTTGCCATTTCTAACAAGGTAAAATTGTGCAATAGACTGGAAAATGCCAGAAGTTATTTTGCAATTGTTGTAGCTAATATTGTGATCATGCAGTGTTTGTGATAATCAAAGATCTGAAATAGTCATTAAATGTAGTTCTGTTCCCCTTCCAGTGAATTCCAAAGCTAGGGAGATGTCAATGTAAAAGTTGTAGAGTAACATGTCTGAATTGTTATTTGAGGATGACTTACCATATGTGGCTAGGTGACCCAAGCCACACAGCTAAGATGGCCACAGCTACATAAACTACAGATACACTGGCCTGTTTTCCATATGCAGCAATCTTCTTAGAAATTATATTAATATCTATATGTCTCTCCTGTTTTTTAGATCAGATAAGTGGATCCTTATTCTACATGACTATTGCATTTATTATTTGTGCTTATCTAAGCTAACATGGGAATTAAATCTGATAAAAAAACTGTCCAATTAATTGAAACAAATGTTGTATTCAATTATATCTGCTTATGAGAGAAATAACATATACAGACTATAAGAAATACTGCTTACTTATTTTTGTCAGCAGAAACAACAATTGTGTGGCCTGATAATGATGTTGTCTGCAAACATTTTGGCATTTATCATTATTACCTGATCATGTGCTTTTATGAAATGCACTTGCATTTTATATCTAATAGTATCTGCCTATGAATCAGAAACTTATTTGGATTAAAAGATCTGTTTATTTTTAATAACAGAACTGTTCCTTATATGCAACACTTTCATTAGGAGCTACACTTGTCTATTCTGCTCCTGGTGTGAAAAGAGCATAAACAGAGGGATCCAGATATGCTGGCCTGCAGGGCTGTTTCTAGCCAATTTGGCTCCCAGTGCGAGATTTAAAAATGCGCCCCCCACATGACATAAAAAATGTGCCCCCCCCCCCACACACACACACCTAGATTAAAACAAACAAACTTGTGTGCTTACCCGGAAAGGGGCGTGGTCTCATCTAAATGGGTGTGGCCTCGTCTGAAAAGACAACCTCACAATCCAGTTTTTGACCCTGCTCCAACAGATCACGACCACCACAGGAAAAAAAAATTCTACCATATTAAGCCCCACACAGTAATGCCCCCTGCACCATATTATGCCACACACCGCAATGCCCTTGATACATTAAATCCCCACACTACGGCAGGCAAGAGTCCCCATTTCACACATTACGGCAGGTGTCCCCATTTTACACATTGAGAGAGAGAGAGAGAGAGAGAATACTTACACAGGCGATTACCGCTCTTCGGCCCACCTCACCAGTCGCTCCTCGCGCCGGCCTTTCCCTCTTCCTAACTTGGATCCCCCTCTGTACTCCGCTCGGGGGGGTGAGTTTCGCGGAGTGACGAGGTTTCGTCGTGACGTAACGACGCAACCGCGTCATTCCGTTAAACTCCGCCCCCCGTGCGGGTTACTCGGGGAGAAATAGGAGGGGGAAGCAGTGAGCCACAGTTAGTGCCGCGGCGGGCGCCCAGTGCGGTTTCACTGCTCGCCTGCCCCAAGAAACGGCCCTGCTGGTCTGTTTCCCGTACACAACAGGCCCATCAGATGTTATACTAATATCTATCTGTCTCTCCTGCTCTTAAGATAAAAGGAGCAGTTTCACTCACAGTTTGTGGTAAAAAGACAGCACACATACAGTAGCATGTACTAAAAAGAGTTATCTCTAGAACTGAAGAATTACTGCAACAATATGTAACTACTGTAAGGATATTGATACCCATTTCAAGTGCTGTGTTACACCGGGTCCAATTTTTATTTGCATTTATGCCCTGATGTGCAAAAATATAATTCAACCCAACCAACGTGTACTCAAATAGAATGGTTTTATTGATAAGAAATTGATAGGACAAATCTGTGAGTGCCATGTGCAGTGAGGTCATCTGGTCATAACATATCTGTCTGAAGGCTTAAAATATTTTTGGAAGGATAGGTTTTAGAGATTTCCATGCTTGAGCACTAATGACTTAGGAGCAGATGTATTAAGCCCAGAGAAGTGCTAAAGAAGTGATACGTGGAAGGTGATAACACACCAGCCAATCATTATGGGTTTGAAAAATGACAAGTAGGAGCTGATTGGCTGGTGCGTTATCACCTTCCACTTATCAATTTTTTTTTATCACTGCTTTATCACTTCTCCAGACTTAATACATCTGTCAGAATATTAGTACCTCAGTTGTTTTGATGCAACCATCTGTGCTGAACTGAAGCCTTGTTATCACTAAAGCCTGCACTGTTAGTGTGTCTTGAGAACCGAGGTTGGGAATGCATGCACTAGATTGAGATATAAGGTCTACACTTGGGTACTAAATGAGCAAACTATTGTCTGAGAAAGGGAAATCTTATTGACACTAAGGGTAATGTGAAAATAGAAATGGTGGGCTGTTGTATTCTGGGGATAGGGTCCTAGTTATATGCTGATATGGAGTTGGGGAAACTCCTTTGCAAAAAACAAATCTAGATTAAATTATAAATAATCTCCTACTCCAAAACCAAAACGTAAAAAATTCAAAAGTAAAAGATATCACTCAGTAGAGCCATTCTGAGTGATATCTTTTACTATCTCGTCTAGTGTGTACACTAAACATCATTAATGATGTGCGCTCCCGTGCAGTGTCTTGGAGTAAGTAGATGTTAATTTGCTTCAAGTAAATGCCTTGAAATGGACAGAATTCTCATTCAAATGTACCAAAAGTACACAAAGCAGACATATTTTCTCCATAAGCACACTCATTTAGATGTTCAGAGCATACCATGATGTTCAAGATTGTATATACTGTATCTCTCAGGACACAGCACCATTTTTTTAAAGTTTCAAAACATGCACATCTTAGCAGGAGGTAAACATTTCTTGCATTTTAAATCAACATCACAAAACCAAAATTATTTAAAACCTGTTAGTTGACATGAATCTGTTAAGTGAGCTCATTCGTAATATTTGCCACAAAGAATCAAATGATTTAGTTTACACAGTGTTTTTATTTCATTACAATAATTTCCATCAATGGGATATTTCTACACTGACTTTTTTTAGTTCATACAAGTTTCCTATCTCTGCAGTCAACCTGACAGGATAAAAGAGAAGATAATCTGCTGCTGTGTTTTCAAGTAAAAGATATTCATGCCTTCTCTCTTCCTTTGACAAAACCTTACACCAAATATTTAATTAACATGTTATTAACTGTGTTTGTAAGACACAATATACTTCCCTCGGCAGGATATCTTGCCAGTAAATACAGGGACACTTTTAAACAAAATGCTGTTATCTAAAAGTGTCAATTCAATACACTGTAGAATGTTTATTTATTCTATCTATCTATCTATCTATCTATCTGTCTGTCTGTCTGTCTGTCTGTCTGTCTATCTATCTATCTATCTATCTATCAAAAACTGATGTTTCTATAGTTCCAGTGCCCAGCACTGACAGTTTGTGAAACTCTCTTGAAGGTGCAGTCACTAAACTTTGCTACAGCACTACATTTGCAACAGGATATTAAAATGTACATACTACATTATTATTTATGCATACAACATTAAGAAACAGCCATGGACACAGCCTCTCCTGCAGCACAGTCACATGGTAGTCACCACTTCACACACAACTCCAGGCCTGGTTACAGTAAAGGAGGTGGGGTTGGAATATTACTGTCCCAATTTTTCACATACAGAGTTCTACCACAGGTTCTATCACTCACATTCACATTGTTTGAAGTTCATTCTATAAGGATTTTAACCCCTTTCTCTCTACGTGTTGCAGCTATCCACCTGGGCAGCCCAAACAACAACTTCTAGACAAATTTTCTGCCTGGTTCCCACACTTTTTTATCATTGCCACCATTATCATGGGTGATTTCAGTAAGGCTATTGAGAGCCCACAATCTCTTCATGCCTCCGACTACTCTCTCTAACCTTGCCTCTTGGCCTCACCCAATGTTCTGACTCCTCTACTCATCCAGAGGGCCACTGCCTTGATCTTGTATTCACCAAACTCTGCTCAGTTTTTTTAATTTCATTACCAATCCATTCCCTCCCTCTGATCACAACCTTATCACCTTTACAAACTTCTCCATTACTCCAAACTCTATGACGCTGAAATCAAGCAAGCCTCCTCTAACCCGCAGAAATACTAACACTATGCATTTTCAACAACTTTCCACCTTTCTGCAACAACTGCTCTTACAAATTTCTACATTTACCTCCCCTGAGACTGCTGTATCCCACCTGAACCAAACTCTAGAGAGAGACCTTGATGAAGTGACTCTGGCTACTCATCACAATCTACATAGGCTTAGATACCAACCGAGGCACTCTAAACAACAAGACACCTAAAAAAAACTGTCAAGTGATGTAGAATGTCAATGTCAAAAATCTCATAATATAAGTGACTTCCTCATATGTAAGGCCACATACCACACATATCATAATGCTTTGGACACTGGCAAACATAATTCCAGTCTCTCATCTCTTCTCATGTCACCAACCCCAAGTGACTTTTTAATACATTTAAATAATTTCTTTACCCTCCCTCACCCCCACTAGCTACTATCAGTGCACAAGAACTTGCTTTTTACTTCAAGAACTAGATTTATAAAATCTGAGATGCTGTCTATTTCCATCTGCTCTTGATAGCTGGTAGTCCTCAGGATAAATAAATACAGCAATACACAGTACATCAATATTTAATTGTGATATTATTGTGCAGGACATACTGTACATTTGAAACATTTGGTTCTTGTAGCATGGATTAATTGTAACTACCAGTTTGAGCTCACAGTGCAAAAATGTTATACGTTTTTGTGTAACAAATATAAACACATTTTGTTCCATTAATTATACAGAAGAACAAACCAGCTGCTATTTTGTTCCTAGTTAATATTTGTTCTCTTTCTCTATGTTTAGTGGATATGCAATTTAGCCATCTACTGTAGGTATTACATAATTATTGCAATATCCTAAGGAAACATTTATATAAATGAAAAAAAAAAATCTGGTACGTCCCTGTTCTTAAAGTTAATATTTGTTAAAATAGTGCCTTTAAGTAATACATAAACCCACTCACTTTTTTCAAGTACTGTACAAATATCAATAACTAAATAATGATTATAATGCTAAATTGAAAATGTATGCAGTGTTGACTGGTCTGTGGATGAAAGCTAAATACATGTCAATTATTTAATCTGCTTGATTTAAGATCTGTAGGAAAAAAGATTTCTGGGTGGTATAGGGACATCACCAGAGCATGTCATGATTTCACACAGAAAGACCAGAGGGAGGAGCAGGCACTGTGTGAAGTTGCTAGGTATATCAAAAGGAAGCATCTCAGGAACCCTGAAAAGTAAAACAGTGTGGTGGGGTGTCATTGCTGTTGCACTCATGCCACTCCCTAGGCCTTTTGCCATGGATAGCAGCACTGGTTGCACACCACCATAATGGCCATGTATCCATGGTATAAGGAAATAAATTATAAGCTCAATTGGTTCAGAAATTGACTTGTGTGATTCTGGCACGTTTGTCTGTCTGAGGCTGGAGAAGGGAGCCAGGGAAGTGGCATTCTAACATGGAGCATGTTTTGGAGATGTACGAAAACCCATATACAGTATGTTTACATACATATCGATGATAGGGCAATGGGTCTATTGTGGACACACGCAGTTTCCCCAAGCAGCAGCCTGGCTGACAGCCTTTGGGGGCAAGGTGTGGGCAGAGCTGGGAAGTGTTACCAAAAACATTACACCCCCATTTTCTGGGAGTGGCAAGCAGTGTGAACAGCCTGGTCATCCTGTGAAACCTGAGGGTTACTCAGATTGCTGAAGTTAACAAAAGAAATCATGCTGTGTCTTTGGATGCAGCAGCTGATCACACAGCATGCAGGAGGTTTCTATGTATTCAATATGCCTCCTGCTGCTTTTGCAGATTTTCATACAGCAACTGCATCAAAAGTATGAACTGCTTCCATATCTGAATCAGTCCCATAGGTTGAGTACAGTAATGGCATGCTCACATAACTGTGAAGACATGCAGACCAATATAAAGATACTGTACACATGCATTTAAGAAAACTGCATTATTGACAAGTAATCAGTGGCAAGCGTAAATTCACAGCTGATGATGAACGCACCACTAGTTAACTTCTTGTGATTGACTTATTGCAAATGCACTGTTAATGGTTGATATGTGCTGTCTTCATGGTTTGGGCATGGAGCATATGGTCATTTGATAAAACAAGTATGGTACTTGTTTTTTTGGTATGCTGTGAAGTGGAAAAAGTAGCATTAATGTTGTCAATTGTTCTGTGTTGGGCAAAATACATATCCCTAACAATGGGGCATTTTAAGAGAGAAGAGAGCCAGTGTGCAGGCTCCATGTCGGCCCTCTCCTCTCTGGCAGTAAGCAGACTCTGGATTTATGCCAGAGTCTACTGGAAATGTGCAGGTCTCCAGAAACATGGTGCCTGTGCTTTGTTCCTCGGGGACATCTCTACTGCGCATGCACAAATCACCAGGAAAATGGCCGCAGCAGCAATTTTCCCAATGATTTATGTCTAAAGTGCCATCCGCTGCCGTGGAACTCCAGAGGAGTAAGTATAGATATATGGGTGCAGATGTGCGGTGGAGGCCCCTGGACACAGGGGCCCATATGCTACACACACCTTGCACCCATTATAGATACGCCTATAGGTAAACTACTTACTGAACAAAAATTCCTGGAAAGGAAAAAGAAAATGTACAAATGTAGAAGTGGAGACAAACTTGTATACCAGCTTGCAAGTGTCAACTACAGCATATTGTACTCCTTGGGGTAAATTGACTAAGATGGGAGTTCTATTTAAGAGGTGATGTTGCCCATAGCAACCTATCAGATTCCAGGTATTATCTTCTAGAAGGGTCTCGATAAATGATAAGTAGAATTGGATTGGTTGCTATGGGCAACATCCCATTTTAAATAGAACTCCCATCTTAGTAAATTTACCCAATTGTCTAACAGATTGTCTGGGATCCATAGAGGAGTAGGAAAACACATCTCACTTAGCAGTCAAACAGTACATTACAGACAGATGACAATTGAGTGGGAGTTCACAAATGCATCAGCAAGGATGAAAGTGGTATCTCACATTGAAGCATCAGGCTGTAAAAAAAAGTCAGCGTTGAAAAATACTGGGGCACATTTAAATTATCATGAACCATTGAGCTGTGTACCAGCCTCCAGGCCTGGATTTGTTAAAAGCCTAAATAGATTCAGGCCCTGGTAGCTAGGGGTTCAGGGGTGGCATGCTGCAGGCTTGAATTGAGCAGACTTAGTCCTAAAGTATTTCAATTTAAAGTATTTTATTTAATATGGGAAGTGGTAGGGGCTTTCAACATTGACAGCTATAATTATGGAGGTGCGGAAAAAGTGGCCTCAAGCAGCAGAAAATGTAAATGCTGGACTGATAGACACTCGTGATGTGAACCACAGCAATATTATACATAAGCATTTCGCAGGATATATCTTATTTAATCCTACTAAAATGACTTAATTACAGTACTATAGTAGTTTAATTTGTAGGACATTTATTATTAAGGAACACATTTTTGCCTTATACTGTAATTATAATTTTAAATATAAGTTTTGCTAAGCTTGCAGGGCATTTCTCAGTTATGTACAAATTAGCTGTATAGGTGGATTCATCATTGTATACACATTATGTTTTATTTAGGAAATGTAATTATTTAAAATAACATTACCATCTACTGTATACTGTACTGATTGTGGAAAGAGTGTGTGTGTGTGTGTGTGTGTGTGTGTGTGTGTGTGTGTGTGTGTGTGTGTGTGTGTGATGGCTGTGACTGCAGTTTCT
The DNA here is from genome assembly GCF_028390025.1 of Pseudophryne corroboree. Taxonomy (NCBI): domain Eukaryota; kingdom Metazoa; phylum Chordata; class Amphibia; order Anura; family Myobatrachidae; genus Pseudophryne; species Pseudophryne corroboree. The sequence continues at coordinate 763,754,729 of NC_086444.1, read as the reverse complement.
GATTGGTTCTCAAAATCACACTCCACTTTTGTATCATCACGCAGCCCTGATTTTTAGCTACAGTCTGTCTCTGAGATGAAACACTGCACCCATATGAAAATTATTGCATGAAGCAGCTTTTGGGCTCCAGGGAGTGTAAGGAAATTCTTAGAAAAACTGTAATATGTAAAAATGAATCCCTAAATAATTTGTTACATGGTCTCTGCTCTTAATTAATTATCACGGCATAGCTTCTTTAGTGCCTACTGCCTACAAAGCAAGTTATGATGGCGATGTCTTACTTAATTTCATTATAGTCAAAAGGAAATACTGCATCTTTGAATGTAGATTCATTTTGAATCAGTGGCGTCGTTGGGATCGGTGACACCCAATCAGCAAAATAGCCCTCCATATGAACCAAAAACATGTGTGAGTGAAATAAAGCATAGCCTTGTTGGAAGGGGCACCACCTTATGGCATGCAGGGCCGGCGCAACACACTAAGCACAGGTATGAAAAGCAGGGAGGTGCCAGCGTGGGAAGGCACTCTCCCTGCTCTGCTACAGTACCTTGCTGGTGTCTGTCTACTTTTGCTAGCTGCTGCTGTGCTGACAAACTGAATGGCAGTCAGCAGTGCCAGCAGCATGAACAATGAACCGCAGCTCTGCTCTCCCTCTCTGCTCTTCCCTGCTGTGCCTTTCAAGCCACATGCAGATCCAAGGCGGGGAGCAGGCAGCCTGGACGGAGTGCCAGGGGCAGATTGGACATTAAAGTTAGTGTGGCTGGTCAGACTCTGGGGCCAATTGCTGTATATGGCCCCACCCCCAGCCACTCACCATCTTGTCTTACAGTCACTTGCAGCCTGCAGAGTGGAGTATCTCTGAGCTACTGAACTCAAGAGAGGACAACCTCTCACAAACCAGAGCTCCTCCGGTCCCACTCAGGTCACTGACTGCAACTCTAGCTCCCTCTGTGCCCTCCTTACCAGTGCAGCGGTAAGCATCCCCCTCTCACTATGGGGTCTATTTACCAAGCCTTGGATGGAGATAAAGTGGACGGAGATAAAGTACCTGCCAATCCGTGTCTAACTGCTATGTCACAGGCTGGGTTTGAAAAATGACAGTAGCTGAATGGCTGGTACTTTATTTTTGTCCACTTTACATCTAGCCAAGGCTTAGTAGATAGACCCCTAGGGGTCTATTCGTGAAGCAGTGAAAAGTGTAGAGAAGTGAGCCAGTGGAAAAGTTGCCTATGGCAACCAATCAGCATTGAAGTAACATTTATAGATTGCATACTATACAACTGTATGGAGGAGCTGATTGGTTGCCATGGTCAACTTCTCCACAGGCTCACTTCTCCACTCTTTTCCCTGCTTCATGAATAAACCCCCTAGTTACCAAACATAAATATACTGTATAGTCATGGAGCATAGATGAAGGGGGTGGGGGATGGAGGAGTTTAGTGACAGGCTGGGCGGGTGGTGCTGAGATTTCTGAATGACAGGTTGCGCACAGATGCCCACCCCTGTTTCTTACATCTACATGCTACATGCACCTTCCACTCCTGCACCCTGTACCTACCTCTCTGCATCCTGTTACTGCCCCCACTAAGCATTATAACTGCACCCCTTCCTCCTCCCACCCTTGCACCTGTAACTGATCCCCATGCAAGTGACACCCTGCACTCTGTAATTTCCACCTTTGCACCACCCTGCAACTGGAATACATACCATTTACCGGCAGATGGGATGAAGACTGTCAAGATCCCGACAGTGGCATCTCACCTGCCAGAATGCCGGCAGCATGCTGAGTGCAAAGAGTCCCCTTGCGGGCTCACTGCGCTTGCCAATTGCCAGCTTGGATGGCTCGTTGTGCTCGCCACAGTATCTATTCCCACTCTGTGGGTGTCGTGGACACCCACAAGTAGGAATAGTCCTGTTTTGCCGGGATTCTGTCTGGCAGCATTTTTGGCTGTTGGGATTCCGGCGTCAGTATCCTGACCATCAGGTTCCCAACAGCCGGCAAATTGAACAGATCCCCTGCAACTAGGATACCACCTTCCATTGCCTCCTGGTACTTCCTTCACTGCACACTGTAATTGCTCCCCCATAGCCTCATCACATGCAATTGACAACTCTGCACCCTGTAGTTTCCTACCCTGCACCCAGTTACACACCTCTGCAATTACACCTTGCAACTTTCCCCATTGCATACTGTATATTCTGCACCCCTGCAACTGTCACCCTTGCTCCCTGGTTTTGACCTCATGCAAATGATACCCCTGCACCCTGTAACTCCCACTCCTGTACTGTGTAACTACCACCCATTCAAGTGACACCCCGCAACCCCACATGCTGTAAATATACCTACCTGCAACCATACCCCCATATCCTGTAAATACCCCTCCCTTACATCCTGTAACTGCCCCCTGCTGCCTGTAACATGCCCAATTGCACCTTGTAACTATCCCCCTGTACCCTATAACTGCACCCGCTGGACCCTGTAACTGCCCCCCTGTATCTGCACCCACTTACAACTGCTACCCCAAACCCTATAACTGCCCCCCATCTGTGTGTGTCCCTTACTGCTCTGTCTTTGGGAGGAACAGCCACTCCCCCTCCATGCAGGTTTGAAAGAGCCCCAACATCATCATCTGTACATGTGTGGGACTGCCTGCTTCTAACAAGAAAATCCCACTCAGGGTCCTACACACAGAACAGGAACCCGTGCTGCCATGTAAAATAGAAGTGGTGGCCAGCAAGGTCAATGGCTAATGAGGTGAGGTGGAAAAGACATAAAAGGGCTGTCAAAACCAGATAAGAAGGGGTCACGGGGAGAATGTGGATTGTCACCCTGTGCATGACCCACTGTCCCATGTGTGCTACTGTCACCATGTGTATTTCAATTTGACACCCTGTGTATGTCCTTCCATCACCCTATGTATGTACCTCTGTCAACCTGTGTATATATGCCACTGTCACCCTGTGCATGCCACTCTGTCATCCTGTGTATGACCCTCTGTCACCCCATGTATATGTGCCACTGTCACCATGTATATACCCCTCTGTCACCCTGTGTAAGTTACCCTGTGTATGTCCCTTTGTCACCCTGTTTATGTCCCTCTGCCAATCCCCTTGTATTGAGACCATGCCCCTTTTCTGGTACCTAGTAACACTAACCTTCCTCCTTCCCCTATCATGGTGTCCCTGTAATTTTCTTCTGGATCTGCTGTATCTGTGTGGCATAATGCGTACATGGCATAACTGTGAGCATTATGTGTAAGTGGCATTACTGTAGACATTATGTGTAAGGGGCACTACTTATGTGGGTATTATGTGTATATGGAGCACTACTACTGTGGGCATTATGTGTATAAGTGGTGCTACAACTGTGGTCATTATGTGTGAGCGGCACTAATACTACTGTATGAGCATTATGTGTACACTATTACTGTGGTCATTATGTATATGGGGTCTACTACTGAGGGCATTATGTGTACAAGGGTCACTACTACTGTGGGCATTGTGTATATTGGGACCTACTGCGTGGTATAACGTATGTAATGGGTACTATTGTGCAGAGTTACATGTATGGCATAATGTGTATAAGGGGTACTGCTGATTAGCGTAACGTGAATAAGGGGTACGACTATGTGGTGTGATATGAATCAAGGGCACTACATACTGTGTAATGTGAATAAGATTGTGCTACTGTGTGGTGCAATTTGAAATGGGGGTACTATTGTGTGGCCACGTCCCTTACATATGACACCACAACCCTTTTTTGTGGGGTCCTATTGTAAAGTATGGGGAGGAGGATGCAAATTTATTGTTTGCAAGGAGGTACCAAACACTGTAGCAACAGCACTGATTCCCATTTTTACCACTACAGGGGCATGACCAGCAATCCCAGAGATGCTGGGCTTTCTAAAGGAACTTTCCCAGCTCAAACTCAGTGACAGGTGCCAAGCAATGCCAAACCTTGAGCTCAACCCCCTCAAAATTGTTGAGATGATAGTGGACTTCAGGAAGAAGTCAGCTAGTGCACCTCTGTTACCGATTGCTCATAGTGTGGTATCGCTAGTGGACTCCTTCAAGTACCTAGGGACCACAATCTCCTGGGACATTAAATGGGGGTCCAACACTGACGCCACTGTTGGGAAAGTACAGCAGAGGTTGTTCTTCCTCAGGCAACTAAGGAAGTTCAACATCCCACAGAAGCTTCTGCGCCTCTTCTCTGCGATTGTGGAGTCGGTACTGTGCTCCTCGATACTGGTATGGTACAGCTCCGCCAGCGTGAGGGACAGATGCAGGCTCCAAGTGGTGGTCAGAACCACAGAAATCATCTGGGTCGACCTTCCCTCAGTCCAGGATCTGTACCTGTCCAGAGCTAAAGAGCGGGCAACGAAGATAGTAAAGGACCAGCTACACCCTGGCCACAGCATGTTTAACTTGCTTCCTTCAGGCAGGCATTACAGGTCCATTCCCGCCAGGTCCACCAGAAGTCTCAAAAGTTTCTTTCCCCAAATGGTCCGCCTGCTGAACTCCTGAACATTGACTGACTAGACGTACATGTAACTCACTTGTGTCCCTACGGCATTCCTATCTGTATGACTTCACTTACCCCTCCCACACACACACCTGCTCATCTGTTACCTACAGTACTTGGCTGATGTAACCGAAGACAAATTCCTAGTATACGCAAGCATACTTGGCCAATAAAGCTGATTCTGATTTCTGAAGGCTGACTGTCCTCGCTCAGTTAATACTATTAAAGGCCAAGATAAAGATGGCTCCATCTGTATGTCACAGTGCAGAACTTGGTTCCCAGTCACTGAGAAGGAGACATTTTGGTGTCACCCCCTCAGAGGGTGCACCCAGTGCAATCCACACCCACTGCCTCCTCCTAATGATTTCTCTGTTTTGAATTATGCTAAATATTTTTTACAGAAAAAAATCCATTAATTTAAAATGTATTTAATAAACTTACTTAGTAACTTAGTCTGCAGGATATTCCCTGAAAAACAGAAATTTTTGGGAGATACTTGCAACTATAAAGTATCCAGAGAAAGTACTATGGAGATATCTACCGTGGTTCCTCCTTTTGCGACAGCAACTGTCATCCTCATAGCTTTCTTATGAGGGCTGCAAAGCCTTCATAAGAAAGCTCCAGAATGGGGAGTAGGCTGGAACAAGGATAACGCTATCTCTAGATGCATTATTTTATAGTTGCCTATGGGCAAATTTCCCTATAGAGGGTGACGCATACAGTGGCATCCCTACCTTAAGTGACACTTGTGGCTTTGCAGGAGGGGGCGTGGCCTTTTGTATTACACCTACTTTTGTCTCTGGGGGTATGGAGATGCTGTGCTGCCCTTGTAGAGCACTCTGTGCAGCCCCAGCTCCTACACTGTGACAGGAGCTGGATCATACATGTAATGTTACAGTGCAGCACCCAGCTCCTGTCACTGAGCAGGAGTCAGCTCTTTGGTGTCACCCCAGGGTGGGTGACACCTGGGTGTAGCCCGCACCTCCATAGTGATGCCACTGAACACATGCGCCATCCAACAGCAGCATGCTCATTAACTGGTGGGGTCCTGATCCAGGAAGCAGTGTGATAGCATTATGAGAGCAAGAACACAGGTAAATTTGGGTGTAGGATTAAGCCTATAGACTACATTCTTTATTGCCTTTACCGTGAAGAACCCTTTCCTAAGTTGTGTACAGAATTTTCTCTACTCTAGCTTCAGCGAGTACCCACGTGTCCTATACTGAGTTATTTTAATAAACAAATCCCCTGCTAATTCCTTGTATTGACCCTTTACATATTTGAAGATATTAATAATGTCTCCTCTTAGACGCCTCTTTTCTAGTGTATACATATTTAACCAAGTAAGTCCTCGTACTCCAGTGTCACTAATCAATTTAGTAGCTCGCCTTTAAACTCTTTCTAGTTCCCCGATATCTTTTTTATAATATGGTGCCCAAAATTGAACACAATATTCCAGGTGTGAACATACCAATGATTTGTACAGTGGCAGGATTACATCCTCGTCCCTTGTCTCAATGCCCCGTTTTATGCACGCAAGCACTTTACTTGCCTTTTTTGCTGCATTTTGACATTGTGTACTGTTATTAAGCCTATTATCTATGAGCACCCCAGTTCCCCCTATATTTTTCCCATTTAGAGTGTAGGATGCATGTGTGTTTTTTGTCCCAAAACGCATAACTTTGCATTTTTCTATATTGAACCTCATTCCACATTTAGATGCCCAGGTTTCGTGCTTAAATAAGTCACTCTGTAGAGACTCCAAATCGCTTTCTGAATTAATTACCTTACACAGTTTAGTATCATCTGAAAAGATTGTCACTGTGCTTTCCAGACCTATTCCTAGATCATTGATAAATATATTGAACAGTAGCGGGCCAAGTACGGACTCTTGTGGTATTCCGCTGACTACTGGTGCCTAGCTGGAGAACATCCCGTTGACCACTACTCGTTGTACTCTGTTATCCAGCCAATTACCTATCCATGTACAAATAGTATATCCTATGCCAAGTTACCTTAATTTGATGATCAGCCTCCTGTGAGGCACTGTATCAAAGGCTTTCGCAAAATCTAAATACATCACATCCACTGCTTTTCCCTTGTCAAGATTTTCGCTCATCTTCCTCGTAGAAGTTAATTAAGTTAGTAATCTTAACGTTAGTAATTGTAATGTTTCATTTATATCTCCAGAATTTGTAAAAATAGAAAAAAAAATTAGAAAATGAATTGTATGGCAACAAATAATAAAATTCAACACGCACAATTATTTAATATGATGACAAAATGATAGACATCTGATTGATAGATTGATCCTTAAACTATGGAAATCTTCAAAGCTCCTCATTTTAATTCTTATTCAGTATTATGCTGTCATGTCATATTGATTAACAACAAAGACATACTGTACAATAAAAACATGAGTTTGATTTCTAAATGAGTTGCAGCTATCCAGATTCAAAGTAATGTAAACATAAGTAACAATGTCATGTGTTTAAAATGCTATATTCATACCACTTTTATTTTATGACAATTTTGTTTATTTTATGTACACTTTGAGGTCCTCTTAAAATATGTAATAAATAGATATGAGAGAAACAATATGTAAGTGTTCATTCGATCTTAGACAATTGAGGCACCATAAATTGACAAGCTCACCATGGTTTAGCTGAAAGACATAGTTGACAGTTTCTATTCATTATTCACATCACACATAATTTTTATTATTATATATTACATGCAGCAGTCAATTATCTCAATAGCATATATACTGTAATTCAGCAACAAAGAGCAGAGGCTGGGTGGCACAACCTCTAATGAATAGGGCAACATGTGCACTGGGGACATTTCTTCTTTTTGTAGACACTGCTTTGATGATAAGCCATTTGTAAGGGAGAAGTGGGCACCATTTACTTGCTGATCAGAGAGAAGTTGTCAGGGTCAATATGGACTCTCATAGGCTTTGCCAGCTTTTTATGATCAATGCTGTCTTAGTAAGTGACATATATCACTGCAGAAAGTACAAACCGATTCATCCAAGTCATAAACTGACAAAATATTGTTCCTATAGTACTCTTGTAGGCTATAGGAACATTGTAGAACCATTAGTCTAAGTAGATGAGCCACTGCAACACCAAAATGCCAGTCCAAAACACTCAGCGAAAAGACTCAATAGAGGGATACATGCTAGCTCTTTCCCAGAACAGAACAATAAAGTGACATCTGGGATGAGGAAACGATTGTCAATATTTTTGAGGAGAGTCACCTCTAAATGATTGTTAACCAGATACTACTCTACAACAATAAAACATTAATTACAAAGTAATCCCTATAACAAATAAAAATACGGTTCACATATCATTATACACTGCTCATCACACCATTTAAATAATCCTATAAAAATGTGTAAGTTATTACACACCCTATTTTTAGTTTGTTGTTCTCATTTCATTCATCTTATGTTCCATACATTTATTTATTTCCCAGCAAATATGTGACATTGAGACTTATTTTCTGGATTCTCCAATCCAGTCCACCAATCCTCCGATCAAAAATGCCGATCGGTGGTCATCGATGAGCAGCAATCTGTCTGAGAGTTGGGAAAATTCTGCATGTTAATAATCCCTGATTCAGTGAACCCAATAATTTTTTTATGGATTGGTGAGCCAGGGTAAATCCCACATATTAGATTTCCAAGATGCCCTGACCCCAGTGTCGGTATAATGGGGCAATACATCATAGAAGTAAGGGGCAATTTAATTAAATCATGTCTCAAAATGTCAATTTTGTAGCCCTAGCAGTCTACAATACTTATTCCTGTAACTGCTCCTTTGTCAAATGTTTTTTTTCCCATCCATTTTGAATATTTCACTCCTTATACTAGAGTACAATCAGTCCCTGACCCTTTCCTTGCTATTAAAACAAATGTTTCTTAACTTTACTCTAAACATTACAATATGTTAGGAGAAATACCTCCCAAGTTTTAAGAAACACAAAAAAATAAAAAAAATAAAAAAATAAAGAAACAGTTCCCGCCATGCAATGGATAGACCACACTGAAGGTCTCAAGTCATTTGGCATTCTAATATTTATCGCTTTACTTTTTTTAATCCAACAAACATAGATATACTGGCTTGTTTTTCATATTTGGACCATTAAGCATTATAATCAACTGGCACACCAGAGAGCAGTATAACCATCACAGTGACTTAATTGTGTTTCACCCACTAATTAACAGGGGATCCACTGTGGACAATCAGCAACCCTAGCTCACTAAGCTTAGATTGATTATACTGACAAATCTTCTTGGACCAGGGATAAAATTTGGATTTCTCAAAAACTTATGTAGTAGCTAAGTTTTAATGGATTAACAAGTTAAATTGCCTAATGATTCTGTTGGTATTTTAAAAGCACTTGATCTGCTATGACTACCTATTACATTTGATGGAAAATTCTATATTATGAGTATAACATTCTCAAATATACTGTAGGTCAAGCCCCTAAATGTTTCTTAGTACAGTAAAATATACAGACTTTGACATATATCATGTTGACTAGTTCAACCTCACACAGAGACATTGGCTGTTAGCAGTGGCGGATTTAGGGGGGGGCACCAAGGCACGTGCCCCCCTGTCATTTTTAATTGATTTTTTGTATTGACCGCGCCGCTGTCCCCCTCCTCCCCTGTCACCTGCTGCTGCTGCTGCTCTGCTCACGTGTGTCAGTGCAGAGAAGCCGAGCAGTAGGAGGAACTTCACAGATCCAGCCCGCTGCCACTGAGGGACAGCGCACCGCCACCGCTGGGGATCTCTACTACCGATCTGCGGCGTGGTGCTGTGCTCCCCATTGACACCATGCCGTGTACGCTGTGCAGTGAAAGTGTAGTACTCACACTCTCACTCTTAGCCGCCGGCGCCGATCCTCCCCTGCCTAATAACTAAAGGGAACCTGGCGCCCACACGTAATGTGATAACATCACGCCATCCGCAGCAGCTGTCTTCTCCTGTACCCTTAGGAACTGTACCTGCCGTGTGCTGTCGGCTCCTTCCAGTCCTCGGGTACCAACCAGTGGGGCAAACCTGCTATAAGGTATTTGCTACAAAGTAATCAGTGCCTTGACTACAATATAATACTACAAGTGCGTGGACTGTAATATAATGCTACAAGTGCCTGTAATATAATGGTACAATGCACTTTGTTATAGTCCATGCACTTATAGAATTATATTATATCCCATGCATTGTAGCATTATATTACAGGCACTTGTAGCATTATATTACAGTCCACGCACTTGTAGTATTATAGTAAATGTGATGCCAGGAGGGGGGGATGGGCATGCGATATTGTCAGGGAATGCTTCATTATTTAGATTATTTTGAATAAGAAAGTATGTTTTTTTTGAGATTAGTATGTACAGTAACATCATGTGTATATAATATATATATATTTTTCTTTCTTGAAACATATGTTTTGTCCCTGTATCTCCATCTCAGCCCCCTCACCCTCCCTGTATCTCCACCTCAGTGTCCCTGTCCTCACCCTGTAACTCCCCCCTCAGCGCCCTTACTCTCACCCTCACCCTCATTGTATCTCCCCCTCAGCACTCCTACCCTCACCCTCGCTGTATCTCCCCTTCAGCGCCTTTACCCTCACCCTCCCTGTAACTCCCCCTCAGAGCACTCACCCTCTCTGTAACTACCCTCAGCGCCCTTACCCTCCCCGTATCTCCCCCTCAATGCCCTTACCCTCACCCTCCTTGTAACTCACCCTCAGCACCCTCACCCTCCCTGTATCTCCCCCTTAGTGCCCTTACCCTCATCCTTCCTGTGACTCTCACTAAGCACCCTCACCCTCCCTGTATCTCCCCCAGAGCACTCTCACCCTCCCTGTAACTCCCCCTCATCATCCCTGCCCTCACCTATATATATATATATATATATATATAAATTGACATTTTATACTTAAGGGTCCCCCTGTCTTAAGTACCCCGGGCCCCCCAAAGCCTTAATCTGGCTCTGCATGGTGGTGTGCGCCTGTGTGACCAGCAGCCCGCTGCCCACCCATACACAGCAGCGCCACCCACCGAGCAAGAACACGACGCCTGCCTGACTGGCCCTGCTCTCTGCTGTTGAGCGGTCTTTTGTTGGGGGGGCCCTCCAGCAGTGCATTTCGACCATAGACACTCGATACTCACATTGAGCACTTGACCACAGCCCCTCACACAATTGGTCACACCCACTGAAACTTGGTCATGCCCACTCCACTTCTAACTCCACCCCTCCTAAATAGCACAATTACTTATGGTGCCCCCCCTGTAATTTTTTTCTGGATCCGCCCCTGGCTGTTAGTTACATTTGTATTCAGTTTTAATAAATATATCTGACACTGAATTATAACTTTGCCCTGGAAGCAAAAACATGTTACATTATGTAACTCATTACAATATATAAATCCCATCAAGGGCCTTTTTAATTGGAAATAAGTTTCAATAATTTTTTCAGTTCAAATAAATGTTGTGTTCTGTGAAAGTATCTGATGGGTGATTCTCCGGAAAGTGAACAAAAGGTCCTGTGCATCACACGCTTTTAATTTTTTTCCTTTTAAACTTGTCTGTTAAGAAATTGTTGTTGAATGAAAACTTAATTGCTTAGTGGCCATGCCTTACCCTATAGCTTAAACCCACTAAAATCTTGGTATTTTGGAGAAGTATGTTGTTTGAATTTGTGTAGCTGTCCCATGCATCACGGACAATCGCCCTAATTGTCCCTATTTTTTCCCTCTTTATTACTAGTACAACTCCAAAATATAGTGACAGGGAATGGAGGGAATAAGGAGGGACCTTTCTTATTGTCTGCAATCAGCACCATGCAATACTTGCCTGAAAGAGAAATGACATAATTTTTTCTCACTGCAGCTATAAATGGATTCAGTATGGGATCCCAGCGGTCATAAGACCAATGCCGGAATACTGACAGGCGGGATCCCGATGGCGAATGCAACGTGTCGCTTTGCGGGCTTGCCATGCTTTAGGCCTAAATTATTCCCCCTTGGTGTGGCGTGGACCACTCCACAAGTGGGGATTCTGGGACCTGGTCGGGATTCCGACCACCGTGTTTCCCTTGGCTGTTGGGTGTCTGGCATCGGTATCCTGCTTCCCCAATAAATATATCTTGTTTTACAAACCATTTCATTGAAAAGTCAGACCGCATTCTAAATGTACAGTAAAGGTAACAAATGGCAGCCTAAATTCTAAATGTACAGTACAAGTGAACAGATTGTATATATACACTGGAAACAAAACAATGCTTTCACAATAAAGTATAATACACAGATTTCTAGAGATTTCTAGATGCAAACAGTCACAAAATTAAGTCTTGCCTGGACTAGAAAATCTATCTTTTATAAAAACACTCAATCCTTTTTTGATATCAACTAAGGGGGTAATTCAGAGTTGATTGCAGCAGCAAATTTGTTAGCAGTTGGGCAAAACCATGTGCACTGAGGGGATGCAGATATAACATGTGCAGAGAGAGTTAGATTTGGGTGGGGTGTGTTCAAACTGAAATCTAAATTGCAGTGTAAAAATAAAGCAGCCGGTATTTACCCTGCACAGAAACAATATAACCCACCCAAATCTAACTCTCTCTGCACATGTTATATCTGCCCCACTGCAGTGCACATGGTTTTGCCCAACTGCTAACAAATTTGCTGCTGTGATCAACTCTAAATTACCCTCTAAGTTGGACTGTGGGTCTAATTCGGACCCCGTCGATGATGTGCTAAAATCGCTATGAATCAATTTTTGTACATTTGCGCATGTGCGTACACCAGTACATGCATGTGCAAGGTCCTAAACTGTGTTCTCTGCAAAACGCAGTTTTAGACTTGGAGAGGGCCGGGAATAGGGCAACTACACTGCGTTTTGTCAGCGTCAACACTTCATTTAAGGGGCGCAGTCCAGACAACGAAGGCATGTCTGGACTGTTACTGGGGTGGGTCGCAGAAGCTGCGTGTGACATCATGCACAGCTGCTGAGACCAAAAACATCATGGGTAGCCATCTGCCTTCGCAGCTAGGCTGCGTAGGCAGAGGGCTACTCGAAAAAAAAGAAAGCATCACCACCGTGTGATGCTTTCACATGTCTGCAGGGGGCTGGACCAGGCATGCAGTGCAGACTTGCCCTGTGCTGGACGCCCCCCCACACGTCAAAGAATTTGATTGTCACTTATCCTCCCCTGACCATTGCTGTTTGGCTGGCATTGGAGGGGAGGGGGGGGATTTCTCCATGCACTCCCAGCTGGAGGACAGGTGCAGGCAAGCTGCAGATCTGAGGCTGCAAGCGTCTGTTACACCATGGGTTAAGTGGCCATGGGAGCTGTAGTGAGCTGTATCTCATTTTATCAGAGCTGATACAGGAAGTCTATTTTTATATTTTTAAGATTAAAGCTATATTTATAAAGTACATGTATAGAATATTTGAGTTTAGTGGAAAGATGTTACTATTTAGTTAATGTGACAAAAATTTATTGACTACATTCAAATTTAATTTTGCAGTGATTCAATGAGCACACTATATGTCTGCCTTATCGGATTATTGGTTACATTGCTTGATGATGCCTTAGTAGTGTGGATGGACACTAGAGAGGAATTTTCCTAAATTAAATAATCCGTCAAAAATAATAACATTCACACACTTCCCACCTCAATGAAAACAGATGCATTTTCTCTATTTGGTTTTGGAAATAACTAAGGGTAAATGAATCAGCAAAGAGCTATAAGTCAGCTACAGTCACAAATTCACTGATATGTTACCATACATATCACACTGAAAAAGCTATCCATTATTATTACATCCTCCATTTGCAACACAATAATTACACTGGCTTGGATTTTGGTTATAGAATGCAGTAGACTTGAAAAAATAGGTTGGTCACAAGGGAATATGCTACACAGTTGATGAGGTGTGATTATTATAGAAAAGTTACAGGCAGAAAGAAGAAAAAAAAAAGAAATACGAAAGATATTCTTCAAAAGATAGAAGCTTTGCTTGTTTCAAAGGAACAGAAGGTACAGTTCATAAAATTGTGGACACAGGCCCTCATTCCGAGTTGTTCGCTCGCAAGCTGCTTTTAGCAGCTTTGCACACGCTAAGCCGCCGCCTACTGAGAGTGAATCTTAGCTTATCAAAATTGCGAACGAAAGATTAGCAAAATTGCGAATAGACACTTCTAAGCAGTTTCTGAGTAGCTCCACACTTACTCGGCAGCTGCGATCAGTTCAGTCAGTTTCGTTCCTGGTTTGACGTCACAAACACACCCAGCGTTTCTCCAGCCACTCCCGCGTTTTTCCCAGAAACGGTAGCGTTTTTTCGCACACACCCATAAAACGGCCAGTTTCCGCCCAGAAACACCCACTTCCTGTCAATCACATTACGAGCACCAGAACGAAGAAAAAACCTCGTAATGCCGTGAGTAAAATACCTAACTGCATAGCAAATTTACTTGGCATTAGCGACTAACCGCTCCGTTGCGACAAAAAAATAACGAGCGAGCAACTCGGAATGACCACCACAGGACCTTATTCAGTAAGGATTGCAATTGCAAAGCTACTTGCAGCGGCTTTGCAAATGCAATCTTTTGCAATGCAAATGCAATAGGAGATGCAGGAGGAGATGCATGCCACCTTCCTCCTGCATTTGTGATGCAATCGCAAATGGGATGAACGATGGTCGCGTTGTTCATCTGTGATGGCAGGCTGAGTAAGTCTGAGCTTACTCAGGCTTCTTGTCGCAGTGCTACTTGTGAGGCCAAGAAAAATGCATTTGGGATGCAGTTTTTGGTCTCACCACTACTGGAAAATAGGGACTGCCCCAGCCCCCATACCTCCCTCCGAATGCCTCTGCCTGTCAATCAGGCAGCGGCATTCGTGTACCTACGATGCGATCGAAGGGACCCATTCTGTATATGTGCTGAACAGGTACTGCACATGCGCAGTTTCCAGATCATCTCAAAACCAATGAGAAGCACCTCAAACCCATGCACAGTTTTAGAGCTTCAGTTGTTAATTTCGTCAAGTTGCTTTGTTCAGGTGTTTAACAATGAAAAATGTTACCTATATTATTACCTATATTCTAAATAGACCAATAAGAAATGGTTGTTGTAGTGGACTTTATTTGCAAGTACTAAAGCTTAAATGCTTTTCAGCTGCAAAAGTTGCTTAGTCCTCAAAACCATTTAGTAATTGGGTGCACAGTCCACTGCAATAGATGTTTCCCTATTGATCAGTTTGGAAGGAATATATGGAAATTTCAACCTAATTCTGAACTGTCCTTCAGTTCAAATACTTTGATGGATAATCCCCCTCTGGGACATAGACTGCTCACCTGGACCACCCTATTCTAGGTGCAAGAGATCTATCTGAAATTAGATGGCTGCTCACTGCACATGCACATCTCAACATAGCCTTCAATTCCAAGTTCACACTCTTGATATGCCATCACCAAACTCAGCCTATGTGTGAAAGCCCCGCTGTCACCCAATAAAACCCTCTCAGTTGCAGGTGGAGATGCGAGTGAGATGTGTAGGACTCTAAATAGATGCATACACTTAGCTAAGTGGCATCATACTTGCCTACTCTCCCAGAATGGCCGGGAGGCTCCTGAAAATTGAGTGACCCTCCCGGCCCCCAGAAGAACAGGCAAGTATCCCAATATTGCAGGTACCCCCCTGTCCAGCCGCCCACTTAGTGAGTAAGTCGATAATGTGATTCTCACTGAATTGCATCATCATAGCCACGCCCATTGCAGTGTAATGCCAGTAATCTCGGCATTACAGAGCGGTGGCGTGGCTACAATGATGTAATTGAGGTCACCACGCCGACATTCCTCCTCCATCCTGCCCCCTCGATGCATCATACCTCTGCCCTGTCACACCCCATTCCCCTGTTGAGCCAACCTCACTGATCTCTCCCAAAAAGAGCAGCCAGGATGTCAGCAACTATGAGTAGCATGCACAGTGCTAAAAAAATAAATGGTCCATCCACAAAATAGATTTCCATTCACATAGAAATAACTGGAAATTTATGTTTTTGATGTTAATAATACTGTAGGAACAAAAATAAGTCCAAATCACATGATTTTAGCTATTTGTATTGATTTTCAAGAAATACAACATCAAAACCAAATCCAAAACAAAACATTTGAGGGTGGTTTTGCTAAAACCTAAACCCAAAACACTAAGGTGTGTCTGGCCAAGCCAAAACACGAAGGTCTGTGCACATCTCTGCTAAAAACACCAGCTTATGCCTCTATCAGTAATTAAACACAATAGCTATACCTACAGTACAGCCTTTTTTAGTTCTGACACATTTCCTGATTCACTAATTTTGCAAATAATGTTTTCTTTGCACACCTGTGTTAAAATTGTAGGAAATAAAACTAGAATACGGAAAAATGTCACAGTTTCATCTATTTTTCATCTATTTATTACATATTGGGGGTGATTACGAGTTGTTCGCTCGCTAGCTGCTTTTAGCAGCGTTGCACACGCTTAGCCGCCGCCTACTGGGAGTGTATCTTAGCATAGCAGAATTGCAAACCAAAGCTTTGCTAATTTTCTCGTAACGATTACCCCGCAGTTTCTGAGTAGCTCCAGACTTACTCAGCCATTGAGACCAGCTCAGTCCTTTTCGTTCCTGGTTTGACGTCACAAACACACCCAGCGTTCGCCCAGCCACTCCCCCGTTTATCCAGCCACTCCCGCGTTTTGGAACTCGAACGCCTGCGTTTTTCCGCACACTCCCATAAAACATCCAGTTTCCGCCTAGAAACACCCACTTCCTGTCAATCACACTACGATCACCACAGCGATGAAAAAGCTTCGTAATGCCGTGAGTAAAATACCTAACTTTTGTGTAAAATAACTAAGCGCATGCGCTCTGCGAACATTGCGCATGCGCAGTTAGCGGATAATCGCAGTATAGCGAAAATCCGCAATGAGCGAACAACTCGGAATCACCCCCATTGTACCATTTAAACTGTTTTTAAAATGTGTCACTTACAGGTGTTACCCTAAATTTTATCTGTACACTGATTGGTAAGCAGTAATTTCAGTATGTACATATTTTAACTACTTACAAATAAATAAAAGGAAAGGTAATACATTTGCTGTTGGTTGTTGTGCCAAAGGAATTTTTTTCACTTATTCATTGTTCTCTTTTTCACAAAGTGTTAGGGAAGAAAGAGACGTAAAATTAAAGTGCTGTCTAAACATATGATTAAACATTTGTTGTGGTAGATGGTCCTGACCTCAAAAGATCCCTTTATTCCAGTCGACAGATGTGTCCTTATGCAGCCTTGCCTAAGATGCATCACAGGCAAAGTTTTCCTGCACAACGTGGCGTTCGCGGGTGCGTCCATACGCACGCACTTGTGAATGAATGCAAAGAACTGGGCTGCATTTGCAGGCAGCTGGAGCAAATTATTAACTTGTTTCACCCCAAATTTCACCACTCACAAATTCACAATGGATTCTGTCTCACCTGGCACAGTCACATGGGCTGGGAAAGTAGCCATCAGGACTTTCACTCAGTAGGTCACATCCCATGATACCTTGCCCTTGCATCTGTCCCCTGGCTGATAAAGAGGATGAGATGTCGTGGTCTGTGACAACTATCATGGTAAATTATATTCTTTATTTATAGTATTTTAGTACGTCCTACTGAAATAATAATTCCAGGGACATATATTTAAGACAGTGCATTGCAGTGTACATAACTAACTACTGTACAGCACATTTCCTGCATCAGTTATCTTTAGAAAACATATGTTAATTGTTTTCAAAGCATTTTCTTTGGTTATGGAACTTTTACCAAAAATAATATTCTGATGTAAGGAAAGGGATTTCCCAATTTATTTTCTATTTTATTTAATCCTCCTCATAAAAATTATTAAATAATCATTGATTTATATAGCACATGCCGTTTAACAAAGTGCTGCACACACAGCTGTTTATGCTATTTTTGTTTTTGATACACGGGGGAAAAATGTACTAATCTATGGTCACAAGCTGTTAACACTGGGATTAGAACATATGTCTCTAGAAAGTATGGAACTTTGAAATGTAATTATATTGGTGATTTAAAAGCAGAATATTGAGAGGGTTGAAGATTGCCCCTATATATTGTTCAGCTGTGGCCTACTCTGCAAATTGGGTACTGTTTGGAAACAAATGTTAGGGATACTCACAATTCAGATGAGGGGGTTATTAATGAATCAAAATAACCATTAATAAGCAGTACATATGGGGGTCTATTTACTAAGCCTTGGATGGAGATAAAGTGAATGGAGATACAGTAATGTACCAACCAATCAGCTCCTACCTACCACATCACAGGAGGTGTTTGAAAAATGTAACTTAGGAGCTGGTTGACTGGTACTTTATCTCCGTTAACTTTACCTCCATCCAAAGCTTAGTAAATAGACCCCATGATCTCTGGGGCAGCACGGATGGTTAGCATTACTGCCTCACAGCACTAAGGTCGTCAGTATGATTCCCACCATGTGTGGAGTTTGTATATTCTCCCCATACTTGCATGGTACCAACCAATCAGCTCCTAACTGTAATTTTTAAAACACAGCCTGTAACATGGCAGTTAGGAGCTGGTTGGTTGGTACTTCATCACATGAAATGTATATCTCTCCTATTCCTCCCACACTCTAAAAATATACTAATGGGTTAATTAACTCCCAACAAAATGAATCCAAGCATGAATGTGTGTGTGTACATGTAGAAGCAAACATTGATTGTAAGCTCCTCTGTGGAAGCGACTGATGAGATTGGCCAAATATTCTCTGTATAGTGCTGCAGAATATGGATCTCATTCAGGGTGGATCGCAAAACGCATCCTGGGCATGTGTCCATATTTTCTACGAGTGCCTCACAGTAAATGCGAATGCCTCTGCCTGTGAATCAGACAGAGGCATTCGCAGGGCAGGAGGGGGGCGTCAACACTCTGTTTCCAAGGCAGAGATGGAGCATTGCAGGAGCGGGCCTCCTGCCATCACAGCTAGGCTGCGCCAGTAGGAAACTACCCTACTTTCTGCGATCACACTGAAAATGTAGTGCTACCGCAATTTCAGCATGGTCGCAGGGGGGAGGCATGGGTAGCATGCTGAACGGCCTTGCCCTGTGATGGGCAGCCTCCAGCATGCGATCAGAAGGATTGCTAATTTTGCTGATAAGCAGTTTTTGCAATCCTTACTGAACTGGGTCCTATGTGTGCACTATATAAATAACTGGTAATAAATAATCTCTGTCTGACCTTACACCATTCCAAGCACTAATGTAGGCATTACTACCCCCACAAATCCCTCACAAGGTATAGGTGTTTATTGATAAAAAGCCACTTGTGAATTGGTTCATTTAACATGTACTTTTAGTCCTACATAATCAGCATAGTGACATAGAAACTGGCAATTATGGTAAAGGGACAAATGTGTTACACAGTAATAAGCCTATGAACACGCAATGAAATAATTTGAATGATTCATGAAATTTCCTGTTTCTTGATTGTTTGCAATTTCCTCCCACCATACTTTCTTACTCAAATCATTTTATAGAAAATTTCTCTTATGCCAATTTTCCCATTTAAAAAACAACAATAAAACTAATCGATACATAAAGACAGTTTATTATTTTGTTTAAAACTAAATATGTATATTCTGTGAGATATTTTTATTTCAGTGCAAATATTGTATCTTCATAACACTGACAATATACAGTATGATGCCATCCAATTAATACTGCAATGCTAAATGAAAAATAATTCAATCCTCATAGTTTGGCCCCGATTTATCAAGCCTTGGAGAATGATAAATTGCATGGTGATAATGTACCAACCAATCAGCTTCTAACTGTCATTCTTAAAACACAGCCTGTAACATGGCAGTTAGGATCTGGTTGGTTGGTACTTTATCACCATGCAATGTATCAGTCTCCAAGGCTAGATAAATCTGGGCCTTATTTTGGAGTGAAAAAAGGGAATAAAAAAGTTTGCCATGGCAGTAGAATGCATGTCTGGATCTTTCTGTATGTGACAAATGGTCAAAATTGGTATTTCAGACAAATAAGATAAATCCATTTAATTTAACCAATTTGCTAAATGACCATTTTTGTCTGTTTTCTGGCATTTGAGAGGAATGATAGATTGTCATGTTCTACCATAAATTACCTGATTTTCGTTTCAACTAGCCAACTAGTTGGATGGTTGGACAGATAATCTTAAGGTGTTTTGCCAATGGCTAACAGGATGCCTATTACATAAGTATCCCAGGTCATTTGTTGGCTGGTGCAAACAGCCAGGCTGGTAGCGAGCCCGGCAACTATTATCAGTCATTTAACAGCTGTTGTTAATTTGTAAACAAAATTTTCTTGTGGAGCTCCCCAATGTACACAAATCTTTTACAGCATACATGTATATCTACTGCAGCTTTCCTGTATTTTAACTACCATTGGCTTAGTAATAAAGAACATGCCTACTCTGTAGGGTACTACATTGAGAGTGATTTTACAATGGCCCTCCTACTGCAAAAGGAGTGATCATGAACAGAGCATGTAGACATATGTGGTTATTCTAAATATACTCCACTTACTTCATGCATGGGGGAAATATAATAAACAGTGACAACATGTTTGGTGAGTTTTACAGCAGTTGTTATTAAAAGGCAAAAACTGGTTTTATGTTTAAATCACTGATTAAATCCTGCAGCAAAAAAAGCCCAACCCAATTCATTCCAATTTTTTGACCAATGTCACTATGGACAGCACAGTGGCAAAGTGCTTAGCAGCCAAACATTGGGCCTAATTCAGACCTGACTGCAGCAGCAATTTTGTTAGCTGATGGGCAAAACCATGTGCATTGCAGGGGGGACAGATATAACATGTGCCGAGAAAGTTAGATTTGAGTGGGTTATATTGTTTCTGTGCAGGGTAAATACTGGCAGCTTTATTTTTACATTGCAATTTAGATTTCAGATTAAACACACCCCACCCAAATCTAACTCTCCCTGCACATGTTACATCTGCCCCCACTGCAGTGCACATAGGCCCTCATTCCGAGTTGTTCACTCGCAAGCTGGTTTTAGCAGATTTACTCACGCTAAGCCGCCGCCTACTGGGAGTGAATCTTAGCTTCTTAAAATTGCGAACGACGTATTTGCAATATTGCGATTACACCTCTCTTAGCAGTTTCTGAGTAGCTCCAGACTTACTCGGCATCTGCGATCAGTTCAGTGCTTGTCGTTCCTGGTTTGACGTCACAAACACACCCAGCGTTCGCCCAGACACTCCTCCGTTTCTCCAGCCACTCCCGCGTTTTTCCCAGAAACGGTAGCGTTTTTCCGCACACACCCATAAAACGGCCAGTTTCCGCCCAGTAACACCCACTTCCTGTCAATCACACTACGATCACCAGAACGATGAAAAAGCCGTGAGTAAAATTCCTAACTGCATAGCAAATTTACTTGGCGCAGTCGCACTGCGGACATTGCGCATGCGCACTAAGCGGAAAATCGCTGCAAAACGAAAAAAAATACAGAGCGAACAACTCGGAATGACCCCCA
The DNA here is from genome assembly GCF_028390025.1 of Pseudophryne corroboree. Lineage (NCBI taxonomy): Eukaryota > Metazoa > Chordata > Amphibia > Anura > Myobatrachidae > Pseudophryne > Pseudophryne corroboree. Next base: position 763,733,589 of record NC_086444.1, on the reverse strand, counting down.
TGGTTTTACCAATTAGCTAACAAATTTGCTGCTATCAGGTCTAAATTAGGCCCATTGGGGCAGATATATTAACCTGGAGAAGGCATAAGGAAGTGATAAACCAGTGATATGTGCAAAGTGATAAAGGCACCAGCCAATCAGTTCCAATATGTAAATTAACAGTTAGGATCTGATTGTCTGGTGCCTTTATCACCTTGCACATATTACTGGTTTATCACTTCCTTATGCCTTCTCCAGGTTAATACATCTGCCCCATTATTCAATGTGATTTTTGCTAACTGTTCACACTTGCTACTGTATACTCTGTAAACACAACTGTTAATGTTTTTAGAGCTACAGTACATTGTGTGTGTTCCTTCACACAGGACATAATGTAAATGTTTGCAAAATTTACAGGTCACAGAGTATGTACATTTCAATGGACGAGAAAGACAATTCATATGCATTGTTCATAGAAATGAATGGGAAAATATACTTTAAATAAACACATCTGTACTATTGGGTAACTAAACATCCCAGTAAGCACTGACAGCTATTGATTGATTGGACATTATGGCATTTCTGGAACTACAAGAACCAGCATGGCCAAGGCTGCAGTGGCTGATAGTACATGCTAGAGCTTGTGCAAATGCAAGCATTTTTCATGTTCTGGCTGCCAGGGCCTTGAAGATCATTTAATGTGACAATAATATAGACTTCTTAAAGTAATAAGGGAAAACATAACTTCATTTTACAAAACCCATTATTTAGAATGGAGTATGCAGAGCCGGCGGAACCCGCTCAGTGAAGGGATGCAGTGCAGGTAGGCACCAGGCAGGAGAGGCGCTCTAACTGCTCTGCATCCCTTCACTGTGCGCTGTTGTTGCCGGCTGCTGCTGCGCCTACCACTTTACAAGCAGCAGCAGCTGGCAGCCTGGATCGCGGATCTTCTAGTCCCCCCACTCCAGCCCCGCCGCTGATGTCACCTCCTTCCATCCTGTGTCAGCGCTGTGATGCTAGCAAGAGGAGGTGTGGGGGTGGGACCAACAAAGGACGGCTTCGGGAGCAGAGAGCTGCAGTTACTGCTGACTGCAGTTTTGCCAGGAGCCACTAGATGCCCCCATCTCCATGGACGGAGCCATCTCATCACCTGAAAGGACTCAAAAACAAAAGAGAGACTGCCCGGGACCAGTACAGAGGAACTAAAGTGAGTTTTCTTTTTATGTGTGATTGTCTATCTATCTATCTATCTATCTATGTGTCTGTCTATTATCTATCTATCTATCTATCTATCTATGTGTCTGTCTATTATCTATCTATTTATCTATGTGTCTGTCGACCTATCTATCTATATATCTATCTCATATCTATGGGGGAGTGTATTCTAGCATAGCAGGGCTGCGATCACTTGTGCAGCCCTGCTATGCTAAAAAAGTTTAAAGCAAAACAAGACCAGCCCTGCAGCTACTCACCAGTGCGACAGATCCAGCGATGATGTTCCCGGCTGTGATGTCAGACATCTGCCCTCCAAACGCCTGGATCCGCCTGCGTTGGACTCACCACGCCTGGAAAATGGTGAGTATCTGCCCCTGAACGCCTCCTGCCTTTCCGTCTTCTTGCGATCACCGATGTGATCACATTTCTCGCTGGCGGCATCACTTCCCGGCGACAGGCGTCGCCAGGCAACGACGCGCGCACACAATGCGTCCGGCGTGCATGCGCAGTTCCGACCTGTTCGCACCACAGCGAAGAACCGCTGTGTGCAAATGGGTCGGAATGACCCCCAATGTGTGGTGTAATGTGAATAAGATTGTGCTACTTTGTGGAGTAATTTGAATAAGTACTATTGTGTGGCCACACCCCACCCGCTTCTTGCGGCGTGCAACTTCGGTGCGCACTGTCCCTTTATTAAGTATGGGAGGGAAGGTGCAAATTTATAGTTTGCAGGGAGGCGCCGAACACCCTTGCACCGGCCCTGGGAGTATGGTTTTGGTATCTGCTCAGACCATCGTAAGAGGCCAGCATGTAACAATAACTAGTGATTGGCTGAGTTTTTCCCATTCATTTTAATGGTAAGTCCTTTCAATTGGTTATCTGCATAGAAAGCATTGCTTGTTCAAATGAATTTGCAAAGAAATTCATTTGAGCAAAAGAAGTTTAAAATGAAGAACAACCTTTCCTTATACTCTGTTCTCACTGTGATACCTTTTGAGTATTTCCTTTATATCATACACTTCTTGGTGCTGGTTTACATACCAACATTTCTATAGTGCATGCCACAAAGCACTGATGTTCGATACTTTGCGCATGTGATAGACTGGATGTCACATGTATTGTACGGGTCTGTAAATGCAGTCATACTTCGGCATCAGACTGTCAGTGATTGACAGTCTGATGCATTTGGGGGTGGGGAGAGGGTGGGATGGCCTCTGTTTCCCACAAAAAGGTGTATCACTGCTGTTGTATGGGAGGGACGGTGGCCAGTAACTCCGTCCAAGAACCGAGAATTCCTGACCTCTTGGTAAGACCTGTGACAGCCGGCTTGCATGACACCATGTGTCATGCAGCCAGCCAATGGTGTCACAGATCTTATACTGTATTCAAGGACACAGCTCGGATCAGTAATGCATGCAATCAATGCATGACACCTCCTGCTTCATTATCATATTAGAGCTATCAGAATCAGAATCAGCTTTATTGGCCAGGTGTACTCATGTACACTAGGAATTTTTTTGCGGTACAATGCAATGCCAAACAGCAACATGAAGGGGAAATACATAGCATAAGAAGGAGGAAAACATACAAACATTACACGTATGAGTTCATACTGCACATTCCAACTGTACTATAGACTCGACATATTAGACATATTATATATGTAAGACTAAAAACGAAGGCTGCTTGGGAGAGCAGCACCGAGGCAGCCATCTGTGGCACCAACTTGAACTCAAACAATGCAGGTAATACAGAAGATTTAAGTAATACATCAAAAGGTAAACCACACAGAAATAAAAAAAAACCTTGAGAACACAGAAAGCATAATGCATGATTGGTGTAGGCAAGGTACCAGGTGCAGCAGTCATCTTAGGTGCACTGCTACAGCTGCTGCTTCAATGTAAGTAGCACTGATAGCCTCTCTGTCCACATCTGAATCAGTCCCTTTGTCAGTAGAGATTACCTGTGCCAGTGACACAATTTCCTTAACCTTAGCTAAAAGACAATGGATGGGATGATGACATTTATTCTAACTCCAATGTCACATTATGCATAGCCCGAGGAGGAGAGCATTAAACAGAAAACTGCAGATAGAAGAGGTTTAATATTTCTATAAGTATTTTGAACAGATCGCTACGTTTACTATGTGTTGGCTTACTAGATGTCCCCATTGTGCAAGATGTCCTATTTTCTTTCTACTACTAGACTCTTGTGACCTGGTTATTAACATGGAACACATTTTTAAATTTGCTCAGTTCTAATGCTATCACCACTACGTTATACAGAAATGGAATTTCATCATATTTATATTATTGTTCTTGCCCAAGTACTTTATACGGTAAAAAAGTAGGTTCCTTGTATAGTTCATGTTATAAGCACATTTGCAAACAATGCTGATGTTTTTAACAATGCTCCAATTTTTACAAGAAAATTATTGGGTTACTAAGAAGGGATTCTTTTTTGGCAGATAAAAACACTCCTTGTTTCCTTTAGAATAATTTAATCTATTGTCATTTACATTTGCTTTAACAGTATTCAGGTGATTTAATGATTCAATCCATACTGATTGTCCATCTGCATTTGTATTCATGATTAGTTTCTAGGCTAGTGAGTTCCAAACAGGGAAAACAATTATGCAAATAAGATCTGCCAATAAACAGCATGAATTCACAGTGCTGCCTCTTGCTCCTTGCCTAGAAAATGTTTCAATCATACTAACTGCCACTTCAGCAAAGTTTTCAACCTTGCAATCAACTGCCCTAATGCCCAATGCTATTGCCTCTCATTTATTACATTTTAAAAAGAGGACTGTAAATCTTATCTGTGATTATTAAGTCTTCAATGCAGTTTATCTGTGATATCTGCAATTGTCTTGTGAATTTATTTATGAGACATGCATCCTGTTTTTTTCATATTCATTCCCTGTCACATTTTATTAGGATTTTTTTGTAAGATTTGTTTTCTTATTGAATACAATTGCATTAACATACACAGTATGGTGTGCTGTACTATTGGCATGAATGTTTGTATTTTTTCTTAACCTGTGTAGGTTCATATATGTTGCTACAAAGCTAAACTTTAAAAAAAAAAAAAAAAATAAGTTGATGATTTGACATATGAACAATTGTTTAATTGGAAAAAAATAATTAGCTAATATTTGACTTGACACAACTGTTCTAATAACATTTTAATAAAACTTGATATTTGACAGGAGCAATGAGCCCAAAATGAAAATTACCATGCCTCATTAAAAATCTGCTTTTTAGATCTGCACACAGTAGGTTAGCATTGCTCATTGTACCGAGTTTGCTGCTTTTCCCTTGTGCTGGCATGCACATGCATTGCATAATTCCCTATTTGCACTATGTATTACATTCAACTTTTCCTGTATCTTTTTGACTTATTGCTCATTTCACCTTCATGTATGTATTATTAGACTCTGAAATGCATGGCAACATCAGGTCTGCCTTTATTTTAAATGTCTTATGTATAATTTGGTTCCTTTCAAATAGATTGTTTTTTTGCATAGATAGAACTACATAATTGGGCACATATAACACTACTGCATGTGATCTAACTTTTTTAAATGATGCTCACATTACATCCATCCACCATATGACTATTATACAGTATACATAGATATGACTGAGGGCTGCCCAAATATTGTAGGTGCTTGCGCTCCCATATCACTAACAAATCTAGCTCTTATATACTGTACCATTGAAACATGTCAGAGTTTGTATTAAAATTCAGGGTTTTTTAATAGAGGAAAAGTCCTGTGTCTCCATGAAAAGTAAGGAAAGCTTTCAAATGTGTGTGTCCTATCTAAATCCTCTGCAACTCATTTGAATACTTTGCATGCATAATGAAAATGTTCTAGCTATTTTTGCACAACTGCTACTGTAGATCATTAAGCAGCCAGAATACTATCTGACGGTGCAGTCACACACAGAGTATGACAGTGGAGTAAAAAAAAAAAAACTTGTAGTGATTCTCAAATCTATGCTTATTTTTTATTTATTTTTAAATAATCCCATTTATGTACATTTGACCCAAACTTGAACAAAACCTGTCCCACGTGTTACTTTAAAGCAAAGGGCACGGAACATTCCCTTTTTTTCAGTGTTATAAAATATACTGACTATACTTTCCTTAGCATGAGCCTGATGCTATTTTTGTGTTATCACTTGGATATATTCAGCTACATATATTTAATATAATGTATTGCTAATCTAAAGCTCTCTAAGTGAATGTGAAACCCTAGATACTATAAGAAAAAGTATTCTATAACATGATAAGTAGAAACTGATTGGTTGTTTTGGGCAACCTCTTCACCTGTCCACATCTCCACTCTTTAGAAAGCTTGAAACACCTCCCCCATTGTATAGAAAAGTTGGGTTTGCTTTGCAAATGATTGCTGCTTTAAAAATACGGCAATCTCGTACCTCCAGAAACTTGGACCATATTACATTTCCCTGCTGGTGTGGTACCCAGATACAAGGAAGTATGATATAGATGATAAGTAAAAAATATTTGTTCTGTAAAACCAGTGCAGCTCAGTAATTCAAGGAAAAAGATACTGTAAACATATGTAATAAACCTTGCAATACTATGCATTAATGCTGTTTAAAGGACATTAGTTCAATAGAGATAAACACTCTAAAAAGACAATTACCAATTACATACTAAAGGGTTAAATGCAAAATCTACAAAATAAGTACAATATAACATAACATACTGTACTCTATATTATCAGGAATAAATGCAAAATCTACAAAATAAGTACAATATAACATAACATACTCTATATTATCACTTATTAATGGTGAGACTCACACCCTACAGTAATTCTGATAGGTAACACTTCTATCTAATAAGATATGTAATATGTTATAAGGTAACACTTATATTTAATATGTAAATAATAGTAAACAGGGATCTTGTAAGCTAACAGGGTTATACTAGACAGTCACAGCAATGGACCTTAGAGGGTTAATTCAGGTTTGTTAGCAAACCAAAAAAAAAACACACTAATTGGCAAAGCCATGTTGCACTGCAGGTGGGGCATACAGTGCATCCATAAAGTTTTCGGAATCCGGTCTCTAGGTCGACAGTAACTAGGTTCACACTATCTAGGTCGACCACTATTGGTCGACAGTAACTAGGTTGACAGGGTTTCTAGGTCAACAGGATATCTAGGTTGACATGTTCTAGGTCGACAGGTCAAAAGGTCGACATGAGTTTTTCACAATTTTTTTCTTTTTTTTGAACCTTTTCATACTTAACGAACCACGTGGACTACGATTGGAACGGTAATCTGTGCCGAGCGAAGCGGTAGCTGAGCAAGGCACCTTGCCCGAAGCATGGCGAGCGAAGTGAGCCATGCAAGGGGACACGGTGCACTAACTGGAGTTCCCGGTCACTCTACGAAGAAAACAACACCAAAAACATGAAAAACTCATGTCGACCTTTTGACCTGTCGACCTAGACCCTGTCGACCTAAAGACCCTGTCGACCTAGAGACCCTGTTGACCTAGTTACTGTCTACCTTCCATACCACACCCAAACTTTTCACAGTACTTCACCTTTTCCACATTTTATTATGTTACAGCCTTATTCCAAAAGGAAATACATTAATTTTTTCACTCAAAATTCTACACACAATAAACCATAATAACAATGTAAAAAAAAGTCTTTTTGAGATTTTTGCTAATTTATTAAAAATAAAAAACTTAGAAATCACGGGTACATAAGTATTTACAGCCTTTGCCGTGAAGCTCAAAATTGAGCTCAGGTGCATCCTGGTTTCACTGATCATCCTTGAGATGTTCCTACAGCTTAATTGGCATCCACCTGTAGTAAATTCAGTTGATTGGACATGATTTGGAAAGGCACAAACCTGTCTATGTAAGGTCCCACACTTGACAGTGCATATCTGAGCACAAACCAAGCATGAAGTCAAAGCAATTGTCTGTAGACCTCCGAGACAGAATTGTCTCATGGAGCAAATCTGGGGAAAGGTACAGAAAAATATCTGCTGCTTTGAAGGTCCCAATGAGCACAGTGGCCTCTATCATCAATAAATAGAAGTCTAGCAGCACATCTTGCAGGAGTGTGTGTGTGTGTGATAATAATTAATAATAATAATAATAATAATAATTATTATTATTTTAGTTATATAGCGCTCTTTCTCCAATAGGACTCAAGGCGCTTAACAGATATATAGCATAATATAGTACAGAAAATAATGAAGTACAGAACAGATTTTCATCAAATACAGAAGCATGGAGATACTAAAGGGACAATTATGGGAATGCTTGAGTAAAAAGGAAAGTCTTGAGTCTGCTTTTGAAGGATTCTATAGTTGGGGCCTCTCGCACTGTGCGGGGAAGTGAGTTCCATAGAGTCGGAGCCGCATGACTAAAAGCTCGACCCCCAGATGAATTACGTGAGATTCTAGGTACTGCTAAAAGTCCTTCATCTACAGATCGCAGTAATCGAGTGGGGCAGTATGGGGTCAGTAGCTGCTTCAGGTACCTTGGGTCCTGGTCATGTAGTGCTTTGAAACTCAGTAAGCCAATCTTGAAGATTATTCGCCATCTTACAGGCAGCCAGTGAAAAGAGTAGAGTATGGGTGTTATGTGGCTAGAACGGGGCTGGTCGGTTAAAAGCCTGGCAGCTGTGTTTTGCACCAGCTGTAAGCGATGCAATTCTTTTGCTGGGATACCAAGGTAGAGGGCATTACAGTAGTCTAATCAAGATGATACAAATGCGTGGATGACTTTTGGCAGATCATCTGAGGGAATTAAGTGCTTGATTCTGGCTATGTTCCTCAGGTGAAAGAATGAGGATTTGATTGTGGCTGATATCTGATGTTTAAGTGTCAAGCCACCATCCAGGACAACGCCAAGATTCTGCACACGATCAGTGGTTTGTAATTCTGAATCCCCGAATGTCCTTTGATGTTGCGGTCCTATCATAAGGACCTCTGTTTTATCTGGGTTCAGTCGCAGCCAACTAGCACTCATCCATTCCTGGAGTTCAGCTAGACAGCCATTTAGGGTTGCTATTGGGTTATCAGTGCCCGGAGCAAAGGACAAGTACAGTTGTGTATCATCTGCATAGCAGTGGTAGACTAGCCCATGGCGCCTGATTATTTCACCCAGCGGGAGCATGTATACTGCAAAAAGCATGGAGGATAGTATAGAACCTTATGGGACACCACATGGCAATGGCACTGGTGGTGATGAATATAATCCAGACGATACTCTCTGTGACCTGCCTGTAAGAAATTATTTGAACCAATTTAGGACTGTGCCATCCAGTCCACAAAAATGTATCAGTCGCTCAATCAGAAGCCCATGGTCCACGGTATCAAATGCTGCAGATCCAGAAGGATTATTATTGAACAGTCTCCTCTGTCTCTTGCCGTCAGATCATTTAACACACACACCAGGGCTGTTTCAGTGGTATCTCTTCTTCTGAGTCCTGATTGGAATGGATCATAGATATCATGGGTTGTCAGGCGGGTTTCCAGTTGATTTGCAACCACTTTCTCAATAACCTTTCCTAGAAAAGGAAGGTTTGATACTGGTCTATAGTTGGTCATGCAGTCGGGATCTAAATTAGGTTTTTTAAGAAGAGGTCTAACAATTGCTTCCTTTAGGGGTCCAGGAAATATGCCTGTCTGCAAAGAGCATTGAACAATTTTTGCAAAGACAGGACCAATTATATCCATACAACCTATTAGAAGCTTGGTTGAGGCAGGGTCCAGATCACAGGTGGTGGGATGCAAAATCCAAGCAATTTTAGCAATGTCCTTTGCATCCACTGGGTGGATGAGCAGACACTGTATGTAACAGCTGAAATGTTCTCACCCAAATAATCTTTTCTTCAGGGTCAGACTCTACCTCCAGATGCAGCGACAGCTGTGATGAAGGGTGGTAGTCCTGATCTTTGAACCTTGTTTATTTCTATTCTGTCAGCTCTGATTCCCCCTGACAACACAGTGGCTTTGCTGAAAGTCTCTGTCACTCTAATCTCAAAGTGTCTACCTCACAAGATGTCCACCACTGCAGATCTTCTCAAACTTTCCTCAGACCAACTGCCCTTCACTGCCTTTTCTCTTCTAGCAGCTGCCCACAGCCTCCAATCTGACCTATCAAAGGGCCCTACTCTGCTTGAGAATGTGTAGAAAAGCACAAAGTTGTGCAGCAGCCATAATAATATTACATTGGGAGTCCTGACATAATGAGTCATTATAATAGGTCACTGTGACACTTCTGCTGTCTGAATAAAGAAAACATCCTTAATCATGGGAATGTTTAGCTCTCATTGCCCCTGGTCTGGATGTCCGCTGCAGGTCGCTATCATATATATTTACCTATCTACCTGTTAATCTTCTATCTATCTATCTATCTATCTATCTATCTATCTATCTATCTATCTATCGATATGTCTGCATACATCTTTGCTGCAATCTTACCAAATAGCCCCTCTTGGCATGCCGGGTCAGATGAGAATCTAGCCTTTTTTTGCCCCAAAATGCATCTTAGTCACAATGCCACTAGGGCACACAAAGAGACTGCTGATTAAGTTGACATATGACACTTGTATAACTGTGTGCGACTAAGTCTCTGAATATGTATACAAATTTGGACAATGTGGCAGCAAGCTAGTTTTGTTTTGCTCCTTATACCGAGTCAGGGCCTTATTCAGGTTTGTTAGCACAACAAAAAAGTTAGTAATTGGGCAAAACCATGTTGCACTGCAGGTGGGAAAGATGTAACATATGTACAGATTTAGATATGGGTGGGTTGTGTTCAAACTGAAATCTAAATTGCAGTGTAAAAATAAAGCAGCCAGTATTTACCCTGCACAGAAACAATACAACGCACCCAAATCTAACTCTCTCTGCACATGATACATCTGCCCCACCTGCTCTGCAACATGTTTTTGGCCAATTGCTACCTTTTTTGGTTTGCTAACAAATCTGAATAACCCCCCTCAGTCACACACAATATACAAGTGTTGCATCAAATTAATGAACACAGTCTCCTCGTGCTTTCTACTCGAATTGACACAATATTAGGAAAAAAGATGCCTGACATTAGCAGAGTTGCACGGGACCCAGAGGCATAACTGTTGGAGGCAATGGAGTAGGCTGCCACCAGGCTCTTGCTTTGTAGGGGGTCACCCTCCTCCCGTTCTGTGTGTTCAGTGACACTATTCAATTATTCAATTATGAGGTTAATTGATAGCCACAGTTATCTTTTTCTCCCTGCACCTTACAAGTCACACCCTCTTTCTTATACATTTACATTCTACATATGTCATACCCAGGATTAGAACCCACAACCTATTACACTGGAAACAGACTCCTTACTGATAAAGCTATTTGCTCCTGTATAGGAAGCAGCAGAATTCTAACTACTGTATATGAAGTTACTTCTCTGACAATTACAAGTAACTTCATCCAGTTAGAATTCTCACGCTACCTGTATAGGAGAAAATAGCTCCATTAGTAAGGTGCTTGCTTCCAGTGTCATAGGTTGTGGTTTTTAATCCTGGGTATGACACTTGTAAAATAATTGTCAGAGAAATAATAAGCATTGTGAGAAACTGAGCAGATCTATGTAGATTCTGGCTGCACACTACACTACTATATATACATACATATATTTATTTATCTATCTATCACGGGGCGGGGAGGGGGAACCAATAGTTATCTTGCCTCCAGGCATCTGGGATGAACGTATGCCACTGATAGAACCTGATAGTTAATTCACAACAGGCATTTTGTGCTGCATGCCATATTGAGGCTTGATGTACAGTATGAGGACACATTTATAACACATTAATACTTTTATGGTAAATTAAAATGTAGAAAATGCCTTATTTAATTAAAAATTAACTTCACCACCTCTACTAACACCATCTCACGATGTTGGATAGTCGGTGATTGTGATCCTTCTTAAACAGGCGAGATGGTCTATTCATAAAGCACAGAAAAGTCCTGTTTTGCAGAAAACAGGGCTTTTCTCTGCTGTTGGTTATTCACAGAGCAGGTTTCCAATGGAGAAATTCCTGACTTACTGACCGCTCTGTACCTGAATTGCATCACCATACTTTAAATATGATGCGTGCGATTCATGAAGGAATGGAACACACTGCTTTCCATTCTACATGGAGTTCAGACTTGCCATCTCAGGTTGGCATAGTCTGAACTTCATTGCGGAAACTGCAGGGAAGCTCAATGCTTTCTTGCTCTATGCATGGCATCCGGTGCTAGCTCCGTCCCCGGACCTCCCAGCAACCCCTGCAGCCTCTCGGGAACTCAGCCAATGGCACATGCACAGATGGGACCCACCAGCTTTGCAGAGGGACCATAGGAGAATGCAGGACCACTTGAACCCTGGATACCGGATTGCATTGCTAGAAAGGTAAGTACTGTATACATGAATTGTCACTTACCAAAGCTATGTAAAGCATCAAACTGATGCAATGTACTATACAGTGATAAGTAACAATTTATTTTTAATGTTGTACATGGTGAATGTATCACCAGATGAGGCTAGAAAAGGTGACCCTACAATATTTTGTGGCTTCAGAGCTTGGGAAATAGAGAAAAACAACTTTCACTGGATTCATCCTATAAAAAATAGACCCCTGAATGATGTATAAAATGATGTATATAATATAAATTGTTAACTTAAGGCTCTCCTAGTCCAACATAATTTCTTTGTATTTATAATATATACATGGGATGCAGAGTGGATGAAATTATGAGAGCAAGTATTCAGTGGGGGAGGGGTATAGGAGCACTTATAAAATGGTGACCTAAAAATGAAAAATGTATGAATCTGGGCCTGTGTAAGCTGTGTACGAATGTAATTTTACAATTAGTGCATGAAACATGTACACATTAAAAGGAACAAGGAGACAGGTAGTGACTAAGGGATATATTTATGAATTTGCAGTGACAAGTCTGATTTTTATGGCCACTTTAAACATTTTAATTTACCATCATCAATATAATTAGTGAAACTAAGTTGATACTGGCATATAATGGAAAGACTTATTTTAGCACTTAAGAGGGCCAGTGTGAGGAGATAGCCACATGTATGACCAAGCTACTGTTGCTGATTCACAAATATGCAGTAGGATTGAAAGTCCTAAATTGGCCTTTTAATTCCACTTGGTGGATGAAAAAAAGACTATACATATATATTTAAATTGTATTTGCAAAAGATCATATTCCAATTAGGCACTTGCCATTCAAAAAGAAACAGGCTTTTAATATCTCACAGGCATCTTAAAGTGCAAAGTATAGAGTCCACATTACAATCCCATAGGGATCTTCATCAGGGCATAGCAGCAATATGATATATTCATCAAGCAGCCAAAAGAGTTTGGTGGTCATTCCAAGTTGTTCGCTCGTTGCCAATTTTCGCTATGCTGCATTTTGTTGCTAAATGCACATGTGCATGGTACGCAGAGCGCATGCGCTAAGTTATTTAACACAAAATTTAGTAGATTTGCTGGTGTTCGTGCGACGCTTTTCAGTCGCACTGCTGATCGGTAAATGATTGACAGGAAAGGGGCGTTTCTCGGTGGTAACTGAGCGTTTTCCGGGAGTGTGCTAAAAAACGCAGACGTGTCAGGGAAAAACGCGGGAGTGTCTGGAGAAACAGGGGAGTGGCTGGCCGAATGCAGGGCATGTTTGTGACGTCAAACCAGGAACTAAACGGACTGAGCTGATCGCAATCTAGGAGTAGGTCTGGAGCTACTCAGAAACTGCAAAAAATTATTTAGTAGCAATTCTGCTAATCTTTCGTTCGCTATTCTGCTAAGCTAAGATACACTCCCAGAGGGCAGCGGCCTAGCGTTTGCAATGCTGCTAAAAGCAGCTAGCGAGCAAACAACTCTGAATGAGGGCCTTTGTTTGGCTGCTTGGTGAATATGTCATGTTGCTGCTACGTCCTAGTGAAGATTGAAATGTTGAACCTATACCTTGCACTTTATGATGCCTATGAGATGTTAATAGCCTGTTTCTTTTTGAATGGCGATTGCCTATTTGGATATTAATTTTTGTCTACATTATAATAACTTGAAATCCATTGAACACTAAAAAAAATTTTATTTGTTCAAATTATTTTGTTCAGTGATTTTCTTATCACTGCCCTGAGATTAAAATAACAGTACATAGATTGTTTGCATAGGGAAGCTTTTCTAGAGGAAAACATGGCTAATCAAAGTCTATGTTAAGTTTAAAAACTACAAGTAAACAATAGACAAAATTAATATTCATTAATAAGAGTGTAGGATCCATTCATGTTCCAAAAAATGGTATTACAATTTGTTCAACACATACATTTATAACAGATGTATCATAAAAAAATAGTTTTCGTGTCACTTCTATAATCAGAGATCTACACCTGACATAAATAGTGAACGTACAGTACAGTAGTTCTGATATTAAAACAAATATAAGCTCCCAAAACAATTCTCTGTTGAGGCTGCTAAAAGTCTCAGCATAAAATCAATTCCAAACCCTATATTCAACATAAAATATGGAATCGACAATTACACTTTCTATTATCATCTCAAATGTGACACTAATGGGGTACTTCAATTAACCGCTCTAATCCATTTACAGGGTTATTGACTAAATGCAACTTAATGCGCAAATTAAGCCTGGTTGGATTTTTTTTTCTCCATGCCACTGAGCAAGTGAAAAGTTTGAGAAAATCCCTATTTTAAAGTAAGAATGCCAGGACTTGGTTCAGAACCACTGGAACAACCCCACATAATGATTAATGATGCACTTAGAAGTTTTCAATTAGCTTAGTTTGGCCATTAATGTATATCATTTTTGGGGTGAAAATGCAAAATAATTGTTTGTATGATGTGGGACAAGTATATGAGCAGGGTTGGACTGGCCCACTGGCGTACAGTAGCTGAAAAAGATATCCAGGGATATAGCATTTAAAATAAATATTTTAGTAATAGTACGAATTATAGTTCCTAATTAGACTTAGAATCATTATTACAGTGGGGTCATTGTGGTAAGCGTTCCTAAATACATTATAGTGCAAGGATTATAATACAAGTTGAACTCGATGGGCAATTTGTCTTTTTTTTAACCTCATCAACTTTGTTACTATGTTACCCCCTGGGATCTAGTTTCAGACTGTGAACTTGAATCATACATTATACATATGTTACCTTATACTGCACAGGACTATGGTGTATTTTCTACAGTGCTTTGCTATTATAACTCTGGAGCCCAGTCCAGATCACGCACTCTCTAATGGTTAGCCAAGCAACTGTGGCAGCTAGGTTCACACCCTCTGGAGATTGGCCACACCCCTAAACATGGGACCCCACTGCAGCATTCCCCTGGTGGGTCAATCATGCCCTAGTCGACACTATATATGGGGGTGTTGTATTACATAGTAACATAGATGGTGAGGTTGAAAAAAGACTAGTAGTTCATCGAGTTCAACCTGAATTATATTGCATTCCCTATTCTATGCAGATTAAAGGCTATATCCATGTAAATCTGTTTCCGTTAGAAATTTGTCTAAACCATTTTTAAAAGCATTGACTGAGTCTGCCATTACAAACTTCTCTGGCAGTGTATTCCATATGCGTATTGCCCTTACAGTGAAGAATCCCTTCCTGCGCTGAGTACGACATTTCTTCTCCTCAAGCCTTAGCTGGTGTCCGCGTGTTTTGTGTAGAGGTCTCTTAGTAAACAACTCACATGATAGCTCTGCATATTGCCCTTTTATATATTTGTAAATATTAATCATATCTCCTCTTAGTCAAATCATTTCTAGTGTAAACATAGCTAACCTAGAAAGCCTCTCCTCATAGTCCAGTGTCTCCAACCCCTTAATCAATTTAGCTTTCCTCTGAACCTTTTCAAGTTCTAATATGTCTTTTTTACAGTGTGGTGCCCAGAACTGTACACAATACTCAAGATGCAGCCGTACCAGTGATTTGTACAGTGGCAGAATTACACTCTCATCCCTTGTCTCAATTCCCCTTTTAATGCATGCTAAGACATTATTTGCCTTTGTTGCTGCACTTTGACATTGTGTATTGCTGCTAAATCTACTATCAATAAACACCCCAAATCCTTTTCTAATACAGTTTCCCCTATATTTTCCCCATTTAATTGGTAGGTTGCATGTTTATTCTTAGTCCCAAAGTGCATAACTTTACATTTTTCCACATTAACCATTTCATTGCCCAAACTTCCAGTTTAAATAAATCGCTCTGAAGAAACTCCACATCCACATCTGACTTGATTACCTTACATATTTTTTAGTATCGTCTGCAAAAATTAACACTGTGCTTTCTAGTACTTCTCCTAAATCATTAATAAATATATTAAACAATAGTGGCCCCAGCACAGACCCTGTGGTATTCCACTAATTACTTTAGCCCAGGTGGAAAACATCCCATTAATCACCACTCGCTGTTCCCTTTTATCAAGCTAATTGCTCATCCATGTACAAATAGTGTCTCCTATACCGAGCTTCCTTAATTTGAAAGTCAGCCTCCTCTATTGATGGGACAGGTGTTTTAAGACTTACAAGTGTGTTTTAACAAATTTTTAAAATGACAGAAAGAAAATCCACTAACAGGCATTTTATGCACCCCAAATTTATCTCGAGGAATTTTGTTGAAAAACACTTAATATTGATATTAAAAAAATGCAAATATCAGTCATTTGACACCTTTAAAGAGCCCCAAATGAATTGTGTGTTAAAC
Source organism: Pseudophryne corroboree (assembly GCF_028390025.1). Lineage (NCBI taxonomy): Eukaryota > Metazoa > Chordata > Amphibia > Anura > Myobatrachidae > Pseudophryne > Pseudophryne corroboree. Next base: position 763,717,611 of record NC_086444.1, on the reverse strand, counting down.
GGGAACACACATACAGTAGATGCAATAATTGAAATTGTTGCACGATAAACAAATTAATTCAAGCCACTGCAAACAAAAATGCTACTGCAGTTGATGGAGTTCTTCCATATGTCAAATGCAGTGAATTAATATCTCAATTAATATATATATATACATATATACACACACACACAGTGCATCCGGAAACTATTAACAGCGCTTCACTTTTTCCACATTTTGTTATGTTACAGTCTTATTCCATACTGGAATAAATTCACTTTTTCCCTCAAAATTCTACACACAATATCCCATAATGGCAACATGAAATAAAGTTTTTTTGAGATTTTTGCAAATTTATTAAAAATAAAAAAACTAAGAAATCACATATACATAAGTATTCATAGCCTTTGCTCAATACTTTGTTGATACAGCATCAACAAAGTATTGAGCAAGCGTCGGTGCACTGCCATTTTCAGATCTCTCCAGAGATGTTCAATCGGATTCAAGTCTGGGCTCTGGCTGGGCCACTCAAGGACATTCACAGAGTAGTCCTGAAGCCACTCCTTTGATATCTTGGTTGTGTGCTTAGGGTCATTGTCCTGCTGAAAGATAAACCATTGCCCGAGTCTGAGGTCATAAGCGCTCTGGAGCAGGTTTTCATCCAGGATGTCTCTGTACATTACAGCATTCATCTTTCCCTCTATCCTGACTAGTCTCCCAATTTCTGCTGCAACCACCATAAGTCCTGCAGGGATGGTATTGTCCTGGTGATGAGTGGTGTCTGGTTTCTTCCAAATATGATGCCTGGAATTCACACCAAAGAGTTCAATCTCTGTCTCATCAGACCAGAGAATTTGTTTCTTACGGTCTGAGAGTCCTTCAGGTATATTTTGGCAAATGCCAGGTGGGCTGTCATGTGCTTTTTACTAAGGACTAGGGCTCTTCTCCCCCGATCGCTCAGTTTAGATGGCCAGCCAGCTCTAGGAAGAGTCCTGGTGATTCCGAACTTCTTCCATTTATGGATGATGGAGGACACTGTGCTCATTGGGATCTTCAAAGCAGCAGATATTTTTCTGTACCTTTCCCCAGATTTATGCCTTGAGACATTCCTATCTCTGAGGTCTGCAGACAATTCCTTTGACTTCATGCTTGGTTTGTGCTCAGACATGCACTGTCAAGTGTGTGACCTTATATGGACAGGTGTTTGCCTTTCCAAATCATGTCCAATCAACTGAATTTACCACAGGTGGACTCGAATTAAGCTGTAGGAACATCTCAAGGATGATCACTGGAATCATGATGCACCTGAGCTCAATTTTGAGCTTCATAGTAAAGGCTGTGAATACTTATGTACATGTGATTTCTTACTTTTTTATTTTTAATAAATTTGCAAAAGTCTCAAAAAAACTTTTTTCACATTGTCATTATTGGGTATTGTGTGTAGAAATTTGAGGGATAAAATGAATTTATTCCAGTTTGGAATAAGGCTGTAACATAACAAAATGTGGAAAAACTGAGGCACTGTGAATACTTTCCAGATGCAATATATGATATATATATATATATATATATATATATATATATTTATTTTCTTCTTCTACATATAAAATTGTATGTATGTATATATGTTCCAGCATAACTCTGGAGTGCCTGAAGCAATTTACACCAAACTTGGTAGACATATGCCATACAATCTGGAAATAAATACTTCCCAGCACCCCGAGAGGTGGGAGTGGAAAGGGGGTGACATGTAAAAATGCATACTTTTTGGGCATAACTCTGGAATGGCTGGAGCAATTTACACAAAGGCACACATAGGTAAGGGCAGAGGCACCCACGTGTAAGGGCAGAGGCACCCACAGGTAGGATCAGAGACACCCATGTGTAAAGGCAGAAGAACCCACGGGTAGGGGCAGAGGTACACATGGGTAGCGGCAGAGGCACACAGAGGTAAGGATAGAGGCACCCACAGGTAAAGATAGAGGCACACATGGGTAGAGGTAAAGGCACCCACAGGTAGGGGCAGAGGCACACATGGGTAGGAGCAGAGGCACACATGGGTAAGGGCATAGGCATATGAGTAGGAGCAGAGGCACCTATGGATAAAGGCAAATGCACACATGGGTAGGGGCAGTGGCACTCACGAGTAGGGGCAGTGGCACACACGGGTAGGGGCAGAGGCATACATGGGTAGGGGCAGAGGCACACATGGGTAGGGGCAGAGGCATACTTTAGTTTCAAAGCTAAGCAAGGAGACTAGGACCCTTTTACATAGAGTCAGCCTGCAAACCTAACATATTTAACATACAGTGGGTGGAGCTTGGCCTGTCCTCCCAGCATTTACAGCACTGAGCAGGGCAGCATCAGAGGTGGGATGGGGTAGAGAAGAAGCATGGGTATTTATATATATGCACTTCTAACTGGTCTTTATAAAGCCAGTGGAACTTAATAGACTCTTAGAAATTGGAGCACCCCTAATTTATATAAGCATAACTTTCAATGTATGTTATTATGTTTAAAATTAATTGTCATACCACCAAAACAAAAATTGGATGCACTGTGCCTGATTTACACATCCATAATAGTAAACATTAGGATATACAGGTAGTGTCATAAGCCAACTTTGAGTCTAAATATATCTCAATGGTGGCATCAGGTCACTGGCAAAGGTTTGTTGTTTAGTTACAGCTTTTTTATTTTATTTAGTCTTTTTTAGAACTGTGTACTGGTCTGTGTCAACAACTATATATATATATATATATATATATATGTATATATATATCAGTATGGATGGGGTAATGGTTAGCATTACTGCCTCAAAGCACTGAGGTCAAGGGTTCGATTCCCACCATGGCCATAACTGTGTGGAGTTTGTATATTCTTCCTGTGCTTGCATGGTTTTCCTCCTGGTATTCAGGTTTCCTCCCACAATCCAAAAATATACTAGTAGGTTAATTGTCTCACAACACAAATTAACCCTAACATGAATTTGTGTGCGTGTACATGTGGTAGGGAATATAGATTTTAAGCTCAACTGGGGCAGGGACTGATGTGAATGGCCAAATATTCTCTGTATTCTCTGATTTACAGTACTATCAATGTGGTCTACAATTGGGAATAGTAACCTGTGAACAGTTCAGCGATAGTGGAACAAGCCACCTTGCCCGAAGCATGGCAAGAAAGAGAGCCCGCAAGGGTACACCTTTCCACTAATTGGGGTCACATGGCTAAATATACAAAATTACATCTTTCATGTCGATCTTTTAACCCTGTTGACCTTTTGTACTGTCTACCTTTTCATTGTTGACCTTTTGACCTTGTCAATCTAATGCATGTCGGTAATATGGTGTTAATCTATTGACTGTTGATCTATTTATTTGCTGTATATTTAATCCACATCCTTCATCTTCAATTAACCTGATTTTAATTTGCTTCACATCGGCCAGCCTCTGCACTGGCTCCCTACTGCCACCCACATGTGAGTGAAGCCTTCCCGGCTTATGCTCTCACATGGAAGTGCACCTTCTAACATTCCTGGGGGTATATTTACAAAGATTTGTGTTTTGGCCATTTTGAAGGGTGTTTGAACTCGAATGGTATCGGGTGCATTTTACTGCAACTTTTTGAATCCTGATACGATCATTCACTAAGCTGCCGAGTTTTGCACAATCATTTTTTCCGATGTGATTCGTAATATCAGGCAGTGTTTTACGGGAGTGATGAGTAAAACACTGCCTGACAAAACACAAGGAATCCTGGCTGGATCTGTGAGATCCATGCAGGGCTTCATTGTGTACCTTAAAAAGTTGATTTAAGTCTTAAAAAATCTGAAAAAAATTGCGTAGGGTCCCCCCTCCTAAGCACAACCAGCCTCGGTCTCTTTAAGCCGGTACTGGTTGAAAAAATATGGGGCAAAAAATGACAGGGGTTCCCCCATATTTAATCAACCAGCACCGGGCTTTGCGCCTGGTCCTGGTTCCAAAAATATGGGGGACAAAAAGCGTAGGGGTTCCCCGTATTTTTGAAACCAGCACCGGGCTCCACTAGCCAGGTACATAATGCCACAGCCAGGGTACACTTTTATACTGGTCCCTGCAGCCCTGGCATTACATACCCAACTAGTCACCCCTGGCTGGGGTACCCTGGAGGAGTGGGAACCCCTTAAATCAAGGGGTCCCCCCCTCCAGCCACCCAAGGGCCAGGGGTGAAGCCCGAGGCTGTCCCCCAATCCAAGGGCGGTGGATGGGGGGCTGATAGCCTTTTGAAAAAATGTGAATATTGTTTTTAGTAGCAGTACTACAAGTTCCAGCAAGCCCCCCCGCAAGCTGGTATTTGGAGAACCACAAGTACCAGCATGCGGTGGAAATCCAGGCCCGCTGGTACCTGTAGTACTACTACTAAAAAAATACCCCAAAAAAACAGGACACACACACCGTGAAAGTATACGTTTATTACATACATGCACACCTCCATACATACATACATACATACATACTTACCTACTGTATGTTCCCACGAGGCTCGGTCCTCTTCTCCATGTAGAATCCTTGGGGTTTCTGTGAAAAAAATTATACTCACATAATCCAGTGTAGAATCAGACCTTTGTATAATCCACGTACTTGGCAAAATAATAAAACGGAAACCCGACCACGCACTGAAAGGGGTCCCATGTTTACACATGGGACCCCTTTCCCTGACTGCCAGGAACCCCCCTGACTCCTGTCAAAGAGGGTCCCTTCAGCCAATCAGGGAGCGCCACGTCGTGGCACTCTCCTGATTGGCTGTGTGCTCCTGTAGTGTCTGTGAGGCAGCACACGGCACAGATACAATGTTTCGCCTATGCGCTCCATTGTAGCCAATGGTGGGAACTTTGCGGTCAGCGGTGAGGTTACTTTCGGTCAACCGCTGACCGCAAAGTTCCCACCATTGGCTACAATGGAGCGCATAGGCGCTACATTGTATCTCTGCCGTGTGCAGCCTCACAGACACTACAGGAGCACACAGCCAATCAGGAGAGTACCACGACGTGGTGCTCCCTGATTGGCCTGAAGGGACCCTCTTTGACAGGAGTCAGGGGGGGTCCTGGCAGTTGGGGAAAGGGGTCCCATGTGTAAACATGGGACCCCTTTCACTGCGTGGTTGTGTTTCCGTTTTTTTGTTTTGCCAAGTACGTGGATTTTTACAAAAGGACACGACACACAGGATTTAGGTGAGTATAATTTTATTTTCAGGTACCCTGGAATCGCCGTCGAGACGTGGGCCGAGTCGGCATCTGAACATAGGTAAGTATGTGTGTGTTGGAATGTATGTAATAAAGTTGTACTTTCAAGGTGTGTGTGTCCTGTTTTTATTTGGGTATTTTTTTTGCAGAAGAACTATAGGTACCAGCGGGCCCGTTTAACCCCCGCATGCTGGTACTTGTGTTTCTCCAAGTACCAGCTTGCGGGGGAGGCTTGCAGGGACTTGTAGTTCTTGTGCAAAAAACAATATTCTTTTATTTTACACTTGGCTATCAGCCCCCCATCCGCAGCCCATGGATGAGGGGGACAGCCTCGGGCTTCACCCCTGGCCCTTGGGTGGCTGGAGGGGGGGATCCCTTGATTTAAGGGGTCCCCACTCCTCCAGGGTACCCCGGCCAGGGGTGACTAGTTAGTGATTTAATGCCAGGGCCGCAGGGACCTATATAAAAGTGTCCCCCGGCTGTGGCATTATCTCTCTGACTAGTGGAGCCCGGTGCTGGTTTCAAAAATACGGGGGACCCCTACGCTTTTTGTCCCCCGTATTTTTGGAACCAGGACCAGGCACAGAGCCCGGTGCTGGTTGATTAAATATGGGGGAACCCCAGTCATTTTTTACCCCATATTTTTTCAACCAGGACCGGCTCAAAGAGCCCGAGGCTGGTTGTGCTTAGGAGGGGGGACCCCACGCAATTTTTTTCCTGTTTTTAAACTAAACAGACCCTTTCCCATAGATAACCATGCACAGATCTCACTGATCCGTGCATGGTTATCCAAACTCGACTGGAAATAGCAGGTCTATTTTTTTGCTGCTTTTTTTAACGAATCGAAAAAAAATAGACCGGCACTTGAGCACTCAGAGACTAACACCCAAATACGAATGAATAGTGAATGCCCGTATTGTATGAAATAACAGCCACGTTTGACTGATGGTCTATTAATTCGTATTTCGGAACTTTGCAAATCAAACCATTACGAATAGTCCAAACATTGCCGAGATTGGTGCTTAGTGAATTCCCGGATTGTAACTTAAAAAAAAAAACACACAAAACGGACAAACTCGAATTCTTAGTAAATATTGGCCCTGGCCTCAACTTAACATCCAGGGCAGCTTCAGTCCAGTCTACAGCTCTCCCTGAATTTGTGACTAAATCGGTTCATGGACTGTGGAGCACCATTGCAGTTCTTGCTAGAAGTGTTTAGACAAGGTGAGTACCCTTTATTCCAGTCTTGTTCATATTTATAGGAACATTAACAACTCTATTTTAACCTGGCACCCTAATTCATCTGTCTAAATCACAGCCACAGCGGTGTGGAAGGAGGTGTTTTTATGGCTCAAGCATGTCTCCATAAAAATCATGCAGATTGTGAAGGTTATCCCTCTCATTTGTACAAAAAAATGGTAGCTGGATTGCTACAAGTTGTTATTGTATTAACATTATGCAACATTGTTGCCTTTTTTCCTTGCCGAACTTATACTGAAACTTGGAACTTGTGTTCCCCTTGAGGGTTTTTCAGTTCTATTATTTACAGCTGACTCTTGATAAATAAGTTTATTACATTTGTATGCTTTTATGTCCTTCCTCATTTTGTTCATTGAATATTTTTTAAATGATTCACCATTTATTAATAAATTGTTAATTATATCTGTTTGCGCTCCCAATAAACCTTTTTTTCTTTCTGCTTGTGTTGGTTCCACGCCAAGAGGGAATCAGCTCCCCTCACACCTGAGTGAGCAGCATCTAGATGTATATTTATACTTCTCTTATAAGTTTTAGAAGTGCCTGGTTGTTTATTTTTTCTTTAGGTTGATAAAACCCTAATAGAAGAGTGCGACAGTTAAGTGTAAGTTTCAATATCAGAATAGTATCTCAGCAGAGCATGCTGGTAAATGATGTAAGGGGAAGTATAGTAGAAAACAGAAGGAGTAGAACACTTGGGTTAAAATATTATCATAGCACCACAGTCTAAATAAATATAAATAATATCGCAAAGTCTCAAATAATTTCAAAATCAGGGAGAAAATCTTCCTTGGTAATACTGTAAACAAAGCAGCAAATGTATACACACAAGAATAGCCAAAATATTACTGACTCCACATACATCAAAGGACATTTTTCATCAGTTCTCTAAGCAAAACAACAAAATAATACATTTCATCCATAGACAGTCACAGTAGACATCAAATATATGTCCTTATGTACATAGTGCATCAAAATCATTAAAGCATATATTTGTGAAAAGTGGTGTGCATTGCATGATATTCTTGTTGCACAACAAAACAGCTTTGATATTTTGTGTCAGGCAGCTAAGTGTGTTTAAAAAGAATATTGGGCCTAATTCAGACTTGATCGCAGCAGCAAATTTGTTAGCTAAGGGGCAAAATCATGTGCACTGCAGGGTGGGCAGATATAACATGTGCAGAGAGAGTTAGATTTGGGTGCGGTGTGTTCAAACTGAAATCTAAATTACAGTGTAAAAATAAAGCAGCCAGTATGTACCCTGCACAGAAACAATATAATCCACCCAAATCTAACTCTCACTGCAAATGTTATATCTGCTCCCCCCTGCAGTGCACATGGTTTTGCCCATTAGCTAAAAAAAATTTGTTGCTGCGAGCAGGTCTGAATTAGGCCCAAAGAAACAATTAAATTGTGGGAGAATAGATTCACCTGTTTGAATTAGCAAGACACCTGCTGCACTTTACGATGGTGCAATCTTGCTTAAAAGTGCAGGTTGCAAACTGGGCTGGATGAACGGTGCAAATCGGGTTGCAATTTGCCCCCTTCATTCACAATTGAATCCCCCCAAAGTAGCAATTAGTCATGGCGAGAACTGTTACTGCTACCAGGTGTGTGCATCAGAGGTCATTCAAAAGCGGGGAGGAAAATAGCTATTGTTTTTTGGCCAGGGGAATGCTAGGACACTTGATGATAAAAACAAAGGATGACTCCTGGTTTACAGTATAGATGGCACAAGTTAGAGCACTGTTAATGTAGAAATAAGAGTGTCCCATATTCAGCATAATGGAAAAGGATGGAATTTTTCCATTTTAATCCATCTCCTAATTATGTAAAACACAATAAAAATACAAAAAAATAAACATAGCCTAAATCAGAATTTTCAAAAAAATAATAATAATAATAATAATAATTTACTTGATTGCTCAATTTGTTAGAAATAGTGCACTTTTTCATGCAAAATAAATGTAAATAAATGTAAAAGCATGCACTGTCTATAAAAACAAAGTGGTCAGTTACATAATGTGGTAAATTATTTCATGCACGCTTTGCTTGATTATGTTTCCAATATACTGTACTAAATGGAGATGGCAATAGTGAAGTCCCTTTTGTGATTTTCCCTAATAGTTCTATGGCAATACACAGTACTCACATTTAAACTTTTCAAAAGGCTATTTTTAAATAAACCAGCAAATGCTAAGATGCTGGGAAATATAACAATAGTACTTTGGCCACAAGAAGAGTCTGCACATTCCATTTCTCCATAAATTATATAACTTTACATTTAAAAAATTTAATCCCTACTTCTCCAGTTAACATTGAAGAGTCTGCAGACAATGCCCATGAGGAGAATATAGCTTCACTACAACAGAGTTATCATATAACATTACTAATAAGTTAATACAGGTTACTAGATCTCTCTAGTTCATATATCAAAGAAACTTTTTTTTTTAAAGTGTTTTCTTCCATATATAATGTGAGTGCAAAACTATCTCCAGCAGATATATTTCATTGTTTGCGAGAACTGGATCATTCTGGTGATTTGTGAGGAGGTGCTTATTGCAAAATGCTTGATAACCCTAACCAGAGAACAGATTTGTAAAAATTTTGTCTACTGAAACTGTGGGCCTAATTCAGCATGAGTTGTAGTTTTGCAAAAAGTCACAGAACTATAACTCCTTTCTCTAGCATGCAGGGGGCTGCCACATACCACCCCCCCCCCCCCATCCCCGCACTGCAATGCAAGTGCTTTGCTAAACAGTAAAGCACTTGCATATTATGGGTAGCCCCTTGCCTTCGCAGCTGCAGTAGCCAGACCGCTATGTTTTGGGTCACAGTGGCTGCATGTGACATCATGCAGCTGCTGCAGCCCGCCCTGCAATTGGTTCAGACACGCCTCTGTTGTCTGGACCATGCCCACCCAATGCCACTTTGCCACCTCCAAAATGCTGCAACACCTCTTCCTTAAGTCCTTGCACATATGTGCAGCGGCATGCATACATGTGTAGAAGTGCAGAAATTGCCAAATAGCGATTTCCGCACTTCTACGACTGATACTGAATAGGGCCATGTAATCTTAAATGTCCAATCTGAGCTTCGGGTTAATAAAATAATAATTAATTAATATTTAACTTAAGTGCATTCATGTACCAAATCAATTAGACCATAAACAAATGCATACATAGAATTTGTTTAATAAATTATTTATAAATCCATTTCAATAAATCTAATTTCAATAATATTAAATATTCTTACTTTCAAAGCATCTATGCATCTCATGGAACTGGTATGCTTTCTTATCATGATATGTTTTTAATTTTAATTATACAGTATGTAGATGATTTATCTCAACTCATACACATGTGGCCCAGGGGCATAGCCAAAACCTTGTAGGGCCTATAGCACCAACTTGAAGGTGCCCTTGTTCCAATGCTTCTAGACACACCTTTCTGCAGCAGTTGTTAATTTTATGTCACATAATAGTACCCTACAGTAGTTCATTTTCTAAAACATAGTAGTGTCTTATTTAATGTTATGGCCCATAGTAGTGCCCTAGTTTATTTTATGAACCATATGAGTGCCCATGTTAATATTATGTCACATTGCAGGGTTGCCAGTACACATTATGTAACACAGTAGCCCCAATTCACATTATGACATAGAGTCCCCAGTTCATATTATGCCACACTATATTGCTTCCACAGTTCCCCATTTTATATTATGTAAAATTTGAATGCACTCCAGTTAATTTTATACTAGACAAACTGTTTTACCCATTCTCCACACAGGAGTTTCTGATTTTCATGGTTGTAAATACATATGAGTGTTAAAAATTTGGTAAATCTAAAGAGACATCTTAATGTAAGTAAATATTAATCCATGGTTCTTGGCATTACCCAAGGAGCACCCATAGCAGATACAGTAAAAAGTGACAGGACCAATTATGTAGTTTATTAAAATTTACACACTGGAGGTGCAATCCAAATTTTGATTTGATTGTTCATTTGGGCATTATCATTCACACAACACAAGCATTTTACAGGGCCACTTTTAGTTCCCAATCTGCCCCTGGTCTCAGACATAACTGCAGCAAAAGACGTAAGTAAGGTCACAATTGTGTACAATCAGGCCCTATGAGAAGAGATCCCACTCCTCTCAACAGACCCTAGCCCCACAATTAGAGCTGCTTCCATAAATTTCCTGGGCTAGTTTTCCATTCCCAATCCACCCCTGCCCACACCTATGTACATCTTCATGCATAGTGAATGTTATTTAAAATTTTACATTTTTAAATTTTTTTTATGGTCTCCCTAATTTGGAACACAAATTTAATGAATCAGATATTAATAACTTATTTAATTTACTAACTTGAAAGTCAGATTTGGATATTTCTGAGTACATGGTTGAATTAGACAAAATAAGTAAATAACCATTCTACCAGTTAGAGTTATCACTTATATTGCATTACTTATGTCCTCCTATATCACCCGAGCGATCCATTTTTGAAGCACAATATAACAGCTTCATAATAAGACCAGTCTGGCAAAGGAGGAAATAGCTGCAAAGATTTACTTTTCACATCCTATATCTACTTTACAGCATATTGGGAAGCTTTACATATTCTTAGCAACAGAGAATTTCACCTGCCACCAACCATACCCCTTGTGTGCATAATGATCACATAATTTACCACTTTGTTTACAAGGAAGGACACATACATGTGCATGCTTTCACAATATTTTTACAAGGGAAAGAATACTATTCCTAACAAATAAACAATCAAAATTATTTAATATTAAATTCAAATATCTGTTAATTTTTATTTCTTTTATTTTTTATATTTTTTTTACAATTATCAGATGGATCAGATTTGAAGAGTTCTATCCTGTTTTATAATAATGTTTTGGAAGATTTCATAACACAATTTATATTGTAAATTCCACTGTAGAAAAAATCCTGTATATAGAAGAGCATTTAAAAATACATTTGCTTTATTGTTACAATTATATTGCGGTAATAATACTAGCACCAAACAAAACACTGATGATAGAGAGATAGATGATATTAAGATAGACAGACAAACAGATAGATAGACAGATAGATAGATAGATAGATAGATAGATAGATAGATAGATAGTAGAGATGTGCGTGGACCCATGTTTTGGTTCTAATTGATCATCTGTTTTGTTTTTGCTTATTTTAAAACCACACTTAAGTGTTTTAAGATGGGTACGCACTATAAAATTTACAGAAAAAATATGAGATGCCTCTATGCGCTATAATAGAGCAGCCTGAGCAATATTTTGAAAGGGAATCACAAACAGTTCCACACAACAGACAGTATACAAAGAAAATCAAAATACAGCGCCCAGGCGCTCACACGTGGACACTTCCCTTGATGTTTGTAATGAGAAGCGTCTTGAAATTTCTCTCTTTTCAATTGTTCATGGGGTGTTCTTGTACATGTAAAAGAAAACAAATATACACCGCGATCCTCGTGTATTATTTCCAAATAATATAAGTTCACTCCCCCTTCCTATGTGATTAGTACACAGTTTGTTATGTATTGGGGGGCTCCCCCTTCCAATACACTTACACAACTAAGTGGTATGACAGCATTTCATAAAGCAATAATGTGATGTCGTCCTACACAAATGACAGGACGTGTCTTAGTTTAACGGGGAACCCGCTCCCCTTCCCCGTGCACTTACACAGATGTGGAAATCAAGAAGCATTCACAGTCAAAAACTCCCTAAGGAGGATGCACCATCACCAAGTGAAGAAGAAAATGCCGGGGTTGCCCCCTTTGTAAGGAACTCACAATCAGATGGATGTATCACAGGCCTGTAGGGTGGGTCTTTCTAATTCACTCTTAGTCTCCAACCATTGGCTTATTTCTCCCAAAATAAGAACCAAAAAAGGAGGTTGGAGTAAAAGATATATTTATTAAAACAAACAAACTTGCATAAAAACAATGGTGATCATACCCTGGAGGATCGGAAGAGAAAGGGATGGTGTGCAGACAAAACGGGGCCCCGTTAATCTGATCTCCTCCTAATCTCCCACGGGTACATTCATCCAATGTAGGTCTCTCCACCAACGCGTTTCGGCCCGTTCTAGGGTCTTTGTCAAGGTATGAGAGACCCTAATCTGGCGTTCCTTTTATACTAACCTAATCATGTATATGGCCCAGGTGTGTGGACTACCAGGAAATTTCCTGGAATCTGTATACTAAAACATCATTACTCAAGTGAACACCTAAATTTTCTTCTTCACTTGGTGACGGTGCATCCTCCTTAGGGAGTTTTTGACTGTGAATGCTTCTTGATTTCCACATCTGTGTAAGTGCACGGGGAAGGGGAGCGGGTTCCCCGTTAAACTAAGACACGTCCTGTCATTTTTGTAGGACGACATCACATTATTGCTTTATGAAATGCTGTCATACCACTTAGTTGTGTAAGTGTATTGGAAGGGGGAGCCCCCCAATACATAACAAACTGTGTACTAATCACATAGGAAGGGGGAGTGAACTTATATTATTTGGAAATAATACACGAGCATCGCAGTGTATATTTGTTTTCTTTTAAATGTACAAGAACACCCCATGAACAATTGAAAAGAGAGAAATTTCAAGCCGCTTCTCATTACAAACATCAAGGGAAGTGTCCACGTGTGAGCACCTGGGCACTGTATTTTGATTTTCTTTGTATAACGCACTATAAAATTATCTGTCTTCTTGGTTGGAATGAAAATCTTGGAAGGTATGAGAGCAAATGACAACTAACTATTTGTTCCCAAACACTGAAAAACAGATAAAAATGGTCATTCAGACAAATTGATTAAATCTGTTTGATTTAATCAATTTATCCGAGGAACCGTTTTTGTCAGTTTTCTGGCTTTTGGGAGCAAATAGTTGATTGTCATTTGCTCCCAGACATTACCAGATTTTAATTTCAACCAGACAGATTGGACATACAGTATAAACTTGTAGTGTGTATCCAGCTTTAGTTTGGATTTGGATTTTGATCCAGTTTAAAATCAATAAAAGAATAATCATTAATAAAAATCAATAAAAATCAGATTTCTGGAGAACAAATAGCACATCTCTAGTAGATAGATAGATTTATAAATGTATATGCTTATTTAGCAGTAGGCATTGTTGTTCCTTTACCCTTCAAATACAAAGTTGCAACATAATTTACATTATAACATGCTATTACATGACTTTCTTGGAAAATCAAGGAAAAATATTTGTGACTAAACAGCTGTAGATTTGCTTCAACCTAAAAATAGCTATATTAGCTCTGAAATACCCTGCTGTTCAAAAAATGTAGAAATAGCAACATTCTGTCCAATAGTGCTACTCGGAGAGGAAAATAAAATAAATACAAAATCATAATTTATGCAGAATTAACTAGATTTAAAATTGCCTATATTGTCCATTTTTGGAAGTTCTGAAAACGCATTTGCAGCTTTGTACAATTCTATTCCCCTGCTCTCTGTCTACGTGATCCTGATACATAGAAAATCTACACAACCTATCAATCCATTCTGACATAAAAATATAATCCTGAAAAGGTCTACAGGTAAATTGCAGTGGAGCCCTCAACAGGGATGCTTTAAATTATGAATTATTTAAATAGAGTAATGCGGCTGATACATAGTTTAGCACCATAAATTGGAATCAAGATTATATATTTTACAGAAAGATATTCAAGTGTTCTCCAATGCATGTTTTCTTATTCATTTTTAGATGTATTCACATACAGTTATTTAGCAAATTACAAATAAAATAAATAAGATACTGGTAGGAAAAAGAGGGAACTTGTGTTTTACAAAAATTGGTGTAAATTAAATAAGGGCAAACCTTTCATCTGGAAATGGCTTGCTACATCCAAGGTTGGTGATGTCACCTTGGGAAAAATGTCAGCTCTCATTGATTCATATGACAGTTTTATTAGATCCTTTCTTCTTTAGTTAGACATCAAATAATCATAGCTAAGCTAAATCTAGAATATGGCTTTCTACCATCCCTCTACAGTATTACTCATGGGAAACTAAAAAATTGCTGATCTTCAGGGTTAGTAGAGGTGACTGCTCATTGTTGCACAGATATTGTAGATTATCATGGCTAATGCATATTACTGACACAACAAGAGGGAGATGTACTAAGTCTTGGAGATTGATATAGTGGAGAGAGATAAAATATCATCCAATCCACTGCTAACTGTCATGTTGCAGAGTTTGAAAAAATGTCAGCTAAGAGCTGATTGGTTGGTGCTTTATCTTTTGCCACTTTATAAGTCTCCAAGGCTACATCTGCCTCTAAGTTTGCTGATTTTAAAATATAACACTACTGGGAAGATTTATCAAAGCATGGAGAGATAAAGTGGAGAGAGATAAAGTGCTAACCATTCAGCTTCAGTGGGGGAGCTTCAATAGTTTTAATAGCCATGATAATTAATCGGCTCCCAACTGAGCAATTCAATTGTTGTAGGCACCCATTATTTATCATGCTTGTTGCACTCAAATAGACTGGGTTTAGCCTAAAGTATTGCCCGCCAAAAGTTTTGTTTGGTTGTTGGACACTTTTCAATCAATTCTGCTTGCCACTCAGGAGGCAGCAGGCAGAATTGTTGGCACCAGTGGCACTGGATTCAGTAGGTTTTACTGGTGAATGGGATGCCGGCAGTCAATATCCCAAAAGCGGCATCCCGTCTGCCAGAATGAGGGCAGTGGGGCTAGTTCTATGATTTCCCTTGCAGACTTGCTGCGCTCGCCACGCTGCGTTGGAGCTTGCCACAGGATATATTCCCACTCTGTGGGTGTCGTGGACACCCACAAGTGGAAATAGCCCTGGTGAGCCGGGATTTCGGCTGTCAGGATTCTGGCGTCATTATCTTGACCACCAGGATCCTGACACCTGCCAAATTAAACATATCCCAATGCACTCATGCCTAAATGGGGCAACATTTGCATTGTCCTGTCAGACATTCATTAATTAGCACTACTGGCAAAACAAATGAATCACACCCTAATTGTCATTTGACAGACTGCTTGAAAAATTACACTCAGAAAATGATTGATACTATATTTTTCTCCAAGCTTTGATAAATCTCCCCAATAGGTATTTACTTAAATACAATAAAACCTACTGTAAGTACAGATATTACTGATTCTTGTGTGAATGTTTACCTCCTGAACTTTGTTAAGATCCTTGATATACTTTCAAATATATCAAGGGCCTTAACAAAGTTCAGGAGGGAAACATTCTTCAAAGGAAGAGAAGTATTAGAACTCGAGGACATACACTGAGACTGGAGGGGGTGATATTCAGGGGAAATTTAAGGAAAAATGACTTCACAGAAAGGGTAGTGGATAAGTGGAATAGCCTCCCATCAGAGGTGGTAGAGGCTAAGACTGTAGAGCAATTTAAATATGCTTGGGATAGGCATATGAATATCCTTACAAAGAATTAAGGTTCAAAAAGGGTTGAGATTGCCTAAAGGATACAAAAATGGGCAGACTAGATGGGCCAAGTGGTTCTTATCTGCCGTCAAATTCTATGTTTCTATCAAAGTTGCAAATGTTCTACAGAATTTGGAACTCTATGGCTCCTGCTTTACAAATGGAAAAGAAAAATTTACAACAGAGATATGGAAAAAAGTTTTGCTTTTCTTCAACTGAATCAAGATAATTGCTTACTTTTGAAATGTACCATATATAGTGTGTGGCACACCACCACAGAATGTAACATGTTAATTAACATCATCTGTATGTGTTACTGTACACATACTTTGAATTGCATACATATGTGACGTACTCTGCTCTGAATATTACGAACAGAAAGTTGGATTTACAACTGTATTTTTGTAAAAGGAGCACAAGGTGGAATTAGCCCTGTACGGCTCAAAAGTTCAATAACATATGAGGAAGCCCCCGTGAGAGGAGCGAAACGCGTCAGAAGCAGAGCATTGGACCCTTTTACCAGCCTTCTTTGCACCCCCAAAATACCTCATCAGCTAGCGGCAATACCTGTGGACAAACCGGAGATCGGGAGAACATAACCGCGACTGTGGTGTCTGCATACGGCACATAGAGGTGTGGACTCATAGAGCTTGGAAGTCGGGTAAAACACTTAACACAGCAGGCACCAGTGCAGCGCCATTCCCGCAGCCTGAGACCGCCTCGTCTGTCATTGGATTCTCCCGTGTTACAACAACCGGTGCAAGCTACACGTAAGGCTCCAGTGTGGAGCGATCATTTCTCCTTTTACCGAGTGGCAGCTTTTAGAGGAAATTCAGTACACAGCAAGGGTGCAAATCGCAGCTGGTATTTTGTTTTTTATTTCAACGTATGGACTGAGTTTTATACATTTTTTGAAAATTTTTTATTCTCTGTGCACAGAGTTTACCTAGATCCACCTCCTTTAGATATGCAAAGATATTGTTAGTGATTTTATTGACCGGTCTAATAGTGTATTTGTAAAGTATATATATATATATACACATATATCTATTTTTCACATAATAAAAAATATAGATTATATGAAATTATCAATTTGTTTTTATTGAACTTTTGAGCCATACCATATTATTTACAGCGCAAGAGGGGATTTGTTTAGTGGTTTAGTGTTACCGGAGATTTCTAAGTGCCGGTTCTTTTTGACTTGATTTACCCCAAGTCGAGCTCTCTCCTGCAGCTTAAGTATTTATTAATCATAGTATTATTTGTATACAAACTTTAATACTAGTAATTTGATCACCAGGATATGGTGATGATTTATTAGCGCCTGGTTATATTTTCTTATAGGGAATTAGCCCTGTGCCCACTAGAAATAAAGACTTGAAGAGGCACCAAAAAAGCATCTATCTCAGCCCCTTGACTATTTATTAAAGTAATTTAAAGGTGGCAAATGATTTCTACTTTTATGGTAATATAGTGTACAGTAAGTGCACATGAATTCAGGTAAGCAAAGCAAACATTTCACAACATGTTTTCGATATAAATTATTTTACAGATTTATTATACTCAAACCCTACAGAGCATACTTACAACAGAGGCACTAATGCAATTATCTGGCAATCATGTTGAGAAAATGCAATTACCTAATATTCTACCAACTCAATTTTCTGTTTAGTTCATAGATCACTATGGTAGAATATTTGTCCAGTGGACACTTAAAGCAAAATAATGTAATTAACCTAAATCAGGTTGTAGAACACTGAGCGACCCATGTATTGTTTTGTGGTTGTAAAAATCGTATTATGTTTAATTCATTATATTTAGATGAAAAAAAAAACTATGGACAAGAAAAGAAAATTACATTATCAGAATCATTTCCATTCACATACTCAGACTGTCCTTTATATTTATTAGAATGGTCTCTAGATTTAATTAGGCCTATCCAGCATAATGTATGTGATACCAGAAAAAAAATACTCTATTAACTACATATATCACAAACTTATTATCTGACTATGCCTACCTGGTTAATTACTTCATGAAATATTTATAAAATGTTTTCAATGCTACAACATGGCCTTGTAACTTTTCTCCCTTGTGCATGTTGCATACTCCTGTTTGGCATTGGCTGTTTATGCTTGGCTTTTGATGATAATGCATTTGCACATTTGTGTAGTTATTTGTGAAGAATTAGGCTCAAACTTTAGTGATGTGCACTTCATTTAATTAGTACCAAACAACAGTTCAAAAATGTCATCAAGCCCTAGGCACTTTGTGTTGCTTTATTGCTCATTTATACTAATGTGTTAATAAAGCATCAAATGTACATTAAAAATGAGTTTTATGCCAGATAATACTGTGCTATTTATATTACAAAAAAATAATTAAGACAAACAAAATTTGCGTATATACAAATATCAAGATAATAATGATTCCTGGCAGAAATGCTTTTTTTTCCCCCTTCATTGAAATACTTGATTTTACAACATTGTTTACAATCCTTGAAGTCTTAAAGTCCCAGGATTAAATATGAGTCCCCTAGGCATTTGAATTTCCAGTAATAACACAAATCTGTCTGTTCCTTATTGCTGCTGTCTGAAACATCAGATGTAAGAAACAAGGGAATGCTGTCAAGTGAATACTCTTCAAAAAGAACCATGACCACCGGGATTTCCAACAGATCCTCAAGTGTTTAGGCAGTAATAGTTTGCATTATACACTAATGATAGCTACTTTGAAATCTCAAAAGAAAAAATGGAATGTACCCAATCAATCATATGGACATACAGTATGAACACCTACATACAGTACTAATATTTTCAACTGAAATACAGGGTGGGTATGGTTATGTTGGTTGTAAGAGACAACATTTAACCTACAGCTATTAAATAACATACTGTATATCTTTTACAGTCTCACAGTTATCTGTTTTTTTTTTATATTCATGTATTAACTAGGAATTTTGAGTGGTAGAGATGCAAGGTGAATTTAGTTCAAGTATTCAAAAGAGTTAAATATAGATAGAGCCTTCTGTCGTGTAATCTTTCAAGTGAATATTTAAATATGTAAATAAATATGCAAAGCAGAGTTGATTTTAGGGCACATCAGAGGCATTTGTCCTAGTTACAAAGTTTGTACCACCCTTAGGCAAGGACTTTTTTTTAGTATGAGTATGAGAGATAAATTAAAACTGTATTTTTTATTTTATTTTTTGACTTGTAATTAACAATGGGGTTTCATTTGTTTTACTCACATCTAAAAGAAGTTGCATTTTTAAATAGTAAAATATTTTCAGTATTATAGAATTATATTCTATTTCACTTACATGTTACTGACTTTGCGGATATCACATATCTGTTATATCTTTAACAACCAGCATTCAGATAATTATAAATGAAAAACTGAAGGGGTCTGCAATAGGAATGTCACAATGAAAATGCTGTTAATAGGAACCCTCATTTCAAAATGTACTGAAAAGAATGTTAATTGGCATATGTATAATTGGCATATGTATATATAAATACATACCAGGTTTATATAAATACCTACCAGAAGATAAATAAACAAGACAAGATATACTTTATTGCCCCATGTTTTTTTGTTCGTCAGACATACAGTAATTGTACCCACAATGCATACACATAACTTAATGTGAACATTTGCATGTGAAGATTTGTATGCATCTGTGTGGCTGTACTCTTGGTTTTATAGCAGTCAATATTATCAGTGCACATTTGCATCACCCCTACCCACAGCCTAACCCTAAAACTCCTCCTTCAACCGAGCTCTAACCCCCCCTAGTGACTAAACATATCCCCCATGGTCGAACCATAACAGTACCCGGCATACTTATGATTGGGATGCCAGCTGTCAGGATTCCGGTATCATCATTTTGACTGATGTCGGGATTCCAGTGCCAATCTTCTGGGCATGTGTTGGGATTACAGTCCCTGGATTTCAACTGTGGCATCCCAACCGCCTGCATCCCAAACGCATCCCTTATTTTAATGTGGAGGTCTCGTACTGTAGTCTCATCCACCCTATTGTAAATCTGTCCATGTCTGGGTCTGCTTTTAATATTTTGCCTGGACCCCTAGTTCCACTAAAAGGTAATCCTAATGATACATCATTCAATGGCATTCTGGAGAAGTGAGTGCTTTCATCTTTGTGGCTACAGTTTTGTTGTAGTCTCTTTGCAGTTTCAAAATGACAATACCCTAGTGCTTACAGCAAGGTCCTTTAATATGTATCCAGGGTTATTGCATTTAGCAGAGTGACATTAATATCTGGGAGTGGTAGAATTGTAGTTGTCAATTGGTATTAAACCATTACTTCAGTAGGGGCTTTATAATATGAACATCTTAACACAGAATACAGGTTTGAACCCGATGGGCATTTTGCCTCTTTTCAACCTCACTAACTATGTAACTATGTAATACATGGTTTTGATTGACCTGCACAGTGCCCTGACCCCTGAAGCTACTGGTGCTCGGTGTGGAGAGGTGGAGCTGTCTTACCTGGATGATCTTTTTTCCTCCCGATACGCTGCAGAATTCCGGAATCTCCAGTGTTCCTTTTGGGAGGGTAATTCGATTCCAGCTGCCAGCACCCCTTATTATTATTTATTTATTAACAGTTTCTTATATAGCGCAGCAAATTCCGTTGCGCTTTACAATTTGAAATAACAATAACAAACTGGGTGATAACAGTCATAGAGGTAGGAAGGCCCTGCTCGCAAGCTTACAATCTATAGGGAAATAGGCATATGTACACAAGGAAAGGTGCTATCTTTTGCATAGAATGAGAAGACATGTGAGGATATGTGTGGACTGTACAGAGTGGATGTAATTTGATAGGAAGGTTTATGAAAGTTATGTGGGTGGTTCAGGAATTTGATACGCTTGCCTAAAGAGGTGAGTTTTGAGGGAACGCTTGAAGGTTTGGAGACTAGAGGAGAGTCTTATTGTGCATGGTAGGGCATTCCACAGAGTGGGTGCAGCCCGATGAAAGTCCTGCAGTCGTGAGTGGGAGCGAGTAATGAGTGTGGATGAGAGACGCAGGTCTTGTGAAGAGCGAAGAGGTCGGGTTGGGAGATATTTTGTGATAAGCGAAGTGATGTACGTTGGTGTAGTTTGGTTAATGGCCTTGTGTGTGAGTAAAAGTATTTTATATTGAATGCGGTAGAGTACAGGTAACCAATGGAGGGACTGACAGAGTGGATCTGCAGACGATGAACCCCTTGACACCCACCTTGTTGTTGTGGATATATGCTTTTTATTCATTTATACATTGTGAGTGTTCTGTGTAATAAATTTGTTGTTCTGTTTCCAAATTGGTCTGCCCAATGATCCTTTTTCTCTTTTTTGAGATAAGAGACTACACTTTGGAGGGCGTCATAGAGGTTAACTAAGACCACAAACACTCCAGCTAAGGATTGCAAGGGGACTCCTTTGTATATTAATCTATACCAGATGTAAGGACGTTTTTATGGTGTTGCGCCTATCACTTTCCAATCTCTTGTATACCCATTGTACACCTTTTGGATGAATTGGAATAGCAACTGCATAAAGGCTGTATGACTGCCTGTCCTCACTATTGCCCTTATGAATGTGTATACCGGCAGCCGTTTCCCACAATGTAGTGGAAAGCCTTCACAAAAGAGTAGAGGCAGTTACACAGTGGTGGGTCAAAATCATATTAATGCCTATGGTTTTGAAACAATATGTTTTATAAGCACATTTGAGTGTGATATATAATATTATCATTGCACATGAGAAAGTCTGATCCCTCCACTATCCAAAATAGAACATATTCTTTTTGCAAATATCTTTATCTTGCCACTCAAAGTCATGAGCAGTAGCCTAAATTCAGGGCAGAGAGAATTATTTTATTAAATTTATAGGAATATTCTTATTTTTATTGTGTTAATAAAATTGGGATATTTTCTTTTAAACTTGCTCGGGCTTTAGCATTATTATTGTGAAAAATCTAACCAGTAGAGCACAATTACATTTTTTGTTCCATTTCTAATATTTTATTGTGCTACAGAAGCTCTACAGATATTGCAGATGAACTAGTTATGATTCTGTATTTAGATGATTTAATGATTACATAATTCCATTGACTGATTAGCACCATTTCTAGTCAGCTTCTTTTTTTTTTTGCTTCAGAAGGAATGAAAGCGTTTTGATGATAAAAAGAGAAAATAAGTTATTGTTGACAAAACTGACACATCAAAATAATGTGAAAATGTGAAAATTGTCTGAGTGATATTTAGCAATGACTGACTTATAATAATACTTTTGCCGATAGTAGCTCAATGTGGTTACTTGCGATGTCTAATTTGCTTTATTTTCAGGGTACAATGGCATTAATGATTATTGTCTTTGCATTATGTTTCTGTAAAGTTCTGCAATAACAGGTCATCCATCAAAAGGTTTGCTGCAAATGTAGTAAAATAAAGGATTTCCACTATTAATGAACCAATTAATCACCATATTTTAAAGAACTTTAGACCCAGTTCTCATTATATTAATCAGTAAAAGCTTCTGTCTAAATAGTGCCAGAAGAGCAAAATAACTATATCTTCATAGAAACGCCCTAAATGGGTTTTATTGCAAAATAAACAACGATGAGATAAAGCAAGAACTATTTGGTATAAACCAGTAATTTATTCAGTTATCAAGTCACATTTTACGACGAGCTTAAAAATTCCTTAGGTGACACAATAGAGGCATGCTTTTTAATTTTAATACATAATGACTGCTGTCACTTAATAAGTATTATGCACAAATGATGTATTGTACTGAATTTATAAGCACAATAATGAAATAATTTAATATGTCATGTTTTAAGATTTATAAAATCAATACTGCTACAGTACAAACTGAATTTAAACTACAGTATGCCATTTAAGTAATAGATATTCCTGTGCAACTTGTAAGATAATTTTCGATTAGGTAGAGCTATACTCAAGCTCAAAACTTAAAAAAAAAAAAAAAAATACTGTATTATACTGTATTAAGACTAAAGGTATTGGCACTCAAATAAAGTTACTAGTTCATATAGTATAAGATCTGTAGTAGCTTCCATGTTCTGGAAAAGTCTTCAGATGTATATTCATTTAGAAATTATTTTTTATTATATTGTTTCTGGAACTAATTATTGTACAAGAATTAAAAATTATACAAAGTAAATGTGCCCATACTGTGTACCATTAAGCACCATGAGTAAAAAGGCACTGCTGTTGCTAATGTTGCATAACTAGTACAATGCAGCCAAAATGTAAATTCATTTTCAGTAGGAGATTCTATGGAAATTATACATTGGCCTGTAGTAGATCGCAGTGGCTCTGCTGTAGTTACAAGTAGACATAGGGACATCCTGAGTTTCTTGCAGGGTTTTTTTTTTAAAGGAAATGGCGAAGGAGACAATATTGCCTTGATACTGACAAATGGAGACAGAGGGTCTGGTTCTGATTTGGGAGGGAAGCAAAAAAGAGCAAGTATCTGTGCACCTTGACAAAACCATGTTTCAATCCAGTTGTGGTACAGTACATTTAAATTTGTGCAAAGAGATTTATATTTAAGAGGGGTGTTTCCAAACTCAAATCTAAATTCCTGTGTAAAACTAAACCTGTCCAGCATATGTTGGCTACATTAAAATTCAGACAGTATTTACCGTGCATATAAACATAATAAATGTATTTCCACTTGCATAGTTTGCCTAGATGCACAATTACTTGCTAATTTTTGCTTTATTACCAACTCACAATATGGCCCAGAGTATCAAAGATAAGTGTGGTTGAGAACTTGAGTTCCAGTGATAAGTAATC
This sequence comes from Pseudophryne corroboree, assembly GCF_028390025.1. Lineage (NCBI taxonomy): Eukaryota > Metazoa > Chordata > Amphibia > Anura > Myobatrachidae > Pseudophryne > Pseudophryne corroboree. The sequence goes on along the minus strand of NC_086444.1, from coordinate 763,693,855 downwards.
TGTGTGGTGTATTATGAAGACAAAAAGTGTTATATTTTAGGAGGGCTAGCTCTGTAGATATGGGAAAATAGTTATGTGATTCTTTGGCAGAGTGCAGAAATTTTAATGGAGTGCAGGAGCAGTGGGAAACATAAACAATTGTAATTCTAACAGCAAAAGAACTTTGTGGCAAATAGGTTAGAAAAATACAAAAATAAAGACAATTTGGCTCTCTGTGGAGAAAAGAAACATCAAAGAGCAAAAAAGAGTGCTTAGGAAAAATAAGTAGAATCAGGATGAAGATAAAGTAGTACAGTATATCAGGTTAAATAGAAGGGTTCTAAGAAAGAAATCAGAAGTGTAAAGCATGAGATGGAGGAAGAGAATGGGATGGTAGGCAAATAAATAAACAAAAGGGTAAATTTACTGAGCAGCATTTTTTATTTGGCAGCTTTCAAATCACCACATCGCCTGTGGTTCTCACCTCTAAACAGTATGATTTAGTATCCATCCATCTGGAGGGTGAAAACGCAAACTTCCAGCAATGAGTGACAGTTTGAAAAATCTCATATTTATTCTATTTTTGACAAGAGCAACACTTATTGTTTTGTGATGTTGCCTACAGTTATAGTGCACACTGCAAGAGCCAGCATACTTGCACTACAAATATGCAATATAAATGGTCCTCATATTATAAAATAATAAGTGTTGCTGTCAAAATAAATTATTTTTGACCCCTTCACAATTAAATAGTACTGCCCTCAGTATAATGAAAAATAATACTGCCCTTTATACATGGGCAGATTGATTTAGCTGCATAAGCCACCATAACGGCTCCTGCCAGCAATGCATGTTATGTCATGAAAGGTTGCCTATGGAGGTATAAGCAGAAATCAGCCTTCCCAGAAATGGCTGATATAGGTGTAATGCAAGCAGCTCATGACAACTTGTGTGTAAAGGAATCTCAAATTTTAATAAACGCAATATAGTCATACAATAATTTTGCCTACTTAAGGCTATTATTATTCTTGCAGCTATAATCAGCATGAAATTAGGAAAAATGTAATTCAGATTATCTGAATAGATATTTCTAGTCAATATCTATGATAGGAGAAGGAAATTAATCTTAGTAATGTAAAAGTAATAAATCAAATAAGATGAATATAAATCAATTTACAAAGCAGAGGATACTGGCAGAACTTTCAAAACTGAGTGTAAGCAAGTAAGTTTGGCCAAATGGGCTACATCGGAGAACTCTTCCTAAAAGATCTGAAAAAGTGCTGATTTTACCACTTTTATCAACCAGTCAAAATAAAAAGCAAAAGAGAAAGTGTAAACCCATTTAAAAAAAAAAAGACTTACAACTAGAGACAGGTGAGTCTAACATCAAGAGTAGTGAGTTTAATAGAAACACTGGCCCTCATTCCGAGTCGTTCGCTCGGTATTTTTCATCGCATTGCAGTGAAATTCCGCTTAGTGCGCATGCGCAATATTCGCACTGCGACTGCGCCAAGTATCTTTGCTATGAAGATAGTATTTTTACTCACGGCTTTTTCATCGCTCCGGCGATCGTAATGTGATTGACAGGAAATGGGTGTTACTGGGCGGAAACATGGCGTTTTATGGGCGTGTGGCTGAAAACGCTACCGTTTTTTCCGGAAAAAACGCAGGAGTGGCCGGAGAAACGGGGGAGTGGTTGGGCGAACGCTGGGTGTGTTTGTGACGTCAAACCAGGAACGACAAGCACTGAACTGATCGCACAGGCAGAGTAAGTGTGGAGCTACTCTAAAACTGCTAAGTAGTTTGTGATCGCAATATTGCGAATACATCGGTCGCAATTTTAAGATGCTAAGATACACTCCCAGTAGGCGGCGGCTTAGCGTGTGTAACTCTGCTAAATTCGCCTTGCGACCGATCAACTCGGAATGAGGGCCACTGCTGGAAGAAAGAATAGAATATCTAAAATACAGCAACTTCCAAAAATCATAAGCAACATGGATTTGCTGGGAAGAGATCATGCCAACTGGATAACTAAAGTAATAGATCAACACAGAGTCATAGATGTAGTTTACCTTTATTTTAGTACGAACTTTGCCACTTTCCAACATTGGGCTGATAAATTGATTGTAATACTTATGATTAGATTCAAAGGTGGTTATGATGTTGGTTAAAGGATATTAATTTTAGTTAAAGTAATGCATTAAACAGCGGGAGAGGCTATCAGTAGAGTATACTAAGGATTTTGACTTGATTTGCACCTATATTTGTTGGTGTCATTGAATGATAATGAGAAGAAATGAGAAAAAAAGTTTGAGATTACAGACATTTGTAAGAAGATAGACTGTCCAGGAAGGTTGGTGGGGTGGGCGTACCCGGAATAATGGATAACCTAGATAGAATAAAGGAATTGTCAATGTTTTGTCATATGTAGCGCAAAGCAACATAATGCAAAACTAACTCAGGTCTCAAAAATCCACATTCCCAAATATTATTAATCACACAAAAATTGGCAACTTCTGAAGAGGAACTGCATCCAGGAGTCCCTATTTCAGACATCTGAAAAGTCGGCAGACCCTGCAGCAAAACAATGGGGAAGGCCATGGGGATTCAATGTTACTTAGAAAGAGGAATTATTAGAAGAAATAGAGAGGTGGTGAAGCCACTATAGTATAGAAGTAATTAATAAGGTCAGTAATAAGGCCATACTTAGAATATTGTCTTCAGTTCTGGAGGTCATATCTCTAGAAGGACATAGTGAAAAAAAAGTCTGATAAAATAGAATATAGAAAAGACTAAAGGACCTCAATATGTGTGGTTTCAAGCAGATACCTGTATGAGAGAGAAGATGGATATAAGTGAAGCTTTCGATTATGTTGAGGGCTTTAACAAGGTGCTGTTGGCTAAACAATAAAGCGGGGTACACACGGAGAGATCCGTGCTTAAAAAACTAAGCTATCTGACTAGATTGCTTAGAAGTTAAGCACGGATCTCTCATTTTTATGCCCCACAGTGAAAGCGATGCGCGGGCCTACACATCGCTGTCACCAGTGCTAGATTGAGCCTGCATGCAGGCTCAATCTAGCAGGTTGCTCACTTCAGCGCTGTGTGTAGTGAGTGCTCCCCGCCCCTCGCTCAGCACCCATCACGCTGAGTGCTGAGCAGGGGGAGAGATGAGTACTGAGCGGTCTGTGATAGATCGTTCAGCACACATCTCTAGGTGTGTACCCCCCTTAAAAGTGAAGGGTAGCAGGTTTATGGGAAATCAGAGGAATATTTAGCTTGCAGAATTGGTAGAAGATAGGTAAGATAGCCTTCCAACAAAGGATTTAAAGGATAACGTTGCAGAGGAATTTAAAACTACTCAAGACATAAAACTATCTTAAATCTGAAAAAGCTAATAATCAAATAGGATGTGTTTTTATTCTTATCTGCCATCAAATTCTGTTACTGTGAATACCTGCAGTATATACTAATGTTTTTCATCTCTCGAAACCATGAAAACTTGTTTGCAAAGCTGAGCATAAAGTACCAAATGTATTCATAATGTATTAATCAAAATAATCAAGAAGTAGTTTGTAAAAGAAAATTAATGTTTCATTAAAAAATCACTAATGAGGAAAACCACATTTTAATTAGCTGCCCTTTCAATTTGCTTTACTGGTGTCCTTTTCAATGTATATTAACCTTCCGTAGTTGAATACCTACCTAACAGATTAATGACATACAACAGTGTCAATTCAATTACAGGAATGTGCCGCCTCTGTGAGGTGCGAGGAAAACTTGCAATATGCATTGGCACAATGTGTATACAGATTTTATAACTGTGTAGATGGCTACATAACAAGCCAATCACATGACCTGAAAATTTGTGAAAAAGCTTTATTTATCCATTGGCTATTCATATGAGCAGCAAAATGAGATGAGAGACATGATTTGGATGTTATTCTTTTAGGTGAAGTGGCTAAACTATATTTCACTTAATTCTATTATGTTAATGCAGTTCCAAGATATCTGTGCACACAGGTTAATAGCTATCATATTTAGACTATGCTATCACCATGCACAATTATTATGCTATTGATTTTGATATGAGCATTAGGTGTAATTGCAGTTATTTGGGGGGCACACTGGCCCAACATTGCAATCTTTATAGCAAAATGAAAGTGTTTCCATGTCTCTGGATTTGCAAGAATGTAACTCCATTAATTTGCTAAATTCAACACATCCATTGTTATTATGTGCCTAAAATAATGCAACATAGAGATTCAAAAACATACAGACATACAGACTGAAAAACAATTTGTTGTAATTTGACAGCTATTTCTTTTCTGCTTAAAAAATATTTTGAAGCACTTCAAAAAGAAAGGTGATATGAAAGATTCTAGACTAAATTTAATCCATGACATATTTTCAATTTCTACCACACAAAACAGGGAAGTACTCTACTTGAAATATGGCACCAGTCAAGTTGCTTTTTGGCATTAAAACTAATATATTTTATGTTCCATTCTAAAATACTGTTTCAATTAATAAACCTTTATGATTCCCTTTGAAATATATTAATTTTCTCATTCATTTTTCTTTGAGTGCTGTGCAACAAAGGTTGTAAAATATCAAACGCAGCCAAATGTCTCAAAACCTCAATCATTTTAAGAAACACAAGCATGGTTTCACTTGTTGTTGCACATTCCTACTTAGAAATGTTATTAATTTTGCCTCATTTTTGTGCCTTCTTTAAATGTCTCCCAGATTTTTTGGTTTAATCTTTGGATCAATTAATTAAAAAGCAGGGAGAAAACACAAGCAGAAAATGAATATAAGAAGGCTCTTCATCATCACATAACTGGAGATTTTTGGTATTAAAGCTGATAGATTTGATCTGTCATAGCAATTTTGGTGAATAATTAGTAAGTTTGGTCCTCTCATCTTGTTTTAATACAACAATGTCCAGTATTTTATGGGTAGATGTGATGCTTCTAAAATCATTTTCAGTTAATTCATTTTTACTGTGTGTGCTTTCAGCCACATTCATATTTGGTATTAGTAAGTTAATGCATTTGTTAGGGGTTGCTGCTAATAAATCTGTTCAAATATTGCTGGAATGCAGATCTTTGAACAATGCTTTTTCAGTCATAAAGACATATGCCAATCACTCTTTTATCCAACAGTCTCATTTAATTCTGTTTGAGGTCCTTTCAATGCACAATAAATACTGCCTGCACCTTTGTTGTTAGGGATCTTGTGAAATGAGGCATAACACAAGAATAGCTATTCAAATGACACAGTGGAGAGACATAACAATTCTTAAAAGCCTTGAATCAGGCTCTACACATTTCCCTCAAATCATTTTCATCTTTCCCCATATGAGACAATTTATACTCACAAGACAACTAACTCACTAAAAGCATTTAGACATTACACATTAGTCACGCTTGGGTTCTGTGTAAATAGATAAAATGACAAATAGAACTAAAACGCAATGTCAAATTAAAAAGTTTTCTCTATATGGTTGTTTGCCTATTGGTAGACGTAAATGACAAAGCATTGGTACACACAAAACATTCAAAACATACAGGTGAGATGGTTTATATGAAAACATTATGGGAATGATGCTGAGTTGAAAGAATTTGCTACTGGAAATGCAGGTGCAAAATTAGTCCACGCAAAAACTTTTAATTATGTGCATATGCTGAATTGCGAGGATCTTGCTACATACATGTAATTGTGTATTCTTGAAGCACAACAATATGCATTAAGTGTTTCATCATGCAGTTAAGATGCCAGTCTTTGAAATCCACTGAGACAAAATATACAAACACTGTATATGAAGAGATCAGGCTTCTTATGGAGCCATAATATAATAAATACAGAATAACTTTGCTCTGATTGATCAGCGTGTGAGAAAGTCACTGTCTATTAGTCAGTAGTCTATCAATGGATCTCACTAGATAATACTATATAGGTGGTCAAAAAATAGGCCAATTATGCCACTTGTAGTACAAACAAGAAGAGAAAGAAGATTTCTTTGTATGACACACTTGCATATTTAAAATATTAAAATATAATTTTCATTAGTATGTTTTGAATTTTTTTTTTGCTTCAACAAAAAGTATAAACACATCTACTGTATATAATGTTTATTTTAAATCAGAAGACTACCTGTATAGGGCCTGATTCATAGTTGTATGGTATTGCACAGCAGCTGGGAAGCAGCTGTGCAATACCATACAACTAATATGCTAATGCTGCAAGAGGCTTCTGTTAACATCTGCGATCAGAATACTGTGCCCGAAGCAGTAGCATTGATCACCATTGTGTCCCAGTCATAGCCCTCATCCATCTATGTAAGGCTCAGCTTAATGGAGCTACTTAGCTGGGGACAGGTAGTTTGCATCAGAAGATGCAGACCCTGGCCACACATAAAAATCAAATACTAACCTCCATTGGACTTGTCTGTAAATCACTGGGGTTACGTACAAGTCTGCATGAGGCCCATAATCAATAGCTATGCCTACAACATCTAGACATGTGAGATCAATAAATATCTCAAAATAACTATTGTTATTTTAATGGTCAGGGAACTGACCTGCAAATGAAATTCTTTATTTTCATTTATCAGTAAATGTTTTGCTGTCTTTTCTTGTTTGTTTAATGTTGTTTTTTTGTTTTCAAGATATGCCAGCATTCTGACCAAAATGATCATTATTGATACTCATGTAAAACTCAACTTACCTCATTATAAATGCATTACTAATTAGTATTTAAGATTTATTTTGAATATTATAACTGTCATGTGCTTAAAATAAATGCTCATTATTTTACAGGTCAATTACCTGTCCATAAAAATAACATTGGTTATTTAGGGATATTTATTGATCCCACATGTCTAGGTATTTGATACATACATTTTGATTATGACAGGTAGTCCAACGATTTTAAGTAGCATACGAAATAATTTGATATTTTGACCCTATTGATGGGCAACTTAATATGACTTTTTAAAAAAAAATTGATACAGACATGTTTTTTGTTTTAGTATAGCATTTTTTTTTAAATACACTAAATAAAAGTTATAATTTAATATTTCAACTATTCAGGAGTGCCCCAGAAAAGGGTCTTCTTTCTCTTCTTGTTTGTACTACATGATTTCTACTGACTCCAAAGAGCACCCCCAACCCTGTATGTGTGTGTATTCCCACTATTATCTATGATAATCTATGGTTCATAACTGATATCTATACATCTTTACTATATTGATATATCCACCAGAGCACAGGTTTATCATTCCATATAGAAAGAGATCACCTGCAGTAGTTCAAGCAGGGTTGGACTGGCCCACAGGGGTACAAGGGAAAGCCCCAGTGGGCCCATCTTCTTCTCTAGGGATCAGGTCTCAGACTATGCAATTGAATTAAACATTATACATATTTTGCCTAATACTGCACAGGACTGTGTTGTATTCTCTACAGTGCACTGCTGTGATTAATGTGGTGCATTATCAAGCATGCACCAGCAGTATTATATATATATTTATCAAGGAGCTCAGATCTACAGTAATGGTTAGACAAACTAATGAGGTGTCTGTCCTCTCTGGATACTGATTTCTTTTTTCTCTTTGTCATTCTCTCTGGATACTGGCCACACCCCTAACTATGGGCTCCTAATACTGCATTTCCTAATACTGCATTTGCCCCAGTGAGCCCTTCAAACCCTAGCCAGACACTGAGTTCAAGTGTTCACGTCTGGCTTCAATCTTTAAAATTAATTCCGCATTCATAACTGTCCATACCATGCCTGTTTATTATATTGATTTTGATGGGGCTGTTAGCACATATCCAAAATATTTTGGGACCTCACTGGTCAGATATTGCAGTGTCTGTGGGCAGGTTAGGACATTTCTGAATTCTGTTATTTTGCAAGAATGGTGATTATATATTCTTATATACTCTTTTACAATTAAAATATGTTCATCTAAAATAAAGCAACAACTGAAAAACTAATAGACATGCAGGTTGAAAAACAAATCAAAGTGACTGCTACTTATTTTTTAGAAAACTTTTTCAAAAGGAATAGTGACAAATAAAATGTTGTTAAACAAATTATAGCCAATTCATGAGATATTTTTGACATTAGGAATTACTATTACAAAGCCAGAAAGTACTTAAAAATTGTCACCAGTCAGGTTGCTCTTTGGCATGAAAACGAATCATGTACCATTATAAAATTCTGTTTCAGTTAGTGAACTTTTGCAGTATGTTTCCTTTGTTGGTGCTTGAAATATATCAATTCTCCCAGTCATGTTTCTTTGTGTGCATTGTAATATCCTGTGTAACAGGGCCTGGGAAATATAACCAGCCAAATGCCTCAGGCACAAAATTATTTTAAGAAATGCTAAAGCAAATGTTTTGTGTTTTATTTAGCATTTCTATTTAGTACTGTTAGTCAATATGCCTGCTTTATATTTTATGGCTTTTTATTGATCTTATATCTTACATAATCCTTTTAGATCCTTGGGTCAATTAATAAAATAAACATTGAGATAATTATTATATAATAATAGCCATGTTCTCCCTATAATGCTGGATGCTTCACAATGCTATAACTCTGTGGATCAGAGATTCAGATGCGAAGATGCAAAGGTGCCATCAGTCTGGCTTTCTCATAGCCTGCAGAGGTTTGGAGGCTTGTATAGCGAAGAGAGCGTTTAGCTTTACATATCCAAGAAAGATTTGATGGCATAAATGATGAGCCAACTGAGTTTTTGCAGTTTGAAATGCAAATCCATCAGAAATGTTGGAGTGATTTGAGGGTCTTCATTGCAAAGTGAATAGATGTTTGATTGTACACATTGTCAACAGATATTATTTTGTTTTATTTTTGAACTGCATTTATTTTATTAGACATTTTTCATAAAAAGGAACAAAAAAAGGGAAAAGGATACAAAATATAAAAGAAAGTGAACTCAATATAAAGTTGAAATTAGATTATAATCAGCCAGAAAAACATAAAATACAATTATAAATGCAGTGCTTCACAGCACATAATACAAGGCAAATTGCATATCTGCATATATTCAAGTGAGCAAAGAAGCTAGAAAACCCGGGACAGGCAACATGCTATTTCTACATCGGTAAGTTTAGTGGAGAGATTAGAAAAAGGTTGGTTTGATCTATACTGCCAGTTCTAGCTTTGTTTTATTCAGTGGTGTATACAGTAGATGCCAAAAAAGTAATTTCAATACGAAAAGAGCAGACTTTGTAGAACGTGGAACTACAAAAGTTTCCATTTTTAAGTTATTGAATCTTAGTAATAACTTTAGTTAAATTGGGGATAGAAGAGGATTTCCATAATTTGGTTAATGTGGCTCTGGCTACTAACAGGATTTGATCTGTCAAATAGTAGTTAGAATTGGGTATGGAGGGAGAGCACCACAGCAGAAGAGCGAGAACTGGTTTGTAACGGTAACCTTAATTACTTTTGACAAAAGGACAACACCTCAATCCAAAATTGGCAGATAAAAGGACAGTCCCAAAACACATGTAGGAGTGTACCTTGCTCTTCACACTGATGCCAGCAGTATTTAGAACATGATGACCACATTTTGTAAAGTTTAACTGGTGTAAGGTAGAGCCAAAGAAGTAATTTAAAATGCATCTCAATATGGTTAGTAAATCTAGATATGTGAGATGAGTTGGTGTATATATTTTATCACTGTAAAGGTTTAAAAGTACATTGCAGATCAGAATCCCAGCGCTGCTGAGTGACAGATTTATCCATAGGTAAAGTTTTGATGTGCTGGTACCAAAAGGAAATATCATCCCAAGAGGAACCAGAAGTCAATTTTATAAAAGAAACCCTGAGGCGATAGTTAGACAAGGCTTTGGGCAGTTTAGACATGGCCTTCAACCAATGGGCAGTTTGATAATACTGATACTGATTGGTAATGGGTCATATCTTAACTGGAAATGAGAGATGGATACAATCTCCTTAAAGGAGGTCCTGGAGTGCAGGCCTAATGCCCGAAAGATTTCTAGAAGGGCATCCCCAGTCAGCTTGTACAACAGCGCATCTATCCCACACTTTAAGACCATCTAGGATAATTAGAGAACACTGTTTTATACACATTATTCTGAATAGTCACTGAGTAATGTATTGTATAATGGCTGCTAAAATGTAGAATATTCATCACTAAAATGTTTCTTATTTTATTTTACAGTATATTAGTCAGTAAAGCTCTCAATATTTAATAAGATGCTTTCAATATTTTTTGTCACAAAGTTCTGGTTGGAGGATGGGGAGGGGGCTGCACTGCATAGATTTGATTGAACTGTATAGCCTCTAGAGTATGCATTACATTATGTGATGGTTATGAGAATCATATGCGCATTGCAAATTAATCACTATCAATGATTAGTATGTATACTAATCAATTGCGTACTCTCACTATTGCATAGCGTTCACTAGCAAAGGGTATGCACTGAATGTTGATGTGGACATCACCACCTTGTATTTGATTGAAACTCTTTAAACCAGGAATCACTTAAACAAATTATGCTCATTGTATTTTAATATAAAACAATGGCAGGTTATAAGAAAAATCTGGGATATTAATTTTTTTTCCCTTGGTTTCTTAATTCTTCTCTTTTATACATTATTTTTGGTTTGGTAGAGATGCACAGTCTCATGTAAATATCATGGCAGCCACAGTGTTATAACACATGATGTAGTGAGCTGGAACATTCTTCTCAGATCAATAGGCTATATACTGTACACTGAAAAAATCTTCTTCTCCTGCTTGGCCATGCTAACAGTTGTGAATCTTTGTGTATGAGTAATAGATTTGTAGCAGTGTAATAGCCCCCTGATGTATGGGGTTTAATAATTCCATAGTAAATGGAGCCTGAGAGCTTGCCTCGGGCTGTTTTTGAATAACCACAAGCGCTGCTACAAACCAGTGGTAAGCCCCACGGCTAATTGAATATGTCTCTAAATAGTTTTTGGGGAAATAAATCTTGGACATGCACTATGAATATTTATTTTTAAATCATGGATGTGTTAAATAATATGATGGTCTAGGAAACTCCAGTCTCACTATCATCACAGAGGCTGTGTGTCATGGTAAAGATAGTCATTTCAGTGGTTTAGTGCAGGCTTCAGGTACAGGTGATCTGGCTGTGAGTTGTTGTACATGTTTTTGGATTAGGTGATTCCTAAATAGATTCACATAGGTATCTAATGTATGTCGCTTGGCTCTCTGTCTAATTTTTTCCATGATAAAATACTGTATATCATTGACAGTGAGGGAACTACACAGTTAGATAAAATAATTATCAGGCTACTGTTGCTATGTAATACAGGAGATTAATGTACAAAATATGGGTACAATTAGTATATTATTATTTAATATGCATTAAATTAAATTGTGAACATACTGAACTGCCCCTTTAGCATGGTATAACATTCCTTACGAGATAAAAGTGTCAGACATACTGTATAAAGGAGAAGGCTCTTAATATAGACCATGCGTTATAACCTCACAAATCGTAAATACATTAATGCATACTACATCTATATACACTTTAGAGCACAAATATAATTGTGTTTATTTTGTTTTTATGTATATAATTAGTACTTCTGTCTGGTTTGCTCCATATTTCAATAGTTAATTAGACTTTGTGGTTGCAAACTATCCACAAATTGCAAAATAATGGAGCTAGCCTGTATTCTTTTAACACAAATTACATTGAAGGAGACAGTGATTACTAATTGCTGCAAAGAGTGATCTTTTAACTTTCTATAGGCGATTAGTAGATCCAGTTAACTGCAGGATAACAAACCATTATTACCAAATATACCAATCATTTAATACAATTTCTCAAGCAAAGTTTTTATTTTTCAACAATGCTGACAAGTGTACTTATGTAGCAACTCAGGAAAAATATAGCAGAAAAAAGTCAAGTTTCTGGTAGCTATAATAGGCATATATATTATCCTTAGAGATATTTCACCAAAACTCCACCTTCAAGCTCTGTCTATAGATTTCCTCTTCTCATTTGCCATGGGGTCTATCAACCAACTAGTACAGTCTTACTGTATTTATCAACATGATGCAAATTAAACCAGAGTAATCAGATGGTAATATTGATCTATGAACAATTTAAATCTACCGAATGTTTACTCTCCAAAATTTCATTGTTGCTCTACACAATGATCAAACATAGAAGCATAATGCTTTATTTTGTTCAGCATTAAAATAAAATAAAAATGAAATAATGACTAAACTAAATCTTAAAAACCGCTGAAATCTTAACCAAATATCTGTCATTGGATATAGTCTATTGTTTGCACTTGCTTTATGTCCTTAAGATTATCCTAGCAAAGCATTCAAGCCTTTAAAATAATTAAACATACTTAGTAAATTAATGATATTGAATTTTATAAAGTGCTAGGGATACCGGAAACAATGGCTGTTGTTATGTGATTTTATTTTTTATTCCTAGGTATAAATACAAGTCATATAATTTTGGTTAAAAATCGTTTACTATTTCACACATATATATATATATATCCATTGTGTCCACACTCACTGCTGCAGTCCACAACATGGGCGGTGCTCCATAAAGGGCTCCAAAGAAGTCCAAAATATATCCAAAGAGAATACAGGCACTCACCACTTTCTTAATTGATGAAAGAATTTATTACCACTCACAGGTATGTCTCACATAGAGACGGTCAACAGCATGTCAGCAGATTATGTCGACGTTTCGGCTCCATCTGAGCCTTTTTCAAGACAGGTAAAATCACAACAGGTACATACCCAGCAGCCCATGGTAATAAATTATTTCATCAATTAAGAAAGTGGTGAGTGCCTGTATTCTCTTTGGATATATATATATATATATATATATATATATATATATATATGTGTGTATTATAAGGGCACGGTCGTGCCCTTATATTAAGGCTGAATCGAACAAACAAAATTCTCTCATAGGGAACTTCTGAGATGGGGGCATGGTGTTTGAGGGGCTACACCTCAAAATTAATTGGACGTACTAAGCTGAAATTTGGCATGGACGCGTAGAATCGTCACCCGCTGCTGCTTGCCAAATTTCAGGGCAAAATAATAAAAAATGAGGAATTGGGAGTAACCTAAAATTTCAACTGTCAGTTTTTTCTGCGACTTCCTGTGTGGCTTTTGGGGATGGTTTTCCCATATAGTCTATGGAAAGTTTTTTGGGAAGGCATAACTCAGGATAGAGGACGAATTAAGACTTGGGGTTTGTTTTACTAGATAGAGTATGCCCCAGTGTAGTGCCTTTTGGGGTTGTGGTTTTTCAGAAAGTTATAGGTTTTTTTAAATTAAGAGAAATATGCCCCATTATAGAGGGCATTTCAATTTGTTGCGGCTGCGCAGTGGGCGCCAGTAGAGCGAGAGTGAGTGAGGGAAGGGGTCTCGTGCAGGCTGAGGTTACAAAAGTAGCTGCTGGCGACGGGTGGAGAGCCAGCGGTTCCTGGGTGTGTGCACGCTGCGGTCCCTTACAGACTGCAGCAACCCATTAGGACTGTGGAGGAGAGGGGTAGCAGCATAGCAGCCGCAGGCATACCGAAACTGCTCCCTACCCTTACCCGAAGTGGGAGACGCAGCGGGAGGAATAGCTGGAGATGCGCTGCAGGAGAAAGTCAGAGGACATCCAGAGGAGACATCCGGCGCAGCACTGACTCCTGACTGACAGCGCTTGCCTACTGAGCGGTGTGGTACCCCCACACCTGAAGCGGGTGCGGGAGCGGCAGCCGGAGAAGATAGCTGTGCTGCACGGAAGAAGTCAGGCAGCAGCACCAGGAGACATGCAGATCAGCGGACTGAGGTGGTTTTGGCGCAAGGAGGATCAGTATAGTCCCGTACATGCGGCTCACATTCAGATCCCTCCGGCTCCCTTCGCCTCCTTCCCTGCACCCTTAGCAGCCTGCCCCCACCATGTATTCCATCCTGGGGGGGACTGGGAACAGCAGCAGTGGCATCAGAGCATACATACTCTGCGGTAGTTACCGGCAGCGGGACGTGCGGCTCACATTCAGATCCCTCCTGCTCCCTCCCCCTCCTTCCTTGCAACTTTAGCAGCTTGCCCCCACATCTCATTCACCCACCGCCGCGGACTCCTCTCCCACACCACCCACCATGTATTCTATCCTGGGGGGAGGGGACTGGGAACAGCAGCAGTGGCATCAGAGCATACATACTCTGCAGTAGGTACCGGCAGCGGGAAGTGCGGCTCACGTTCAGATCCCTCCGGCTCCCACCCCTCCTTCCCTGCAACTTTAGCAACCTGCCCCCACATCTCATTCACCCACCGCCGCGGACTCCTCCCCCACACCACCCACCAAGTATTCCAAGCGGTAGCAGTGGGATGTGGACGGATTGATGTGCAGTGACTTTCAGCCTTGTGCACTGCAGGCTGATCACACACCCACGCACCTTCCTTCTGATAAGAGACCGGTGCCCGTGTATTGTCCCAGGTGACCGCTGTAGGTGAGTCAGGGGTAGAAGGCTGCAGTATGCATAGTGTTTCGCACTGCTGTGGTGCCCTGTGTGCCATGCTCATAGACAGCAGACAGCACGCCGCAGTGTTCACAAAAATGCGCTATAGTGCGTATTTTACGCACTGTAGGCAGTGAGGAACTCCATTTTGAAATATGAGTGAGTCCTTCAGGGCACACTGTGACTCCACAACAAAGCATCTCCGCCAGCGTTCCCCATCTGAACCAATCTGCAAGGTAGAGGGACGCCACGGCTGCACCCTCTATGTATGGTCCACTGGCCCCACCTCTTGCTAAACTCTCGTCGCCTGGCCCTTGTCAGTTTGTGCGCTGCATCCTGGCTGCACACAGTGAGCAGAGCTCAGTCTACTAGCTCTACCGGGGCTCTGTGCCGCCCCTGTCCATAGCAGCCCCATGGAGCTTCGAAGCGCCGGCATCCCAATGGAGGCGAGAGAGGAGGATGCCTGGGAACGACTGCGAGAGCCTGCCGGACGGGTGTCCACACTGACGCACATGGTAGCCAGAGCCATGGCAGGAATCCTGGAGCACTTCGTCATGTATTCGGTGGACTCTGTCAAAGTGAGAGGCATGGAGGGAGCGGGGCCGTGCGGTGACAGGTATGATGGCGCTCTGCATGGGGAGCAGCGTGGCTGCATCAGGGCAGTATGGCACTAGTATAGTATACACAGGACACTCATCATAATACAGCATTATTTATATATATATATATATATATATATATATATATATATATATAGCACAGGTGAACATTTTTTTTTTTATTGTCAGCTACTGTTGCCCAAATAGTTTAATTCTTCTAAATCACTTGATTTACTCCTCAAAATATCAGTTACTTTGTAACAACTTTATGATGATTACACGCTGGTGATAACAAAATAGCAATGCACTTCTATTGCGATCATATTTGACATGTAGTTGGGGGTATTCTGTCAAGTGTGGGGCTTACAGCGGGCTTTTAGCTCCTGGGTTAAGAGGCTGTAGCTACTAAATTACTGCCAGCAGTAAGTCCAGATGGTGTATCTAATACCCCTTTCACACCTCACAGCACCCCGTGTCGACCCGAGGTAATTTGTGCGGTGTGAAAGGGGTATTAGATACACCATCTGGACTTACTGCTGGCAGTAATTTAATGGTTGATGCTAGATTCATGTGGCCTAAGGGACCTTTTTACGTCAGGGGGAGGAGCCATGACACAATGGGGAGGAGCTAGGCCAGTGGGATAGTTCCTCTACTATCCACGCCACCAACTATTACCTTTCGTGCCCAAAGCGTGGTGAGCAAAGCGAGGCCAGGAGGTTACTTTTCGGGTACCCTGTTCGGCCGTAGCTCATCCACTCTGGTGACGTGTCTCCTCCCCTAGTGACCTCAGAAGGTTCCTTCTCCCACTCCGATTTAGAACCAACCGTAATTTAATAGTTACAGCCTCTTAACCCAGGAACTGAAAGCTCGCTGTAAGCCCCACAGCTGACAGAATACCCCCAACTATATGCCAAATATGATCGCAATAGAAGTGCATTGCTATTTTGTTATCACCAGAGTGTAATCGTCATAAATCCTCATAAAGTTGTCACAAAGTAACTCATATTTTGGAGGAGTAAATAAACAGTAATTTAGAAGAATCAAACTATTTGGGCGACAGTAGCTGGCAATAAAAAAATGTTCACCTGTGCTCTATATATATATATATATATATATATTATAAGGGCATGGTCGTGCCCTTATATTAAGGCTGAATCGAACAAACGGAATTCTCCTATAGGGAACTTCTGAGATGGGGGCATGGTGTTTGAGGGGCTACACCTCAAAAATTATTGGACGTACTGAGCTGAAATTTGGCATGGATGCGTAGAATCGTCACCCGGTGCTGCATGCCAAATTTAAGTTTTTTTCTGCTACTTCCTGTATGGCTTTTTGGCACCGTTTTCCCATGTAGTGAATGAGAAGATTTTTGGGAAGGCATAACTCAGGATAGAGGACAAATAAAGACTTGGGGTTTGTTTTATTAGATAGAGCATGTCCCAGTGTAGTGCCTTTTGGGGTTGTGGTTTTTCAGAAAGTTATAGTTTTTTAAATTTAGTAAAATATGCCCCATTTTAAAGATAGGGCTTTTCAATTTGTTGCGACTGCGCAGTGGCCGCCAGCAGGGGGTGTACAGAGAGTAGCTTCACTTGAGAGCTGCAATATGGCCGTCTTCTCCCTGGTTATTCTGTAAATAGGAAAATAACCTCACAGGTTCACATAGGGCAGTGGTGCCACTACTAGTGCAGGGCTGTAACATACAGTAATAAGGAACAGCCATATACTAAAGCGTCACGGTGACCTCACCCCTCTCAGAGACACCAGGGCGCAGCACACTATATGGGATACACTTGGCACACACACCTGTTAGCTCAGGGCAGCACTATAGGACCCTCCTGTAATGCTGTGCTGGCGGCATTTAGTGATCAGGGCACTGGGAGACTGGCTGGCTGGTCTCCGTATCTGCTGCCTATAGAACTTCCACCTCTGTTATATATCAGGGCTGCTCTCCTGTGTGTTCTCTTCCTCTCCTACCTAACACTGGAACTGTCCGTCCAGAGAACGAGAGGGCAGCGGCTGACAAGAGAAAGGGTGCAGCAATCTGTGCAGACAGTGCCCCTCACAGCAAGGTGTCCTTATGCTGTGCCCCGTGTAATCACCGTGATACATACAGACTCTCACCCTGGTATGCTCTCTATTTATTGTTTATTTTTTTACACTGTGGCGTGCTCGAGGGAAGGGAGCAGGCACCCCCCCTCCCTACTACTCCTTCTCCGCCGCCAGCATCACCGCCGAGCCGGCCAGCGTGCCGGCAGCAATGAGCAGTATGCAGCCGCCAGCAACGGTCGGGAAGCTGTTACTCCCAGCAGCAGTAGCGCCAAACCGCAACTCGGCCAGCGGCACTATGATCAGGGAGACAGACGCAACACAGGGAAGCAGTACCCCTCCAATCGCAGCACCAACCAGGTGAGGAAGCAACCCGCCCCCAGCAGCAGCACCACCCTGACCATAGGTAAGATGCATTTTGGTGTCACAAGATGGTGGCCGGAGTAGTGGCTGGCTGTGGTCACACCCCGGGGAAAAGGGATAGTGATTTCTGTGTTCCCTTGTGCGGGGATTAGATGTGTAGATGTATGGAGGCTATGTATGTATAGATGTGAGTGGCATTGCGTGTATGTTTGAGAGCGGCAGTGTACGGATGTATGAGAGCGGCAGTGTACGGATGTATGAGAGCGGCAGTGTACGGATGTATGAGAGCAGCGGTGTATGGATGTATGAGAGCGGTAGAGTATGGATGTATGAGAGTGGTAGAGTACGGATGTATGAGAGTGGCAGTGTGTGGATGTATGAGAGCGGCAGTGTGTGGATGTATGAGAGCGGCAGTGTACGGATGTATGAGAGCGGCAGTGTGCGGATGTATGAGAGCGGCGGTGTACTGATGTATGAGAGCGGCAGAGTATGGATGTATGAGAGCTGCAGAGTACGGATGTATGAGAGCGGCAGAGTACAGATGTATGAGAGTGGTAGAGTAAGGATGTATGAAAGCGGCAGTGTGTGGATGTATGGGAGCTATGTATGTATAGATGTAAGTGGCATTGCGTGGATGATTGAGAGCGGCAGTGTACGGATGTATGAGAGCGGCAGTGTACGGATGTATGAGAGCGGCAGTGTACGGATGTATGAGAGCGGCAGTGTACGGATGTATGAGAGCGGCGGTGTATGGATGTATGAGAGCGGCAGAGTGCGGATGAATGAGAGCGGCAGAGTACGGATGTATGAGAGCGGTAGAGTACGGATATATGAAAGCGGCAGTGTGTGGATGTATGAGAGCGGCAGTGTACGGATGTATGAGAGCGGCGGTGTATGGATGTATGAGAGCGGCAGAGGGCGGATGAATGAGAGCGGCAGAGTACGGATGTATGAGAGCGGTAGAGTACGGATATATGAAAGCGGCAGTGTGTGGATGTATGAGAGCGGCAGTGTGTGGATGTATGAGAGCGGCAGTGTACGGATGTATGAGAGTGGCAGTGTGTGGATGTATGAGAGCGGCAGTGTGTGGCTGTATGAGAGCGGCAGTGTACGGATGTATGAGAGTGGCAGTGTACGGATGTATGAGAGCGGCAATGTGTGGATGTATGAGAGCGGCAGTGTGTGGATGTATGAAAGCGGCAGTGTGTGGATGTATGAGAGCGGCAGTGTACGGATGTATGAGAGCGGCAGTGTGTGGATGTATGAGAGTGGCAGTGTGTGGATGTATGAGAGCGGCAGTGTGTGGATGTATGAGAGCGGCAGTGTGTGGATGTATGAGAGCGGCACTGTGTGGATGTGTGAGAGCGGCAGTGTACGGATGTATGAGAGCGGCAGTGTACGGATGTATGAGAGCGGCAGTGTACGGATGTATGAGAGCGGCAGTGTACGGATGTATGAGAGCAGCGGTGTATGGATGTATGAGAGCGGCAGAGTACGGATGTATGAGAGCGGCAGAGTACGGATGTATGAGAGCGGTAGAGTACGGATGTATGAGAGTGGCAGTGTGTGGATGTATGAGAGCGGCAGTGTGTGGATGTATGAGAGCGGCAGTGTGTGGATGTATGAGAGCGGCAGTGTACGGATGTATGAGAGCTGCGGTGTACTGATGTATGAGAGCGGCAGAGTACGGATGTATGAGAGCAGCAGAGTACGGATGTATGAGAGCGGTAGAGTACGGATGTATGAGAGCGGTAGAGTACGGATGTATGAAAGCGGCAGTGTGTGGATGTATGGGAGCGGCAGTGTGTGGATGTATGAGAGCGGCAGTGTGTGGATGTATGAGAGCGGCAGTGTACGGATGTATGAGAGTGGCAGTGTGTGGATGTATGAGAGCGGCAGTGTGTGGATGTATGAGAGCGGCAGTGTATGGATGTATGAGAGTGGCAGTGTACGGATGTATGAGAGCGGCAATGTGTGGATGTATGAGAGCGGCAGTGGGTGGATGTATGAGAGCGGCAGTGTGTGGATGTATGAGAGCGGCAGTGTGTGGATGTATGAGAGCGGCAGTGTGTGGATGTATGAGAGCGGCAGTGTACGGATGTATGAGAGCGGCAGTGTGTGGATGTGTGAGAGCGGCAGTGTACGGATGTATGAGAGCGGCAGTGTACGGATGTATGGATGGCAGCGTCATAGGGAGCGATGTCGGAATGCTGTTATAGGATTCCTAATACAAAGTGGAATCTGTATAGTGGGCGGGGCTGACACCACGTTGGGCTTGATGGACAGGTAGCGTGGCAAGCACGGCAAAATTGGCGTCTGACGTCGCCCGCAGTCCACACTGTTGTGAGGAGTCCGAGTTAATTTTGACTGTGTAGTGCACTCACAGAGGACCTACCGCCCGTCCCCTCCTCACATCTGAGCAGCAGGTCAGGCTCTTATTTTCTTTTTAAGCAGGAGAGGCCGAGTGAACTGTGAGCAGGTAGGCAGAGCTACATGGGACCCAGAGGGGCTGCTGTGCTGTCAGAGAGGGAGAGGAAGAGAGAGACGAAGCTGCTGCAGATCCCCAGCTGATTGTGAGGTAAGCGTGTGTATGTACAGTGTATGTGTGCAGTGTTTGTATGTGTTCTAGTGTTATAGCTGTGCCCTTCGAAAACAGCCTGCTACCCCCATGTCTCACTCTCTTGCTGCCCCTGGTCTCCCTGTTTCTGTCTCTTTCCCATGTCTCACCCTCTCTGTCTCTCTCGCTGCCCCTGGTCTGTCTGTCTCTCTTGCTTCCCCTGGTCTGCCTGTCTCTCTCGCTTTCTCACTGCCCCTGATCTGTCTCTTGCTGCCTCTGGTTTGTCTCTATCTCTCGCTGCCCCTGGTCTGTCTCTTTCTCTCGCTCGCTCTCTCACTGCCCTCTGGACTGTCTCTCGCTGCCTCTGGTCTATCTCACTATCTCTCTCTGCCCTTGTCCAGCGGTTGAACTAGCGTCAATGCAAGTGGTGCATTGCACTGAGGCCCTGTATGACGAAGGTGTCCACAACAGGCAGCAGTATAATGAGTCAGACAGCCTCATTACACGCTGCCCACTGCTGCGCCGCATGCCCTCGATGGAGGAAGCCTAGATGCGGTACCCAGCGGCAGCGAGGGAGAAGAGTGATCATATCACCCTTCAACCCGGCACCGCACTGCTGTTGCTGTCAGTTCCTGCTGATGGCCCACACTGCATGCTGGGAGAAGGAAGAGGGAGTCAGGGGACTGAGCAGCTGCCGTGAAGAGCCTTCCCAGAGCCAGAGAGCCAGCCAGGAGGCGAAAAGTATGCAAGTACCAGAGTGTGTGTGTTTAGCTGTATGCGTATTTTGCTATGTGTGTGTGTGTACAATTGTTTTGCTGTGTGTGTTTAGTATATGTGTTTTGCTATGCGTCTGTATTTTACTATGCGTGTGTATATACAGGGCCAGCACGACCGTTACATCGCGGAGAGTATCATATGTGGAGGGTGCTGCCACTGCCTTCTCATCCCGACTGTCACCTCCTGAGGTGTGCTCGCACCCCTGCTGCACTTCCCCCAGAGAGAGCCCGGACCACAGGGTGAGGTGAGTGGGAGCCAGGGAGGGAAACCACTAGGACAGGGTCGCACACTGTGGCTGCCACATTTCTTCAAGCACACTTTCTCTCTGTCACCTCAGCCTCAGTCAGTCACTCTCTACATGTCACCCCTGCCTGTCACCCACTATCTACCTGTCATCCCTGCCTCAGTCACCCACTATGTCCCTGTCACCCCTCCCTGTCATCCACTATCTACCTGTCATCCCTGCCTCAGTCACCCGCTATCTCTGTCATCCCTGCCTTAGTAACCCACTATGTTCCTGTCACCCACTATGTCCCTGTCACCCCTGCCTCAGTCACCCACTATCTCTCTGTAATCCCTGCCTCAGTCACCCACTCTCAACCTGTCATCCACTATCTCCCTGTCACCCCTGCTTCAGTCACCCACTCTCTACTTGTCACCCCTGCCTCAGTCACCAACTCTACCCATCACCCCTGCCTCAGCCTTCCACTCTCTACCTGTCACCCCTTGCTTCGGTCACCCACTATGTCCCTGTCACCCTTGCCTCAGTCACCCACTATCTCCCTGTCACCCCTGCCTCAGTCCCCCACTATCTCCCTGTCACCCCTGCCTCAGTCACCCACTATCTCCCTGTCACCCCTTGCTTCGGTCACCAACTATGTCCCTGTCACCCCTGCCTCAGTCACCCACTATCTCCCTGTCACCCCTGCCTCAGGCACTAACTATCTCCCTGTCACCCATCTCAGTCGCTCAGTGTCTCCCTTTCACCCCTGTCTCAATCACCCACTATCTCCCTTTCACCCCTACTTCAGTCTCTCAGTATCTCCCTGTCGCCTACTAACAGTTTTTCTTTGTGGTGCGTGCTGTCATTTTCAATAAGTGAGAGGGGACCAATGCATATTGTTGCTCCTGGGCCCACCATTCTCTAGTTCTGTCACTGCCCTTGTCTGTCTTTCTCTTTCGCTGCCCCTGGTCTCTCTGTCTATCCCTCTCGCTGCCCCTAGTCACTCTGTCTGTCATTCTCTCGCTGCCCCTGGTCTCTCTGTCTGTCATTCTCTCGCTGCCCCTGGTCTCTCTGTCTGTCATTCTCTCGCTGCCCCTAGTCTCTCTGTCATTCTCTCGCTGCCCCTAGTCTCTCTGTCTGTCATTCTCTCGCTGCCCCTAGTCTCTCTGTCTGTCATTCTCTCGCTGCCCCTGGTCTGTCATTCTCTCGCTGTCCCTGGTGTGGTTCTCACACTTGCTGCCCCTGGTCTGTCTTTCTCTCTCACTGCTGCTGGTCTGTCATTCTCTCTCTCTGCCCCATGTATGTCTCTCTCTCTTACTGCATCTGGTCTCTCTGTGTCTCTCTCGCTTCCCCTGGTCTGTCTTTCTCTAACTGACCCTTGTCTGTCTCTCTCTCGCTGCCCCTGATCTGTATCTGTCTCTTTCTCCCTCTCTCTGCCCCTGGTCTGTCTCTCTCTCTCACTGCTTCTGGTCTGTATCTGTCTCCCTCTCTGTCTCTGCCCCTGGTCTGTCTCTTGCTGCCCTTGGTATCTGTCTCTCTCTTACACTGTCCATGGTCTGTCTCTCTCACTGTCCATGGTCCGTCTGTCTCTCTTGCTGTCCATGGTCTGTCTCTCTCGCTGTCCATGGTCTGTCTCTCTCGCTGTCCATGGTCTGTCTCTCTCGCTGTCCATGGTCTGTCTCTCTCTCTCGCTGTCCATGGTCTGTCTCTCTCTCTCTTGCTGTCCCTGGTCTCTCTCTCGCTGTCCCTGGTCTCTCTCTCGCTGCCCCTGGTCTCTCTCTGACACTCTCTTGCTGCCCCTGGTCTCTCTCTCGCTGCCCCGGTCCCTCTGTCACTCTCTCGCTGCTCGTGGTCTGTCTGTCACTCTCTCTGTAATGGTTCCTGGTCTCTCTTTGTTTCCCCCTTTCTCTCTCCCCTATGTCTCCCCATCTCTCTCTCTGCCCCTGGCCTCCATCTGTCTGTCTCTCTCTGCCCCTGTTCTTTTTCTGGCTCCTCCTCTCTCCCCCATGTCTCACGGTCTCTCTGTCCCTGCTTTCTGTCTCCTCGTCTCTCTCTTCCCCGATGTCTCCCAGTCCCTCTCTGGCCCTAGTCTGTCTGTCTCACTCTCTCTGCCCCTGGTCTGTCTCTGTCTCCACCACCTCTCTGTCTTCCATGTCTTCCAGTTTCTCTCTGACCCATGTCTCCCTCTCTTTCTGCCACTGGTCTCTCACTGTCTCTGCCCCTGATCTCTCTATATCCCCCCCTCTCTCTCTGTCTGGCCCTGTACTCTGTCTTCCTCTTTCCCATGTGTTCCTCTCTCTCTCTCTCTCTCTCATGTCTCCATCTCTCAATGCCCCTGGTCTGTCTCTTGCTGCCCCTGGTCTCCGCCTCTCTCTATCTCACTGTCCCTGGTCTCTCTCTCTCTTTCTGTAACAGCCCCTGGTCTCTCTCTCTGTTTCCCCCCCTCTCTCTCTCTCTGGCTCTGGTCTCTTTCTCTCTCTCTCTGCCCTTGGCCTCCATCTGTCTCTCTGCCCCTGGTCTGTCTCTGTCTCCACCACCTCTCTCTATTCCATGTCTACCAGTTTCTCTCTGACCCATGTCTCCCTCTCTTTCTGCCGCTGTCTCTCACTGTCTCTGCCCCTGATCTCTCTATATCCCCCCTCTCTCTCCCCCATGTCTCCCTCTCTCTCTGTCTGGCCCTGGACTCTGTCTTCCTCTTTCCCATGTGTCCCTCTCACTGCCCCTGGTCTCTCTCTCTCTCTCTCTCTCTCTCATGTCTCCATCTCTCACTGCCCCTGGTCTGTCTCTTGCTGCCCCTGGTCTCTTTCTCTCTCACTGTCCCTGGTCTCTCTCTGTCTCTCTCTTTCTGTAACAGCCCCTGGTCTCTCTCTGTTTGCCCCTCTCTCTCTCTACCCCCGTCTCTCTCTGGCTCTGGTCTCTTTCTCTCTCTCTGCCCCTGGCCTCCATCTGTCTCCCTGCCCCTGGTCTCTCTCTGTCTCCCCCTCTCTCCCCATCTCTCTATTCCCCAATGTCTCCCAGTTTCTCTCGGACCCTGGTCTCTCTCTGTTTGTCTCCCTCTCTCTCTCTACCCATGGTTTCTGTCTCCTTCTCTCTGCCCCGGTCTGTCTCTGTCTCCTCCACCTCTCTCTCTCCCAAGTCTTCCAGTCTCTCTCTGACCCTGGTCTCTCTCTGTCTCTGACTCTGGTGTCTCTCTCTGTCTCCCCCCCTCTCTCTCCCCCATGTCTCCTCTTTCTGGCCTTGGTCTCTGTCTCACTCTCCCATGTGTCCCTCTCACTGTCCCTGGTCTCTCTCTCTCTCTCTCTCTCTCCCTCTCTGCTCCTTTCTCTCTCATGTCTCCATCTCTCTCTGCCCCTGGTTTCTCATTCTCTTTCCAATGTAACGCTCTCTCTCTGCCCCATGTGTCTCTTTCAGTTACTCACCAAAACAGTGATAATGCCCCTCCCCAGTTGACCATGCCCCTTTTTTGGAAGTGCATGATTTTTTTTGTGGGGGAGGGGGGCATTCTTCAACTTGCTCTGGGCACCAAAGACCCTAGTTACGCTTCTGCTAGCCATACCCACTCTGGTGGAGGCCTGAGTTGGGGGGCTCCTTAAAATTTTTTGCTATGGGGCCCACAAAGTCTAGTTACGCCCCTGTCTTGGCGTATTATAAGGGCACGGTCGTGCCCTTATATAAAGGCTGAATCGAACAAACGGAATTCTCCCATAGGGAACTCCTGACATGGGGACAGGCATAACTCAGGATAGAGGATGAATTAAGACTTTGGTTTTGTTATGTTAGATAGAGCTTGTCTCAGTGTAGTGCATTTTAGGGTTAAGGTTTTTCAGAAAGTTAAAGGTTTTTTTAAATTTAGTAAAATATGCCACATTTTAAAGATAGGGCATTTCAATTTGTTGCTCACGATCAGTAGCCACCTGCATGGGGTGTACTCAGAGTAGCTTCAAATGGGTGTACAAATATGGCTGACTTTGAAGCAATATAATCTGCCTGTTTCTGCCCGGCCACCCCCCGGGGAAAATTCAACTCTACTACAAGCCCGGGTGACCTGGCCATTATATGTACAGCTACTGTATCTCACCCATCAGTGGGTAGAGGAAAAAGGAAGGAAGCAATCACCTGAAACTGATAAAAGAGCGTGCGTGGGAGTGAGAGTGTAAGTGAGGCAGGTGCTGGCATTTACCATCTGAGGGGTTTATTCACGAAGCAGTGATGAGTGGAGAAGTGAGCCTGTGGGGAAGTTGCCCATGGCAACCAATCAACTGCTCCGTACAATTGAATAGTATGCAAATAATAAATGTTACTTCAATGCTGATTGGTTGCTATGGGCAACTTATCCACTGGCTCACTTCTCCACTTTTATCACTGCTTCATGAATAGATCCCTGAGAGAAGAGTGTGAGATCGGTGGTGTTGGGCTGGAAGACGCTGTAGTTGAGAGTGCTGTACGGACTGGTGTACATGCCCAGTATAGAGGTGACAGTGGTGGTGGAAGTGCTGCACAGCTCTGACCCTGCAGGCCTGCCTGATCTGGCTGCGGCCTGAACCCCCTGCCAGTCCCCTCCATAGACTTCCGCCTGGCCAGCCCTGAGGTACTGGGGGTAGCCCAGCTGCGGGAAGGGTATGTTTCTGCTTCTGACTTTCTCTCCGGCAGGGGAAGGTGACAGCGGCGGAGGAAGTGCTGCCCACCTCAGACACTGCAGGCCTCCCCGATCCAGCTGGGGCCACAGCTGATGCTGCCAGAACCCCCTGCTGGTCTCCTTTGAAGACTGCCGCATGGCCAGTGCTGAAGTACTGGGGGTAGGCCAGCTACGGGAAGAGTATGTCTCTGTCTCGGGCTCTCTCTCCGGCAGGGGAAGGAAGCGCTGATTCTCTGGCACAACAGGGAGGGCTGGGCTGCAGGAACACAGCACTGGAAGAAACAGGAGGCCAAACTTGTGACCAAAAAGTGAGCAGTGCAGTGATCAGCCCCCTGGTCTTTCCCTCTCTCTGGGTGCAGAGCTGTATTCTACAGAGAGAGCTGGGATGGGAAGAAAGGGAACGGCACCTGACAAACACACACACACACACACACACACACACACACACTCATACATGCGCAACATCTGACACACACACACACACACATATACACGTGCGGCACCTGACACACACATGTAGCTTCAGACACAATACTATAAACATGCAGCACCTGACACACACATACACATGCAGCACCTGACACATACATATACACGCACAGCATCAGACACACTAATATACACATGCAGCATCAGACACACTAATATACACATGCAGCAACTGACTCACACACACATATACACACACAGAGCATCTTACACACATATACACGTGCAGCACCTGACGCACACTCATGTACACGCGCAGAACCTGACGCACACTCATGTACACGCGCAGCACTTGACATACACACATGTACACACCCAGCAACTGACACACACATACATATTCATGCACAACACCAGACACACACTTATACACACTCGGAGCACCTGACACTCACACATATACACCCGCAGCACCTGACACACACACACACACACACACACACACATGTGCGGCAGCTGACGCATACACACGCAGCATCAGACACTCATAAACATGCAGCACCTGAAACACATATATACACGCAGCAGACACACTAATATACACATGCAGCATCAGACACACTAATATACACATGCAGCAACTGACTCACACACACATATACACACACAGCATCTAACACACATATACACGCGCAGCACCTGACGCACACTCATGTACACGCGTAGCACCTGACGCACACTCATGTACACGCGCAGCACCTGGCGCACACTCATGTACACGCACAGCACCTGGCGCACACTCATGTACACGCACAGCACCTGGCGCACACTCATGTACACGCGCAGCACACGACGCACACACATGTACATGCCCAGCACCTGACATACACACATGTACACAGCCAGCAACTGACACACACATACATATTCATGCACAACACCAGACACACACTTATACACACTCGGAGCACCTGACACTCGCACATATATACACCCGCAGCACCTGACACACACACATGTGCGGCAGCTGACGCATACACACGCAGCATCAGACACACTCATAAACATGCAGCACCTGAAACACATATATACACGCAGCACCTGTCACACACATACACAGGCAGCACCTGACACACACACATATACACGCGCGGTACCTGACACCACACATTCAAATGTACAAGCAATGCATTTCACGCCTACCTCCAGCCTCAGTCACAGGCTGCTGCCGCCTACCCCCCTCCCTGGATCAGCTGCAAAGGCAGCAAAGTATTTTGACCAAAGTTTAAAGTATTAACAATTCTGTTTGGTAAGTAACATCACTGTTCTGTGCAAAATTATTTTATACGAACATTTTCATTAAACATTTAAAAAATCAAATCTTTATTCTTACAGTGAAATTTTACATTTCTGAATAAAAAAAATAAATTGAAAAAAAGCTATGAAATTCCATAGACAAAAAACCTTACGGTTTCACGTGTCCCATTAAGGCTTCTTACACATGATCTGGCATTTCAGAAACCTGTTGTAACTCTTCCACTCAAACTCCAAAAAGCAATGAAATTCCGATCATTAAGGCTGACGCAATACAGATATGGTATGCCATCACAGCCTGTGGGTAAGTGCAGATTCAGCACTCTCACAGAGTGAGATTGCTGTCACTCACACAATGGTGGAGCTGCTAATTCACAGATTTGTGTGCTCATTGGAATACACACATGCAGTCTATGCAACTGAAGGTCTGAGCAGTTATGTGGTGCTTCCATCCCACACAGTGCCCACAACCATCCCATTCGGTCACCACAACAGTCCTATCTTGTTACAACAGCCTTCTCGCTCCATACATCCATCTCACTAAGTATACACATTTAGCTCCCTCAAAACATCTTGGATAATTGCTAAAACTATAATACCCCATCTACGGTCTATGCATCTACACTTGCTTCCCCTATACACCCCCATGCTTCTGTCTTCCCCAATCCCTACTGCTGTGTTCTCAAATCTGTGCTAGTCTGTACTAACTTATCTGTACCATCTGCCTTTCCCCACCTGTGCCTTGTCTGTACCACCGTTTCCTTCTCTCTGTGCTGCTCAGTGTTTCCATCTTCAATGTCACTCTGCTTCCTCCAATACATGGCACACTGTCTTCTCTACCATCTGCACCAGTTTTCTACCCATCCATGCCAGTGTTTTCAACCCATCTGCACCATTTTCCCCATCCACACCACTCTTACCATATTCATGTAGCTGTCATCCTGAAGGTAAGTTTCGTGGGTCACTATTGGGGGGGGAGGGGGGTTGCCCTATCCAACCCACCCAAGGATTAGGCCTAGCTGCCACCCCCCAAGGGGAGGTAAAAATACTTATCCCCTCCGATGTTGGGACTGTATTCCCCTCATCCATGCTGCTCTGCCTTCCTCATCCGTGCCGTTTCTTTCCATCTGTACTGCTCTTACCCCTCCCACATCTGTGCTGCTTTTCCCCCCTCATCCACACGGCACTGTCCACCCATCCACGCAGCTGTCTCCCCACCATCTGTGCCACTGTCTTTCCCCCACCTGTCTTACCACCCCCCCATCTGTGGGGGTAATTCAGAGTTGATTGTAGATGTGCCAAATTTAGCACATCTACAATCATTTACTCTAACATGCGATATGACACCCAGCACAGGGCTAGTCCGCCCCGCATGTCAGGCCCTCCCCCCACTGGGCTCCCAGGGTACGCACGCACAGTGCGGCCATTGCGCATTCGCACCCCACAAACTAATTCAGACTGCGATTGCTGCAGTCTGAATTATCCCGTGTTTCTTTGTCACCCACCATCAATGCTGCTTAGTCTTCCCCCTATCCACACACTTTTGTTCCCCCATCCACAATGCTCTGTCTCCTCCCTCCAATCAACAACACTCTTACCTCATCCGAGCAGCTTTGTCTTCCGCTCAGACCTTCAGTTGCATAGACTGCATGTGTGTATTCCAATGAGCACACAAATCTGTGAATTAGCAGCTCCACCATTGTGTGAGTGACAGCAATCTCACTCTGTGAGAGTGCTGAATCTGCACTTACCCACAGGCTGTGATGGCATACCATATCTGTATTGCGCAAAGAACACGTCCATTAAGGCAATTTCATTGCTTTTTGGAGTTTGAGTGGAAGAGTTACAACAGGTTTCTGAAATGCCAGATCACGTGTAAGAAGCCTTAATGGGACATGTGAAACCGTAAGGTTTTTTGTCTATGGAATATATATATATATATATATATATATATGGTAAATACAAAATGCTGAATAAGAATATTTTCTCTTATATTTCTTTTGTACACAAAAACCCTTAACAATTAACAAGTTGGATGTATAAACATCAGTTATCAAGAGCTTGTCATCACTACATAAATTCTCAGTGGTGGCAGCTGCACTTACCGCTCCACCATGTCTTTTGGTCCGGGGTCAGACAACGACATCTGTGACCTTCCAAGTGCATCGGTCTGCTGTCATCTGGCATCTGTGTGGTGTGATCTTCCCCTCCGGTTCCGGGCATGGGTGCCGCCATCTTCCTCATGTGTCAGCTGACATATCCGACCAACCAAAATAATTTCCAAAGCACATGACCCGCACAGCCAATAGAAGCAAAGTGGGGGCTTTAAAAGCAGGCACCAAGCAAAGCCTCATTGCCTGCACTACGTCACTCCCAAGCTGTGTCTCAGGTTCCAGCCTGCACTGGCAGTATCCCTGCTATAAACTCAGAGATGCCTAATACCCAGCCCAGTCTTGAGATAACTGGTACCCAGCCCAGTTCTGCAATAACCAGTAACCAGCCTTGTTCTGTTATAACCGGTACCCAGCCCAGTTTTGCAACAACTGGTAACCAGCTTGGTCCTGTGATAACCAGTACCCAGCCCAGTTCTGCAACAACCGGTAACCAGCCCATTCCTGTGATAACCGGTACCCAGGCTGATTCAGCAATAACCAGTAACTAGCCTGGTTCTGTTATAACCAGTACCCAGCCCGGTTCTGCAACAACCATTAATGAGCCCGGCCCAGTGACCACCAGTACACAGCCCGGTTTTGCGATACCAGGTAACCAGCCTGATCCAGCGACAACCGGTAACCAGCCCAGTTCTGAGATAACTGGTAATATGTGTGAGTGTACAAGTGGGCTTTCACTGTGTGTGAGTTCTGTGTTTTTTTTAATTTCTTTTACTGGAGGAATCTAGGTACCAGTGAGCCCTTAATACCCTGCATGCTGTTATTTATGGTTCTCCAAGTAGCTGCATATGGGGAGGCTTGCTGGGACCTGTAGTCCCTCATGTAAAAGACAATATTTCTTACAAGCTTAAACTGAATGGACTTTCAACTCAGCCTCAACAGCCCTGGGGTGGCGGGAATAGCCCCAGGCCTTTATTGGGGGTCCCCACTTCCCCAAATAACCCGATCCAGGGCTGACCAGTTAGGGTGTTAATGTTTCATGGCCACCAAGACCAATATAAGCATGACCCCTAGCTGTGGTGTTACCTCCATGGCTAGTGGAGCCCAGTGCTGGTTTTAGAACTAAAGGGGACCCTTACATCTTTTCCCCCCATATACTTGTAACCAGGACCACACCAAGAGCCAGGTGTTGGTTCTTAAAATAAAGAGGGTCCTCACACATTTTTTCCCCTGGATTTTTTTTAACCAGGACTTGCTAGCAGTTAGGAGCTGATTGACTGATACTCTCTCTCCACTTTATCACTCTCCAAGGCTTAGTACAGTTTATCTGCCCCAAAATATCTTCTTCTAAAAGATTATAAATGTATCACACATTTTTTTTTTGTCATACATTTTCTTCTGGACATACAGAAAAAAGTTTTACTGTTTTTAATATGGCAGAATCCAAGGTAACATAATTTTAAACTTCCCGAAATCTTCTTATTTGCGTGGACATAACAGTATCAATCATATGGCTGTGAAGGACATGTCTTTGTCAGTTTTTCTCTCTATCTGTTGCTGTCAAAACAATGTGCTTCTTTGCATTTTCATATTGACACCCTGGAAAAAGTGATTCTCGAAATATAACATTTTCTTACTTGCCATATGTTTTGGAATTCTGCTAAAGATACCCTGCAGAATAGCTGTGGAAAAGCTGCCTTTGATGGTTATAACTGCAAGCCTAAATTTGCTTTTACATTCCTATGATCTCAATTTAAAAGACAATACATTAATTCACAACTGTAAGGGTTTTCTATGAAAGGGGAGTATTTTTTATCTACTTTTTTTGAACTTGTTTCACTTATTTTAAAATGAAAAGGCATCTGTCAAGGGGTTAGCTTTAGTCACAGAGAACCAGAGAAATATGATTAGGCTTGGCAACACTATGGGTTCTATGTGCCATAGTATTCATTTAGACAGCTACTAAGGTTAAAATGAATGTACAAGAAACGTTGATTTATAGCTAGAAAACAGTCAAAGAATTTCATTCTAGTGAATGTATAAATATAATGGTGTCCAACTTGCCCTGTGTTAAGTACAGTAAATGCCTTGTTACAATGTAGCACTGGGTATTGCTTCAGAATGAAGCAAATATTGTTGATTGCATGTACTGATTGATTTATCTGAATATAAAATTTGGATGAAATTCAGAGCTTCACTGTTGGTGAATTAATTTGCAAATCTGCTATAATTAACCCAACATTTTGCAAATAATATGTTTTAGAGTACAGGGGTTTCCATTGACCAATGAAGATGTGGACATCGCTGTTTACAAAGCAGCAATGAGTCTTTTGCCCATAAAACCACTGTTCTACCATTAGTTCCAGGAACAAGAAATAAAAAAACATTATGGGGCTGATTTTGAGTCAGGCGCAGATGAAATAGCTTCTGCATATTTTGACACAGTCAAATTTGTGTCTTTATGCAAATTTAGTGATTCCCTAGGGTAAATCCATGCTTCCAAATGTGCAGAGAATGAGATGCCCAATCTCAGCTTTCATAGCTACTAAAAGAAACACTGTGTCTTTAGAGGCACCATCAAAACTCGCACCAGTGCTATTACAGGTGCAGTTTCTCTGAGTATGGATTTTTATGTGACTTGTTCATTGTCTATGTACACAACCACTTTCCAGGATATGTTCACAACATGCCTCTGATACTCCCATAAGACATAACATTTCTATGCACCATTTTTGCCACCCCCCATTACCGCCCAGTCACAGCCTGAAAGGCCCCTTACATTTCTGCTTTCATGTGTCTAAAACTGTACTGTGACTCTGCATGTATAAAACTGGCACACATGCACGCTGCAAAAAATGGGATTACATCAATATCCCAGCAGTCACCATCCAGACAGTCAGTATGCCGACAGTGGCACCATGTTGTTCAAAATCCAGATGTATCCCGGTGAGTATTTTAACCCTAACCTTAAAACTAAGTCATCCCTCCCACAGTCTAACTCTAACTATACCCTTCTGCAGCCTATCCCTTACTACCCCCCACGGCCTAAACCTAACTGCTCCCCTTCAGCCTAAACCTAACCCTCCTTCTAGTGCATAACCACAACCCCAGTACTTAAGGTTGGGAATTGCAAGGATTCTGACTATCGGGATGTTGCTGTCAGGATTCTGACCATGGGGATGATGACTGCTGGAATATAAACTATATTCCATAAAAACATTGCTTCACCGGGTCATACTGTATATCACTACTTTGTTAAACTCAGAATCACCCCCTAGCTATTTAGTAATGCTGGTAAACATCAGAATCAAAATCAAATTGATTGACCAAGTGTAAAAAACATATACAAGGAATTATTCCTAGTGAACCACATCTTTTAAGACTAAAAACAAACATCAACAATAAACAACAACAGCCAACCAACACTCATCCATAACTAAGGCACTAAAAAAGTATAAATCATTGTCAAGAGGTTGCACCCCCATCCCATGCTAATTGTTCTATAATGATACCGCCGGTGGAAAAAAAATGATTCAAATGTCTCAAAGGTTTAACCTGGCATGATCTATGTCGCCTACCCGATGGAAGCAATTGGAACTGGACATGTCCTGGGTGAAATACATCCTCTACAATATTAACCAACTCTTAACAAATGTGAGGCCCAGTCCATTTACCACCTGTCAGGATCCCGGTGGTCAGGGTACTGGCGTTCGGAATCCTGGCCACCAGCTGGTTACCCCTCTTGGGTGGTGGTCCACTCCACCACCTGGAGGGGAATAGAACCCTGTGGCCTGAAGCATGGCAAGCACAGCGAGCCTGCGAGGGGACATGCTGCGCTTGCCACCGGGCTCCTGGCTGTCAGTCTCCTGACCACCGGGATCCCGACAGCTGGGATCTCATACTGATCCCCAAACAAAGATCCTGTATAGGGGGAAGATCAGTGCCAATAATTATCTCTGCAGCTCTTATCATCCTTTGGAGTATGTTTTTCTTCTGCTTTGTGGCTGTTCTAAACCATACAATGATGGATGAGCAGAGGACAGACTGGATCAATAATTCCTTTGGCAAGTTGAACTTCCTTAACTGTTGTTCGAAATAAAGCCTTTGCTGTGCTTTTTTAACAATAGTGTCTGTGTTGGAACCCCATTCCAGGTCCCTGGAGATCACAGACCAAAGAAACCTGAAGGAAACCATCACAGACACTACACAATCATTAACAGTGAATGGAAACACTACAAGTGTATGTCTCCAAAAAAACATTATAATTTCCACCATTTTCAATGGATTCAGCTCTAAATTGTTCAGGCGGCACCAACAGGCCAATCACTCAATCTCACTTCTATATGTGAACTCCTCACTATCTCTGATGAGACTGATAACTGTGGTATCATCCACAAATTTCAGGATCTAAAAGATTGATCACTTGATGTGCTCGATGTACTCGATTGATCACTCGATCCGTGTAGAGCGAAAATAGCAAGTGGGATAGAACACATCCTTGGGGAGTCCCTAAAGTACATTAGTAGTCCGAACCCCAGATATAATCTTCCTAACTGGCGTGGTCAGATCAAATGTGACAGCACCGTCCCACTGTGTCCCCCAATTTTGACGAGGCAATCTTTTCTGCAGATGTGCATAATATAATATTTAAATATTTAAAAAATATACTTTTTAAACTATATTAAATGAAAAAAATAAAGATATAAAAACAATTTTATCAATAGTTTTGAAGCGAAAAATCATCAGTTAAGAGGTTAATCTCACCTGCTGGCTCTTGTCCACCAAAAATGTACAATCCAATGGCAAGTTGCAAACAGAACCCCTAAACTAACCAATTTAGGGGATAACAAACATGGAACAATCATGTTGAATGCTGAGGTAAAGTTGACAAACAGGTCCCTAGCATATGAACCTTGGTTATCGAACTTTTGAAGGATATAATGTAGCCCCATATTAACTGCATCCTCCACCGATCTATTTGCACAATAAGCAAATTGCAAGGGATCCAAAAATGCTCCCACTACGTCCTTCAAGTGAGTCAACAACTATCGCTCAAACGCTTTCATGATTACAGATGTCAAGGCAACTAGCCTGTAATCATTTAAGCCTGTAAAAGTGTATTTTTTTGGTACTGAAATGATGGTTGAGTGCTTCAGACAAGAAGGCACTGTGCCGAAGTCTAAAGATATATTAAATACCTTCACAAAAATGGGAGCTAATTGTTCAGCACAAATCTATAGACATGATGGCAAAACACACTATCCAGTCCAGGTGCTTTCCTGGAACTCAGCCCTCTAAACAATTTGGCCACCCCTCTCCTCATCCATCCTTGTTGCAGGAGACATTCCTGCAACATATGGTGGGGAAACAGCATAAGGTTCAAAAACCAAGTTGTCTGAAGCCATGAATGGTGTAAACTCAAACTTCTCAAATCTGCAATAAAAGACATCTAACTCTTCTGCTAGTTCCTGACTCACAGCAGGAAGAGTCGTGACTTCCTATAATTGGTAACTACCTGCAGATCTTTCCATACTGACACCGGGTCATTAACTGAAAACTTTTCTTTCAGTTTATCAGCAAAGCATATTTTAGCTGCCCTAATTTCTGAATATAGTGTGTTCCTAGCCTAGTTATATAGCATTCTGTCCCCACTCCTATATGCCTCCTCCTCCTCGGCATGGCGCAGGTGCCTGAGCTTTGCCGTAAGCCAAAGCTTGTCAATGTTACAATTACAGAAAGTTTTTGTTGGAACACACATATCCTCAGAAAAACTAATATATGAGACATCAGCTAAATCATTCAAATCAACAGCTGCAGCCTCAAAAACACTCCAATAAGTACAACCAAAACTAAATGATCGGCGGGCACTTTTTGTGTTTTGTGTTTTGGTTTTGGATCTGGATCCTCGCTCGTGTTTTGCATCTGGATTGTTTTTGCCAAAGCCACCCTTTCGGGTTTTGGGTTTGGTTTCTGATCTGGATGATTTAAAAAATAAAAATAAAAATAAAAACAGCTAAAAATCACAGAATTTGGGGGTAATTTTGATCCTATGGTATTATTAACCTCAATAACATTAATTTCCACTTATTTCCAGTCTATTCTGAACAATTTCTCCAGCTGCTTCTGCAAAAGCCCGATGAGGGGAATGACCTGACTCAAGCTGGCAGTGTCTAAACTGACTTCCCGTGTGGCAAGTTCAAAGGGTTGGAGAACCTTGCACAAGATGGAAATCATTCTCCACTTCACTTGAGTCAGGTGCATTCCCCCTCCTTTGCCTATATCATAGGTGGATGCGCGTATATCTTGGTGGATAGGCTTGAATGGCCTTTTCCTGCTCCTCCATCCTCTGAAGCATATAGAGCGTTGAATTCCACCTCGTTACCAACTCTTGCTTCAAGTGATGGCAGGACAGGTTCAGGAGTATTTGCTGGTGCTCCACTTTTCGGCACACAGTGGCTAAATGCCGAAAGTGGCCCGCAAATTTCTGGGCCACCAACAGCCTCTCCTGCATGCCCCTGTCATTTTTCAAAAAATTCTGCACCACCAAATTAATTGTATGTGCAAAACATGGGACGTGCTGGAATTTGCCCAGATGTAATGCACGCACAATATTGGTGGTGTTGTTTGATATCACAAATCCCCAGGAGAGTCTAAGTGGGGTAAGCCATTGTGTGATAATGTCCCTCAGTTTCTGTAAGAGGTTGTCACTGGTGTGCCTCTTATGGAAACTGGTGATACAAAGCGTAGCATGCCTAGGACCAAGCTGGCATTTGTGAGATGCTGCTACATGTGCTGCTGCTGTTGTTGCTGCAGGAGGCAATACATCTACCCAGTGGGCTGTCACCATCATGTAGTCCTTAGTTTGCCCTGCTCCACTTGTCTTCATATCCGTGGTTAAGTAGACACTGAGTACAACCGCATTTCAGGACACTGAGGACATTTTTCTTAATGTCCATGTACAGTCCTGGAATCACTTTCCTAGTGAAATGGAATCTAGATGGGATTTGGTACCGGGGACACACTACCACCATCAATTGTCTAAATCCCACTGCACCAATGGCGGATACCTTATGCATGTCTAATACCAACATAGCTTCAAGGCCTCCGTTATCCGCTTTGCAACAGGATGCTGTCATATTTCATCTTCCTCACAAAGGACTGTTGGACAATTACTTAGTTGAAGTAGTACAAGTGGACTTTCGACTTCCCCTATGGGATGACGATTGACTCTCAGCAGCAACAACAGTAGTGGCAGCAGCAGCAGCAACAGTAGACATACCACTCAAGGATCCTCTGGAGGAATCCCAGTTAGGAGAGGACTCGTCAGTCATGCCAGTGACATGGCCTACAGGACTACTAACGTTTCTGACTGTGGAGGAAATTGACATTGAGGGAATTGGTGGTGTGGCTTGCAGGAGCTTGGGTACAAGAGGAAGTAGGGATTTAGGTGTCAGTGGACTGCTTACGCTCTTACCCAAAGTTTCTGAACTTGACAATGACTTCTGATGAATGCGCTGCAGGTGACGTTTAAGGGAGGATGCTCCTAGGTGGTTAACATCCTTACCCCTACTTATTACGGATTGACAAAGGCAACACATGGCTTGACACCTGTTGTCCGGATTTTTGGAGAAATAATTCCACACTGAAGAGGAGGCTTTTTTGGTATTTTGCCCAGGCATGACAATGGGCTTATTCATCCCGCGGACAACAATTGTCTCCCCCGGTGCCTGATTTAAACAAACCACATCACCATCAGAATTATCCTCGTCAACTTCCTCCTCAGTGCCAGCAACACCCATATTCTCATTCTGGTGTACTTCAACAGTGACATCTTCAATTTGAATATCAGCAACTGGATTGTGGGTGCTCCTTCCAGCACTTGCAGGGGGCGTGCAAATGGTGAAAGAAGCCACCGCTTCCCATCCAGTGTTGGGAAGATCAGGCATTGCAACCGCCAACACACTTGGGGATTTGTGATACCATCTTAGAATGCACAGTTCTTTGCTGTGCTTTTTCCAGCATAACTGTTATCATTTTTCTAGAGGGAGGTTAAGGTCATGTGAAGCTGAACCACTAGTCATGAACATAGGTCAGGGCATTAGCCGTTCCTTGTCACTCCGTGTCGTAAATTACACGTAAATTGCAAGTTTACGTTTCTCCTCAGACCATTTAAATTTATTTTTTGGGTCATTTTACTGAACTTTGGCTTTTTGGATTTTACATGCCCTCTACTATGACATTGTGCATGGACCTTGGCAGATGACATTGATGTTACACAAAGGGGGCGACCCGGCACCGGTATGAAAATAGTTTTTGATTACAGAAAAACCAAATTTGGACAATTTTCAAGTAAAATCTTTAATATAATGTCCAGTTTGGGGGTGCGCCCAGAGCCAGTGACATATGCATAAACAAAAGGGAGAAAGAAGAAGGCTCTTGTGTGGGCGCACTCATTAATGGTAGTTAAATAACTAGAATGAATAACACTAGGTTGATTAGTCAGCAGATAAAACAAAATTTATTTGGAAATATTAAGAATATAATTGCCCCTGGTTGAGGAGATGTGAATGATCCCAGATCAAAATGTTCTGGTCCTGCCTCAGGAAATGAGATGGAGAGGGGTAGAGACACTGCAAGTCATAAACCCTTTCTCACCCGGCCAGTACAGATGATCTGTATTAATGAGATCAATTAAGTCAATTGATTTTAGATTCTGTCATAATCCTAATGAAGGAATAACAGCTGTTATGGCAATAAGTAATAATAGAAACAAATCAAAGGATATACCAGGGTAAAGAAAGAAAAGGATAGGAACAAATGGTGATGCTGCTGTTGGAGTCACATACCACACATCATATGCAATGATTGATGTTCTACAACACTGAGTATTCCCTGTGAGTCTCCACCTCAGGTACTAACTCAGCCCACACTGTTTCGCTTCCAAGATCGGACGAGATCGGGCATTAGCAGTGTGGTTTGATAGTAGAAGGATTTGGTCAGACGTCCAATGAGAGTGCACCTATATAGGGGGGGGATAATTAGCTGGGTCTTATAGATATAGTGTGGATCTGCTTTTTGTGTTAGGCAGGAGACATCAAGTCCCACACCGGTGGTATTGTGTCCCTGGATCACAAATGAGAGTCCACGAAAAAGGAAAATATATAGATTTATGAAAAAAAACGAAGATATATAGATTTATGAAAAAAACCTTAAAAAGGATAATGGAGATCAATTAGGCTGTAGTTATTAGGAACGGGTGATAAAAATTACCCGTCCGTATAGATACAAATGGATAAAGAAACACGGATCAAGAAATTTTTTTATATATATGTGTACATTGGTACTGGTGTAAGGAACAGAAAATATGTCAAAGATAATTGTAGATACAAATACAAATAAATAGTACTGGTATATGCAATGAAATAATCAGAACAGCCCCGAAATTCGAGTCTTTCTTAACTTAGTCTCCAAAGAATTTGATAACATATATACCCAGACTAAGAAGAACATACATCGTTTCCCCTCCAATCTCAAATTCCATGAGAGAAGGGCATTACAAGAACTTCAAAGCTGGAGGGACGTTATCATCAAACCATCAGACAAGGGGGGCAATATTGTCATTTGGCCACAGCAAATGTATATCACGGAAGCTCGACGCCAATTAGACAATACCACTTGTTATAAGAAGCTTTTGGGCAATCCCACTTCGGATTTCCTTCAGTCTTATAACCACCTGATTCAGGACACAGCAACAAGAGGTACTATCACACAACAAGAATTCAAATACCTAACAGTTCAAAATCCAAAAACACCCACATTCTACCTATTACCCAAAATACATAAGGACGTAGAACATCCCCCTGGCAGACCAATTATGTCAGGTAACGGAGGACTTTTGGAAAAACCCAGTCGATTCCTTGACCTACATCTCCGAGAATTTGTACTCTCATTACCATCATACTTACAAGACACAGCAGACCTTCTAAGAAAAATTCATGATATACATTTTGAAAATAATTTCTTGCTGGTGACGTGTGATGTGGAGGCCTTATACACGAGCATTAGCCATCACCATGGCCTCACAGCAGTTAAATTTTTTCTTGATCAAGGAGGAAAAAGTGATTTCTCCAACTTTCTCCTACAGTTACTTCACTTTGTTCTTGCCAAAAATTACTTTGTCTTCAAAGATCAATTTTACCTACAAATAAGAGGGACAGCAATGGGCGCAGCTTGTGCGCCCACTTATGCCAACCTTTTCCTTGGATGGTGGGAACATTGTACCGTCTTCAATTCTGCCAATGAAAAATACATCTCACACATCGTCATGTGGCTTCGCTACATTGACGACATTTTCATCATTTGGGATGGTAACAAAGAACTACTAACAGAATTCATCAAATTGCTCAACACTAATGATCTCAATATAGTACTCACATACACCATCAGCTCAGAAACGGTCCCCTTTCTGGATCTCAATATCTACAAATCCAACACAGGTTTTTTGGCAACTGAACTATACCGCAAAGAAACGGCAACCAACAGCCTTCTCCACCAAACTAGTTCACATTTTCCCCCAACAATTGAAAACATTCCCAAGGGGGAGTACCTGCGTCTAAGAAGGAACTGCTCGGAAGACTCGGTATTTCACAAGAAAAGCTGGGAACTAACCAATCGTCTTCTGACCAGAGGCTACAGCAAACGTTCGCTCAAACGTGCCTATTCAGCCACTAAGACGATCAAAAGAGAAGATCTCATTTTCAGAAAAATCAAGGAAAAACCCGTACAAGAAGAAAACATCAGGTTTATTGGCACCTTTTGCCCAGAATGGCGAATGCTTCAAAACGCCATATCCAAGCATCTACCGGTATTACAATTAGATCCGGACCTGGCACCATACGCCAATACTCCAGTTCAAATGAGCTGGCGCAGGTCAAAAAATATCAAGGATCATGTGGTCCGCAGTCACTTCATGACTTCCACCTCCAAAAAACCGCAGACAACTGGTACCTTCCCCTGTGGTCACTGCAAATTATGTCCACATATTCTACGTAACAATGCAGTTACTGATAGATATGGACAATCGGTCAAGATACAACATTTCTTTAACTGCAACTCACAGACAGTAATTTATTGTCTAACCTGCAGCTGTGACCTCAAATACATAGGCATGACCACCAGAAAATTGAAGGAGAGGATTTTAGAACACATGGGAAATATCAGGAATGCTCAACACGATATCACCAGAATGAAACAACTTACTTCAGTCGCCAGACACTTCTACTCCACTCATAAAGGATCAACCAAGGATCTGAAAGTTTTTTGTCTTGATCTTATTAAGTTGGGCATCCGTGGAGGTGATATTACTCAAGAACTATTAAAAAGAGAAAGCGAATGGATTTTCCGTCTGGGCAGCCTAAAACCATTGGGACTCAATGAGAATATCAATTATGGGGCTTTCTTGTAAAACCTACACCCCATCAACACATCTAGTAATCAGTTACCACAATTTGGTATTTTAATAATTTTAACCCGCTTTTATGTTCATTTGTCACAATTTCTAACCACCTCATCCCACTAGCCCCCCGCACTATTCCCCTAACCTCACTTCCCTCTCCTCCCCTTTTTTTCCCCCCCTT
The DNA here is from genome assembly GCF_028390025.1 of Pseudophryne corroboree. Taxonomy (NCBI): domain Eukaryota; kingdom Metazoa; phylum Chordata; class Amphibia; order Anura; family Myobatrachidae; genus Pseudophryne; species Pseudophryne corroboree. The sequence goes on along the minus strand of NC_086444.1, from coordinate 763,652,646 downwards.
TAACACCCCAAAAATCCCCCCTAATCAATTCCCCTTTCCCCCACACTCCAACCCACCCACCCAGCCCACCATTAATACCCAGCGCCTCCCTCCCACTTTCACTCCCCCACTCCCCAACCTTCCCCCCCCCTCTTTTTCCCCCCCATAAAAACTTACTTAAAACACCCCCCCCCCTACAAAATAAACAAACCCTCCTACCCCCCTTAACACCCCCCCCTCCCACCCCCTAACCCCTATACAATAAACCCCCCCCCCCAAATAATAAACCCCCCCTACCCCCACCCACCAACCAAAACACACCCCCCCCCCTTTTTCCCCCCCCCCCATTTCCCTCCCCATATACCTATCCATTTTCCTTCGCTCCACAGCCCATCCCACCTGTCAACTCACTTGCCCCAACCAAATCATGCACACACCATGGCACACATCACCAGTCTATCCGTTCCTTTACTTCACGTCCCAAATTGCAGCCTAAACAATCCCATGTCACTACCATCGCCAATCACAACCGTCCATCTACTTCCATAGTCACATCCCTTCACATCCCACATCCCCAACATACCCATATATACCACATCTTATGCCATATCCAATCTGCTTATCAATAATATCCTAATAGCATACAAGGGCATAATTGCCCCACTCTAAAATGGTCGATAATGTTTTTTCCCCCCCTAGTCCGCCTACAGCTATCATCTCAGCAGGTGCACTAATCACTTATACACTTTGCCCGGCGGTCGCATTGAACCAGCCCACTAATGGTATCCCATTGGTCGCTCGGCGAAGGCATATCTGCCCCATTCCAAAATGGCGGTTTTTGTTCCGTCCTTTTGGACCTAAAAACACCGCTGACAGCTATTATATCTGAAGGCGCACTAATCGCCTATATGTACGCTGCCCGGTGAATGCTGACAGGGCAGAGGGTCAGGCCATGTCAGTCACTGCAGACTGCTGCGATCACGTGGCCGCAAGCAATGGACTCCTCTTTTCAGGTCCATTTTCATATACAGTCCAGTCGCAGACCTATCGCACACTGCACACCAGGTCTGTTCTTCGTTCATTTATTTTTATTTTATTTATATTTTCATCATTATAGAACCATGGCCATACAACTAAGGGCTAACTGCCCTCTTCCAAAATGGCGCCGCGGACCTCAGTGTTTCCTTTCCGTCCCAGCACTTCCCCTGGCTGCAGATATCAGCTGTTCACAGCATCCACTCACACCAATTACCCAGCCTCCTTTTTCATTGGATACAGTCCTAATCAGGAGGTATAAATCTCGTAGCTTTTCACACACAGACCCAGGAAGTGAGCAAGCCCCACAGGGGTGAAACATGTTTTCCATTCCAATGGGTCCTGTTTTGTCCAACTGCAAGTGATTCACTCCTAGCCTCAGGTCAGATCATTCCATCCTGCCATTTTGGGCTAATTTTTGCCCAGCTGTCATAGAAATTGTATCTATATCCGTGCAGCTTCATTTATGCCTTTTTCCAGGCTTATGCATCTTAGTTTATTGCATCAGGATTAAAAACTGCATTTTTAGGAAAGAAATACTGCATTCTTCTTTGACTTTCCTCCTGCAGATCCTGTTGTCATATTGCTGCATGGGTTATATGAGAATTTCATGTCTATTTCCCTATATCCTAATGATTATAACAGCTCCAATTCACACAAAGTGTTTCTAATGACACCCATGTCACTAGTGATTATTTCATTGCATATACCAGTACTATTTATTTGTATCTACAATTATCTTTGACATATTTTCTGTTCCTTACACCAGTACCAATGTACACATATATATAAAAAAATTTCTTGATCCGTGTTTCTTTATCCATTTGTATCTATACGGACGGGTAATTTTTATCACCCGTTCCTAATAACTACAGCCTAATTGATCTCCATTATCCTTTTTAAGGTTTTTTTCATAAATCTATATATCTTCGTTTTTTTCATAAATCTATATATCTTCCTTTTTCGTGGACTCTCATTTGTGATCCAGGGACACAATACCACCGGTGTGGGACTTGATGTCTCCTGCCTAACACAAAAAGCAGATCCACACTATATCTATAAGACCCAGCTAATTATCCCCCCCTATATAGGTGCACTCTCATTGGACGTCTGACCAAATCCTTCTACTATCAAACCACACTGCTAATGCCCGATCTCGTCCGATCTTGGAAGCGAAACAGTGTGGGCTGAGTTAGTACCTGAGGTGGAGACTCACAGGGAATACTCAGTGTTGTAGAACATCAATCATTGCATATGATGTGTGGTATGTGACTCCAACAGCAGCATCACCATTTGTTCCTATCCTTTTCTTTCTTTACCCTGGTATATCCTTTGATTTGTTTCTATTATTACTTATTGCCATAACAGCTGTTATTCCTTCATTAGGATTATGACAGAATCTAAAATCAATTGACTTAATTGATCTCATTAATACAGATCATCTGTACTGGCCGGGTGAGAAAGGGTTTATGACTTGCAGTGTCTCTACCCCTCTCCATCTCATTTCCTGAGGCAGGACCAGAACATTTTGATCTGGGATCATTCACATCTCCTCAACCAGGGGCAATTATATTCTTAATATTTCCAAATAAATTTTGTTTTATCTGCTGACTAATCAACCTAGTGTTATTCATTCTAGTTATTTAACTACCATTAATGAGTGCGCCCACACAAGAGCCTTCTTCTTTCTCCCTTTTGTTTATGCAGATGACATTGATGGCAGTTCATCGTTTATGTCATGATTAGCGGCAGCTGCTTCAGCACTAGGAGGAAGTGGTTCTTGATCTTTCCCTGTTTTATCCTCCAAACTTATGTTTTCCGTTATTTTTCTGGAGTTATATAACAATATGCGGCACAGGAGAGTGTACCCCTATACCACACAGGGCAAATATAGACTTATACGGCAGATCCACTGAACTTATACAGCAGTATAACTGGACTTGTACAGCACTATCACTGGACTGATACGGCAGCATCACTAGACTTATAAGGCAGTACCACTGAACTTATATGGCAGTATCACTGGACTTATATGGCAGTACCACTGGACTGGACTTATGCGAAAGTACCACTGGACTTATATGGTAGTACCACTGGACTGTACTTATATGGCAGTATCACAGGACTTATACAGCAGTACCACTGGACTTATACAGCAGTACCACTGGACTGGACTTATACAGCAGTACCACTGGACTTATACAGCAGTACCACTGGACTTATATGGCATTATTACTGGACTGGACTTATACGGCAGTACCACTGGACTTATACAGCAGTATAAATGGATTTATACTGCAGTATCACTGGACTTATACGGAAACATCACTAGACTTATAAGGCAGTACCACTGAACTTATATGGCAGTATCACTGGTCTTATACGGCAGTACCACTGGACTGGACTTAAGCGGCAGTACCACTGAACTTATATGGCAGTACCACTGGACTGGACTTACACGGCAGTATCACTGGACTTATACAGCAGTACCACTGGACTTGACTTATACAGCAGTACCATTGGACTTATACGGCAGTACCAATGGACTTATACGGCAGTACCACTGGACTGGACTTATACGGCAGTACCACTGGACTTATATGGCAGTACCACTGGACTTATACAGCAGTACCACTGGACTGATATGGCAGTACCACTGGACTTATATGGTAGTACCACTGGACTTATACAGCAGTACCTCTGGACTTATACGGCAGTACCCCTTGACTTATATGGCAGTATCCCTGGACTTATGCAGCAGCAGCACTGGACTTATGGCAGCACAGGACACCATGAGTGGACTTATGGCAGCACAGGACACCATGAGTGGACTTATAGCAGCACAGGACACCACCACTGGACTTATGGCAGCACAACACAGCACCACTGCAATGGACTTATACAGCAGCAGCACTGGACTTATGGCAGCACAGGATACCACCACTGGACTTATGGCAGCACAGGACACCACCACTGGACTGATGCAGCACAACACAGCACCACTGCACTGGACTTATACAGCAGCACTGGACTTATGGCAGCACAGGTCACACCACTGTGACTGGACTGATGCAGCACAAGACACCATCACTGGACTGATGCAGCACAAGACAGCACTGGATTGACACATAAGAACAGGTTGCCACCCCACACACCACACCACTTTCCCGCACAGACACTGCATAGACACGTCCTCTTGCTACACTCTCCAGGACTGCAGTGGAAATGGCAGCGACACGTGGCTCCTTATATGGATTCCAAAACCCGCGAGAATCTGACAGCGGGATGATGACATTTTGCATAGTTCTGGTTTCCGAGTCTGGCGGGAAAACCCAAGCCGGGCTTGGATCTTGGCTCGGGTAGTGAAGTTTGGGGGGATTCGGTTCTCAGAGAACCAAACCCACTCATCTCTAATCAAAACACACCTGAAGTTCCAATTTCGACTCATTAGTCCATCTCTTGACAGTCTTTACCACAGGCTTAACAGATATTAATCTTTGCATATAAGCCAGCAGTAGTTGGACCAAGCTGTGGTCTGAGAGGCCCAAAGCTGCATGAGGGACTGAGTAATAAGCATCCTTTAAGATGGAATAACAGTGATCCAATACACTAGCATCCCTTGTTGGACACTTCACATGCTGCCTATAACGTGGAAGTTCCCGACTAAGATTGGCCTTGAGATCCTTTTATCCAATTAAAGTCTTTTATTTTATTTTTTATTTTATTGCTATAATGGCTAAGAGTTTTGGCACTATTGTAGTGATACATTTACAATTCCAGAGATTCTGTTCTTAATATCACAGCTCCAACAGTACATGGAAGTTGGCAAGGGTCTATACACTTTCAGCCTCATTCTACATTCCCCCATAATGTAAACAATCTTGCATTGACCAGTTTTGGGCTTGTTTTCACTGTGACAGGGGAGCCCTTCACAAAGAGGCAGACTGTGTATTTAGGAAGGACATGTTACTATTTTTTGATTATTTTAAGCAGTACAGTGTATAGGGGGAATGCTTTTTAAATGGGGTGATCAAGCTTGCAAAGCGCATGTATACTGAACAGGAACCATTAAGAGATTAGACCTTGTCATTTTGCTTCTAACTTTAAGCAAAAATCAAGTCAATAATAAATTCATTATATTTTCAAATTGCATTAAAATCACTAAATTTTCAAATTAAAATAGTATATATTGGTTTAAAGTATAGATGAGTGGGTTTGGATCTCTGCAATCCGAACTCCCCCAATCATCAAGATCCCTGATGGGAACAGAGTCCGGCTTGTGACTTCCTGCCAGACTCGAATCCCAGAATGAGGCAAAACATCATCATCACACTGTCAGATTCTCACGTGTTTTGGATCCCATATAAAGAGCCGCACGTCACTGCCATTTTCACTCCAGACTTGGAGAGTGAGAGAAACAGACCTCTTTCTTTCTGTGGGTGGTGGTGTTGGGTGGGGTCAGTGTGTTGTTAGGGGTGCTGTCCTGTCACTGTGGTGTCCTGTGCTGTTAGGGGTGCTGTCCTGTCACTGTGGTGTCCTGTTCTGTTAGGAGTGCTGCAGCTGTACATGGGTGTTGCTGCCCTGTCACTGTGCTGTACAGGGGCACTGTCCTGTATGCTGTAAAAAAATACAGGGGTGTTGTAAAAGTACACTGTCTTGTATGCTGTAAAATTGCAGATGTGCTGTGAAAATAAAGGCACACTGGCCCTGTCTTGTATGCCATAAAATTGCAGGGGTGCTGTGAAAATAAATGTAAACTGGCCCTGTCCTGTATGCTGTAAAAATACAGAGGTGCTGTGAAAATAAATGTACACTGGCCCTGTCTTGTATACTGTAAAAATACAGGGGTGCTGAGACAATAAAGGGGCACTGTTCTGTGTACTGTAATAATAAAGGGGTGCTGTTCTGTGAAATGGAGAATAAAAAATGTAAGAAAAAAATAGTAAAAGATCAGGAACCATTTCCAATTCTTAGTACTATTGCTGAAGCTTCTGCTGCCACCAGTCATGACATTGATGATGCAATTCCATCAACATTGTCTGCTAAGGCCGATGCCCAATGTCATAAAGGGCATGTAAAATCCAAGAAGCAAAAATTAATAACAAAAAAATAAAGAAATTATCTGATAAGAAACATAAAATTGCCAATCTTCTAGTATGCACTGTGTACCCAGCATTAGAGAGAGGTCCTTCTCAATTATTTCATGTTAGTAACTCAAATGAAAGGCTCCAATTAATCAATCTTTTTTCATTTATTATTAATGTTCCACATTTTGGAATTATTTACAAGATGCACATTTGTTGTACAGGGTTCTTTTCCTTTATTTTGTAAATGTTTTCGCCTTAATAATTGTACAATATAAGGGCTGCATAGAGTTATCGCAAGACCTTGCGGTGTTAGAAGAACAGAGTTTCACTGATCTTGCATTGCATCAGATTTTCATTGCACTGCAGCATTAGATGGGCCAGGAACTCCTGTGAGGCACAACAGTTACTGACTAAGGGCCCAGTATAGAGTCTCATGGTGGCTTACAGCCAGGAAGATGCCTGGCTTGCCAGGCTGAGGCATGCTGTTGACACAGAGGTTAGCATTGTTTCCTCCCACAGTCCTACTTGTTATATGAAATGAGTTTCAACTAGAGTGGAAAGCTCCACTAGGGCAGCGGCTGTATAACAAAAAATTCACTGCACAGTCCTGCTTAGTACTGTACCGAACCCACCTGAACTCAACTTGCCCCATCTGGGGCAGCTGTGGGGGCTCACAAGGGGCTGCTAAGACATCTTCGGGCCTGCTTGTAATGGGGACACACAGGTATGCTCACATGCGTGTATCTGGGAGCTGGGAAAAATGAAAATAAGGCATCTGCCACAAAATATGTAAATAAAAATGCAATAAAAAATGGAAAGAAATATACCAACAAGATTTCTACAAAATAAGTCTACAGACTCTGTGGAGGGGAAAATATCCAATCTTGATCCTGTTGTATACACCAGTTTATTTGCATCCCAGCATTAAATTCAAGATTATCTTAATCCCTGAAAATGGAGAGTGGGGTACAAATTCGGAGGCTTTGGCCCCTAGTTTTTCCGTTTGTCCAGTAATGTGGTAATTATATATTTGCTTAGTTGAAGTCCTTTCTGTTCCACACCAATATAGGAGAGGAGGTGAAAGCCTGTGTGGTGTTCCTTATTGCGTGTGCCTCTCTAATTTTAATCAACTTCTTGACACCTCTTGCCTCTTCTCATAATGTGAAAAGTCATCAAATACGGAGGTGGTATGTTTGTAGCTAGCTATGATTTGGAGAACTTGGTGAGCTTTTCCAGGGGGACCACCTATTGCTGAAATGATAGGTTTATTAAACTGTGCATGTCCTGTTTAACAACATAAGGGTGGGTGGGAGGGCCCAAGGACAATTCCATCTTATACCTCTTTTTTTTCTTTGCAGTATGTGCTCTTTGGGGCCTAGTTTTTAAAACTGCCATCCTGTCTGCCACTGGAGTGCCACCCCTAGATGGGCCATGTCTTTGTGCCACCCACTTTTGTCACTTAGCTTAGCTTAGTCATCCAGCAACCTCGGTGCAATCTTTTGGCCTAAAAAACAATATTTTGATGTGTGAGGTGTTCAGAATAGACTGAAAATGAGTGGAAATTAATGCTATTAAGGTTAATAATACTGTAGGATCAAAAAAAGAAATCTGAGATTTTAGCTGCTTTTATGGGTTTTTCCCCCAAAAAAATCCAGATCCAAAACCAAATCCCAAAAAGGGTGGTTTTGGTAAAAACCAATCCAGATCCAAAACCAAAACACAAAACCCGAAAAGTGTCCGGCGCATATCTCTTTAAAGTAGAAATGTGCGCAGACATCTGTGTTTTGGTTTTGGTTCTAAATCATTATTTTGTTTTGGTTATGGTATTACAAAACCACCCTGAAGTGTTTTGAGATTGGTTTTGGATCTGGATTTCTTTAAAAATAATAAAAAAATCAATTAAAAAACAGCTAATATCATGTAATTGGACATGTTTTTGTTCCTATAATATAAACATCAATAACATTATTTTTCATAAAAACTACTGTATGAAATGGCACCAAAAAAAATCCTAAGGGAGGGGCATAAATGCAGTCTGAAACCCCAGATTCAGTTTTCAAATCCAACTCAGGATTTGTTCCACTCGGATCCCCAAAAGTGATCCGAGCTGGGACTCAGTTCTACTTGGATCCTTAAAGTTCTGGTGTGTTTAGATTCTAACAAAACCAAACCATGCATATTTAGTTCAAAAATATACCCACACAGATCTTTGGTAGTGTAACTTTATTTCTTGAGGTGTTTTGAGATTTAAGTCCAACTCAACAGGAATACTGTAAAATAAGTTATGATGATAATACCACAAATAATATTAAAAGCAGCATATCTGTAATGGGTGCAAGGTGGGCAGTGCACACAGTTCACTGGTTCCAGGAGGGCCCACACCACACACCATGCACCCCTTTCTTGAATGCTTATTTCTCCAATGGCGGCAGCAGTGCTGCACAAATCACCATTCATGCGCAGTAGGCAAATGGCTAGGAAAATGGTTGCCTCACCTGGAGTCCTGTGCACGTACACTAGTTTCTGGCACAGCACTAGGGTCATCCAGTTATCTTAGTGCTCAGAAACTACTGCTGCTGTGCTGCCAGCTGGAGAGGTGGGGGCTGAGAGGAAGACTGCACACAGGCCCCTTCCTCTCTTAATATGAACTTGAATATTACGACTGTATAATTTTGATTTTCAGCTGTAAAACTGCAGTAGTGCTTGTGCTATTAAAATTGCAATTGGCAGAAAGGCTTAGTAGTGGTGATTTGCCGTAACTTGATTATTAAGTGAAATTATAAACAGGTGCAATTCATTGTTTGTTCTTTAGTAAAAATAAAGCTTTATTTTCTGGGATGCAGCTGCATAGTTAAGGGTAGCGCACGGGCGGATGCAGCCGCTGTATACAGACGTGCGGCTGCGTCCGGGTCTGAATAAGACCCTTAGTCACTAATCTGGGTAAAATTGGAAAAGACAGAGTTCTTATACAAGCATCCTGTGGCATGCCTCACACCACATAATGTTATGCTTAAACTGCGACTTTATACCAATTCATTTGCAATAAAAGTTATAATTTAGGTAGACTGTGAGTGATTTTGTATGCAGCACAGATACAAATAAGGTGCAAAACTCAGGAAAAGTATGAATCACTATCCATAGTTTAGTGTCTAATTTGTGGCAATTATCTCGAACCATATGGCACAATAAAGTTAGATGAATGAGGACACTGAAACAAGTACAAATAGTTTTTTTTCCAGCATGATGTTTGGTGCTATTTTCAGATATTTTAAATGTGTGCAAATAATAATGTATACAAAGTTCAAATACTGTACACCTGTACAATAAGAATATCAAACATTAGTCAACTTGTTCAGTGATTTACCCATTGTTTTACTGTCTTCATTGATGGTAAATGAGAGACCAGGTGAACATACATACTGTATACAACTTCTTCACATACTGCATACAGTGGTCCTGGGGCTGGAATCCTTGATGCTACTAATTTGCATGGACAATGTAAATTCAGTGGATACACATTGAGCTTGCCAGCATGTGAAGTCTTTAAAATTTGCAAAATATAGTGCAGAATACAGTGGATAATACTTATAGACAAGGTACAGATACAGTATGTCTTCATACACTGAGCATATTTACACTATATGGTGCAAGATGTCTGGAGCAACTAAAATACTCTGAGTTGCATCTTAGGCTCATCATAGACACATCTAAAGCCATTTGCCAAAGACACTAGACAGCAACTTCTGTCATACATGAATTGGTATAGGTTGAGTATCCCATATCCAAATATTCCGAAATTCAGAATATTCCGAAATACGGAATTTTTTGAGTGAGAGTGAGATAGTGAAACCTTTGTTTTCTGATGGCTCAATGTACACAAACTTAGTTTAATACACAAAGTTATTAAAAATATTGTATTAAATGACCTTCAGGCTGTGTGTATAAAGTGTATATGAAACATAAATATATTGTGTGAATGTACACACACTTTGATTAATGCCCAAAGTTATTAAAAATAATGGCTAGAATTACCTTCAGGCTGTGTGTATAAGGTGTATATGAGACATAAATGCATTCTGTGCTTAGACTTGGGTCCCATCGCCATGATATCTCATTATGGTATGCAATTATTCCAAAATATGGAAAAATCCGATATCCAAAATACTTCTGGTCCCAAGCATTTTGGATAAGGGATACTCAACCTGTATAATGCACATACAAAGTCTCAGATGAAACACAACAGAACTTGGCATTAGGAAAAGCTGAGGCTGCTTGCATTGGAGCTCTAGTTTTTACACAGCTTCAGACTCAGCCATACAAATGTTGCAAAAATGAGGGGCCAGTCTATGCTAGGAATGTAATTTTGTCACTTTCAGTTTTTTTATTATGCAAAAAAGATGCACATTTTGGATTAAAAAGATGCTCATCAAGATAAAGTATTTTGCGCCACGTGAGCCATAGTATAACATTTGAGCTGTAATTATTCATCAGAACAGCTCTTTTTCACAAGGGCTGTCCCAGCAATAAACATTAATAAATTCAAATGATAATTAAGTATATTGCAATGTGAATCACAGCATTTATATATAAAGGAAATCTCATTGCATTTACAAACCAGTATAAATATGCAACTACTGTATATGACATAAAAATGTAATATTGATACCAGAAGTATTAAACTATTTAATAAGTCCAGTAAAACTGTATGAATTATGAATTTAAATTTAATAAATTGCCTCAAGTATATCTACATCTTCCGCATTTAAGATTTTTTTATGCAATATTTACAAACAGATATGCATAATAAATTTTAGTTATAAAGATATTAGTTGTGTCATAATAGCAAATTCAAAATCAAACAGTACATTACCCAAGAGGGAAATGCAATATCAAACTTAATTGACATCTTAGATCAAAGCTCAGAACGTGAAAGATATCTAGATTTGATTGCTCCAGGCAAACCTCTCAGTGAATTCAGTAATTGTCACTCAAGGGGACTGTTTTTTATGAAACTCTTGTAACATTGGTTTACAGTACTAGTATTTCCTTGTGTCACCAGTAGAAATGTCACTAAATTATTGGTGATTGTGTACAGCAATCAGTATTGCATACTTATACCTATATACATACTATATGGGTGATACTTATAACAACATTTTCAAAACTGTTGGCTTATTCTGTATTTGGGCAAAGACTGTAACTTAATTTATTCCACAAATAATTATTTTCCTTGGCTTTTCATTTATTACACCCGAACAACACCATAAGAAATAATTAATTGGTAATTTCGCTCAATGGGGCTGATTCAGGTACTTAGGTAAGTATCACATAGGAAGCAAAGTACCAATGTTCCATACTTTGGACATTGCTCAATGATCAAGATCTCAATATGGCATTAGCAATCAGGTTCTTGTTATGTAAAGCTTTCTTTCTGTAGCCTGATAAATTGGAGAAGACAGTGCCCATTCAAAAAATACAGGGACTATGGTACCTTACATTCCTTAACAGGATGCAAGAGATACAGTATTTCTAATAGTTCCTGCATTCAGCTTTTGTCAAACAGCAGTGACATTATAATCATATAATTGAGTGGGAAGATTAAATGTATAACAGCAAATGTTACTCTGAAAATAATTATAATATACATTTTGGTTCATTACCTAGAATAGTTAAATTATTGCATGAAATTCAGTAAAACATGTCATTTTTTTCAGTTACAAAATCAATAACCCAATAGGAAGTTCTCTTAAATCCAATCAATTTAGGCCTCAAGCAGTATAGTACAACATGTGTCGCCACATATAGAACACAGGCCTAAGTACATAATATTGTACTGCACAAAATATTGATTTAAACAAGTTAATTATGCAGTCTTTATATATTTCATCCATTGTAGTTTTTATTATAGTCATTTAGCCATAGATTTCTAATTTTTTTAACCTATACAGTACTTTCCAATATAACATTTTCTTCTGTTAGCTTTTCTTTGTTTTCATGTACTACATGTATATGGTAGCTCTATGTTTATGTTAAAAATTACATTCTAAAATTATATTAACAACTTCAAATGGTTTATGTCTCATCGTGTACTTATGAGTAAGTATATTTTATATATTTTTATATAGTAAAGCATAACTGTTATAACCTGTGATGACAATTAAAATAATCTGAATAAAGACTAAAATGGAGCATATAATAAACAAGCCACTTTTCATGTAAGAGCCAGAATTACATGGGATACACTATACCCCTTAAAATGAATCAATGCAGCCACTAAGTCTGAATTCCAAGCAACAAGGTCCATTTTAAATTGTATAGGTCAATCTGTAGTATGCTAACGCTAAGCAACCTGAATATATTTAATCCACAAGAGCATTTCACAGCTACAGTAATTGCATGTATGACAGCAGTTATCTTGTTTTGATTGAATTTATGGACAAGCCGAGATATTATCTGAGAAATGTACTTTCTTGGTGATCATGATTGTTTAGAATTAATACCAATGGTCTTAATTTGGTAATTTTTGACTGTTGGTAGCAGCTATGCCATGCCATAAAACAGTATTATATTACATAGTATGTAATTTAAGAACATATTGGGGGTCATTCCGAGTTGATCGCTAGCTGCCGTTGTTCACAGTGCAGCGATCAGGCTAAAAATGAGCATTTCTGCGCATGCATATGGGCCGCAATGCACACGCTCGTCGTACGGGTACAAAGCCCATTGCGGTTGTGCACAGGTTGTAGCAAAGTTTTCAGTTGCACTGACGGCCGCATGAAGATTGACAGGAAGGGGGAGTTTCTGGGTGTCAACTGACCATTTCCAAGGAAGGTTTGCAAAAAACGCAGGCGTGTCTGAAAAAATGCAGACGTGGCTGGGCGTTCGCTGGGCGGGTATATGATGTCAAATCCGTCACACGAATAGGCTCAAGTGATCGCAAGTGCTGAGTAGGTTCAGAGCTACTCTGGGGGTCATTCCGAGTTGATCGCTCGCTAGCTAGTTTTAGCAGCCGTGCAAACGCTATGCCGTCACCCACTGGGGAGTGTATTTTAGCTTAGCAGAAGTGCGAACGCTTGTGCAGCCGAGCTCTGCATAAAAAGTTTGTGCAGTTTCAGAGTAGCTCTGAACCTACTCAGCGCTTGCGATCACTTCAGCCTATTCGTGTCTGGATTTGACATCGTACAACCGCCCAAAACGAACGCCCAGCCATGCCTGCGTTTTTTTAGACACGCCTGCATTTTTGCAAACCCTCCCTGAAAACAGTCAGTTGGCACCCAGAAACGCCCCCTTCCTGTCAATCTTCTTGCGGCCGTCAGTGCGACTGAAAACTTCACTACAACCTGTGCACAACCACAACGGGCTTTGTACCCGTACGACGCGCGTGTGCATTGCGGCCCATACGCATGCGGATAAATGCCCATTTTTAGCCTGATCGCTGCGCTGCGAACAACAGCAGCTAGCGATCATCTCGGAATGACTCCCTCTGAAACTGCACAAACTTTTTTTGCAGAACTCGGCTGCACAAGCGTTCGCACTTCTGCTAAGCTAAAATACACTCCCCAGTGGTCGATGGCATAGCGTTTGCACGGCTGCTAAAACTAGCTAGCGACAGATCAACTCGGAATGACCCCCATTAAACAGTAAAACAAAATACTGCAAAGTTATACTAACAGATCGATTTACAGTACTTGAACAACCCAAGCTACTTATTTATATTTTGTTGGCTGGAATATCTACACTAATATTAAATTTCAGCTTTACAGAAGTCAAGAGGCTGGTCCATTCTTACAGTGTTCAGACACTTGTGGGATACTCCTCAGAAATGTGACAGCAGTCAATGTGAACAGAATAAATCGGTTATTGAGTAAAATGGACTATTCTGTCAACCAAAGAAAAGAAAGACAGCTAAACGAAATAATAAATAATATATAATATATTGTACTTGAATGTAAATGTTGATGCTGTGTATAAAAGCAATCAAAATAGATCAACTCAAGAAAATATGAAAAAAAATACTGCCTTTTGTTTTCTTCATGTAAAAGACAATAGGTTTATAAATAATTTTAAACACGTTTTTATAGTGCTATTTTAAAGACGTTTGTTTAAAATTTAAAGTATCAAGCTCTTTTTGGCTTTCTAAGATAATTTTTCACATAAATAATGCATGAGTGTTTCATACATTGTTAATACTTTAGCTACAATATTCTTTTCTACTATAAAATATTCTTCTATATTTCAGTCCACTACCATATACTAAACACTGTACTGTAAGTGAAAAAGCTTACTAGTAATACGGTCCATACTGTATATAAGATATGTATTTTGCTTCAATAACTTTCCAGCTGGTGATATTATAAAAGTTACTAGGCAGCAGTGCTGTAACTAGACATTTTAGCATTGTGTGCAAGATAGGGCATCGGCGGCCCCTCCTATGTAAAAAAGGGGCAAAAAATATAGCGGTGTGGCTTCATGGGTAATGGGTGTGGCAACAAAGTAATATCAATTCACATTACAAATTATAGTAGTCTCCATTATTCAAATTACGCCACACAGTAGCACCACTTCACCAGGTACAGCCCCTCTTACACACTACGGCAGATTCCCCTTTTTAAACATTACGGCAGACAGCGTCCCCTTTTTAAACATTACGGCAGACAGCATCTCCTTTTACACATTACGGCAGCCAGTCCCGCTTTTTACACATTACGGCAGACAGCATCTTCTTTTTACACATTACGGCAGACTGCGTCCCCATTTTACACATTACGGCAGACAGCGTCCCCTTTTTACACATTACGGCAGACAGCACCCCCTTTTTACACATTACGGCAGATTGCATCCCCATTTTACACCTTACGGCAGACAGTGTCCCCTTTTTACACATTACGGCAGACAGCGTCCCCTTTTTACACATTACGGCAGACTGCATCCCCTATTTACACATTACGGTAGATAGTCCTCCTTTTTACACATTACGGCAGACTGCATCCCCCTTTTTACACATTACGGCAGATAGTCCTCCTTTTTACACATTACGGCAGACTGCATCCCCCTTTTTACACATTACGGCAGATAGTCCCCCTTTTTACACATTACGGCAGACAGCATCCCCTTTTTTCAAATATCTATTTTACCTACTTGCAAGTTTTTGATCAATAACATCTAGATCTTTTCTTACCAATAAAACATAGTACATATTGGCCCTCATTCTGAGTTTTTCGCTCGCAAGCTGCTTTTAGCAACATTGCACACGCTAAGCCGCCGCCTACTGGGAGTGAATTTTAGCTTAGCAAAATTGCGAACGAAAGATTCTCAAAATTGCGAATAGAAATTTTTAAGCAGTTTCTGAGTAGCTCGATACTTACTCTGCCACTGCGATCAGTTCAGTCAGTTTTGTTCCTGGTTTGACGTCACAAACACACCCAGCGTTCGCCCAGACACTCCCCCGTTTCTCCAGCCACTCCCGCGTTTTTCCCTGAAATGGCAGCGTTTTTTCACACACACCCATAAAACGGCCAGTTTCCGCCCAGAAACACCCACTTCCTGTCAAACACACTTCGATCGCCAGAACGAAGAAAAAACCTCGTAATGCCGTGAGTAAAATACCAAACTTCTTAGCAAATTTACTTGGCGCAGTCGCAGTGCAAACATTGTTCATGCGCAATTAGCGGAAAATCGCTGCAATTCGAAGAAAATTACCAAGCGAACAACTCGGAATGAGGGCCATTATTTTCATGAGAAATGTACCCTTTACTAGTTTTGTTTTCAAATCCCCTTATTTCAATTCTCTAAGAAGCATGATCAATTTTAAACCCATTACTTGGCACCAGTGACAACACATTAGTACTGTATGGTGTTAGAGTTATTTAAAAAATACAGTATGCAGAGAGTTTAAAAGAACCGATTGTTCAATCAATCATAAAAATGTTACAGTAAATTGCAATTAATTTTTACCCCAATATTATTTCTGTAGAACAATGTGCAATTCTAAAGGGATAAATAATATCTACAA
Organism: Pseudophryne corroboree; assembly: GCF_028390025.1. NCBI lineage: Eukaryota > Metazoa > Chordata > Amphibia > Anura > Myobatrachidae > Pseudophryne > Pseudophryne corroboree. Next base: position 763,636,533 of record NC_086444.1, on the reverse strand, counting down.
ATCAGACTGGGAACAGTGATTATTAGGAAATCATTATAATGATTAAGCAGTAGGAAACAAATTGAGTGCTATTCAAAATAATGTTAAAATGCCAAGGTCACATTTTGTGATTGGATCCTGCTGATAAATGCTACGTTAGAAATGTGTTGTGCTGCAAAAGCAAATATAACACAAAATATTCAATAAATGTCAAAAAGGACAAAACCTGGAACACACCTGTCTGTGAAAGTATTGCAACACTAAACACTAATCAAGGCACAGACAGTAGTTTGCATAGTCACGCCTCCCCAACTGTTGTCATTTCATACACATCCCTCCATCCTGGGCTTTGAAGGAGACAATTTATCAACAACAGGAAGATTCCGGCTTTTAAATGGCCAGAGATGAAAAATTGTGTAGGTGAAAAATGACTTTGTATTCACTCCAGTAAAAAGGAAAGATTATAATTTAAAAAGGTTGCTTATAATAAGTAATTTTCATTGCCATACAAATTGAGTCAGACATATGATTTATCATTCACAATCTCCTAGCCTGTATTAGTATTGGATTTGCTAAAAGATACATTTCATATTCTTATAGAAATCCCTCAATACTTACCCAACAAGCCGTGCACAACTGTAGTTTGTGCAACCTTTGATCTGGGTTTTTAGGGGATTTACCAAGAGTTGGAAGCTTAGGACAGAACTGTAAAAATTACTGTAACAATATTATTTTTACTTAGCACCTATATAACAAGGTGTCTTCTCCTGCTCTTATAATCCTTTTGCCATTACACACCTTTAATAAAGCTACATTTCAGGTGCACTTCCCAAGCTGAACTACCCCAACCATAGAGGACTGTGGGGGATGATTCTGACCTGATTGCAAGTGTTTTTTTGCAGTGCTGCGATCAGGTAGTTGCTGCCTACATGGGGAGAAGGTAGTTGATGTGCAGGGGTGCGAATGCTTGTGCAGAGAGCTGCACAAACAAAAGTTTGTGCAGTCTCTGCACAGCTCAGGACTTACTCAGCCGCTGCGATGATCCGACCAGGAGCTGACGTCAGGAATCTTCCCTCCAAACGGCTGGACACACCTGCGTTTTTCCGGACACTCCCTAGAAACAGTCAGTTGACACCCACAAACGGCTTCTTCCTGTCAATCTTCTTGCGATCACCGGTGTGATCGCTTTCGTAAAATCTGTCGCTGTCCGGCGATGCCTGTCGCCAGTGGCCGACGCACCTGTGCATTGCAGTGCATACGCATGCGCAGTTCAGACCCGATCGCGCCGCTGCACAGTCATGTGATCGGGTCTGAATGACCCTGTGTCCCTATTTTGGACATATTTGGACTCTGATTGTCAGCTGGAATTATTAGTGTGGAGTACCAGTACCTTAAAACCATGCAACGGTGGAAACAATAAACACGGCATGGATTTTTCTGCTAATCCAACCCACACTGTATCCTGCACTGTTTCTGACCCATACTGTATCCAACCTGCACTGTATATGACCATCACTATATCCAACCCACACTGTATCCAACCTGCACTGTAACCTGTATTGTATCTAACCTGTACTGTATCCAACCCACATTATAACCTGCATTGTATCCAACCCACATTATAATCTGCACTGTATCCAACCTTCACCATAACCCGCACTGTATCTGGCCCACACTGAATCTGACCCACACTTTATCTGACCCACACTGTATTTAATCTGCACTATAACCTGCACTGTATCTGACCCACACTGTAACCTGTACTATATCCAACCTGCACAGTGTCCACTGTATGTCCTGCACTGTATCCATCCTGCACTATAACCTGCACTGTATCAAACCCACACTGTATCCAAACTGCGCTGTATGCAACCCGTAGTGTGTGTCCCACACTGTAACCCGCACTATATACAACCTGCATTGTAAGCTGCAATATAATCAACCTGCAGTATATATTACTGGCACTGAATCCGACCAACACTGTGTGTCTCATGCTGTAACCCACTCAATATTTAAATGTGTGCTCAAAATTATTCCACACTGTACCCCACACTGTATGAGTTGGTATGTTTTTTATGGTTGGGGAATTTTGGGAGATCTGCTTAACAAAAAACTGAGTGATTAGGGCTTTACATGGGCACAGAGTTCCAGTTATCAGTGGCCCAGGGTCTCCCTGAGGGAGGCACAGATTGGGCACTTAGAATAGGCATGTGCACATGTGTAGGGGTTATCCATGTCTGCTTTTGCTATTTTACACATGGTTTAAGTTTTTTCTTTGCTGTTTGTTAACTACTACTACTACTACTACTACTACTACTACATTTGAGCAATGATATATCACATATGATTCTTTGTAAATTTTGATGTATTTATTTCTAATGAAAGATACTTGCAAGTTGATTTGTTTGGTTATTGCTAATACATTGCTAATCTGTAAACCATTTTTAACAAAAAACAACTGTTGTGTGTTTGTGCCACTGCTCTGTTGCTTAGTTTAGCCATCTAGATTTTGGCCTACTGTATGTTGGTGAAAAATATTGTAAGCTGTGAGGTGGTCAAAAATGACTGTCAATAACTAGAAATGAATGTTATTGAGGTTAATAATAATGTATGTCTGAAAACAGACCCAAATTACAATTTTAGCTATTATCAAATTTTTTAAACTAAAACAACCAAAACATGTGAGGATGGTTTTGCAAAACCAAAACCAAAATAGGAAGATGAATTCAGATACAAAACCAAAACATGGGGGTCAGCGCACATCTCTAGTTTTTATTGATGTTATAATTTTTTAACCGTGTTTACATTATTGGAGAAGAACTTAAGGTCTGTACACACAGGGCAATAAAACAGACAATATCGCTCATTTTCCCCCTTCTGAGCAATATCATTTGTAATATCACCCATTGTGTATACTAAGGATGATGAAAGGTGCATGGCGTTTATCATCTCCCGCTGTCGGCTGTGCATGTAGCTCAATTTGGACAAAGCTGCATGCACAGGCCGGCCACGTCGTGATGTCATTGAGCAAAAATATTAACTTTATCGCTCAGTGTGTACGCACAATGGGGGTCATTCTGACCCGTTCGCACGCAGCGGTTCTTTGCTGCGGTGCAAACGGATTGGAAATGCGCATGCATGGTGGACACATGGCGCATGTGCAGCGTTTCATGGCAATGACGCTGCCAGTGACAAATGTGATCGCAGCGGCGATCACAAGAAGATGGACAGGCGGGAGGCGTTCCGGGGCAGATACTCACCATTTCCAGACGTTTTCGGGGAGTGGTAAGAAAAATGCAGGCGTGTCCAGGTGAATGGAGGGGGATGTCTGACATCAAAGCCGGGACCTGCATTGCTGGAGCCATCGCACAGGGAAAGTAGGTCTAGGGCTGGTATTGTTTTGTGTGAAACTTTTTTAGCATAGCAGGGCTGTAAAAGCGTTCACAGCCCTGCTATGCTAAAATACACTCCCACATAGGTGGAGATTAGTTGATCGCACCAGCAGCAAAAAGTTGCTTGGTGCGATCAATTTGGAATGAGCGCCAATGTTGGCAGCCTGGTCATAGTGTGTATACAGCTTTACTCCTGTTTTATAACTATGCTACATGAAAAACACAACTCTAGGTGGCATCTAGTCATATATTTATAACTTTCTCTTTGCTTACTGTGCCATTATTGTTTTATATATGTATTAATGCTAACAGCAAGGCAAGGCACCCGTTAAAATCATCACCATTATTTATTTGTTGGAAACAGCTCACAGTATTTGCAAGATAGTGGGAATTTCAAGTACAGTAGTGCTGTATCTAGCGGTCTAGGTGCTCTTGGCAAAATTAAGGACTTCACACGCCCAACAATTAAAAAAAAGTTAAAGTATTTGCTCTAAAAGCATGTTACAACTGAAAAAACGTAGAGGTTGCCTAGCCAGACAAATACATTAAAACACATAACTGCAACTTCTCAAAGTTATGACAATATTTATCTAATATGCTTTACATGCACATTTTTGCACATATCATTTAGCTGATATGTTCAATTAATTAAGATAAATTCACCATTATGCAAAATTAACCAACACAAAACACAATCCTCTACAGGTACTTTGAAATACTAATGATCTGAGGGGCAGTGATGACATAATATTGGGAGTTTGAGGGGCCTATTTGTTAACTTTTATGTTTCAGACTAGATAATTCGAATTTCCTAGAGCAACAATAAGAAATGAAGGTTCAACTAGATCTTTTAAAACACATGCAGGGAATGGGGCACCAGTAAATGAGGTCCCCACTGTCAATTTCCTCAATAATCGGAGGTAGTCTTCCTGCATCTAATTTGCAATGGCTATCTGACTCCTCCCCTATTCAGGATTCCCTAAAAGTATCCTTGCTTGATAGGGCTGCTGCTGCTGTGGGTGAATCTTCAGCACAAAAGTGGACCCAGAAGACTTGTAGTTGCAACCAACAATTGACTGTGAAACAATCCTTTGCAAGAGGAAGCAAGTATGTAGACTGCCATCCAGTTGCACAACAGATCACTGAAGCCATGGCAGCTATGCTAGCCTAGTAATAGATCTGTGTCAAATATCTGCAATCAGTGCATTTATTTTTAGACAGTTAATTGTCCTGTGACCCCGCTACCAAATTCCATCTTGGCTCCATTTTACCAGAATAGCAATTTCATGCCTATACCGAGAGTTTAAAAAAAACAATTCTTGGCCTAGAAAATGCCATTGTACCCACTGTCTACTTAATCATAGATATAAGGGCAAACTATTATTGTGACAGTCCACTTGGTGAGTGTACCTATGGAGCCACGCTCACTGAGCGTGGCTACATGACAGGCAGGGCCGAGCGTCTTGCCTAGGCTCAGCTGCGCCTCGGCCTGCTGTAGAGCGTACACAGAGGCTGCGCATCTATGATGCACGCGCCCTGTTCGCTCCCAGCGGTCCACCTCGCAAGGTGTGCCAGGCACAGACTGAGCCATGATTAGCGTGGCTCCATCTGTATCGCCTTCAGCAGCAGCACCAGCAGCAGTGTATAAGACAAATTTCCAGCTAATTCACAGGCAGGCTACTCTCTGTGGGCTTACTGGTTTCAACTTGGGATGTCAGGAATGTTATAGCAAAGGTGCTAACCCATTAGGATTCAACCTCAGGATTTGTCATTTCCATGACACAACTTATAGGGGCCTTCAAATGTTTGAAAAGTCGGTTGGGAGTCTGTTTTTTCCTATCTAATAGACAGGAAAAAACAGACACCCAACCAACTTTTCAAACATTTGAATCTCCCCCATATTGTGAAAGCATTACAACTGTGTGACTATGAACACTTCCCATGTTTTGCACACACAATTAACTTAGTGGTACAGACTTTTTTTTAAATGACAGGGGTGTGCAGGAGATGCTGTATGTGGCCCAATACATTTCTGGACATTTTCGTCATTCAACAATTGCATGTAGAAGATTGCAATGGCTGCAAGAACAGCCATGTCACCAACTGAAGCAAGAGGTGGTAACCAGGTGTATGCTTCTGAGAATAGAGAAACAGCAAGAAGCCATCCAAACATACAAAGCAAGCCATGACATATGGAGAGGATGGGGAATGAGTCTTAGTTCAGAACAGGAGTGAGGTTTATGTGTGGCATAATTTAAACACATTTGTGGTGCTGGGAGTATTTACACATTATTCTTTCTCATAACATCACCAGCATATCCAACTGACAATTCTATTGTAAAGGCCATCCACAAGTTATTTCAGACCATTGTTGTACAGAATGGAAAAGGGGTTGGTAGCAGCAAAGCACTCCAGAATCTCTTGGCATTTACATGGGAATTGTGGCACACTCCCTTATGACGTGACTACACTCTTTATTCAGCCGGACTTTATCACCTTTACAGATTGCCCTATTTTTAGATGGAGTATGTTATGAGATATGCATACTTCAACTTTGTCTACTCATAGAAAGATATTTAATACAATCTTGTATTGCAGTCAAGTACAAAATATTGTAGTCTGTAATTAAAAAAGTTGCCAACATTTAGAATAAGTTTCAGGGACACGTTGCTGCTGAGTAAGGAAACTGCTCATGTCACACATAATGTTATCTTAATTAATCTTTATGTACTTCAACCCCAATCATGATACGCTTACTCAACTTGTTTACAATGTCAATTTATTCCTCTGCTAAATATTTCCACTTCATCATATATTAACTTTTAAAATTGAGAGTTTAAAAAAGATAGCTATAACTGTATCAAATTCACAGAGCAATGTGTTTTATTTACTGTGAGACTGTACCTTGTATTTAAGAACACTTGTCAAGCATGTATGCAATAAGCTATTTGAATGCTCCTAACTTTTTTTACCAATCACTTTACAGTATATACAGATATAATGGTGTGCATTACACAAAATGCTTCCCCTATCAGACAATAGCTTTTCTTGGACATACTACATTCTAAATATTTTTTATGAATTTTATAAATTAATTTTGGCATACAGATGTCTCCTCACTATTACTGCAGTTGCAACAAACAGCCCTTCTCATCGTGGCAGGTCCTGTGCATCTTGGCTTGCACTTAGAGTTTTTGCACTGGGATATGCATCTTAGGGGTAAATGCATCACAACGGCACAGATCATGCCGCTTTAACACTTCCTGCTTTACTTCATTACGGAGGCGAAGCAGGAAGGGGCATCGACAAGATGTATAAACATCTTATCTGCCAAAGTGGTGGAACAACCGCTCCCCCTTCTGGCAATGTTCCCATGAGCACACAGTGCATCAGCTTAGCCCGGCCAGCTCCTCTGTGCATGCACAGTATATCGCTACTCACATGAGATCCCCTGCGCAGTCCAGAGCTAACACCCACTACAGCCAGGGACAGATCTGTCCCTGCTGTGGAGATAGGGCATCGCCAGCTGCAGCTGTCGAAATCAACACCTCCAGGTGTCGGAACAGTCATCGATGCTAACCGTTCATATATTGCCCTCTCATACTGGAGTGCTGTTAAATAGCATTGCCGATATGGACAGAGGCGGATAGTGCCCCTGTCACTGTGCCGGCACCGCAGCTGTCTTACATGGAGGCGAAGCGGTGTCAGTGCACATAACATAACATACTGCTTCTCTTCCATATTGGAGTGTAATACATGTACCCCTAGTCACACAAAGAAAACAAAGTACCTTGTTCAACTTCAGTTTAAAAAAAAACTGCAACTGCTAGCACTCATACTGGGGGCCGACCAGCACAGGGCAAGGCCACCCAGCATGTGAAGGGCTGCCCCGCATATGTAGGTGCATCTGCGCCATCTTTCCCTCGTAGCGGCCACGTGTGATGTCCCGAAAAAATGGCCAGCATATTCATTGCCATGCCCCCGCAATGCTTCATCGCCTCACCCAAATGCCCCTGTCTGTCAATAAGGCAGAGGCGTTCACATCACTGCAATGCAATTGCATCTCCAGGCCACGCACATGCACAACAGGCACAGCTCATGCACACTGGCCTAGTAATCAGCAAAATGTGATTGCATCACAGTAGCGGTTGAAGCTGAATAAGGCCCAAAGATCAGTGTTTTGTTGCATGTGATGGTGCAAATAAGATGCAAATGAAAATAAAAAAGTTGGTACCCTACACTGCTCGTGCCAGGCGTCTCACGCCGCATTGAGGCTTGGTGTTAGAGGAGACATCTGTATTAGTAGCAATGATTTTTATTTTTGCTCGATAAGGCAATAAGATGTACAAGAAAGATGAAACATGTACCGCTTAGATACAAATGATTATCAAATAGCTATAACAAGACAATGACAATATTTTAAAATTAAATATTATATCCTGCAGAAAGATTAAGCTAACCTGTGATATTTAATTATCAAGAGATCATTTTTTTATTTTTTTATTCCCTGCTGTTTATTTTTACCATTATAATGAAAATGCATTTGTGCACTGAACGGTTACATCTTATTCTTCCCAAAACAAAAAAGCCAATTAATTTAATCTCTGAGGCATTTAGTGGTTTTGAGCAAAATGAGATCCAGCTCCCAAACTGTTTTAGGCTCTTTCAAAAGAATCCTTCAAATCTGAAATATTAAGATGTGATCTAAGGTGGAAATTGTGTGGCAGGAAATTAAACACTCCTGGATTTCTGCCAGGTGCTCTATGAATGTAGAAGAAGCACAAGTATATCCTTTATTGAATGATCTTGATATAAAGGAGTGCACTCTAGCACCATTTCATGTTCTTTTACTGTGAAGCCAGGGTAAGATGGCTGCTGCAACCTCACTGCACTTGCGTGACCATGCCCCTATGCCATCTTAAATTGTGTGTGACTCCATTTACTGCAACAGCATATAGCACATGTTCCTCCAGGGAAGTATTATTACCTTTCACTATTTGTCTTTCTGCTTCTGCTATTTCTGGTAACATTACCACAGTTATAATAAACAATCCCCCAAACCTGTTTAAGGAAAAACGTTTTGGCCTCAGCTTAATGTAATGTCCTGCTGGTATCTATTGTTGTACAACAATAGGACATAACATCAGGTTATGTTCCAAAGCACCACAGGCACTCATCTGCCCTGAGTGTTAAGAATTTAGCAAACCCTGCATTTGAAGCAGACTGCAGCATCTCAAATGAGAAAGACTGTGGAAGACTACAAATAATCAATGTGACAATCCTAACCCTGATGAAGTAGGCATAAGTCTGGAGCAACATGTTTACTCCATAGTTCTTGCAAAAGTGTCAGCATATGACATGTAGATAGCCCTACAGATATCATACAAAAACTGAGGTCTCATAATGAGGATACATTTGAGGCATACGGTACCATTGTTGAGAGAATACAGAATAAAGATAGATTGATAGAATTATATGTATGTCCCAGCAACTTACACATATGGAAGTTCAAGTTGTTGAGGAGGAGGGTCGCAATGCAATGCTACAGTTGTAATCAAAAATGGTTCATATCACTGACCATGTGTGATCCTCTAAAGATCAGAGGGGTTGGAGACATTGTCCTTACAGCAAAGATAAGTAATGAGAACATAGTCACTGATATTCAAGATGTATTATACTGTACGTACCAGATACTGGGACACACTTCATTGCCATATGTGTCCTAGAGCAAAAAGGTTTCAAGGACAAGTTTGCAGAGGGCAAATGTATTCTCCAGAATAGAAGAGGCACTGTAAAAGCAACAGCAACCTGATGCCATAAGCTGTATGTGCTAAACAAAGAGGAGTGTTGTGCAATGATGGCTTCTGATTCACAATAAATGGAACTCAAGCACAGGCGGTTAGGCCACCTTGTGTATGATAAAATCCAGAATCTCCTTGATGGTATGATAGCAGGAATGACTGGGGGTGACACAGAGAGATTGACATGGAATAGCTGTATAATGGGTAACCAGTTGCCCATTTCCAAAAGCAGCTACCAGAGCTGAAGCTCCTCTAATACTACTACATACAGATGTGTGTGGTCCAATACAAAAAAGTCTATAAATGAGTACAAATACTTTCTGACATTCATAGATGATTTCACAAGAATGATACATTTACTTCATTAAAGCAAAAGGCCAAATAATACAGAAGATAGCATTGCATATTACAAGATATCAGTAGATGCGCAACCTGGTTAGAAGTAGATATTTGCGCAAACCCTTGTGTTTTGGTTTTGGATTTGTATTAACTTTGTGTATTGGTTTTGGTTTGGCCAAAAGAGCCCTCATGTGTGTTGGTTTTGGATCTGTATTTTTTTTTTAAAAATGATAAAAACAGTTAAAATCACATTATGTGGTCTTTTTTTGTTCCCACAGTATTATTAACCTCAATAACATTCATTTCCAGTCATTCCCAGTCAATTTTGACCACATCACATCCAGTTTAGGCCTAAAGGTTGCACTGAGCTAGCTGGCTGAATAAGCTAAGCAAAAGCAGTGGGCAGCACAAACACGTGGCACTTCAAATATGGCACATCTAGGAAACAGAGTGGCTCTGCAGTGGCAGACAGGATGGCAGTTTATAAACAATATGTCCCAATAAATAACTAAACAAGAATGTTTTCATTAATCAAGAACTAGCTCAGACCAGAGGAAAGTATAGGGAAATGGAGGTGGTGTATAGTGGAAGGCAAGTAAAAGAATGATCGATCGATTGATTGATTATTTAAAAAAAACAAAAACATTGAGATGTGGACTATAGCAACCTGCTCATGGACAAAAAATATTCAACTAAAAAGCAGAAGGCACTAAAAACATATTAAGTGCATTAACCACACTTCCCTTATGTTCTGTTAGAGAGAGGTAATCGTCTTCAATCTAAACAGCGAAATTCACATAAAAAAGAAAACGCAGCAAGCCCTCATATACTGTAATACAGCTTTGTAAAATGTGTCACTAAGCAACACCTTGTGGGGTATACAGATGTGTTTACTCACATCTAGTCTCCCTCCACATTAAACAGCCTTTTTAGTCATGCCATGCTGTGGCGTGACTTGGAAGCGCTGAGCATCTTTTTGTGTTACTTTTTCCATAAAAATTTGTATTTTTTTTGCAAAATGATGTGAATAGGATGCACAGGCAGCTTTTGCTGATTAAACTGATATGCAGCATGCCTATATTCTGTGTGCAACCACAGTTGTATCTGCATACGAAATGGTATGCTACAGTTTTTTCTCTTCTTTTTTATATGCAAATTTTGCTATTGAGAATGAAGAGGATGACCTCACTCTAGAAAAATCTAAGAAAAATGTGATAAATGTATATGATTTGTTTTTAACACCTTCTTCATTTTATTTAGTAGCTTTGTCCATGCACATGTAATTGAAACACTTAGGGGTATATTCAATTAAGGTCGAAACTGCTGTCTTGTCGAAAAAAAGACGTCAGTTTTCGACTTATTCAGGTCAGAAGGGGTTCCGACCTATTCAGTCCCGAGCATTTTTATTCGACAAGTCTGGGAATTCGACTTGTCGAATAGTATGTGAATCGGCGTTATAGCTGCCAATTCGCGTACTTCTGCAGTAAACGGGGCCAAATTCGACAGGTTTTGGCCCTATTCTGACCATCTCAGTTCGACTTTAAAAAAAAAAGAGGAGAGGGGGGAGAGCCGCGTCCAGACGGGGGAGAGCAGGGGGGAGACAGAGGATAGCAGTGCTACAGCACAGCTCTGCAGGAGGATGTGTAATAGCCACCGCTCATAGCAGCATCCACCTGGCTCCAGCTGCTGTGAGGTCTGGCGGCTATTACACGTCCTCCTGCAGTGCTGATCTCCCCCGTCTACCCGCGGCTCTCCCCGTCTGCCCGCGGCTCTCCCCGTCTGCCCGCGGCTCTCCCCCCTCTCACCTCAATCCGACTTTTTTAAAGACGAATTGAGATGGGCTTTGAATAGCCCTTGTTGGATCCATTCCGACAAATGCATATCGGAATGGATCCGACCCTAATTGAATATACCCCTAAGTGTGGTCCCGTTATTCTATTGATGTAATAAGGCTGCTTACTGCCCAAACAAGGAAGCAAATTAGAAATGGAAAGACCATCTCCACAATGCCCCCCAAAACACAGCCCATTATAAAAAGAAATATGGTGTAAAATGGAATTGTCCTTGGGCCCTTCCACCCACTTTTATGAAGGGCATGCACAGTTTAACACACCAAGCACTACAGCGACAGGGCCTATTACTTTTGTGGCTGAAGTGCTTGTTCTGTTTGGGCCCTCACAAACCAAGTTTTTGGAAGGACTACCTCTGATCATTAATGAGGAGGTTGATGATGAGGGTATTAATTACAACAAATTATCATTTTGTAAAATACATTTCATGAGCTCACCACAAGTCTTGTAACATGGATGAGGTGCAAAGATCGGTAATGTCTCTACCTCTACTAACTTTGGCCTCACAAATGGAGCAGCTGTCTACAGAAATGCCAGGATTTGAGTAAAAATAATTTCACACACAATAAGTAGCTTTTGTGGTCTTATGGCCAGGCATTACTATGGCCTTATTTTAATCATGGGCACAAATTGCTGCAACTGGCAGCTGACTTACACAAAGAACATTATCAACATCCTCAGCAGAATCATATATATACACAAATATCCCTCTTATCTTGTTCCACTTCCACAATAGCATCCTCAATTTCTAGTATGTCCTCATGATCTCTAGCTTTACTTGTACTGCTCATTCCCACATTTGCAGGTAGGGCAGACATGGTGGCAGAGAAGGCAAAGGAGGCTCTCTAGAAGTATAGTCTGAGAAATGTCAGATCCACATATAGGGGAGATTCAGACCGGATTGCCTGGACTGCTAAAATTGCTGTCCTGCATTCAGATAGTAACTGCCAAAGGGGAGTGTATATTCGCAGTGCATGTTGCAATCACATGTTTATGCTGAGCTGCTAAAAATCCCTCAGTCAGCAGACAGCTGCATATCCATTCGCACCTCACTCACCATTGAATTATTTTTGTACTGTGTGCAGTCTGTGCAGCCCAGGACTTAACTCCTCCAGTGCAATGAGAACAGGCTGGACGCGTCCAGAGCTGATGTCACACACCCTCCCTGAAAACACTTGGGAATGCTTGTGTTTGCCCTGACACTCCCAGAAAATGGCCAGTTACCACCCACAAACTGCCTCTTCCTATCAATCACCTTTTGAATGTCTGTGTGATTTAAATTTTCGCACCATCCTGACGCTGTCCGGCAATTCCTGTTTTTGTTTGTTGACTCGCGTACGCATTGCAGTACATATGAATGAGCACTCTATTACTGATTGCACGCTGTGTGAAACTGCACAGCAGCGATCAGGTCTGAATCACACCCAGGGCCGGTTCTAGGGGCTCTGTGCGCCCCGGGCGACAATAGGGGGCGTGGCTTCGTACAGGGGGCATGGTCATTTACGCCCCCTGTACAGACTGAAATGATGTGCGGTGCGCGATGACGTCATCGCGCACCGCACCGCAAAGGTCCTCTCCACGAAGGGAAACTAGACGCGTAGCATCTAGTTCCCTTCGTGGAGAGGACCTTTGCTGTGCGGTGCGCGATGACGTCATCGCGCACTGCACAGTAAAGGACCTGTCCACAAAGGGAAACTAGACGCGTACGCGTCTAGTTTGTCTTCACAGCGGCCAGCGGCAGCGGGGGGCACAGCAGCAGCGGATCTTGCCCTGGTGCGGCGCCCTCCGGATGGCGCCCTGCGCCCTATGGGAGGTGGCGCCCTGGGTAAAAGTCCTGCTTGCCCGTGGCAAGATCCGCTACTGATCACACCCTTGGGTATATTTACTAAGATACGTAATTGTCGGGATTTGGAGGGAGATTAAACACGAATGACATTGAATGTGTGAATTTGCAACTTTTGGGGGGGGGGTTTACGCCTCATTTACTATGCTGTCGTATTCTGCATTTTTGTGTTTTCCAATGTCGATGTCATTTGTAATGTCAGGCAGTGTTTTACGGGAGTGATTAGTAAAACACTGCCGGACTTAACACAATGAATCCCAGCCAGATCTGTGAGATCCGTGCAGGGCTTCATTGTGTACCTTAAAAGAAGTATATAAAGTGTTAAAAATCTGAATTTTTTTTACATGGAGTCCCCCACGTAAGCATAACCAGCCTTGGGCTCTTTGAGCCGGTCCTGGTTGTAAAAATATGGGGGAAAAATTGACTGGGGTTCCCCCATATTTTAACAACCAGCACCGGGCTCTGCGCCTGGTCCTGGTGCAAAAAATATGGGGGACAAAAAACGTAGGTTTCCCCTATATTTTTAACACCAGCACCGGGCTCCACAAGTCAGAGAGATAATGCCACAGCCAGGGGACACTGTTATATTGGTCCCTGCGGCCCTGGCATTAAATCACCAACTAGTCACCCCTGGCTAGGGTACCCTGGAGGAGTGGGGACCCCTTAAATCAAGGGGTTCCCCACTGCAGCCACCCAAGGACCAGGGGTGAAGCCCGAGGCTGTTCCCTCCATCTGTGGGCGGTGGATGGAAGGCTGATAGCATTTTGTGTAAAAAAGAATATTGTTTTTTGTAGCAGAACTACAAGTCACATAAAGCCTCCCCGCAAGCTGGTACTTGGAGAACCACAAGTACCAGCATGCAGGGCGGAAACAATCCTGCTGGTACCTGTGGTTCTACTACAAAAAAATTCCCAAATAAAAACAAAACACAGACACCGTGAAAGTTAAATTTTAATGAACATACATGCACACTTACATTCATACATACTTACCTATGTTGACACGAAGCACTCGGTCCCCATGTCCAGTAGAATCCAGGGGTACCTGTAAATAAAGTTATACTTACACAGAATCTGGGGTAGATCGGTCCTCTTCTTAAAAGTTATAATTCACGTACTTGGTAAAATAAAAAAACGAAAAACCCGGTCCACGCACTGAATGGGGTCCCATGTTTACACATGGAACCCCTTTCCCCGACTGGCGGCCCCCCCCCCCCCGTGACTGCTGTCAAAGAGGATCCCTTCAGCTAATCAGGGAGCACCAGGTCATGGCACTCTCCTTATTGGCTGTGCGCTCCTGCCCTGTCAATCAGGAGGAGCACACTGTGGATACAATGTAGCGCAGCAGCGCTACATTATATCCAATGGTGGGAATTTTGCGGTCTGCGGTAGACCGCAAGGTTAAGTGGAGTCAGTCTTGTGGTTGGCCCCACTTATCCTCGCGGTCTACCGCAAAGTTCCCACCATTGGATATAATGTAGCGCCGCTGCGCTACATTGTATCCAGAGTGCGCCGCCTGACTGACAGTTCAGGCGTGCACAGCCAATCAGGAGAGTGCCATGACATGGCGCTCCCTGATTGGCTGAAGGGACCCTCTTTGACAGGAGTCACGGGGTCCCAACATTCGGGGAAAGGGGTTCCATGTGTAGACATGGGACCCCTTTCAGTGCGTGGACCGGGTATTTCGTTTTTTTATTTTGCCAAGTACGTGGATTCTAACTTTTAAGAAGTATGTTGATTAAACTTTTACTTTCACGGTGTCTGTGTTTTGTTTTTATTTGGGTATTTTTTTGTAGTAGAACTACAGGTACCAGCGGGCCCGTTTCCCCCCCGCATGCTGGTACTTGTGGTTCTCCAAGTACCAGCTTGCTTGGACTTGCAGTTCTGCTACAAAAAAACAATATTCTTTTTTTACACAAAAGGCTATCAACCTCCCATCCACTGCCCATGGATGGGGGGACAGCCTCAGGCTTCACCCCTGGTCCTTGGGTAGCTGGACGGGTGGGACCCCTTGATTTAAGGGGTCCCCACTCCTCCAGGGTACCCCGGCCAGGGGTGACTAGTTGGTTATTTAATGCCAAGGCTGCAGGGACCAATATAACAGTGTCCCCTGGCTGTGGCATTATCTCTCTGACTTGTGGAGCCCGGTGCTGGTGTTAAAAATACGGGGGACCCCTACGTTTTTTGCCCCCCGTATTTTTTGCACCAGGACCAGGCGCAGAGCCCGGTGCTGGTTGTTAAAATATGAAGGAACCCCAGTAATTTTTTCCCCTGTATTTTTACAACCAGGACCGGCTCAAAGAGCCCGAGGCTGGTTATGCTTAGGAGAGGGACCCCACGCAAATTTTTCTTCTGTTTTTTCACTCTTTCAAACCCCTACCCACTGATAAACATGTACGGATCTCACTGATCCGTGCATGCCTAACAAAATACGGTAAAAAAAAAAAGCAGATCTATTTGAAAACTGCTTTTTTTTACGATTTGTATTTTTTCATGGCAGTGTTGGCTATTGCTGGCAGTGATTGTGAATACGAATTTTTAGTAAATTACCGAGTTGTATAAAATAACAGACGTACAGTATTTGACCGATGGTGTATTCATTCATATTTTTTTTCTTTGCCTTCAAAAAAAATACGAATGCCCTCATCACTGCCGAGATTTGAGTTTAGTAAATTCCCGAGATGACACTTTGAAGAAAAAACTCAAAATCGGTCAAAATCGGGAGCTTAGTAAATTTACCCCCTTAGTTAACATGGACACTCCTAGATTCTCCTCAGGGATTTGTGAACAGACAGTTTGTTCTTCAGCCATAGTGTTCTTTTTTTGCACTAATTTGCTTGATTTTAATGTGACACCTCTATCCTTTTTTTTAAACAGTGTGAAAGATTTGTTTTCATGTGCCCTTTCCTAAACTTTCTCCACACAATACCACCTTTATTAGATGCTGTAGCCTATAATGACTGGCAGCAGTCACAGCACTAGTACTTGGTTAAAATTCATAATCTTCTTCAGACTAATCATGATCCACATGTGAAACCAGTATTTATTTAGTTGACTTTTTTTAGAAAATGACAACTCATACTGCAGAATCACAGTGCTTATATTTATGTGAAGTGGATGCAGTGGGCTATAGCACACAGACATGGTACAAAAAAACAACTATAGTATTTATTTAGATTTTTTTTTAAAAATAACTCACACTGTGGACTCACAGTGCTTATATTTATGTGAATGCAGTGGGGTATGTCCTGCAGAGTCACAGTGCTTATAATATTTATATAATATTTATACGAATGCAGTGGGGTACAGCCTCAGCATAACAATGCTTATATAATTTATTCATCATTTTATTCCCACTCTATGGGTGTAGTGGACACCCACGATTGGGAATAGCCCTCAGGTCCCTGCCGGCATTATGTCAGCCAATATCCCAGGGTCTATATGCTGACCACTGGTATCCCGACTACCGGGGTCATAACTATATTCCCCTACAGCATACACCTGTTGTACAAAAATATATTAGCTGTGGGCTGCAGGTAGTGACAAAAAACCACCAGTGTGCTGTGCACCAAGGATTAATGCTGCCCTATATGGAGCTCTTGGCTGCAGCTGAACTGCAGGCAGTGACAAAAAAATACAACACCAGTGTGACACTTAGAGTTATACAGCAGCACCAGTGTGACACACTTAGACAATAGATGTAACTTCCAAGTTCCTTCACTATAAAAAAAATAATTAACAATGACTTGATATCTGCCTGTACTGTATGTAGCTCAGACAATATTAGCACTAAGGTGACTAGAGTGGACAGATAGGTCTGCTCAGCACTGGAGTGTATGGATAGATAGTTCAGCACAGCAGCACTGGAGTGGATGGACAGATTGGTCAGCTCAGCACTGGAGTGGATGTACAAATAGCCCAGCCCAGTACTGGAGTGGATGGACAGATAGTTCAGCGCAGCAGCACTGGAGTGGATGGACAGATAGTTCAGCTCAGCAGCACTAAAGTGGGTGGGTGGATGGATAGGTCAGCTCAGCAGCACTGGAGTGGATGGACAGATAATTCGGCTCAGCAGCATTGGAGTGGATGGACAGAAAGTTCAGCTCAGCAGCACTGGAGTGGGTGGATGGATAGGTCAGCTCAGCAGCACTGGAGTAAATTGACAGATAGTTTAGCTCAGCAGTACTGGAGTGGATGGACAGATAGTTCTGCTCAGCAGCACTGGAGTGGATGGATGGATAAGTTAGCTCAGTACTGAATGGATGGCTAGCTAGTTCAGCCCAGCACTGGAGTGGATGGACAGATAGTTCAGCTTAGCAGCACTAGAGTGGGTGGATGGATAGGTCAGCTCAGCAGCACTGGAGTGGATGGACAGATAATTCAGCTCAGCAGCATTGGAGTAGATGGACAGATAGTTCAGCTCAGCAGCACTGGAGTCGGTGTATGGATAGTTCAGCTCTGCAGCACTGGAGTGGACGGACAGATAGTTTAGCTCAGCAGTACTGGAGTGGATGGACAGATAGTTCTACTCAGCAGCACTGGAGTGGATGGATGGATAAGTCAGCTCAGTACTGAATGGATGGCTAGATAGTTCAGCCCAGTACTGGAGTGGATGGACAGATAGGCCAGCTTAGCACTGGAGTGGACACATTGTTCAGATAACTGGAGTGTAGTCAGCACAGACAGCAGCAGCACTTGAGTGGATGGACAGATTATTTATTTATTATTTATTTATTACCAGTCATTTATATAGCGCACACATATTCCGCAGCGCTTTACAGAGAATTAGCCATTCACATCAGTCCCTGCCCCAGTGGAGCTTACACTCTATATTCCCTTGAACATGTACACACATTCACACTAGGGTTAATTTTTGTTGGGATCCAATTAACCTACCAGTATATTTTTGGATTGTGGGAGGAAACCGGAGTACCCGGAGGAAACCCACGCAAGTACGGGGAGAATATACAAACTCCACACAGTTAGGGCCATGGTGGGAATCGAACCCATGACCTCAGTGCTGTGAGGCAGTAATGCTAACCATTACACCATCCGTACTGTTCAGATAGTTCAGCTCATCAGCATTGGAGTGGATGGACAGATAGATCAGCTCAGCAGCACTTGCGTGGAAGGACAGATAGTTCAGCTCAGCAGCACTTGAGTGGATGGACAGATAGTTCAGCTCAGCAGCACTAGAGAGGATGGACAGATAGATCAGTTCAGTACTTAAGTGGACACATAGTTCAGCTCACTGGAGTATAGTCAGCACAGACAGCATCACACAGCTCTCCGGCATCTGTTGTGATAGGTACCTGAATCTCACTGCAGGGACTTATATCAAAACCAGCAATATTTCTAAGGAAGTATGTAATTGAGTATCAACTAACAATTGCATACATGCCAGAACAAAGCAATGGTAGTGTGCCAACCAAACAATCGTGGAAATAGCAAAATCCATATTGCACAACGCCAACCAAGCAAAATGTTTTTGGACAGAGGCAGCGTCTACAGTAGTATACCTAAAGAATCATGCACCCACAGTTGCAGTGCAAGACAAGACACCATTAGAGGCTTGGTCTGGAATTAACCCATACATCAATCATCGCACAGTATCTGGATGAAAAGTATAGGCTTGCATACCTAGAAAGATGAAAGCCAGATCCCAAATTGATGGAACGTATCTTACTCAGATTTTTCCAAGAAAGCAATGGATACAGACGCATATAGTCAAGATACGTTACAGATTAAAATAATATGTGACATGCCTATATTCTGTCTGCAAATAAGGCTGAATCTGAGGCATATGAAATGCTATGTCACAGTGCTGTTTCAAGAAAAAAAAGGCACCCAGCGATTTTAAGCATGCTCACAAGTAGCTGTGACTAGAAGGGCTGTTTAATCTGACTGCAGCAACGATGAAGTAGAACAAATCTGTATCTTCCAAGAAACAATACCACCTAATATAAAGCTGAAACAAAAACTACAGTACAACAGATCTGCCAGCAGCAGAAAGTATGTCTGAAATAGAAGCTGACAGTACAAATGTCCAAGCCCAACAACTAACAAAAAGTTATGTCAACAACAATGGGAAGCCATCAAATAGATATTCTGAAGAATTTGCAAACATCACATTCTATGAACTGCAAAATACTCAAGAAGCAAATTAAAGCAATGACTTGGAAGAATGAAAATTAGCTATAGACAAAGAGATGGCACCCTTAAATGACAACGACACATATTGTAGACTTTAGTAAATAGACAAATTCATAGAAAAAAGGCAAGAACAAGTGGTTCTTCTGTAAAAAGCTGAATGCATGTAACAAAGCCCGTCTGGTTGCAATAGATATATACAGATGTCTGGGACTAATTTCAGTGAGATCTTTTCTCCAGTAGCGAGGTACAGTACATTATGTTTAGTCACTGCCATATCTGTCATGCATGACTAATTGCTATACCAACTAGACTTTAACTCACCTTTCGTAAATGGAGAATAGCTATTAGAAGTTTACATGGAACCCCCTGAACACTGCTGTGAGGATTTGTTTACTAAAGAAAGCATTGTATGTCTTGAGCAAAGGTGTCATTGTTGGTACATTAAGCAAGATGCAGTACTACTTGAAATGGACTTTATACATTCAAAGACTGATCATTGTATCTACAAAACATACAAAAAGTAGAAACTGTTCATCATTGCAGTGTATGGAGATATCTATTACTAGCAGGCTAAAGCAGCACACTACAATTATCAAGCAGCCATGACAGCAGAAATTTAGGCCCAACAAATCATCCGTTAGGCCTAAAATCTCTCAAAGCTTAGAGGCAGGAACAATCACCATAGATCAGCAAATATACATTAAATACTTGAAAGTTATAAGATGTCTGATGCAAAATCAATGTATACTTCCTTTGACAAAGGCGCTAAACTAACCAAAGCTATGTTTGATTCAAGGGAAGCAAAGTTAGAGGTTATAAAATGAGAAATGTACTCAAAGAACTATTGGAAGTTTAATATATGCCAGTGTAGTGACCCGTCCTGACATCACACATTC
Organism: Pseudophryne corroboree; assembly: GCF_028390025.1. Lineage (NCBI taxonomy): Eukaryota > Metazoa > Chordata > Amphibia > Anura > Myobatrachidae > Pseudophryne > Pseudophryne corroboree. Next base: position 763,616,281 of record NC_086444.1, on the reverse strand, counting down.
TATGAGCTGGGTGACACAAATTTTCTATAAACATTGGACAGCAGTTAAACGAATCTTCAGATGCCTGAAAGGTTCATCTTCCTAAAAGCTAACATGTAAAAAATCTGTGAATTTCATTCTAAAGTTAGAAATGAGCAGGTCCTGTACTCTGAGAACCGGACCCACCGGAACTTCATGATTCGAGTCTGGCTCTGGGATTCCCATCAGACTCGGATCCCAATATGAGGCAAAACATCATCATCCTGCTGTTAGTTTCTCGCAGGTTTCGGATTCTATAAAGGTCCCCAGTGATCGGTGCCATCTTCACTCCGGCTGTGTCGAGTGCACTGAATGGATGTGTCTATCTCAGTACTGTGTTGTCTGGCGTGGGACGGGTGCTCTGTCTGCTGTATCAGTTCAGGGGTGCCCTGTCTGCTGTATCATTCCATGAGTGCTCTGTCTGCTGTATCAGTCCAGGTGTGCTCTTCTGCTGTATCTAAAAGGGGTGATCTGTCCATCCATCCAGGGGCCCCGCCCGCCCCAGTGTAAAATTAAAATAATAAAAGCTAAAAACAAAAATCCTAAAAATATAATTAGAAAAAATATTTTTTTTTGTGCTGTGCCACTGCTGATCAGGTTGCAGTATATGATTATTTCATATTCATACACATATTGTGCGATACTGTTGGTGAAGGTCAACCGCAGTGTTCGATCACTATTTCTGATGCACACATGTATTGTGTGATGCTTTGGGTGAAGGTGGTATCACAGTAATATATTTTATTTCCTAATCATACACGTATTGTGCGACACTGTTGGTAAAATTAAACCACAGTGTTTAATTACTATTCCTAGTTTGTGGGAGGGCCCAAGAACAATTCCATCTTGCACCTCTTTTCTTTGCATTATGTGCTATTTGGAACATTGCTGACTGTCTACTTGTGAAGACGACAAACATTTCTATAGTTTATTAAACTGCCACCCTGTCTTACACTGCAGTGCCATTCTGTTTCCTAGATGTGCATTGTTGGAAGTTTAACTGCCACTTGTTTGTGCTGCTCACTGCTGTCGCTTAGCTTAGTCATCCAGCTACCTCAGTGCAACCTTTTGGCCTAAACTGGATGAAAACAATATTGTGAGCTGTGAGGTGGTCAAAATTGACTGGAAATGAGTGGAAATTAATGTTATTGAGATTAATAAAACTGTAGGAATACAAACAGGTGCACGTTATGTGATTTGTTTTGTATGGAAATGATACCCCCTTTCTTATTGACATTATTAATTAAAAACTAAGTTTTACACTTAATAGTGGGTTTGTGCCCACAGCAAGAGAATACTTTTCTTTCCTCCATTACTACCATTTTTTAGGATATGTTTGTGTATTGTGTTTTACAAGAGGTTACATATATCGTAAGTGGCCACAAGAAACCTTATTTAAAATGCATGTAGCCATAGGAATCACTGTGCCTTATAACCAATGCAGGGAGATGGCACTGATGACCCCATTGAATGTATGCATCTCTGATTTATTTTTCCCCCCCAAGAATGTAACAGCTACATAATGGGGGAAGGTGTAATCAGGGAGATTGCTGGTCTATTCATGGTGTCAGGGAGTCTGCTACTATTTCAGGTAGTCTCCTGCAGAATTTGTGAGGGTAGGCTACAATGATTTCTGGTAACATTACTGCTTGCAGTAACAAAGAAAAAGAGAAAAAGAAGACTCTTTTTTGTTAGAGTCTTCTTTTTCTCTTTTTCTTTGTTACTGTAAGCAATATATGACTCTAGTGAGCACCACCAACAGAGAGATTCTGACCTTTTCCATTCTTGGAGTGTATTCTGTCAAATATTGGTTTCTTTAAACTATCAATCCTATTTATTTATATAAGGGTCAGTGTGGAACTTCTCTTTGTTTCCAAAAATTACTGCTTACCCTGCTCTATAGCCTGATACCTCTTACTAAGGACTGTTATTTTATTCAATAAACTTCAAAACTTGCTTAAGAAAATGACCTCAACACAATTTCACAGTGTGCTGGTGCTTACACCAATTCCACATATCAACAGTTCTGAATATGGCTGCATGCCTTACAAGCAGTGGTACCACCACCTCCCTACCTCTGGTTGGATCAGGTATTGACTGTTCTTTTGTCTAAAATCATTTTATTTGTGCACAAAAAGGTCAAATTTGCCATAGAGATCAATAAACTTTATAATGAGCAAAAGGATCAAAAGGGTCATTGTATAACTAAATAATCTCCACTACATCCTCTGTCATCTTGTGTAACAAATATTGTCTTGGAAGATATAGAAATATGTTACACCATTAAAACCATTTTAAATAACTTTATTTTTGAAATTAAAAATGGAATTACTATGCTTGTATTTATAATTATTAAACAGAGCATGCTGTTTATTTAGAAACCATTTTTTACGTTATAAAACAGATAGACACATTTGACAATCTACTAATGAGATTACACTTGATTTGAATTTACAATATCTAATCATTAATTTGATGTTTGTTTCTGCTATGAACCATAAGTTATAAGAAGACAAAACAATTTATGATTTGCAATTATATACAAAAATGGCAACCTTAGCACAAGGTTAATAAAATGTCATGCAATAAAATGTTCTTTAAGATGATGTAAAGAAAACACAATCCATTTAATATAGAAGTAGAAAACGATCAGTGTAGAATTAGATTCATAACTAGTAGACTTTAGTAGGGGTGGATTGATGAAACATTTCTGTAAGCAACCCTAAATGGGGGCAGAGTCAGGATGTTTATGCTGCTATACTTTTTAATTTACTTTTATTTGGCTGGCTGTGGTTGCGGGGATCCTCCTGGATAGCAGGTTATTCAGGTGCTGCTTTATGATGGGGATGGGAAGATAAAGGGAGCTGGCACCCACCAGGATAGGCACACCGCTAACTTCTTCAATAATTACAGCAGGCACATGTCAATTTGGATTGTGGCAGCTGGTGAGTATGGTGGGTAACTAAGGATCCGGATGTACCAATCACCCTGTGGCCTTCCCCTCTTTTCCCACAGCCAGTCCAGACAGAGGGCCTGTTTCAGACCTGATCACTGCTGTGCGTTTTTACACAGTGGGTGATCAGGCATTAACGTTGGCTAACTATAATAGTGCATCGCCGGGGGCAGATATAACATGTGCAGAGAGAGTTAGATTTGGGTGGGTTAAATTGTTTCTGTGCAGGGTAAATACTGGCTGCTTTATTTTTACACTGCAATTTAGATTTCAGTTTGAACACACCCCACCCAAATCTAACTCTCTCTGCACATGTTATATCTGCCCCCCCCACCCCTCCTGCAGTGCACATGGTTTTGCCCAACTGCTAACAAAAGTGCTGCTACGATCAGGTCCATAGTCTGCACACACTGGTAAAAACCATTCACTGGTGAGTGAGGTGCGAAGCGATTTGCAGCTGTCCGCTGACTAAGGGAGTTTTTTGCAGCTCGCCGTACACATGCAATCACACACTTGCACAGCAAATATACACTCCCCTTGGGCGGCGACTATCTAATCGCAGGGCTACAATTTTAGCTGCCTAGCAATGAGGTCTGAATCACCCCCAGGGTTAAAAACTGATCCTTCACTGGCTTAAATACAGCAGGAGCAGCCCAATCACTGGACACAGCAATGGTGGCAGACTCCGCAGCACTGAGAACCCTCCTGCCTTGAGAGGAAAGAGGGGAGGGGGTGAAATCTAAGATGGCCCAGCCAATTTGCCCCTGGACTTTTGTAAACATTTTTGTTGCACCATAGTGCACATCAAATTTGCCTACAAATATGTTATGCAAATTTAGTGGCTGAATTCTGCACATTTCATTTGTGGAATTAGATCATAAATGTTCTACACGGAATTTATCTTAAGATATTTGTTTATAATGGAATTCTTAATTTATTTATTTTAAACTCTGAAAAATGCATCATTTACAGCTATAGGTTGCGGAATGATGGAACAAAAGTAAATAGAAAATTGTACAGCAGAAACTCTTCAGCCACTAAGCAATATGACCTGTTCCAAAAGAAAATATAATTAGTGTAAAATGTTGCTACAACTTCGCTCACCTCTATTTACATGTATTCCTATTTCTATTACAGTTACAGTAATGTCACTGTATAAAGTTATGATAACATTTGAATTTGAACGATTGTGATAAATGATAATAATACAGTCATCAGAGAATCTAAATTAAAAGGCAAAAATATACTGTACCCTAATAAACAAAATGGCACACAACAATTCAAAATAAAATGTGGTACAATGCTACAGTATACTAGTGATACTGGTAATTAAGTTTTTTCTGATATACTGTAAGCTATGTAAAAGACAAGGCATAAAAGAGATTCAAAGGGACTGTGAATAAACCAACATACTGTATAGGGCCTTATTTAAGGGTGGACAATATACCAATTTGTGTGCAGTTGGCTGACGTTTTTTGTACGGTGCATACATCTGAGTCACACTGGGCATGTGTGGTGCTGATTTACTGATGGCAGTTGCAGCGAGAATTTGGATGCAAATGATTGACAGTCAGTGTGCGTTTATGGGAGGTAACAAGGGGTGGCTGGTCAAATGTGTTCATGTCGCAAGCATTTCGTTGGTGTGCCTTTAATGATGCAGAAACAATGGCTCCGGCAGCTCAATTCTGATGAATAGTCTGAGCAGTCACAGGGTAGCTCAGATACATGCATACAAATACACAGGACTGAATTAAAATAGCACCCACCTCTAAAACAAGGCCATAATCTTCATGGATGCCAGTTCAGAATTGATTACCAGAACAGAGGTTGGAAAACCTCAGTTTTGTACCTTCAGTCTGCATTTTTATTTTCAGGGGTGTAAATATAAATTACTGTTTCCTTTCAAGAAGCTTTACAGCTTAAGAGCTAAAGGCACACTACATTCAAAAACATCAATTAACACAGCAGTGCACTAATTACATACAATGTAATAAATATGTATATATACTGTACAATGACTAACACAGTACTACTGACTTCTCCACTGCCTGACAGGATAACAAGGAACTCTGAGTCTTTTCAGATATTATACATGTGCCTACTGTACATGAATATCACTAACAATATTATACTGTCAGGGTCCCTCTCTTTCTTCTAATATATATTATGTTTGTATGATTCTAAACCTGCCCCTAGACTCCCATTAAATAGTTTCACAGGAGTCTGGGGGCGGGCTTAGAAGGCGCGTGAAGCCTTATGCCGAGGCGCGGGTGCTGCACAGTGCCTAACAGACACAGCTCTGCTAATCCCTGGGGGAAGCAGCCAGCACATATATTACATATTTCATAAGATGTATGTTTATATGTACTAAGCGGTTCCCCCCTGCACTATGTGGTCGGGCTGCAGCAGCCGCTGCTAAGAATTGATATAACATGATTTGGGTTAAGAAGTTACAGTATGTTTCCACATAATAACTAATGTCAAGCATATGATACTTTTCACTAAACTTTTTCCCACAAAAAAAGGGAAATACCGCAATTTATTGGCCAATGGTATAATCGGACAATTCAATTGATTTTTATTTTTTTTGCTTGAAACTGACCAGTTTTTGAACGAAAAACACAGGATCTGGGATAAGCTCCTGGATCCATGTGTTTTCACATTTGTAGCATTAAAAATGGGTCACTTATCAGGGCAGGTGAAAATACATCCCCAATATTGGCAGGTATCGGGTCTAATTTATTAAGCCCCCAGGGATCAATTAGCTGTGGTAATTTATGATATAATAAATGTTGACACCTGTTATCTGTCAACATATGATATGCCGACAGTGAAAATGATGACATTAGTGCTATGGTTAGGGGTTAAGGTTTGTTGTTAGAGTTAGCATTAGGGTTATGACTGCTTTTAAACTTTATTGTTGACATTATGACAATGTTGATATTATGAATGATGACACTGTGTGGACCTGATATACCAAACCCCTCTGTATCAACCCCATTGTGTACATTTGTTTTATTCTGGTACTTAACAATCATGATTTACAGTACTGCACATTAAATGGATCATCTGGTAACAATGCTCTACGAGATCCTTCGTTTTGAGAATCAGTAATCCAATTTTTGCTAATCTCTTTATGTCTCGTTATTTATTTTTGTAATATGATATATATTTTTAAAACGAGTATTTTTACTGCTTTTCAAAAACAACATTAGATATAAAAAAAACTGTAAAAAAAGTTACAGTTGCATACTGGTAAACCAGAAATATTATAACATCACCGTTAATACATAATAATTACATCATCTGACATACAGGAGACAAGCAGACCATCATAAAGCCATATGCACAGTAGGAAACCAAATATTTCAAATGGTAGTAAATAAGGTAACATAAAAAACATAGCAGCAAAAGACAAGTGCCTCTCAAAAATACAAAAAAGGTAAAAATAACAGAGGCAAAAATCAGTCAAAATGGAGAGGCAGCAATATAGGTAAAACATAAGACATTATTAGTATAGGAATAATGTATCTGATGCAGGGGGTCCTAGTACAGTAGATACCTGTACATCAATCAGAGTGCCGGGGGATGCATACTTCAAGGAAAGCCACCTGACCTGCAGTCAGCTTTATGTGCAATATGCAGATATCTCTCATGGTGTATTGTAACATTGACCAAAGATATCCAGTCCTGAAAGTCAGGACCTGTGGAGGCCATCTAAAGCCTGGCCAGGAAAGCTTTGGCCAAATAACATACTGTAAATTCACAGATTATTGCATATATTCCATCTTCCATAGTCCAAATGCAACAAAACCTTGCATAAGAATGGAAAGGGGGATGCCTTTGACAGAAAGTGCTTGAATTACCTGGACCCAAAAGGATTGCACCTCAGGGCATTCCCACAATAAATAAAAAAGGTACATGAACCAATTTTTTATTTTAGGCTTGAATAGGAAACCTTGTTGGAGTCAGGTAAGCGCTATATAAGATAAATAGCTGAATATGCTGAAACCTAAAGGAGGCTGTAGAAACATGGGGACAAACAAGAGCCCTAGTCCACTCTCTTCAGTCAATCTTCCAACCCCCAACTCCCATTTCTGTTGTAGGTTAGGCAAGTCAGAGATGTGATGGTAGGATAAGTTAAAAGAATATAAACATGCGAGAGCACACCTAGAACCTATGCTTAGGAGTATAGTTTTAAGTGGATAGTGCAACACAGGAGGGTTAGCTTGGGAGAACTGAGTGGTTTAGTCATGGCAGGAATCTAAATAAGTACATAAAGTGGATTTTAATCCACCTGCAAGCTGGGTAAAAGATTTTAAAACAAAATCTTGGTATAGCTGACCCAACAAGACTATTACCCGATTACCCTACACCAGAGGTTCTCAAACTCGGTCCTCGGGACCCCACACAGTGCATGTTTTGCAGGTAACCCAGCAGGTGCACAGGTGTATTAATTACTCACTGACACATTTTAAAAGGCCCACAGGTGCAGCTAATTATTTCACTTGTGATTCTGTGAGGAGACCTGCAAAACGTGCACTGTGTGGGGTCCTGAGGACCGAGTTTGAGAACCTATGCCCTACACTACTCTGAGCTGAAGGCAGGACAGTTCCGACAACTGATGAGAGCATTATAATGAAGTATCTGGGTCAACTGCTTAGAACTGAAATAGAACATGAATTGTCTGACAGATCTTTAGAGCCTGTATGAGCAAGGGGGAACTGCTATTGGTAAAAGTATCACTTAGCAGGGACTGGATTGGTGTGTGGCCAGGCATCACCTGAGAAACTAAGAGGGCTGGAAGGGAGTCTGAAGAATTGTCCTGCAAATGCACCAGCTAAGCCTTATAACAGTAGAGTTTAAAATGAGGAAGGGCTAAGCCACCAGAGGCTTTAGACCTAGTAAATAAATTAAACTGTATGTACGGCCTTTTGTCCATCAATATCAGTGAGGGGATCATGCTGTTGAGATTGCTGAAAATAGAGGTAAAGAGATAAATTGTGGCATTCTCACATTACTTTTATTGCTGATTTCTGGTCTTATGCAAAGAATGCCAATTACTGTACATTTATTTGTATAATTTTGTTAAAAAAATACCCTATTGTCAGATATAAATAAATCATATGGTACTAACATCTAAAATGACAATAGTCTTTATTTAACTACTATAACTACTCACCATACAACACTGCCTACCATAATACTGAATATTTCTCTTGGGAATCTAGCTTGTCTCAAGTCTTTGTGTAAGAAAATTCTAGCAAATCATACAACCCTCTTAATGATGTACACCTGAAACATATTATAGAATCAAACCTCAAGGGAGCCATTCTTCTCAAACAACACAATTACTTGTATAGAACCACATTGTTCGGAATGTCATCACTTCCCCATGACAGAATTTGACAACACATCACTTAAATTGTAAAATCATGCAAAGTGGTATCAGTGGTATAATGACAAAATAATTATCCATGCTTTGTGCAAACAATAAGTCCAAATGTAGATTAGCTTCACTATGCGTATGCATTTGCATAAGAAAGTGAAAAAATAAATCTGATGACCACAATGTCTTACATAACTTTGCATGATTATTCATGTAGCACATCAATTATTAACAAATGTAGTTTAGAAGAGTGACAAAAATTGTGTTTTTCTCGGGTTCCGCCAGTTTTAAAAGATTCTCTTGGCCAGACTTTAGGGCTGAAGCCAAGATAAATGTATCGCTAGTTTCATAATGTATTTGCATAATTTTTTTTCCAAAAATGAACACAAATATGAAAATGCAGAATTTAAAACATCTGAAAGTACTGTATCTACGCTTCCAATTAGAGAGGCGAAAAGGGCTGTTATAGGTTGTTATCATGAAGGAAAATTCCAGTACATCAAGCAGACCAGCACAGAAGCATACATGGAGCTGTATCTTTTACACCTACGACGGGCTGTAATGTCGCCCGAGTCTGGAGGCCGTGCGAGATGCTGGCCGAACTCGGACATTTTTTTAAAGGGGCAATCATTTACAAGGCATTGTTTTGCCTTGTGATTGCCCTTTTAAAAAAAGAGGGGGAGTCCGAAGACAGATGTATACACTTATTTTCAAGTCCCTTATTATTATCATATATACTCACCTTTATTTTCATCCTCATAATTGATTGTATCAAATCAAATTATAGAGTTCAGAATGGATATTTAAATATGTAATATTAGGTAACTAACATCTCATTGTGGTCTAATAGGCATCTATTAAATATGCATGTATGCGTTTTAGATTGCCTTTCAATATATTATTGAATTAAAAATATATAGCGTTAATATGATCAATGTATGTTGTCCTATTGCTGGTTCTCTTTCTAATAATAGTACATGGAAAGGGTTAAATATAATCCGTTCTCTTTGGTAACCAATAAGGAGCCACAAGCTGGTACAAATAGAGACTGCAAACATCCCCAGTCATACCTCTGATGAAACCGCCCACTTTGGAGGCGGAGAAACGCGTCAGGTGACCAGTTACGACTGTGGAACGCAGGTAGACCGCAACCGGAAGCCGGAAGCCTCGAACCCGGAAGCCGCGGAACGCGGCATTACAGCGTCCCCTGCTACCCAGGACTTGCACGTTTGACTCCCTATCTCTGTCCCCATCCTGGCTCAGTGCTAGTAGACAGCACACCGCACCATCTACAATAGGCACTGCTAAAGGGAACTGCCGCTGAGCGGTCGGCCACCAAACCAGTGAGTGGATCAAACATGCCTCACAGACATGAGACAGATGTGGGATCGGCTCATCGAACATCTAGCCACACCATTGAATACTTCGTCCATCAGCTCTTTCTGGTGAAGTATCAACAGGCTTTATCAAATATTAACCAGCCTCTTCTCCCTCAAAGTGCAGTTTGAGCTTATTATGCACTAACCTCTATTGCCATTAACAGCTGGCTTACGCATGCAAGAAAACTAACACAAATTAGGGTTGGTGTTTAAACACTAGCAAGTTCTGAGGCCCAGGACACAGTCATTATTTTTAATCATTGTTTTAATTTGTTTTTTATTTTCTATCTAATTGTGTATATGTACTGTAAACGGCACTCCAGCCATTTAGTGTCTATTTGTTAGAATTATTTTACCAATAAACAAAATTTTATATTTATAAAACCAGCAGCCGTTGTACTACTATCCCCTCCGAGCGCCCACATTACTTTTTCTCTCCTTTTAAAAAAAGTCAACATCCCACACAGTCGCTAGATTCATACGCAGGCCCGTGATCAAAGGAATGCAAGGTAGGGAGGCGCCAGGCTGGAGAGGCGCTCTTCCTGCTCTGCATCCCTGGCCTGCTATGCCGCTTGTCTGTCTCCCCTGCTGCTGCTGCCGGCTGCTGTAGTGCTATGCCTGTCACACTGACAGGCAGCGGCATTGGCAGCTTGTAGCTTCCGACTCCCCCTCCCCTGTGAGAACGACAGTGTCACTGTTCAGCCAAAAATGGGGAGGAGCTGAGCTATGCTGTGCTGAGTGGGTCGGGCTACAGGGGACCTCAGGGGGCAGAGCTACATGGGACTAGACTGCTACAGAGCCATCCTGCCTGACAGCTAGCTAGATAGATAGACAGTAAGTGGATGGAAAAAGTGAGTTAGAGAAAGTGTATGTGTGTGTGTGTGTGTATGCGTGCTGGGATGCATGACTGTTTTTAAGTTGGGGGAGAGATATAATCTAAGTTTGGTACCCTAGCTTCCCAAAACACTGGTTCTGTGGGTGACATTAGGCCCGGTGGAGGGCATGGGGCTGCAAGTGGCTGGAGTAACACTGAGACTTCAGGATCTCATTGGTAGTGCAGACATATGGAAGTCTCCCCCATGTTCTGGTACTGTGTTACCCCCCCACCTCTGTGTTCTGTCACTTTCTAACCACTCCTCTGTGTTCTGTCACTATGTCACCCCCCTTTGTGTTCTGTCACTGTGTCATCTCCCCCTCGTGTTCTGTCACTGTGTTTCCCCCCTCTGTGTTCTGTCACTGAGTCACCCCCCTCTGTTTTCTGTCACTGTGTCAACCCCCCACTGTGTTATGTCACTGTGTCACCCCCCTATGTGTTCTGTTACTGTGTCACCACCCTTTGTGTTCCTTCACTGTGTCACCTTTTCCCCGTGTTCTGTCACTGTGTTACCCCCTCTGTGTTCTGACACTATGTCACCCCCCTTTGTGTTCTGTCACTATGTCACCCCCCTTTGTGTTCTGTCACTGTGTCATCTCCCCCTCGTGTTCTGTCACTGTGTTTCCCCCCTTTGTGTTCTGTCACTGAGTCACCCCCCTCTGTGTTCTGTCACTGTGTCAACCCCCCACTGTGTTATGTCACTGTGTCACCCCCCTATGTGTTCTGTTACTGTGTCACCACCCTTTGTGTTCCTTCACTGTGTCACCTTTTCCCCGTGTTCTGTCACTGTGTTACCCTCCTCTGTGTTCTGACACTATGTCACCCCTCTTTGTGTTCTGTCACTGTGTCACACCCAGTACCAGTGCTAGCCTCTTAGCAACGTCTACAAAGCAGAGAGGTGCCGGGCTCAACAGGTGCTCTCCCCGCTCTGCTACTGTACCATGCTGGTGCGCTATGATGCTAATGGGCTGTTTCATGGGATTTGGTTTCGCCTGCCTTAGGTAGGTGAAACAAAATCCCTGATAAACCACATCTTGGATGCAGCTTGCCACAGCTAGTCACAAGCATGATGCAACTGCGCGTGGGCAGGATAAGAGCGGCCACATCTGTATTTGTAGGAGGGCGGAAAATTTTGAGTTTGCAGGAGGGCGCCAAACACCCCAGCACCGGCCCTGCTCGGGCGGCATTACATATCTCACAGCTGGGATAAGAAAGGTGCAAGTATACACTGTTGATGACTAATTGTAATCCAGGGACAAATGCTACCCTTGCAGAAATGTAACATATTAAGACTTTGTGAAAAGCTCTGCATACAGTATGTGCAAAATATATTTTTCTGTACATGTTACTTTTGAATAATGTACTTACATTTTACTTCCAGCTCTGCATCAGTCTTACAGTGTCTTTCTTGTTTATTTTGCTAGTATTTAACAAAGAGCTGCAACTAGGTTTGAGCAAGTGATGCAGCTGTGCAGGGCACAGGGCGTAGGGAGTAGCACCACTACCACTTGACCAGGGCACCTGTATTTAGCATACAGTACACCTGAACAGTACCCTGCAACCTATAAAGCTACCACCTGGAGCATTCTTGGGATGCTCCGTGTGCTCAACGTCTCACTGGTCCTGCAACAGTGCCCCCTCATTGTGATGTCATGATGTCACATATCCAGGGAGTGGTTGGCCAGCACAGAGTGCATTTTAGCCTTGCTACAGCCCTGAGTTTACACAGTTTATATATACATTAACAAGAGGGCCATAGCATCAATTCAACCGGGAATGAGAACAAACATGGAGGCTTTTATAGTTTTTGTGTGCTACCACAAATATTTGGGTGTCTTAAAATGTGTGCATTGCTTCTCTAAAGTGTTTTACTTATACATCCAATGATATATGCGAAAGTGATAGAACTAAATACCATATTATGACCAGCAGTGGCTCCTACTTTCTGGTAGGAGGGAGGATGCCACTACCTGTGCCATGCCCGGAGAGGACCAGTCATGGCCAGCCAGGTCCGGCACTTGCGCAATGGATCTGGCAGGCACCATGAATGGTGCATATGCATAAAAGGCTGCGGGACTGTGCATGTGCAAAACACATTTTATGGACTGGATCAGCCGTAGCCCCACCTCTGCAACTAGTGTAGCTCCCCTAATTGAGTTTTGAACTGCATTGGCAACAAAGTCCAGGAACAGAGCATTTTGTCCCTCTTGAAATGGGTCACATTGGAGGGTTTCTAAGATGGAGAAGAGATACAGTATTTGTTTTTTTTAAACAAACATATATCTCCTGAAAACATAAATATCACATTTTCCAGCTTTTATGAGGTAATTATTTTTTTAAATATCCCCCAATGCCACCTATACTCATACTGTTGCCTCCAATGAGTCACTGCTCTGCTGCCATGTACAAGGAGAGTAAGCAGATGCAGAGTTTCTGACACACAGAGGAGGCATCTGAAGAGATCTCCCTCCCACATGCAGCCTTGGTAAAACTGACAATTGATGCCATCTGAGGATGGTGCTGCCCATCTTTTTTAAGCTACAAATAAAATGCTGGTGAGCTACTGATACTAGTGTAGTGTAGAAGATATTTGTAGTATCTTCTGCATTACCTCCTTAGTACATCTGCCCAATAATAGAAATACTTTAATACATTTGGGAAGTGCCTTTTTCGCATGTTTTTTTTAGGAAAAAAACATGGCTACATATGACCATCTATGTCCTATCACCTCAGCTCTCCACACAGAGTACTGGAAGACAACATAAAAGAGAAACAGTCAGCATCTCCTTACCTGTGAAGCTGCTGCTCTGCCATGTTACTTATGAACTGGGAGTGTGGTGCTTGGCTATGATTTACAGGGGCCCAATGGCCCATGCAATGGTCCTAACTATACTGCCTCTTTACATTCTACCAAAGTGTTCATAGGCTTGAGAATCTATAATGCCTCCCTCTCGGTCAAAATAGTCTAAGGGATTCCGGCTAGAAAATCCTGAGATCAACAAGCTGCAGATATCAACTGTGGTACTATCCCAAAAACTCTTGCAGAAATGGTGTAGACATGCCAAATCATAAGACACAATCTGTTTAGTTCTAGGAAGACTTTTAAACTGTCCACTTAGACTTCCCTTTACTTAGTGTATGTGCTGCGTTGTTCTTAGATACATATCTGTGTGATGTGTCTCTAAATTGTACAATGTTTGTACTTGTTTCTATTCATGATTTCTGATTCCCTTTGCAAACGATTTATGCACCTGATGCACATATTCATTAAAAAGGAACGAAAGACTGCATAGGATAGAGTGAATATAAGCACCCTGTTTGTTTATGTAACTAAGCTAGATAGATCTGGTTTTTGTGTTGATATTAGTTGATAGGTCACTGACGTTTGTCAATCAAATAAGTTAGCCAATGAGAAGGGTTTAGGTAGGCGGGTTTTATTAGTTTATTTAAGTGAGGGCTGAGGTAATCTAATTCCTCTTGCCATTTTGTGATCCCAGGGATGGTAAAGTATTCTGGTATCACTCTGTGGGGCTATTAGTATTCTTTATATAATTTAGGCTTGGAATTTTATTCTCTGTTTTAATTTTAATATACATAAAGTGTACATTAGCTGCTGTTTTGTTATTTAATTACATTATTTAATTATATTAATTTTGTAAAGTTTCCTGCTTATTGTTTGCGCTGGGCATTAGCTGGCAGCATTCTAAGTGCAGCCTAACAGGATTTTGATATGCATCGTCCCCGCAGCGGCGCCCTCCCCCCCTTCCCCACCGTTTGGTTGAGGTGGCTAAGCCTCTCTATGCGGCCGCTGCCTCTCCAGCGGTGAGGGGAGCGCGGCGGTACTCTGTGAGGGGAGCCGGTCACGCGGTCTCCGGCTCCCGCTCGGCGCCGCCTGAAGCGGCTTTGAGCGGTCACCCGTCTCCCTCTCCCTCTCCTTCAGTGCTGCGGGCCTGGCTGTCAGGCGCGACGGCCAGCCCTGCTAGCACATTCCGCCGGCATTAATTTAATATAAGCAGCGGGTCCGGTGCATCGGCCCCCGCTGCAGATAGCCCCGCCCCGTCGCCATTTCAGCAGGCGCAGCAGCCATTAGCCCCCCTTCCACAGCTTTAGGAGCTGGGGGGGGAGCTCGGCTGCAAAGGGCAGTAGTGTAGTAGCAGAGCTCCAAGGGAGAGGCAGTGTATTAGCCTCTCCCATAGCAGGAGCTGTAGATATAAATGTGAGTGAGGTAGGGATGATAGGGGATAATTATAATTCTCCAGGGCCTGCAGTGGCAGGTTCACATTTGACAGGGGGATTACTTAGGATCCCCTCCCCCTCCTTCCTCTCAATTTTTATCCCAGGCAGGTGTGGGCTTTCAGCCCCCGAGCGTGTCATGGTCCCCATATTTCAGCCGGGGGGCTCAACAGGGTGTAATGCATTTGCCTTTGGCCGGGCAGCAGCACTTGTTTAGCCCTCATTTGGGTCAGTTTCTTCATTTATGTCCGTGGTATCAGTCATATACTGTACCTCAATTTATGCAATTTTCAGCCCCCCCCCCCCCGCAGGCAGGCAATCAATATGCACATTGGTTGCAGCCTGCGTCTAATAAATTAATGGGCGCTCATCGGTTAGGGATGCCACCCTTGCCACAATTTCCTACAACAGCCAGACCTCCGTCACCACAGCAGTCGGAGGAGAATATTACGCGCGTGCAATCTCATGTACGCGCACCATCGGTGGTAACTGGCGGGTCAGAAGGGCCGGTCAGGCAGGAAGTAACGCTGTTTCGTTGAGTCCGCAGGTTTTGACTTATAGTGCAGCTTCGTTGGACACGTCTCGTCGCACAACGAGGGACAAGAAGTCGCAGGAGAAATGGACGCGGGTCCTTCTACATCTGGAACTGGTGAGAAAAATGTAGTAGTTTAGTTTAGCGCAATTCTTTCTCATTCTGACGAATCATCTGATACATCTAGTTTGCTGGAGAATCCGCGTAAATTTATGCGGACATTTGTTCAGCACCTTAGAGGGAAACGTAAAAGTTCAAAGGGAGGGCGTAGCGTAGCGATGCAGCTCGGCTCCTGATGCAACTGAGGATAACGTACATTGCGCGAATACAGCAATACTAAGAGGAGTTAGGTCTAAGGTTAGGAAAATGATAAAGAAAGGCCGATTTGTAGACATGTTTGCGATTACGCATGATGCTAAAAAAGCGGTAGATACAGCAAAGGCTGGGGGGCCTGCTGCTGAGGAAGCAAGAAGGAGTTATCCTAACTGGCTTGCGGGAATGTATATATTTGTGGCCTGCTATATGGGGTCTCGTCCGTCAGAATTTATGAATGTGCTGAAGTATTTTCATCTGATACATAAAATGTATCCGACGGTGAGGCGCAATGTATGGAGGCAGTATGACGAGTTATTTAGGTTTAATAACGTGCAATGTAATAAAGGAACATTGTGTCGATATAGGCACGTCTGTATGCTGTGTGATGGAAATCACCCAGCAAAGGACTGCAACAGAACAGTCAGCAGGTAGAGGTGAACAGAGAACCGTCCCAAAATGAGGCAGAGCCACCAGTGATTTTAGAAGTTTTAGAACGGTGGTCGGGCCGCTATATCATCTTTAGGGAAGAGGTGGCAATTTTATTACAAGGTTTTAAATTCAGTTTCAATCTACCTGTAGTTAGGCCAGTTATAGTTTTAGCTAGAAGAAACCTAAAATCAGCTAGAGATTTTCCAGAGATCGTAAGAGTAAAGATTGCAGCGGAAGTTGCTTTAGGGCGTATGTGTGGCCTTTGCGAAAGTCCACCTCTGGCTGAGTTTTGCGTTTTCACCATTGGGTGTAGTTCCAAAGAAGGAGCAGGGAAAGTTTAGGATTATTCAGCACCTTTCCTACACGGAAGGGGGCTCAATAAACGAGGCTCTTGACCCTACTTTGTGTAGCGTTAAATATCAGTCTTTTTTGAGGAAGCTGTGGCTAGGTTTAAAGGTTTCGGTTCGGGTGCGCTGTTAGCGAAAGTAGATGTAGAATTAGCTTTTAGACTGTTGCCGCTGCATCCTGATTCGTTTAAGATATAGGTTTCAAGTTGGATGGTAAATTCTTTATAGATTGTGTTTGCCTATGGGTTGTTCAGTTTTGTGTTCTTATTTTGAATGTTTTAGTTCATTTCTGCAAGGCAACGGTCAGTTGGGAGTCGCCCATTATTTGGATGATTTCTTGTTGGCAGGTCCTGCGGGTAGATCAGTATGCCAGGAATTACTTTTTTCGGTTCAGGCATTTTTTTCAGTTATGGGAGTACCGATAGCTAAAGATAAAACGGAGGGTCCGGTGGCCCGTCTGTCTTATCTGAGCATAGAAATCGATACTGAGGCAGGCCTTTGTTGATTACCAGCAGAAAAAGTAAATCGTTTAAGGAGTTTGTTAAAAAAAAATTGTTTCAGTTAAGAAGATGACGTTGAAGCAAGTACAGTCACTACTTGGTTTATTGAATTTTTATGCAGGGTCATTCCGATGGGTAGGATTCTTAGTCATAGGTCGGAAAGAGCCACAGCAGGGATTAGGAAATCTCACCATTTTATTCGGATTTCACTAGATTTGAAAGGAGATTGTAAGGTTTGGTGGAAATTTTTGAGTGAGCTCAATGCTGTACGCGTTTGGGTGCACGAAAAAGTGAGTAATTGTGAGCTGCAATTTTCACGGATGCATCAGGGTCGGTAGGTGTCGGCGCGTATTTTGAAGGAGAATGGGTGCCGAAGCTTGGTCTGAAGAGCGGTGCACAAGGAAGCTTACTGATAGTATGCTTTTGCTTGAGCTTTTTCCAATTATTGTGGCGGTTGAGATATGGGGCTTAGGAGTCAGAGGATTTTATTCTGGTGTGATAATTTAGGGGTGGTTCAAGCAATCAATAATCAAAAATCTTCGTGTTTGCATGCTTTGAAGTTATTAAGGCATTTGACCTTTAGGTGTTTGCAGTTGAATATAGATTGAATGCTAGGCATGTCCCGGGCGATGAGAGTGAGATAGCAGATGCTTTGTTTCGTTTTCAAGGGGATAGATTTAGAGCATTAGCCTCAGTGGCTAAAGTAGAAGGTTTATCATTGGCCTGATTTTGTATGGCAGATCATCAATCCAGTATGAAAGCTTTAGCATTGAAAGCATTGGCCCTGGGAACTTTGAGATCGTATTCCACAGCTTGGAATGATGGGCAGGCGTACTTGAATTCTGGAGTAAGTATGATGCTATTTTGGAATTTGTATGGTTATGGCAGGAGAGGGGACGTTCTAAAGCAGCTATGTCGGGTGCCTTAGCAGGAATTTCATATTTTCGCGTTTGGAAGGGTTGTCAGATCCAACTAAATCTTTTATTTTATCAAAGGCTTTGAGGGGTTGGGCTAAGGAGCAAGCAGGTGTAAGTGATGCGCGTAGACCAATCGACATCGAGTTATTGAAGGATTTAATTATCGCTGTTTTTGGTATTGCATTAGGGGAATTTGAGGTGGCCCCCTTTTTAGTTTAGCTTTTTTCGGAGCTTTAAGATTAGGTGAGTTAGTGGGAAAAAGCAAAAAATTCAGTAGATTCAGGTATATCAGCTATATAAAATACACCTTTCCAAAACGGATCAACTAGGGAGATGTAAATGGATTTCTGTTCCTATGCATACGGAGCCGAGCATTTGCCCAGTAGGACTAGCAGAGGCTTATGGCCGGAGTCGTCCGAAAGGGGGAGAACGGTGGTTGGTTCAGGAGGATCTGAATCCTTTATCTAAATTTAAATTTACAAGTGTTTTCAATAAATGTTCTGATAGCTTTGGACCTTCCGTGGGAGAGTTATGGGACCCATTCTTTTAGAATAGGCGCAGCGACTTGTGCAGCATCGACAGGTTCGTCCAGCCAAGATATTAAAAGGTTAGGGCGGTGGAAGTCGGATGCTTATAAGGGATATATTAGGAGCAATAAGTTGCATTAAGAATACGCATCCTGCGAGTTTGTTGTTTGGGAATCCCAGGGCCATAAGCCACCCGCCTTTAAAGGGGGATTGGAGTTCTTTTCACCTTTTTCCTCACAACATTTTTGAGGTTTGGTGTTGTTCACCTCCATCTGGGTCGCCTAAACAACTACGTTCTTACCCCTCCCTCTTTTCCTCTGGTATTTCGTTAAATATTAAATAATATTGATTGCAATTTTCTTTGTTGGCTGTTTTTTTTCTACAAGTTTTTTGTCATTATCAAGCCGGGTGTGGATTGTAGGTCATTCATATGTTTATTAGGCCAGTAGGCATAAGATGTCCAAGTTGTTTCCCTTTGAAGTGAAGTGGATAGGTTTAAGGGTAATGAGATGGAGTAACCTATTGAGTGTGCTCTGGGACCTTGAAGAAAAGTGGGGTGCCCCTGATTGTTTGTTGATTCATTTGGGAGGTAATGATTTTGGTACTTGTAAAGGTATAGAACTTATTAACGCCATAAAAAGGGATTTTCAGATAATCACGGAACATGGGCCTTTGGTTAAGGTGATATGGTCTGAAGTAGTACCGCGTAGATATTAGAGGGGCACCCAAGGGGGAGTGGCTTTAGATAAAGTAAGGAGGAAACTCAATGCCGCAACCTCCAGATATGTCATTATTTTAGGAGGAAAAGTTGTTAAACATCCAGATTTGCGTTACGAGAAGGAAGATTTTTATAGGTTGGATGGAGTGCATTTATCTGAGAGCAGTTTGGAGTTATCTGTCACAGCCATATTGAGGTGTTTAAAGGAGGTTTGAGGTTTTAGGTTGGTGGCGGTTTTCGTAGTCTAGAGCCTCCGAATTTGGCGGAAAGCAGTGCTATTCGGCGGCTTAATTTAGCGCAGCAGAGCTTGACTAGCATTTCCCCTTTGAGAAAAGGCGAGTCGGTCACTACCTCAGGGGAGGACCAGGTCACCATCTTATGGAGGGACCAGCACTGTGCTAATTAAGGGGAGATGGTTCTACCCAGGACGGATTGCGCAAGGGGCGGAAACTCCGGCCCATTTGTTTAAAGATTAAAGTTTTAAGCCATGGCCGAGTTGACACTGCTTTTTCGCCACCGGTGAATAATATTTTCAATTCTGATTCGAATTTAATAAATCTGGCTGTGACCTCCAATTTTTCCAATTTATACAGTTGTCTGTGTCATTATTTCTAGGTTTATTGGTTCTAGTTTGTGTAATAAATAAAACATATGGGTGACTTAAAAGGAACGAAAGACTGCATAGGATAGAGTGAATATAAGCACCCTGTTTGTTTATGTAACTAAGCTAGATAGATCTGGTTTTTGTGTTGATATTAGTTGATAGGTCACTGACGTTTGTCAATCAAATAAGTTAGCCAATGAGAAGGGTTTAGGTAGGCGGGTTATATTAGTTTATTTAAGTGAGGGCTGAGGTAATCTAATTCCTCTTGCCATTTTGTGATCCCACCCACCCACCCGGCAATTTGAACTTCAGTTTAAAAATTAAAAGTATTGGTTTTTCTTTTTTGAAACTTTTCGTTGGAATAATGAGTTATTATTATTCCAGCAAGTGCGAGGCGCAGCGGGCGGAAAGCAGTGCTATTCGGCGGCTTAATTTAGCGTAGCAGAGCTTGGCTAGCATTTCCCCTTTGAGAAAAGGCGAGTCGGTCACTACCTCAGGGGAGGACCAGGTCACCATCTTATGGAGGGACCAGCACTGTGCTAATTAAGGGGAGATGGTTCTACCCAGGACGGATTGCGCAAGGGGCGGAAACTCCGGCCCATTTGTTTAAAGATTAAAGTTTTAAGCCATGGCCGAGTTGACACTGCTTTTTCGCCACCGGTGAATAATATTTTCAATTCTGATTCGAATTTAATAAATCTGGCTGTGACCTCCAATTTTTCCAATTTATACAGTTGTCTGTGTCATTATTTCTAGGTTTATTGGTTCTAGTTTGTGTAATAAATAAAACATATGGGTGACTTAACAGTGTTTGATACTCATCCACAGCATACATGTCTATTTTCAAAGATTGTCCAGGTATTTCAATTTTTCTTAATTCTACTGGATTCTTTGGAAAGTAGACCAGACTCCCGTGAATCATATGGAATTGTGACATCATGCCCTGGATCTCTTGGAGGGGACATTTAGAAGTTTGTATGTTCTATAGTATATTAGTACATGTATACTAAGTCATATTACTCTTCTATGATACATAAAGGTCAGCATGATCAAGCATGTCACTTGAAGCACAGAGGTGCTCTACCATGCATTTACGCTAAATAAAATGGATTCCATCTGTACATTCAGATCTACGGTACTTTTATCCAACAGAAACATCCTGCTAAAACCTCTGTGCCCTTTGTATTCTAAAAGGTTTTTTATAATCCTAATTGGAGAAATTACAATGGCTTGAAGCATTTAGCTAAATACATTTCTGTAAAAGAAAGGAGTTTCGGAAACAAAGAACATGTGTCAAGTCCAAAAGTACAGTATCTTTGGCCCTTCTGCTTCATAACATTCGAAAGAACTGCTCTGTTGCCCACATTAAGGTATTGATTTATTCAGGAAAGTAATGGCATATAGACCATCTTTATTCCAATTTTTACATTTGTGAGGTTTGAAATACCTAATAAATCAGTATACCAGCATCACAGTGCAGGCTAGGCACATCTTCTGAATCTAGAATGTGCAAAGTGCACCCCATTCACAAAAGCACTTAACGTCATCATTTCCAAACTGGCTTTAATGCAATGTGTTTTTTTACTGCATAAAAGCCAAATTTGCTTCATGATTTACAGCAGATTTAAATATGAGGTGTGCACAAGTGCTCTATCGAGGTGCTTTGGGTGCATAATTCAAAATATATAAGAAAAAGTATTTTTCCATCAAGAATGTATCTCCTGAAGTTATCGTTTTGTCTCATAAAGCTTTGAGCAATTATGCAAATTTAGGAGCAAAATAGCGCAACATACTGTGGTTAGATAACATCATTCTCTAAATTGCACTGCTACTGCTGACTTCCATTTGATTTATTTATCATTCAAAGGCTAATTCACATTCCTGCCAACTTGACATTCAATAGAAATTACCCCCACTAGAGCTTTAACATTTCCTACTAACATCCAAAAGGACTGTGAAAATGTTATGTTCTATGACAGCCAATAACTCCACATATTTCCTGTTGAGACTGTATTATAGATAAATATAATGTTGAATACAAAATTCTCCTGGATTGTAGCTGTAGGGTGAAACACCATGGAGCTACTATAGCTGGAGGAACATTCCTGAACTGCAGATATCCTTGAAATGGAGTCCCTACAGTTTTCTTACTGTAGTTGTGAGAGCTGGCTGTTTGGATGTTCATTAATAAAAAAACATAATAATAATTTGAAAGTTAATATAATTTTTGGTTATTGTTTACATGGGGGGTCATTCTGAGTTGATCGCTAGCTGCATTTGTTCGCAGCGCAGCGATCAGGCTAAAAAATGGCAGTTGTGCGCATGTGTATACGTATGCGACGCAATGTGCACGCGCGTCGTACGGGCAGAACAAACAATGTAGTTTTGCACAGGGTCTAGAGAAGCATTTCAGTCGCAGTGGTGGCCGCAGAGTGATTGACATGAAGTGGGCATTTCTGGGTGTCAACTGACCGTTTTTAGGGAGTGTTCTGAAAAACGCAGGCGTGGCTGGGCGAGCGCTGGGCGGGTTTGTGACGTTAAAACAGGAACTGAACAGTCTGAAGTGATCGCAAGCGCTGAGTAGGTTTTGAGCTACTCTGAAACTGCACAAAAAATCTTTGTAGCCACTCTGCGATACAAGCGATCGCACTTCTGCTAAGCTAAAATACACTCCCAGTGGGCAACGGCATATCGTTTGCACGGCTGCTAAAAACAGCTAGCCAGCGATCCACTCGGAATGACCCCCATGGTTCAAACTTAGAAAATACATTTTAGTTTGTTAATAAACCAGTTGGAAAATCTTTAAAAAAAAGTAGTGCTTTAGCTACCATATTATCCAGAAGTGCATATAGCCACACACTGGGTGTCCCTTAGCAACCTTGCAGCAGATTGAGGGCCCTATACAGTAAGGATTGTAAATTCTGCTAAACAGCAGAATTTACAATCATTTTGCTCACATGCTGGGGTCCGTCCATCGCAGGGCAAGGCTGCCCAGCATACAGGTCACCGCCCACCCACTGTGATCACGCTGAATCACTAAAATTGTGGATGGCTCACGCCAGCTTCCATCTTTTTGATCGAAGTGGCTGCGTGTGACATCACTCAGCCGCCCCGATCATGCCCACACCATGCCCTCAGTTTGTAAGCCGTCACTCACATTTCCCTGCAACCGCCCCCACAACGCTCTGTCTCTGCCTTGGAAATGGAGCATTGCCACCCCCCTCCCACCCCGCTAATGCCTCTGCCTGTCAATCAGTAAATGCCGGACGAAAGCAAAAATTCCAGTTGGATGGCGATTTGTGATCCAACCTGAATTAAGCCCTGAGTCTTAAAAACATTCAATAGGCATGAGGTTACTGTATTTTGCTTTTTGTCTTCCAATATGCAGTTTGTTGGTGGTTTTAACAACCATTAAACTGGTTCATTGTAGCCAGCTGATTAGCATGTTTAATTTCCATGTATAGGTTACAATATTGCAATCTAAGTGTAGTAATAAAGAGGGAAAAGCTTTGCCTGGTAGAGAATACTGGGGTACATAATTTGTCAGTGTGTCAGCCTGCACTTCTAAATACCGATATCTGTGTCATATGTATAGTATAAGTGCATACTACAAACAAATATGATTTCAAAAGCCTCCAAATCCCTGTTTAATTAAATATTTAGGCAAACACCAGTTGCATAAGAACATATGCTGGAGGAGGACTGATATTTAGAGAAACTGGGAGGTAGAATGGCTAATCTGAGACTTTGCTGCTTTTGTGCATTATAAATTATAACATTTTTTTTCATGCAGGGCCTCATAATGTAGAAAACCATTTCCATTCTGTTCACGGCTTTCCAGCTCTTCATAGAGCATGTAGATCATTAGGAAACTATGAAGCAATCAAGTAATGTCAGTCTGATGAAATTACTCTAGCAATATATTGGGCTTCTACCCACCCCTCACATGATACACAACAATAGAACACATACAGTATAATGCCATAAAAACCTTTTTCAACTGGGAATTGTAAATTTCAATAGATATCTTTTCAATCACTGTTTTTAACATGTGTTTTTAATAAGATAGATAGTAGTACTTACTGTGTCTGTTATAACTCTGTGAAATATGCTAAACAGGAAATATAATTAAGCATCCTATTTACTAATGGAAAGCAATGTTTGTTATTCATTTCCTACACCCGCAGCACATAAAAGGTTAAATACTATTGAATAAGAGAGAATAAGAATTTAATCAATATCCCAATGTAAGGAATGTACTTTAAAATAATCAATCACAACATGTAAATGCTACTCTATCAGTCTTCTTGCAGTGATCTAATGGGCTTCTTTAAAAATATATCCTAAGATCTATTAATAGACAGCTGTTTAGCCAAAGACCAACAGTACAAATACTATTCTCAAATGGGAAACACTACACCTTAGTGGTATTTCCATGAAATAGCTTTTTACAAATTCATGTAGTGTTCTTTTACAACACGAATTACTATAAATCAATCACCCACAAGTACTTTATTTGTACTGTACACACTGACCTTGTTTTCAATACAAATTGGCTAATCCCATTACAGGTACTGTAGCCAGATCTAAAGAACACTGGTAAAATCCCAGGACTTTTTTTTTTTTAATACTTTCAATACGCATGCATCCAAATCATAACCAAGTTTGTGGATTTTGGCAATTATCTATTTTGTGATGATCCATTGACTGGATTCGAAAAATAAATGACAACACGCTACGTGTAACACTTATCAATTCACCAGTTTCATGGCAACATAAAGTACTCCATAAAAGAACTAATCCCCTTGTCAAATGCACTAATTGTGATTCAAGTTAAATTAATTGTCTGAATTGCTTCACTGTTTCAGTTTAGAACAATACATGTGTGGTCGCATGTAGCTAAAATGCAAATAGAAGATTCTGTGCTAAGAGGAAAGTACCAATTTTTCCATCTAAACAACAGTTCTAACAGTAATATTATAGTAGAGGTCTGAAATAAATAAAAAATTTTCATGCAAAATAAAACAGAGTGTAAGAAAAATTTATTTAAGGAGTCATTTCAAGTACTACAATTTTAGGTAAAATACTCAGCATGAAGTTCCAAGTATTTATATCACATATGCATCAACAAATAATGATCATGGATCATTGAATCTATATAAAGCATGTCTCATGGTATGCTACAATATAAAGCAAATGATTTATGCACTAGAATTATCTCCTTCTGTCTTTTTATCTTCTGTTTGCTTACTGTTTATTTTGTCATCATAAACTCACACATTAGCGTTCACTGTCCTAAAGATGCAAATGAATACAGCCCTAAACACTTTTTATAAACATAGACATAATATTTGACATTGTGCCCTGTAACATTTGTAGGAGTCTTCATTAGATGTCTGGACTTATTCACATCTGTAGCAATAGAGACTCATGGTTTTATTCTGTGTATGTAATAACTTGGGTATAAGTCCATTGCTTATACAGTAGGCTGAAATAACTGAAGCAGCAGGCATTAAATACAGTACAATAGTGATTTCATATAGATTTGTCCCATGTCTGCCTTTCCTTTGCCTTTGTTAATCATATACATGAGAGAATAGTTATTGATAAAGGTTACAGGACTCATTTATCCACTGTCAAAGTAAAAAGTGATGTAACTGATAATGTTTCAAATTTGAATCTAGTAAAGATGATGTTTCAGTTATTTGTATTTAAACATATTTTTGCTTTAAATACTGCTTCAACGTTGATGTTCCCTTAACAAGGAGTTACATAATTTGATTTGGGACTTAGTAGAGAGCACAGACCCTGATCGTGAGGCTACAGAAAATGAGCTGGAGGAGGAGAATTCCTATGTTCTTGCATTAGTGATCTCCTGCCCACTCCCTTCCTAAGGGGCAATGCGTGTTCAGATTATAGATGGCCATCCTGTGTTTTGTATAGGAATCAGTGTAGTTTATCTTCTATGCTGCTGAATAACCTCTTCTGCCACACATGCTGCTTTCATGATAACTGAGTCCTCATGCCAATACCATAAACATAGGTTACACTATATTTCTGACAAAACAATAGTAATGTAATATTGATATTGCAACACTGGGAGAATGAGAATGAGGAACAGAGAATAGAAATGTGACTCAATATGTGTCTAATACATTCAACTAGACATGCATGTTCCCACATAATTCCCTTCATTGCTTCCTTGTTGCCAATAGGTGGGGCCCACAAGCTTTTAGCCACTCACAGGTTCCTCTAAGAGGAAATCCACACACATTTGCTTCACAATTTTTCCCCTTTCTCTCTGCTGGCGTTTGTGTCCCACAAAGGCTGATGACTGCAGCCCAGGCACATGAATGCAGCCTTTTGTAAGCATCCCTCAGCCTCACTGATTCTCAGAACAGTGGGTCTTCAGGCTGCATGGGACGATGTGAGCAGTGGTATATCCCACAGCATATCTCAGTCAATCACACCTGTCAAACACACACACACACACACACACACACACACACACACACACACACACAATAAAAAAAACTCTTTAAACACTGCATAACAGTCTGAAGAATAAAACAGAGGACACATGCTGTAGCTAACACATACACACACACACACACACACACACACTATAACATATGAAACATTTTATTACATGTGTCATGCTGAAACACCTGTATGATTGGCACTTTGTTTCATTGCTGATTTTATTGCCTCATCTGCTTGAGGAGTAAGGAAAAGCAACAGGATGCAAGCACTGTATTATGGTGGCATTCTGAAAATATATGCTTTTTTCTACATGTGAAGCATTGTATAAAAATAACATGCATACATATACAGAATATATACAGAATATATATATATGTATGTATATATATATATATATAGTAAATCAGTAGCAGGACACAGAACATATCCATTCACAGTTACTGCATGATGTTACAGCAAAGGAATATAAGTGATGCAGAAAATCTTACCAATGTGAATGATTGAGTCTGATCTGGAGTCTGCACTAGTTCTGTCCCAGGATATAGTCCAGAAGACGGACAGACAGATCACTGCATGCAAAATGTCCATCTTCTATACTGACTTCTGACCACAAATCAGATCTTCATAAGAATCCTAGGAGCACTGTGGAGAGTTAGACGATCTCAAAAGAGTTTAATCCCTGTTGTTTCTATGGGGTTAAAGATGGAGGCATTTGAGATAGAGACCAGGATTTATTGAACAGGGAAAAGTCTATGGACAACTAGGATACGATTTGTTTCCTTGATGCAAATCCAAGCAAGACAGTTGATCCTCAGTATGTCACTAAAATATCCATTGAGCATCCAAAGCTGTGCATCAGAATGATTTCACATGCACTGAAGAAAATTCTCCATAGAGCCGCATATACTACAGCAAACTGCAGAAAATGACAGTAATCCTTCAGGATCCTAGTGCAGATCTAGTTCACAAAAATCCTTTTAGATTAGCAGAGAGAGAAAAAAAAATCATACATACACATAAATATGTAGAGATAGTATTTAGCCGTTGCTTCCTGTATCCTCTTCTATTGAGCAATGGGTGACAAATGTGCATGGGAATACATCAGCATCCAACTGCAAAAGTAAGGAGCCGCTGTATGTTTTAAGAGCTTTCCCTTCGGTATGCACTGGGATGATATAGAGAGAAACTAGCATCCAGATGTAGTGAAGGGTTTATCCTCAAACAGGTTGAATGTGCAGTTTAGATGCCTGTGTATGGGAGCTGTCTGGTGGAAAGCAGTGCTGAATAACAGAACGCTCCTAGTTCCCAGCTCCAGCAGCAGACAGGCAGCCAGCACGTTGCCTAGAAATGAATCACCTAGGAGAAGCAGGGAAATACAGCGAGGAGATAAGAGTACCATCAAAGCGAGGGAGAAAGACAGAAACTGAGAGCTGGAAAGGCATTTGGCTCCTCCTTCCTGTCCCTATCTGCAATGCAAGGCGAAATAAGACACAGCTCACAAGTTTTCACTTGGCCTTTGAAGATAGAAGAGGAAATAGGCAGTACTTGAAGCCTAATGGCACCATAATATGTAAATATACACATATGCACAATGTACCTTTACTCTGGATACCTTGTCTTTACTCTGGATATCTTGCTACTATCTTGCAACATAATGTTTTGACATAATCAGTCAAAGATTATGCTTATTAATTTTATCCACCCCACATGGGCAATCAATGTAATTGCTTGATGTCCTGGAATATTATGTAGCAGTATATTTCATGCGGCTAAAGAGGAATTTAGACTTAACCATGTGTTGGCTGTACATTTTAATTGAATGTGGACATTCCTAAACTGTTGTAAAATTATATGTTTAAAATATATACCTCTAATTTATTTACAGAAATGATCTAACAAGATGAACTATTCATGTACTGCTGTTCAATGCAGCAAAATGGTTAATTTAAGCTAAATTAGATTTTCAGCTGTAGGATAAGTAGCTAAATATGCCTAGAAGCAGCAGTTAAAGATATTCAGAGTTCTTTGAGTATAACAATGGTCATGACCTTGCAGCTGTCTATACATCCTAACAAGAGATTTCTTTGATTCTTTACACGTTCTGTTTCACTAGAAATAGTGAGAATTACTATGCAGTTTATCACTTGGATATGTTTAGATAAAATACCGATACGATAGCAGGTTACCATATAAATTCACTAGGATGTCATATACAGTATAACACTTTTAAGTTAAATCTAACTTAAAAAAACTGTCAGGAATCAAGTATGTAAAATAGGTATGTAACAATGTATTTTAAAGGATGGATGGATAAAAAATGAGCTCTTGTCTGAACTGACATTTTTATGTCATTTGTGATTTAATAACAACTTCATAAAATAATTATGTCAAACTTTTATTCTCTTGCTTCATACTTATATTAGAATGCTTTTCTGGGGCACAAACTATTCTCTTGACACCTGACTCTATCTATTTGGATACACAATGGGGAATATTTTTTATTATAAGATCTATGTCATTATTAAGGCCAGATTGTCACAGTGTGTCTTGCTCAAGAGTATTTTATCATCTATTCTGAATAATCACATTTTTGCTTGCAGAAGGTAACACTTCCTTTGGCTCAGTAGACAACACTGGGCAAAATTCTACTGTAAAGTATTAAGGGTCTGATTCAGATCTGATCACTGTGCTGCAAATTACACTGTCCTGCGATCATATAGTCGCCGCCCAGGGGGAGTGAAAATGCGCCCGTGCAAGTGTGCAATTGCATGTGTACGCTGTGCGAAAATTCCCTTCAGTCAGCGGACAGCCGCAAAACAGTGATCAGGTCTGAATCAGGCCCTAAGTTTGCCCCTGCTACTGTCTGGTCTGCTAGTAAGTATACAGGGGAGGGGTCCTGGGGTGCACGCCGGTAATGAGAGGTGCGACCCTGCGGAAACCTTTCCGTAGAACTGGATACAAAGAAAAAGGTTGCAGGTGCACAATTCAAACATTACCAATTTATTAATAATAATCATTGCAATAAAATTTAGCATTTTAAGCGAGGTTCTTCGCATAGTTATGGCCATAAGTAATGGCTTGCCCACCACGTCCAGGTGACCTCATTAGTCGGGCAAGTCCCTAACATTTTGGGGGGTACAAATCTAGGGTGTGGGACCCCCCCAAAAATGAAGCAGCTGAGTGACCCCAGGGCAACACAAAAGTGAAAAAAAATATAGTGAAAAAGTGAAAATAGGTTAGTGAGGGAGGCTGCTGAAAAGAGCAGGGGCAAATTAGTGAGAGGTAATGAAGTGAGAGGTAAAGTAGTGAGAGGTAAAGTAGTGAGAGGTAAAGTAGTGAAAAGTGAAGGTAGGAAATTAATTACATTGAAACAAAACACACGATAGGGATGAAAGTAAATATGAAAATAAGTGTTAATATGTATTGCTCCTGAGGCAAAACAGCCACAACAGTCCAGGGGGACCCACACCCCGGAAATGTACCCCCATCTGATAATCCAATATACATTTGTGCAGGACTCACCTTGCTCTGCTACTACTTAGTGTCGTAATGCAATAGCTTTCATAATCATGCTTTTCACATGGTACAATACATACTGTTATGGTCAACAGAGTTCCGGTCCATTGGCTGCTGCAGTATCTTAATAATAAAAATGGGACTATGCAGTTGATGGGCTGATTTAGAGATGGACGCAGTGCATACCACAGATGCATCTTTGGATGCAGCTGCTATGTGTAAATATGCTAATGCTGCAGGAAGTGTCTTGTGTTACTAGATCCTCCTGCTGACTCCTGTGATCCAATTTTACAAAGGAAAAGGGGGGATGGGAAAACTACTGCACTAGTACCATATTCTAAATTGAACAATGAAGAAACCCCAACTTACAATTCATAACAATTCCTTATCTTATGTATCAACTGGGGGTGCTGCCACACATATATTGTTGCCAATATATATAGATACGTTTTGGAACAAGATAGAAAGGATTGGTCTTAGGTGGCGCCACCTAAGACCAATCCTTTCTTCCTTGTTCCAAAAACCTGACTCCAGTGATCTGCTGTTACGTCTGAGGATGCAGCATCGAACCACTCTTCAAAAACATCGGTCATATGAGTAACCCTCAAATTGAACAGAATGGCTCGTGTTTTCACACTGCTGGTGCCAGGAAATCTGCATAGAAAGATGCAGACCCTACCCAAGACATAGCTGCTGCAAATCAATCATGCTGCGGCTTGGCGGCAGTGCAATCAACAGTGCAGGACTGGTTCTCCACATGCACAGAATGGGTCTTTTGCAGGTGCAGTCCATCCACCATCAGTATAGTAAGCAAACTATTAGGTGTGCAAACTACTCTGAATCAGGACCTATGTTCCAATGTGAATAATTGGGCACAAACATAGGGCCTAATTTAGACTGGATCACCCCTAATTCAGACTGATTGACAGGTAAAGGTGGTCGCGGGGCAGGAGGGGACATGCCAATGGCATTAGAACACCATAGGTGGGGCGCAGATCAGACAACACAGGTGTGTCCGGACTGTTGCAGGGGAGCTACTGTGCAGGCAGGATGCTACTCGGCAGGTACAAAAGCACCCATGCGGGGGGGGGGGGGGGGGGAGGGCCTGACATGCGGGGCGGACTAACCCTGTGCTGGGAGTCTCCCCGCATGTCTGAGTAACTGATCGTAGATGTGCTACATTTAGCACATCTACAATCAGATCTGAAGCACCCCCATAACAAAGATATTTATGTTCTAGAAAATGTGTTAGCCACAGCTACAGTTTTTCTTAATTACATACTTATATATTGGACAATATATTTGGGGGCATCTACCCACCAGGAGGGTGCCGGAGCAAGTTACCATCTGTGGGTTTTGGAGTGCTGGTGAGACATGCAGACTATATATAGCAGCATGCAAATAGTTTGTTACTTCCTGGATTGGAACCACATTCACCATCCGATAGGCCACGTCCAACATGTTTCATCACAACCAAGGACTTTTTCAGGGGGTGTGCCTTAACGTCAGAAAGATTTCCGTTCATGTTAGTCAGGCTTAATGAATCAGCATCATGCAGAGTTTACGCTCAATATAAACAACACCTATACACAGACATTGGATGAGCATGGATATTACAGATGAGCGGGTTCGGTTCGTCGAGATCCGAACCCCCCCGAACTTCACCTATTTCCGAGGCAGCCTCGGATCTTCTCGCCTTGCTCGGTTAATCTGAACGCAGCCGAACGTCATCATCTCGCTGTCGGATTCTCGCGAAATTCGTATTCTATATAAAGAGCCGCGCGTCGCCGCCATTTTCACTTGTGCATTGGAGATTGAATGGAGAGGACGTGGCTACGTTCTCTGCCTGAAAAGCTCCATATCTGTGCTAAGTGTTCTGCAAATATCTGTGCTCAGTGTGCGGATCACCCCTAATTCAGACTGATTGACAGGTAGAGGTAATCGCGGAGCAGGAGGGGGCATACCAATGGCATTAGAACACCATAGGTGGGGCGCAGATCAGACAACACAGGTGTGTCCGGACTGTTGCAGGGGAGCTACTGTGCAGGCAGGATGAAACTCGGCAGGTACAAAAGCACACATGCGGGGGGGGGGGGAAGGGCCTGAAATGCGGTGCGGACTAGCCCTGTGCTGGGAGTCTCCCCGCATGTCTGAGTAACTGATCGTAGATGTGCTACATTTAGCACATCTACAATCAGATCTGAATCACCCCCATAAAAAAGATATTTATGTTCTAGAAAATGTGTTAGCCACAGCTACAGTTTTTCTTAATTACATACTTATATATTGGACAATATATTTGGGGGCATCTACCCACCAGGAGGGTGCCGGAGCAAGTTACCATCTGTGGGTTTTGGAGTGCTGGTGAGACATGCGGACTATATATAGCAGCATGCAAATAGTTTGTTACTTCCTGGATTGGAACCACACTCACCATCCTTTAGGCCACGTCCAACATGTTTCATCACAACCAAGGACTTTTTCAGGGGGTGTGCCTTAACGTCAGAAAGATTTCCTTTCATATTAGTCAGGCTTAATGAATCAGCATCATGCAGAGTTTATGCTCAATATAAACAACACCTATACACAGACATTGGATGTGCATGGATATTACAGATGAGCGGGTTCGGTTGGTCGAGATCCGAACCCCCCCGAACTTCACCTATTTCCGAGGCAGCCTCGGATCTTCTCGCCTTTGTCTGTTAACCCGAACACAGCCAAACGTCATTATCTCGTTGTCGGTTTCTCGCGAGAATCGTATTCTATATAAAGAGCCGCGCGTCGCCGCCATTTTCACTCGTGCATTGGAGATTGAATGGAGAGGACGTGGCTACGTTCTCTGCCTGAAAAGCTCCATATCTGTGCTAAGTGTTCTGCAAATTTCTGTGCTCAGTGTGCTGCAAATATCTGTGCTCAGTGTGCAGCAAATATCTACGTTCTCTGCCTGAAAAGCTCCATATCTGTGCTCGGTGTGCTGCAAATATCTGTGCTCAGTGTGCTGCATTTTGGTGACCAACAGTATATAGTTGTACAGTACAGTAGGCCATTGCTGCAGAGGCGTATCTACTGCTTGGCCAGGATGGCACTCGCCAGGGGCGCCCATAGGAGGGAGGCGCCACCCGGAGGTGCCACCTGCGGCCAAGTGATAGAGCGCTACAGTCTGGATGGGCACGGAGTGAAGCAGGTTGCACAAATTACAGCGGGGTTAATTAGCGGCGAGGGGAGGAGACAGAAGCTGTGTGCTACCGACTCCTGACTAAAGTCCTATCTGCAGCAGTTCCTGCTACAGCATAACGCTCCCCTCAGCTGCTGCACCTCTGAGTTACTCCCTCCTCTGTCTCTTTGAAAGTATTTAGCCCCGCCCCCTGGAGGCGGAGATCCGGCCCAGGCCCATGCTCACCACGGCAGCGTGAGGAGGATTACTGGAGGTGCCTGCAAGGAATCACACCATGGGAGGAGGAGAGACTATGGCTGGAGACTGATGGACAGCCCCCTGCTGAGACACAATGGTGAGTCCATGTCCCAAAAAGTTTGTGACAGCTGTCTGTGTGGAGGAGGGGTGATTTGTGTAGGTGACATACACACTACTGAACATCAGTACCTGCAATTATCCCACATTTACAGTATGTGTGCTGCTAGTGTGTGTGTGTGTGTGTGTGTGTGTGTGTGAGGGGGGTCAGTATGGAGGGTGGGGCATGTGTATATGGGAGCTGTCAGTGTGGAGGTGAGGAAGGGGGGATAGGTATGATGGAGCTGTCAGTGTGGAGGGGAGGAAGGGGGGATTGGTGTGATGGAGCTGTCAGTGTGGAGGGGAGGAAGGGGGGATTGGTGTGATGGAGCTGTCAGTGTGGAGGGGAGGAAGGGGGATTGGTGTGATGGAGCTGTCAGTGTGGAGGGGAGGAAGGGGGGGATTGGTGTGATGGAGCTGTCAGTGTGGAGGTGAGGAAGGGGGGATTGGTGTGATGGAGCTGTCAGTGTGGAGGGGAGGAAGGGGGGATTGGTGTGATGGAGCTGTTAGTGTGGAGGGGAGGAAGGAGGGATTGCTGTGATGGAGCTGTCAGTGTAGAAGGGAGGAAGGGGGGATTGGTGTGATGGAGTTGTCAGTATGGAGGGGAGGAAAGGGGGATTGGTGTGATGGAGCTGTCAGTGTGGAGGGGAGGAAGGGGGGATTGGTGTGATGGAGTTGTCAGTGTGGAGGGGAGGAAGGGGGGATTGATGTGATGGAGCTGTCAGTGTGGAGGGGAGGAAGGGGGGATTGCTGTGATGGAGCTGTCAGTGTAGAGGGGAGGAAGGGGGGATTGGTGTGATGGAGTTGTCAGTATGGAGGGGAGGAAAGGGGGATTGGTGTGATGGAGCTGTCAGTGTGGAGGGGAGGAAGGGGGGATTGGTGTGATGGAGCTGTCAGTGTGGAGGGGAGGAAGGGGGGATTGGTGTGATGGAGTTGTCAGTGTAGAGTGGATGAATGGGGGATTGGTGTGATGGAGCTGTCAGTGTGTGAGTGGGAAGAGTTGTCAGTGGGGGATATATGTGTCTGTGTTTAGATTTGTGAGTATGAGGGTAACGTGTGTTTGAGAGTTTTCGGGGGGGGGGCACATTGTTCATAATTAAGTATTTTGACAAGGAGAACTATAACTCCCAGCATCTGAAGCGTGCTGGAGATGCTAATAAGCTATATCAAAAAGTTGAGTACGCTTATTGTTTCTAGGACTGGCTGGTAATAAGGGAAAGCTGTACAGTACAGCATTTTTTCAGTGCATATGTTTGCCAGTTGAGCTGCCACATTTCACTGAACCGCTCCCAAATGTAATTGCACCCACCTCCATCCTTAGAGGGAGATAGTTACAGCTGTTATACTGTACTAATAGTGAATTGTTGAATGTAGTCAGCAAGTCAACAGTCCTTATGTCAACACTGCAATGCCAGCACCAGTTTCGCAACTCAGTTCTAAGGCTGCTTAAAGCATTTTTTCCCTATCCTACCACTCACTACTAGACACCTACCCCCCCCCCCCCCCCACACACACACACACACACACACACACACACACACTTTTTGTGTGTCTTTCACTATACTTTGCCCACTTTCCCATTTGTTTTACTTTTTCTGGTATTTCTATCTCTCCTCCTCCCTCTATAGTTTATCAATTGGCCACTTTCCCTGGTGCTTTGCTGTTCTTAGACTCTCTCCTCTGTCTAGACTACAGTGGTTCCCAAACTCGGTCCTCGACAGTTCATGTTTTCCAGGTCGCCTGTGGATTTTTAAAATGTGTCAGTTGGTGATACACAGTGCAGCTGCCATGTGACATGGAAACATGACCAGGTAGGGATCCTTGAGAACCGAGTTTGGGAACCACTGGTCTAGAGTGTCAGTGCCTGTTGTCCACTTTGCCCTATGTCTTATTTTTCACAGTATTTCATTTCTCTGATGTAGTGCGGAGAGGTAGTACAGTAATGTTTTACAGTGTAGTGTAACCTATAGAAGGGTCAGCAATGTAGTGTAGGGTATAGAGGTGTCAGTAATGTAGTGTACGGCATAGAGGGGTCAGTAATTTAGTGTAGTGTGTAGAGATGACAGAGATGTATCATTGGGTGTAGAGGGGTCAGTGATGTAGTGTAGAGTATAGATGGGCCAGTGATAAGAGGCATCAGTGATGTAGCGTAGGGTGTAGAGGGGTCAGTGATGTAGCATAGGGTGTAGAGTTGTCAGTGATGTAGCGTAGGGTGTAGGGGGGTCAGTGATGTAGAGTAGGGTATAGATAGGCCAGAGATATAGCATAGGGTGTAGAGGAGTCAGTGATGTAGCGCAGGGTGTAGAGACACCAGTGATGTAGTGTAGGGTGTAGAGGGGTCAGTGATGTAGTGTAGGAAATAGAGGGGTCAGTAAAGATACTAATCCCTGGTACTTACTACACTTATTGAATGAAAACACAAACTGCAGAAAAAGTAGGCAATCTGGGTCAAAGAAAAAAAGCAAAGGTCAGAGGTTAATACGAGTGAGCAGCGCCATGCATTATTGCGCCACATAGCATTATGTTAAACTGAGATGTACATTTTTAATATGGGGGGTGGGGACACCAAGGGAAAATTTTGCTCTGGACAACTAGCCGTGATCTCATAGTCTGGGGCGGGCAGGTTAGCTAGCCTATAGAATCTGTTGATAGCGGGGGGGGGGGGGGTGGACCGATCCAGTGACTTGCAGTAAGGGTAGACAGGGGAGGCAGAGCCTCACCTGTTGAATCGAGTATACCCCATTTTTTTTATAGAAAAATTAACAGAATAATACAAAAAAGATATTTATAACATATATAGGGTAACAAAATATGTACAACCTTGTATAATGCCCACATGAACCCTACGGTTCATATGGGATGTAATCAACACTTCAAGGGGGTTAGCGGAGTCTTAGCAGTCACCCCCTGTGATTAGCCAGAGCTGCCCCCCTGAGTTTTAGCCCTAGCCACCACCCCAGGGGGTTAGGGTAGGGGGCAGAGGAGGGGTAAATTAATTACCCTGTTGGCATTCTAAAAATCATAATGTCGCAGTTGGTCATGTGACTGCCAGTATCCTAAATGCCAGCATTTCCTAACACACCTGTTCATATATGTGTATGTAACTCTGGCTCTGATACTAGCCTGTGCCTCATCAGCCACTGACCTCACCACACCATACTGGGCTGTTCATGATCCAATGCTGCTCGGTTTCCTGTCTGCTGCTGCTACCGGCCAGTTCCCATTGACTGTGATTTTCGAACTGCAATGTTTGGCAGTGTTTGGGGTGCGCAGTTGGTGCAGCCCCCCTATTTCAAATTTGGACTCAACCCCTGCAACTGCCACTGGCTTGCTGTGCTCTCTCTTTGGAGGTGGGGACGACAGGCCCTTATTTTGCCAGGGGCGCTCAGACCCCTAGATACACACCTGCATTGCTGTATCTTGCAGCTCTGTGTCACTGCAAGTATCCATTCCATATCTGTACTGCATTTTTGTGAGCAGTATATATAGTAGTACAGTGCAGCATTTTAGTGACCAACAGTATATAGTTGTATAGTACAGTAGGCCATTGCTGTATCTTTCAGCTCCGTGTCACTGCAAGTATCCATTCCATATCTGAGCTGCATTTTTGTGAGCAGTATATATAGTAGTACAGTGCAGCATTTTGGTGACCAACAGTATATAGTTGTACAGTACAGTAGGCCATTGCTGTATCTTGCAGCTCTGTGTCACTACAAGTATCCATTCCATATCTGTGCTGCATTTTTGTGAGCAGTATATATAGTAGTACAGTGCAGCATTTTGATGACCAACAATATATAGTTGTATAGTACAGTAGGCCATTGCTATTGATATAATAATATTACTGGCATATAATTCCACACATTAAAAAATGGAGAACAAAAATGTGGAGGGTGAAATAGGGAAAGATCAAGATCCACTTCCACCTAGTGCTGAAGCTGCTGCCACTAGTCATGGCAGAGATGATGAAATGCCATCAACGTTGTCTGCCAAGGCCGATGCCCAATGTCGTAGTAGAGAGCATGTAAAATCCAAAAAACTAAAGTTCAGTAAAATGACCCAAAAATCTAAATTAAAAGCGTCTGAAGAGAAGTGTAAACTTGACAATATGCCATTTACGACACGGAGTGGCAAGGAACGGCTGAGGCCCTGGCCTGTGTTCATGGCTAGTGGTTAAGCTTCACATGAGGATAAAAGCACTCATCCTCCCACTTGAAAACTGAAAAGAGTTAAGATGGCAAAAGCACAGCAAAGAACTGTGCATTCTTCTAAATCACAAATCCCCAAGGAGAGTCCAATTGTGTGGGTTGCGATGCCTGACCTTCCCAACACTGGACGGGAAGAGGTGGCTCCTTCCACCATTTGCACGCCCCCTGGAAGTGCTGGAAGGAGCACCCACAGTCCAGTTCCTGATAGTCAAATTGAAGATGTCACTGTTGAAGTACACCAGGATGAGGATATGGGTGTTGCTGGCGCTGAGGAGGAAATTGACAAGGAGGATTCTGATGGTGAGGTGGTTTGTTTAAGTCAGGCAACCGGGGAGACTCCTGCTGTCCGTGGGATGAATATGGCCATTGACATGCCTGGTCAAATTACAAAAAAAATACCCTTTTCGGTGTGGAATTATTTTAACAGAAATGCGGACAACAGGTGTCAAGCCATGTGTTGCCTTTGCCAAGCTGTAATAAGTAGCGGTAAGGACGTTAACCACCTAGGAACATCCTCCCTTATACGTCACCTGGAGCACATTCATCAGAAGTCATTGACAAGTTCAAAAACTTTGGGTGACAGCGGAAGCAGTCCACTGACAACTAAATCCCTTCCTCTTGTACCCAAGCTCCTGCAAACCACACCACCAACTCCCTCAGTGTCAATTTCCTCCTTAGACAGGAATGCCAATAGTCCTGCAGGCCATGTCACTGGCAAGTCTGACAAGTCCTCTCCTGACTGGGATACCTCCGATGGATCCTTGAGTGTAACGCCTACTGCTGCTGGCGCTGCTGTTGTTGCTGCTTGGAGTCGATCGTCATCCCAGAGGGGAAGTCGGAAGACCACTTGTACTACTTCCAGTAAGCAATTGACTGTCCAACAGTCCTTTGTGAGGAAGATGAAATATCACAGCAGTCATCCTGTTGCAAAGCAGATAACTCAGGCCTTGGCAGCTGTGTTGGTGTTAGACGTGCATCTGGTATTCGACGTTAGTTCACAGGGACTTAGAGAATTTCTTGAGGTAGTGTGTCCCCGGTACCAAATACCATCTAGGTTCCACTTCTCTAGCCAGGCGATACCGAGAATGTACACAGATGTCAGAAAAAGACTCACCAGTGTCCTAAAAAATGCAGTTGTACCCACTGTCCACTTAACCATGGACATGTGGACAAGTGGAGCAGGGTAGACTCAGGACTATATGACTGTGACAGCCCACTGGGTAGATGTATTGCCTCCCGCAGCAAGAACAGCAGCGGCATCACCAGTAGCAGCATCTCACAAATGCCAACTCGTTTCTAGGCAGGCTTCACTTTGTATCACCGCTTTCCATAAGAGGAACACAGCTGACAACCCCAAAACACACCCGAATCCGACCAAAAATTTTCAGGGAGATTTTGCCAAAGTGCGTCCGAATCCAAAACACAGCCGCGGAACCAAATACAAACCAAAACACAAAACCCCAAAAATTTCCAGTGCACATCTCTAATTGATATAAGTGACCTATAATACATATACCCTGTAATATACTTTAAAATGAACTTATAACATGTTACCCCGATCATTTGACCGACACTATTTTCCTGTAGTCTAACTCAACTCTCATCATACCATACATCTACAAAACTCTAGTGAGAATATAGCTCAATTTAATATAGATAATATAAAGAGTTTATTCAGGCACAAGATCTGTAAGAGAGAGGATAAAAACGAGAGACAAAAATAGTAATCTACTCCAAACTCCCAATGTCCCTGAGTGTTTGGAAGGAGCCACTTTTGGTAGAATATTTCATACTTTAGACAATAATGGAATATATCTCCCGCATAAAACATGTTGTAAGTCATGTACATACAATAATACATTTTGCACTTGTAGCCATGCTCATCATATTGTGATACGGCTTGCTGCATGGCATGACAGGCTGCGGCTATTCACAGCCGATGATTGCTCCATTTATTCAGCATCGCAGTACGATGAGCATGGCTACATCTGTATATACAGTATCAGGGCCAGCTCCAGAACTACTAGCACCCTGAACGAGAAATTTTTAATCACCCCCTACCTCTCTAATGTGTGCGCCGAAGGCACACGCACTCCTGAGAGAGTGGCCATGGCTCGCAACTTTATATTATCAAACTCTAAATATATATGTATTTTCACACCCCCTCTACACACACAATTAGCAGCCTTACATATAACACCCACAGTAGTGTTCTTTAAATATAATGTTCCCAGTATAGTGGTGGTCATTCCGAGTTGATCGCACGTAGCAACTTTTTGCTGCTCGTGCAATCAACTTGACGCCGCCTATGGGGGAGTGTATTTTAGCATAGGAGGGCTGAGATCACTTGTGCAGCCCTGCTATGCTAAAAAAGTTTCCTGCAAAACAAGACCAGGGTCAGACCTGCTTACCCTGGATCCAGCGACAAAGGTCCCGGGATTGATGTCAGACATCCGCCCTCCAAACGCCTGGACATGCCTGCGTTCGGATCTTGACAGCCGGAAAATGGTGAGTAGACACCCCGGAACGCCTCCTCCCTGTCAATCTTCTTGCGATCGCGCTAGCGATCACTTTCTTCTTTGTTCTGGCCGCTGCCTGGTGACAGCCGTCGCTGGGCAATGACACGCGTGTGCAATGCGGATGCCGCGCATGTGCTGTTCCAAGCCGTTTGCACCGCAGCAAAGAACCGCTGCGTGCAAATGGGTCAGAATGACCCCCAGTGTCAGATACACAAAACATTCCAGTAGAGTGCCAGATACACATTATATGCCCCCAATAGTGCAGTGCCAGATACACATTATATGCCCCCATCAGTGCCATGCCAGATACACATTATATGCCCCCAGCAGCTCCATGCCAGATACACATTATATGCACTCACAGTGCTGCCAGATACACATTACATGTCCCCAGCAGTGCTGCCAGATACACATTATATGCCGCCAGCAGTGCGGCCATATACACATTATATGCTCCCAGCAGTGCGGCCATATACACATTATATGCCCCCAGCAGTGGTGCCAGATACACATTATATGCCCCCAGCAGTGCTACCAGATACACAAATTCCCCACAGTGCTGCAAGATACACATTATATGCCCCCAGCAGTGCTGCCAGATACACATTATATGCCCCCAGCAGTGCTGCCAGATACACAAATGCCCCCAGCAGTGCTGCCAGATACACAGATGCCCTCACAGTGCTGCCAGATACACATTATATGCCCCCAGCAGTGCTGTTAGGTACACAAATGCCCCCATAGTGCTGCCAGATACACATTATATGCCCCAGCAGTGCTGCCAGATACATAAATGCCCCATAGTTCTGCCAGATACATAAATGCCCCCACAGTGCTGCCAGATACATAAATGCCCCCAGCAGTGCTTCCAGATACACAAATGCCCCCTAGTGCTGCCAGATACATAAATGCCCCCACAGTGCTGCCAGATACACAAATGCCCTCACAGTGCTACCAGATACACAAATGCCACCACAGTGCTGCCAGATACACAAATGCCCCCACAGTGCTGCCTGATACACAAATGCCACCACAGTGCTGCCAGATACATAAATGCCCACACAGTGCTGCCAGATACATAAATGCCCCCAGTGCTGCCAGATACATAAATGCCCCCACAGTGCTGCCAGATACATAAATGCTCCCACAGTGCTGCCAGATACATAAATGCTCCCACAGTGCTGCCAAATACATAAATGCCCCCACAGTGCTGGCAGATACATAAATGCCCCCACAGTGCTGCCAGATATACACAAATGCCCCACCTGCCAGACAACTGAATGCTGAGGTCTGGGAGCTTTGCTACCGGCACCTCAGCTACATGCAGGCAGTAGG
Organism: Pseudophryne corroboree; assembly: GCF_028390025.1. Classification (NCBI taxonomy): domain Eukaryota; kingdom Metazoa; phylum Chordata; class Amphibia; order Anura; family Myobatrachidae; genus Pseudophryne; species Pseudophryne corroboree. The sequence goes on along the minus strand of NC_086444.1, from coordinate 763,574,977 downwards.
GACAAGAGCTATGGAAGCAGGGACATGCATCCCGAGCTGCTGTATTACACCTGTCCCACCCTCAACCCCAGACCGGACTCACCCACAGCGATGTCTGCGGCGCTGCTCTCTCTCCAGCGCCAGTCATCTCAAATATTGCGCCGGTCCTTGAGCCAATCAGAGCTCGCAGCCCGGCAGCCAGTCAGGAGCTGTCGCTGCCCGTCTGCGAGCTCTGATTGGCTGATGGCCGGCGCCATATTTGAAATCGTCGGCCGCCCTTAAATAGCCAGCGCCCTGCGCGGCCACTCCAGTCGAACATGCCTGGAGCTGGCTCTGTACAGTATAATAACAGTTTAGCATTAGTTGTTTAAGTTAACCCAGTTGAATGCATTAAGAAAAATAATTCAAAAACTGAGGAGAAGAACACTGGGAGGCAAGTCTGTAAACCACTGAAATGTTAGTTGTTCCTCAAAATTAAATAAAAATGACATACATTTTAATAGATTGCTATGTGTAGAGCCACAGTTTTCTAGTGCAGTGCAGGCCCGGTGCTACCCGCTCAGCAAAGGGATGCAAAGCAGGTAGGCTCCAGGGTTGGAGAGGCACTCTTCCTGCTTTGCATCCCCACTGCTGTGCCTGGGCCCCCTGCACCTGTTTGACAGGCAGCGGCACCGCCAGCATGAAACTTCCTCCTACCCCCCTGACAGTGTCATCGTTTAGTCCAATGTCTGTGTCCAGACCAAAAAAGGGGCGGGGATTAACAGTGCTGAGGGGCGGAGCTACTCGGGACCATGGCCATGCTGCAGAGGAAGACAGAAAAAAGTGAAACTGCTACAGAATACAGATCCGGCCAGCCAGATGGTGAGTTGAGGGAGAGTGAGTGAGAAAGTGTATGTGTGTGTGTATATCTACAGAATGTGTGTATTTGATCTGTATGTGTGCAATGTATGTACAGTATGTGTGTGATGGTATATAGTAACCAGTAGCGGATCTTGCCACGGGCAAGCAGGACTTTTGCCCGGGGCGCCGCCTTCCGGAGGGCGCCGGCGCCATCCGGAGGGCGCCGCACCATGGCAAGATCCGCTGCTGCTGTGGTGCCCCCCCGCTGCCGTGGCCCGCTGTCCCGTTGTCCGTTCCGTTGTGATGGGAAACTAGATGCTACGCGTCTAGTTTCCCTTCGTGGGCTGCCCGCAGTGAAGGGAAACTAGAAAGCTACGTGTCTAATTTCCCTTCCTGGAGAGGACCTTCACTGTAATGAAGTGCGGTGCGCGTTGACGTCATCGCGCACCGCACAGCAAAGGTCCTCTCCACGAAGGGAACTAGACACTTAGCGTCTAGTTTACCTTCGTGGAAAGGACCTTTGCTGTGCGGTGCGCGATGACGTCATCGCGCACCGCACATCCTACAGCAGTACAGGGGGCGTAACTGACCACGCCCCCTGTATGAAGCCACGCCCCCCAATGCCGCCTGGGGCGCCCGAAGCCCCGGAACCGGCCCTGATAGTAACATAGTAACATAGTATCTGAGGTTGAAAAAAGACAATTGTCCATCGAGTTCAACCTATTTGTGGTCTCCTATGCATGATGATTTAACTAAAATTTCTGACTGATGCTGCTGTCAGCCGTTACATTTTATCCCTATTTATAGTAACTATAATGCATGACTATGCACCATACCCCTGGATATCCTTATCCATTAGGAATTTATCTAACCCATTCTTAAAGGTGTTGACAGATTCCGCCATTACAACTCCCTCGGGCAGGGAATTCCAAACATGTATTGTCCTTACCGTGAAAAAGCCTTTACGCCGTATTGTGCGGAATCTCCTCTAACCTGAGCGAGTGTCCACGAGTCCTCTGTGTTGATCTAACCAAAAACAGGTCCCGCGCAAGCTCTGTGTATTGTCCCCTTATATATTTGTAGATGTTGATCATATCCCCTCTTAGTCTCCGCTTTTCCAATGTAAACATGCCTAGTCTTTCAAGCCTTTCCTTGTATTCCATCGTCTCCATGCCCTTAATTAGTTTGGTCGCCCTCCTCTGTACCTTTTCAAGCTCCAGGATATCCTTTTTGTAGTACGGTGCCCAGAATTGTACACAGTATTCAAGGTGTGGCCTCACTAGTGATTTATATAACGGAAGTGTAATGCTCTCGTCCCTAGCATCAATACCCCGTTTTATGCATGCTAATATCTTATTAGCCTTCTTTGCTGCAGTCCTACTTTGGGTACTACTGCTTAGCTTGCTATCTATGAGGACACCTAAGTCCCTTTCCAGTACAGAAACCCCTAATTTTACCCAATTTAGTAGGTAGGTGTAATTTATGTTCTTGTTACCACAGTGCATTACCTTGCACTTGTCTGTGTTGAAGCGCATTCTCCATTTGGCTGCCCATGCTTCTAATTTAACTAAGTCGTTCTGAAGAGACTCGGCATCCTCCTCTGTATTTATAGCCTTGTGGTGTATGTGTGACTGTGCAGCAAAATGTGTGTAGGCGCCACTGCTACAGGGGGCGTCACGTTTTGTATAAGCGTCACTGCTATAGGGGGCGTTGCCTCTTGTATAAGCATCACTGATACAGGGGGCATTATGTGTGCGTCAGTGGTACAGGGTGGGCGTTACATGTGTAAACGTCACTGGTACATGAGGATTACATGTGTAAGCGGCACTGGTAAAGGGGGCGTTATGTGTGTAAGCAGCACTGGTACAGGGGGCATTACGTGTGTAAGTGTCACTGGTACAGGGGGCATTGCATGTGCAAGAGTCACTGCTGCAGGGGGTGTTACGTGCATAAGCATCACTGGTGCAAGGGGCATTGTGTGTGTAAGCGGCACTGGTACAGGGGGCGTTATGTGTGTAACTGTCACTGGTGCAGGGGGCATTACGTGTGTAAGCATCACTGGTGCAGGGGGTGTTGTGTGTGTAAGCGTCACTGTGTCTTGTATAAGCATCACTGGTACAGGTGGCGTTACGTGTGTAAGCATCACTACTGCAGGGGGAGTTACGTGTGTAAGTGCCACAACTACAGGGAGCATTATGTGTAAAAGCATCATGTGTGCTGTCCCTTTGTAAAGTTATAATAATAATAATAATAATAATAATAATTTTATTTATATAGCGCTCTTTCTCCAACAGGACTCAAGGCTCTTTGCAGACATCAACAACAATGCACATAATACAGAATATTTAAGTAAGACTGCAATAGATAAGCCACACAGACATAATAAAAGAAAACCTTAAGCACACAGAAAGCATAATGCATGATTTGTGTAGGCATTTTGGGTAATAACTTCCAAGGGTTGCTTATTCCACCCTTACAAGGTCCCAGGTGCAGCAGCCATCTTGGGCTCTCAGCATAGGATTACCCAGAGATGACACAAAATGGGGGCGATTTCAGAGTCCTAAAGTTCAGAGTAGGGTTCCGACAAAACTACAAGGTCCATGTATTTTTCATCCCATCCACAAGCGCACCAGATGAGGCCGCCATGTTGGGCGCACTTCGAAGGTTAGACTGTGGGAAGTGATCCATACAAGGGCCCAGTGCATATATGAGAAAACTGACACTTGTGTAGTATGATGTACATACTACACAAGTAGTATTAAGTACCCTGTATGTAGGGCGCAATGGCAGGGTGTGCGATCAGTGGAGATAAACAGTGCAGGAAAAGCACACAGTGGGGTGGAAGTGAAAAAAGGAAGGAAAAATAAATAAAATAAAAATATATATATCTATGGGAGGGCGCAAATTTATAGCTTGCAGGGGGGCACCGAACACACTAGCACCGGCCCTGGTGCAGTGTTTTCATTAATACCATACAGTAAATGTGTATCCTAATAAATAGGTCAGTTTGGAAAGTACGGTTGTGGCTGACTCCATATAATATTGCTAGTACATGTGCTGCTAGATGTTCAAAGAGTTACAGCTACATGAATGCAGCGGTGTGAGACATTCTAATGAACTTCAAGAGGTAGAGACAGGGCAGTTTTAATAAAAGGTTCCTTCAGTTCACTTCCTAGTAATTAAAATCACAAAATAATTCCTCAAGCATGTTGTAAACTATTATAAAATCTATCACCCTATTTGTAAATAAATGCAAAAAAAAATATTTAGTAAAACACATTTGCAAAATGTACCTGGTATTCTCAATATCAAACCCATTGTTGTGAGACAGAAATGCTAACCACTGCCAATAATTTCCACCTGTTTATTTATACCCATGCAAACTGTAGGTTGCAGGAATATATGACTGCAAACTGTCTATGTTATAGGAAATAGAATTGCCACCTAGCAACAGATGGTGGGAAGTTGTGCAAGCCTCCCGACTACTTATGAAGAAGTAATAGTGAAAAATGTTTAATTTACATTCTCCATTGCCGGAAATGCAGGCTCCGCTGACCAACACCACCAGATGTGTACTGCCTCCTGGCAAAGAAATTTGGATCATGTGCCTCCCATTTCATTTATATATGACACAGCAATGCTGTTGTCTAGACAAAGCTGAGTTGAGAAGGACCACAGCAAACATGGCTAACTTGGCTGCTCTCAGTAGTATGAGGTTAATGTGGGACTCCTATGTCTTGGTAGACTACTTGCGTCTTACTGCTTTGTCACATGTGAGTGCTCCCTAGTCTATGATGGAAGTGTCTGAAGTACTTATGATGTTTGGTGGGGCACTAGAAAAGGCCTGGGGGAGGAAGGGGAAGAACTATCCTATTCTCTATCTCCTGGTATACCATACTGTAGGAGTCAGTAGGAAATTGTCTGACCAGGTGAAACATCTCCTGAGTAGAGAATCCTAATGGTTCGGATGGGTACATGGAGAATCCATGGATCTAAGGCCCTCAGTTTACAAATGATCTTGGCAAGATATTGCATGGTGAGTTGGCTGTGAACAGTCTGAGAGACAAAAGACTGAATGTCTGCCCACATCTCTGAGAAAAAATTGACATCTAATAAAAATCCCAGAAAAATAATAGTCTGACAATGTGTCAGTACCAATTTGACATGATTTATCCAGAAACCTAGACTGAGGAGAAGGGACATAGTGCTCGCTAAGAGAGTAGCTTTTCTTGGTCTGAGTAGACTACAAGAAACTTGAAGAAAGTTGCTCAAGTAAATAATGCAGGAAGTGTGTCACTACAGCTTTAATAACATGGATAAATGTTTAAGGGGCATTGGATAGCCTAAAGACCATGACCATCCATTTGTAGAGGAAGTCATTCCAGATGAATCTTAGAAGCTTCTTGGAGTTTAGCTGGACCTTTTTTTTACATGACAGGCCTCCTTGAGGTCTGTATTAATACAATAGTCATTTTGAGCAAGGGGTAAAGAGACCTCTGCTAGATCTTCTGTTCTGAATGTGTAATATTTTATATATTGATTCAGGGACATTAAAAACTAGTTTCTAAAAACCATCCTTTTTACTTATGAGACTGATCTAGCCTGTCTCGGAGGCGTTGGACAATTCTATTTTTCCCTGAGATAGCACTAGGGACAAAACTTTCAACAGTAGAAGCATAAAGTTTACTGAGTAGGTAATCTTTCTCCACAACACTTTTCCAGTTGCATGTAAATGATTTATCATGACCTCTGTCTCTCCAAGAAGGTTGGGGTTGGTGGACAGAGCACCTCTAGTGATCCATATATTGGAGAAGCCTTCTTTTTGCACTTAGGGGTGGGGGTGCTTTGCTAGTCTCAGGTTGAACTGTTGGCTCCCACTGTATGACCCTCCTGGAGAAAGACTGCTTTAAAGACTAGAGACCTCTAAGGTCTGCAAAGTACTTGAGGGCTATCTAATGAACTTTAACCTTGTCAATACATTTTGAGCCCAATAGGTCAGAGTCCATGAGGTTATGGACATCCACCAGACTACTGGGACTCAAATACAGTTAAAACTACTGTAGCCAGGCAGTTGTTTTATAAATGTTCAAAATGAAATTGGAGGACTGCCCTATCACTAAGGTAGGTTTACTTGTAAAACCTTTAGGAGGCCATAGTGGATACTAGGGAGTCTAAGGTCTTGCTAGATTCTCCCACTCTCTCTGTTTTATCCTGTACAAACAGCAAAGGGCCAGCAGCTTAATTCCAAACTCAAAAAAGGCAGGATATCTGGAATCTCAGTAAGATTAGGAAAATAAAAACATTTCATCCTCTTTTATTTGGGTGTTTCTAAAATTTTACTTTGCAAAATGATAATACTTGGAAGCATTCTCTCAATGCCCTGTGAGAAGTGTATATTTTATTAAGAGGTGTTATGCCACGAAAGCCACTCTGGCCATTTTAAGATTCCTATACTTGCCTATCCAAGAGGATGCTGATGTTCTGATAAGCTTCTCTGACTCCCAGTCCACAGAGGGGAAACTGGTGTCCCCGTACTGATGTGTGGGGGCTTACTCAATCAAATATAAGAACACAGTTGCTCATGGTAAAGCACCAGTGGCAGGAGATATGCTTTGACTGTGGGCAGGAGATGGTAGTTTGTTACACACCATGGAGGTAATTCCAGCTATGGGTAATACCTGTAAAAGGGATGTTTTACCCTGTTCAGGTATCTCTTACATGATTCTTCACTGAGAGCTTTTTTCTGACAACCTTGTATGAAAAAGAGAAAAAGAGAAAAAGAGGGTGGCTGGGTCTACTGATGCATTCTTTCTACCTAACTTGACAACTGCTATCATCTGATATGACAGTATTAACTATAATCCTCCTTTTAAATAATATTTCCTCTGATGAGCCAGCCAGCATAATATTGGGTCTGCTATTAGTATGGCTAAAATATGGGGGCACAGGTCAGGCAGTGTATCTGTCACCAACTCATGGATGGATATGGTGGATGCAGGCCTGTTCTTTAGGATTGGCTAGTACCCAGAATAGATACATGGAGACTAACATGGTTTATAACAGAGACCCATAAAAAGGGGTTTGGGCTTTGTAGCACTGGACACGCAGACCAATGCTCTGTGTTTGGGTTCCTTGGTTCAGACTTGAACTGAAAATTTGCTATGAGGTGTAAAGTAATGGAGTCATTAGACAGGGTTGGGACTGGATGGGAAAGCTGAGGTATATGGAATTTCACTTAAAATTTGCACAAGGAAGCACTGAAGCCATAACTATGAAATATGGTTTGGGACTTGCTCAGATACTCCATTTTATTAGGAGGAGATTTAAATTTGACATCAAATGTGACATCATGTTTGTGCATGCATGGTCCTTTAAAAGTGGTTGTGCCTGTTTATGACTGAAAGAGGCGTGTACAGAAGCCAGACCACATATGGGGATCAGCTGGGTAGTGACACTTCAGTTGGCACCAGTAACCACACACCAGTGGCAGACCTGCTACAGATCCACAAGGTCAGCCCCACCAGTCCCGGTAAATGTGAATGCTGATTTCCCCACTCTATGATAGGGAACCAAACATCACTCATGGATATCTGTATTCTTTACCCAACAATGCTCTTCAGGACCAAATCCATTTCAATCCACCAAATACTGAACCTCTAGAAATTCTAAAGTTTAAAATTTGTTTCACTTTGACTTTTTTCTGATGATTAAATGAAATGGAGGTAGGAGGGTTGCAAGGTGTTGAATATTGGTTGAGAATCAAATGTTTGAGGAGTAAGACATGGAATACTTTTGATATTCTGAGTGTGCTTGCAAGTTTTAGTCAAAATGCTACGGGGTTATTTGTCTGGAGAATTTGAAAAGGACCTGTTAAGGAACTCCCAGCACAATTGCTTAAGACACCTACAGCCACTGTGAGGGTCTTCTGTCTACAACAGTCATCCTTTGTTCCCTTAGTGTATGACACATACCACCGGTATTTGTATGCCACATGGTTTTATAACTTTGGCAGTAGAGGCTTACATAATTGGCTAGAGACTGCAGGATTGGAGGCTGGAGTAATATGCAAAGCACAAACAAACTTGTGCATGAAGGATAAAGGCAGGTTGGGGTCAGGACCTCAGCAGGTGCAGATGAAACAGTGTGTGATATGAACCAATATGCAGTTGGAATTCACTTGCAGGCTAAGCACAAGGTAAGTAAACCGAGGGAGTAAACATGGTTAATGAGACAGGTAGTAGGCAAAGATTCAGGTAGGGCAAAGAGACTACGCTTCTGACAGCCAGAGTAACCACCAAACGGTAGAGTATCCACAAGTCAGGCACTGGGTACAGGAAACTGGGACACGGACCTTAGCATAAACTATAACCAACAGGGCAATGCAGAACTGACTGCCTGTTAAGAGATACAAGCACCAATCACCAGAATGAAAGAAAGGTAAGGCTCCCTTAATGTATCACACGAGTCATGGCTGTTAGACAACAGCAGTCACAGGATTCCCCAAAACCACCCAGTGTCCCAGTTGCCTAGCAAACATTGGGCAGTGCAAGGGAGTGACACAATGTCACAGTTGCTTAGCAATGGTCGGGACCTGCAGGAGAGATGAGCTACAGCCGCTCATAACAGGACCGGTATATCTTGTAGCCAGAATCATGGTAGGAACCTTTAAATCAGAGGCAGCACTACCAATTGTGCAGCAGGTGCATTACACTGGGGCTCCTTCAAACTATGGGGACCACTGCTGTCCAGACGAACAATAGGTTATCCTCTGCCCCCCCCCCATCCGCAGACCATTTCGAGCAATGTCAGAGGAATGGCCCTGTGCAGACAGCAGGGTGGCCCCATTGTCTGATGGGCCTGCCCCTTATCTTAGGGAAGTAGTGCTGACCTAGTGTTTGCCAGATTGAGAGAGAAGCATGATTCCTATCAGTGCTGATGATCACAGCCACATACTGCCTGTAAATAACAGACAGCTGTGCATTATTCTGATTCACTGCTGTCTGTGAATTAAAGGCAGCTCACAACTGGTGTAACTGGTGCTGTCAGAACGGAGTCTGCCTGCCTGAGTGCCAAACTGAGGTAAGCCCCCATCAAGGTACATGTCTCCTGTTCTTCACACCATACACGTCATTGTGCTTGTACCCCTGTCACCCACTGACTCCCCCTGCCTTTTGCTTTTACCCTCTGACTCCCCCTGCATTCTGCACCTCTCCATGTTAACCCATGCCTCCCCAGGCTTATGTTGTCACCACTGTCATGTGTCATATTGTGAACTTGGGTTGGGGTGGAGGAGAGCTGGGTCCAAATTATATTTTTGCACCTGGGCCCACCACTCACAAGTTCCCACCACTGCTTTGACCACAGATGCCAAGTTGACAGCCACACCCTGCTCCCAAGTTTTAATATGGTAGTTTTCTTCCATTTCTTATTGGCAAAGAATGTGTACAGATACATGTAATTGGCTTTGCTTAGACTTGTCTTTGCTTCATTCCAGATGTTGATAATGCATTTCCCTGTAAAACTAACTGCTTGAAGATATACGGACTGGTAAACTGGCAAATCAAGTAGAACAGGGTACAATCCTTATTGTATGAAGAATGAAGAGTGTCCAGAAGTCTTAGAAAAAGATTATTATGGGCAAGCTTTGCTCAAAGTAACAATAAGACCCAATCATCCTGGTCGCTGGAAATGTAAACTCTGATAAACTTCTCCAGGTTTTGATTTACTCGCTCCATCTGCCCAAAGCTCTGAGTGTAATACACAATAGAGAAACTAAAATTGCTAGCACTCTCCAGAATTTGGAGGTAAACTGTCCATCACCTCAATGTCCTTGAGTTCCAAAGTCTTCTTGCATGACAGGTGAAACATGATTAATGTTCCCACTAGAGTCATTTTGTACATAACTATAATTTGACAAATGTCTTCAACTGGAAGAATCTTAACTTTGCTTATTACTTCCACAAAGCAAGCAGCATTCAAAGTTGGCTTATACCCTGAATTTTGTATTTGTCAGTTGTTATTATTTTTATTATTATTATTATTATTATTACCCTTTATTTATATGGCACCACACAGGATCCGCAGTGCCCATTACACAGTACATAATCAAATCAGAAAACAAGAAAACAGCACTTACAGTTCAAGATAATATACTGTAGGACAGGTATGGAAAACCAGGGATTAGGTGCCATCAAAGGGAGTATGGCACATAAGATAGTGTAAGTAAGAAAAGGAAAGGCACATGAGGAAAGAAGTCTCTGCTCTTACGAGCTTACAATATAAAAGATGAAGGACTGACAGACTAGGTGGCACAGAAGGGGTAGACAGTGAGCATAGACAAGAGAGATAGGAGAGTTGGCTGGGTTTGGTGAAGAAGTGGGTCTTGAGAGCCTGTTTGAAGTTTTGTAGAGAGGTGGAGAGTCAGATGGGGAGATGTAGAGAATTCCAGAGATAGGGAGCAGCAAGTGCAAGATCTTGTAGGTAAGACTGGGATGAGGTAATCAGACGGCATGCATTAGCAGAGCGAAAAGGAAGGATGGGAATGTAAAGAGAAATTAGGTCAGAGACGTAAGAGGAGAAGTGTGGGTGAGGGCTTTGTAAGTGAGTGTGAGAAGCTTACATTGGAATCTGAATGAGAAGGGTATCCATTGGAGGTCCTACAAGATAGGGGAGGTGGATGTAGTATGTTTGGTGAGGAAGATGAGATTGGTAGCAGCATTGAGGATAGATTAAAGTGGAGAGAGGCATTTTTCAGGGATGCCAGCTAGGAGGAGATTACAGTAGTCCAATCTGGAGATAACCAAGAAGTGTATGAGGGTCTTAGTAGTGTCCTGGGTGAGAAAGTTCTGAACCTTGAGATATTTTTGAGATGGAAACAGCATTTTTGTGAGAGGTACTAAATGTGTGGTTTAAAGGAGAGGGAGGAGTGAATGATTACTCCAAGACAGTGCACTTGGCGGCTAGAAGAGATAGTAGTGCCATCAATGGATAATGAAAGTGGGAGGTGACGTTGTATGAGAGGGAAGATGATCAGTTCAGTCTTATACATGTTAAGGTTAAGAAAGCGCTGGGACATCCAGGAAGAGATAGCAGAGAGACAGTTCAAGATACAAGTGAAGAGATCAGGGGAGAGGACAGGGGAGGACAGGTAGATATGAGTTTCATCAGTGTAGAGATGATATTGTAAGTCAAAAGAGCTAATTAGCTCACCTAATGAGGATGTGTAGAGAGAGAGAAAAGGAGAGTCCCAAGAATAGAACCTTGGGGGACACCTACTGGTAGAGGAAGTGGTGGGGGGAGGTGGAGTCATGAGAGGAGACAGAGAAGGAGCGGTCAGAAATGTAGGAGGACAGCCAGGAGAGAGCAGTATCACGCAGACCAAGGAAGTAAAGGATTTTCCACGGTGTCAAAAGCAACAGAGAGGTCAAGAAGAATAAGCAGAGATTAGTGGAACTTGGATTTAGCAGCAATGAGGTCATTGCAGACTTTTGTGAGAGCAGTTTCAGTGGAGTGCAGAAGATGGAAACCAGACTTGAAAGGGTCAAGCAGTGAGTAGGAGGAAAGAAAGACAGTGAGGCGGTTGTAGACAATACGCTCAAGGAGTTTGGAGGCAAAAGGAGGAGAGAGATGGGTCGGTAGTTGGAGAGAGTGGTAGGATCAAGTGTAGGTTTTTTAACAATAGGGGAGACAAGTGCATGCTTGAAGTCAGAGGGGACAGTGCCTGGTGAGAGTGAGAGATTGTGTAGATGGGCAAGATGGGAACATGCAGAAGAAGAGAAGAAGCAGAAAAGGCTGGAGGGAATAGGGTCAAGTTAAGAGGTGGATCGAGGGGATGACCGGATGAGGACCATGACTTCTTCTCCAGATGCAGGGAAGAAAGATGTCAGAGTTGATAGGAGGGAAGCAGAGGGGGTGGGTCACGGAATGTAGGAGGGGGTTGTTCAGGTTCTGGTGGAATGTTATGTCCTGATGAATGGAGTAAATTTTGGATGTGAAGTAGGTTGCAAAATCAAAAGCAGAGAGTAAAGAGGAGAGATGAGTCGGGGGTGGGCAGAGGAGCAAGTTGACAGTGGCAAAGAGGCACTGGGGGTTTGAGGATTGCGAGGAGATGAGGTTTTGAAGTATGATTGTGTACAGAGGGAAAGGGCAACAAAGTAGGATGAGAGCATAAATTTGTAGTAGAGGAAGTCGGCCTTAGAGCGTGATTTCCTCCACTGTCACTCAGCGATATGTGAGCATTTTTGCAGATATCTGGAGCATATGGTGAGCTAGGGTTGAAGTTTTGCTCTGCTAGGGTGAATAGTGGTCGGTGGGACGACAGAGTCAAGAGCAGAGGAAAGGGATGCATTTTATAGGGAAGTTGCTTGCTCAGGGCAGGAGCAAGAATAAGAGATAGGAGTGAGTCAAACAGGGAGGATAGGAAAGTGGTGTCAATAGCCTTAATGTTACATAGTTACATAGTTGATGAGGTTGAAAAAAGACAAAATGTCCATCGAGTTCAACCTGTCTTATAAAATGTTATACCATTTGAATTCTGTAACCTTGGATATTTCTTTCAGTTAGGAATTTATCTAATCCATTTTAAACTTATTTACTGAGTCCACCATTACTACCTCCTCTGGTAGAGAATTCCAAATCCTTACTGCACTTAATGTGAAGAACCCTTTCCTCTGTTATGTATGACATTTTTTTCTTCTATCCTCAGGGGGTGTCCTTGTGTCCTGTGTAGCCTTTTTTGATAATAAACAGATTGCCTGATAAATCCTTGTATTGCCCCTTAATGTATTTATAAATATTAATAATGTCCCCTCTCACCCACCTCTTTTCCAGTGTAAACATATCTAACCTTGTAAATCTTTCCTCATAATTCAGCGTCTCTAACCTTTTACCCAGTTTGGTGGCTCACCTTTGAATCCTTTCAAGTTCCAAGATATCTTTTTTATAGTGCGGTGCCCATAACTGAACACTATTTTTTATGTGCGGCCGCACCAATGATTTATGCAATGGCAGGATTACACTCTTATCCTTTGTCTCCATTCCCCATTTTATGCATGCTAACACCTTATTTGCTTTTGTTGCTGCATTTTGACATTGTGTACTGTTTCTAAGTCTATTAACGATGAGCACACCCAAATCCTTTTCAACTACCGTTATCCCTACATTTTCTCCAATTAGTTTATAGACTGCCTGATTGTTCTTAGTCCCAAAGTGCATAACTTTACATTTTTCTATATTGAAACTAATTCTCCATCTGTCTGCCCAGACCTCCAGTCCAGATAAATCTTCTATAGAGACTCTGCATCCTTGTCTGAATTAATTACTTGACACAGTTTAGTATCGTCTGCAAATTCCAAAAATAACACATCCACTGCTTTACCCTGACCAATATTATCGCTATCTTTCTTGTAAAAGTTTATTAAGTTAGTTTGACATGACCTGTATTTCACAAAACCATTTTAAATCCTATGAATAACCTTGAAGGTATCCAAATACTCTAGTATGCTATCCCCAATTATACCTTCCAGTATTTTCCCAACTATAAATGTCAAACTTACCGGTCTATAATTACTGGGAGGAGTTTTAATTCCCTTTTTAAATATTGGGACTACCTCTGCTATACGCCAGTCCTTTGGTATCATTCCTGATGTAATTGACTCACTGAAAGTCAAATATAGGGGCCTCGATAGTTCCATAAGAACCCTGGGGTGAAGTCCAATATTTATTTATCTTAATTTTACTTAGTCTCTCCCAGACTACTTCCTTGTTTAACTAGGTACTAAACAATTGGTCATTATTACAGCTTATGTTGTGCACTGCTCCGGTCAACTGGTCATCTCTCGTGAATACTGATGGAAAGAATTTTTTCAATAAATCTGCTTTTTCCCTGTCATCATTAATCAAGACTTCCAACTCGCCCTTTAGTGGTCCAATATTCTCCTTTTTTAACCTTTTAACATTTATATACTTAAAGAACTTTTTGGGGTTTGTTTTACTCTCCTCTGCGATTTGTTTTTCATTTTCTATTTTAGCTGCTCTGATTTCTTTTTTGCATTTTTTGTTACATTCCTTGTAGAACTGGAATGATGCCGCCTTCCCGTCAGACTCAAATGCTTTGAAAGCATGCCTCTCTTTATCCATTTGTTCCTTGACTGTCTTATTAAGCCACATCGGTTTGAATTTACTACTCCTGTTTTGTTAACCTCTGGAATGAACGGGTGGTCTTGAGGTTGCCGACTGTCAGGATCCCGGCGCACAGTATACCGGCGCAGGAATCCCAACAGCCATCATACCGGCAGATTTTCTCCCTCATGGGAGTCCATGACCCCCCTGGAGGGAGAATAAATAGCGTGGCGCGCGTAGCGCGTCACCGTGCCCGCAGCACTCGCCACACTGACGGTATGCCAGTGGTCGGCCTCCCGCCACCGGTATGCTGGTCACCGGGAGCCCGACCGCTGGCATACCATACTGCACCCTAATGAACAAATGAGTGTACTTATTGAGCACACTAGTAAAATTATCCTACATTTCAGCTGTATTCATACCATGAAATACAATTTCCCAATTGATGTCCTTCATTGCTTGTTTCAGCAAGTTGAAATTAGCTTTTCTAAAGTTAAAAGTCTTAGATAGACCCTTATAGTGTTGTTTTTGGAAGCTGATATAGGTTGAGTAGTCCTTATTCAAAATCCCAAATTTTTGGGTCCCATACTGAGATAATGACATATATATTATATATATTATATGTATATAATACACTGCTCAAAAAACTAAAGGGAACACTTAAACAACACAATGTAACTACAAGTCAATGACACTTCTGTGAAATCAAACTGTCCACTTAGGAAGCAACACTGATTGACAATCAATTTCACATGCTGTTGTGCAAATGGAATAGACAACAGGTGGGAATTATAGGCAATTAGCAAGACACCCCCAATAAAGGAGTTGTTCTGCAGGTGGTGACCACAGACCACTTCTCAGCTCCTATGGTTTCTGGCTGAAGTTTTGGTCACTTTTGAAAGCTGGCGGTGCTTTCACTCTAGTGGTAGCATGAGACGGAGTCTACAACCCACACAAGTGGCTCAGGTAGTGCAGCTCATCCAGGATGGCACATCAGTGCGAGCTATGGCAAGGTTTGCTGTGTCTGTCAGCGTAGTGTCCAGAGCATGGATGCGCTACCAGGAGACAGGCCAGTACATCAGGAGATGTGGAGGAGGCCGTAGGAGGGCAACAATCCAGCAGCAGGACCGCTACCTCTGCCTTTCTGCAAGGAGGAACAGAAGGAGCACTGCTAGAGCCCTGCAAAATGACCTCCAGCAAGCCACAAATGTGCATGTCTCTCCTCAAACGATCAGAAACAGACTCCATGAGGGTGGTATGAGGGCCCGACGTCCACAGGTGGGGGTTGTGCTTACAGCCCAACACCGTGAAGGACGTTTGGCATTTGCCGGAGAACACCAAGATTGGCAAATTTGCGACTGGCGCCCTGTGCTTTTCACAGATGAAAGCAGGTTCTCATTGAGCACATGTGACAGACGAGACAGAGTCTAGAGACACCAAGGAGAACATTCTGCTGCCTGCAACATCCTCCAGCATGACCGGTTTGGCAGTGGGTCAGTATTGGTTTGGGGTAGCATTTCTTTGGGGGGGCCGCACAGCCCTCCATGTGCTCGCCAGAGGTAGCCTGACTGCCATTAGATACTGAGA
This sequence comes from Pseudophryne corroboree, assembly GCF_028390025.1. Classification (NCBI taxonomy): domain Eukaryota; kingdom Metazoa; phylum Chordata; class Amphibia; order Anura; family Myobatrachidae; genus Pseudophryne; species Pseudophryne corroboree. Next base: position 763,559,452 of record NC_086444.1, on the reverse strand, counting down.
TGAGATCCTCAGACCCTTGTGAGACCATATGCTGGTGCAGTTTGCCCTGGGTTCCTCCTAATGCAAGACAATGCTAGACCTCATGTGGCTGGAGTGTGTCAGCAGTTCCTGCAAGATGAAGGAATTGATGCTATGGACTGGACCGCCCGTTCCCCAGACCTAAATCCAATTGAGCACATCTGGGACATCATGTCTTGCTCCATCCACAAATGCCACATTGCACCACAGACTGTCCAGGAGTTGGTGGATGCTTTAGTCCTGGTCTGGGAGGAGATCCCTCAGGAGACCATCCGCCACCTCATCGGGAGCATGCCCAGGCATTGTATGGAGGTCATACAGGCACGTGGAGGCCACAAACACTACTGAGCCTTATTTTGACTTGTTTTAAGGACATTACATCAAAGTTGGATCAGCCTGTAGTGTGTTTTTCCACTTTAATTTTGAGTGTGACTCCAAATCCAGACCTCCATGGGTTAAAAAATTTGATTTCCATTGATAATTTTTGTGTGATTTTGTTGTCAGCACATTCAACTATGTAAAGAACAAAGCATTTAATAAGAATATTTCATTCATTCAGATCTAGGATGTGTTATTTTAGTGTTCCCTTTATTTTTTTGAGCAGTGTATATATACATATATCTACAGTATACATATGATATATATTTTATACATATATATATATATATATATATATATATATACACATATATATATATATATAGATATAGATATAGATATACAAATACAAAAATGTCTTTAACCTTGCGCTTAAGCCACCAGCAGCAATTTGGAGAGAATCCCTGTTAGTGGACTCCCAAAAGATAACACATACAACACAAAAACCAAATGTTCAGATGGTTGAAATGAATAGGTCACCCAAAATAGATGTAGGGCAATAGGACCAAACACAGAAAACAACATCTCTAAGGACATTCATCTTTATATTGAACCTGATTGTGAATTCTGGATTCCATCTTTGAACAGAGCCTGTATAGTGTATAGTGGACCTGCAGCCAACTAGGAGAGAGACACATACAGCAGCCAGGTTCTGAACCTATTTACAGGTGAAACCAGCTATAAGAACCCACACTGTGGAAGAACATTCATTGGAGATACTAGAGTTTTAGAAGGTTACACTAAGTGCATTTGGGTGTTTTTAATCTCAGTATGGGAACCAAAAATGTTTGATTTTGAATTTTGCATAAGGGATACTAAACCTGTATCAAATGTGATCATATTATGATCGCTATTTCCCAAGGTCTCCCCTACTTTAGTATTTGATATTATCTCCACATTATTAGTTAGTACGAGGTTCAGTATAGTCCTACAGTATGTAATGATCTTTTAGCATGTTTAAGAACCTGTTACCCCTAGCTGTATTTACTGTTTCGGTGTTCCAATTTATGTCCAGGTAATTAAATTCCCCAAAAATAATGACCTTACCCATTCCTGCAGCTTTTTCGATTTGGTGAAAAAAGTTGTAATTTTTCAGACACACTAATATCTGGTGGTTTTTAGCATGTCTCTATTAAAAGTTTTTTGTATCTCTCCCCGCATTCGAAATTTCAACTCATAATGACTCCACGTTATCTCCAGTCACCTTGTAAATGACCTCCTTTAAATATGGTTTTAAGAATGGCTTAACATAAAGACAAACACCCCCTCCCTTTTTATCAGTCCTATCTCTCCTGAAGAGGGTGTTCCCCTGCATGTTTGCTGCCCAGTCATGAGAATCTTCCCACCATGGGGTAAATTTACTAAGTTGGGAGTCTATTTAAGATGGGATGTTGCCCATAGCAACCAATCAGATTCTACTTCTCATTTATCTAGTACCTTCTAGAATATAAAACCTGGAATCTGATTGGTTGCTATGGGCAACATCCCATCTCAAATAGAACTCTCATCTTAGTAAATTTACCCCCATGTCTCTGTAATGAATATGATATCATATTGGTCATTAAGGGGGTAATTCTGAGTTGATTGCAGGAAGATCTTTGTTAGCAGTTGGGCAAAACCATGGGGGTCATTCCGAGTTGTTCGCTCGTTATTTTTTTTCCGCAACGGAGCGATTAGTCGCTAATGCGCATGCGCAATGTCCGCAGTGCGACTGCGCCAAGTAAATTTGCTATGCAGTTAGGAATTTACTCACGGCATTACGAGGTTTTTTCTTCGTTCTGGTGATCGTAATGTGATTGACAGGAAGTGGGTGTTTCTGGGCGGAAACAGGCCGTTTTATGGGAGTGTGCGGAAAAACGCTACCGTTTCTGAGAAAAACGCGGGAGTGGCTGGAGAAACGGAGGAGTGTCTGGCCGAACGCTGGGTGTGTTTGTGACGTCAAACCAGGAACGAAACTGACTGAACTGATCGCAGATGCCGAGTAAGTCTGGAGCTACTCAGAAACTGCTAAGAAGTGTCTATTTGCAATTCTGCTAATCTTTCGTTCGCAATTTTACTATGCTAAGATTCACTCCCAGTAGGCGGCGGCTTAGCGTGTGCAATGCTGCTAAAAGCAGCTTGCGAGCGAACAACTCGGAATGACCCCCCATGTGCACTGCAGGGGAGGCAGATATAACATGTGCAGAGAGAGTTAGATTTGGGTGTGGTGTGTTCAATCTGCAATCTAAATTGCAGTGTAAAATAAACAGACAGTATTTACCCTGCACAGAAACAAAATAACCCACCCAAATCTAACTCTCTCTGCACATGTTATATCTGCCTCCCCTGCAGTGCACATGGTTTTGCCCAACTGCTAACAAAAATCCTGCTGTGATCAACTCAGAAACAATTGCACTTAGGGGGTAATTCTAATTCCCCCATCTTATTTGTTAGGCTTCTTGTATTTGCAAGCATACACTGAAGTTTAGTACTTCCCTGATCTGCAAGTTTTGTTGTTACACTTAGTGATGGTAGTTTGAGGCGTTAGAGATGGAGAAGCAGAGAGAATTAGGTTAAAAGTGATGAAGCAGCCTCTGTGAAATGTATGTAGGCATTTCAGACACTGCTATGTGCTACTAAGCTGCTGCTATATTAATATCCTAAGTGCTTATATGATCTCTATGCTATAAAAATGTATGCAGAGTGACACACTGCTGTATTAGGGCTGAGGCGTTGTGAGCACCGGGTTAACAGCTAGCTGCATTCAGCGGTGTGTCCCAAAGTGGCTGGGGTGGTGAGAGCACCTGAGTAACAACCAGCCACGTGTAGCGGTCTTCCTGGAGCAGTCGCATGTGGACCGACTCATGGAAGAGGGAGGTCAGTGGCTGTAGTACAGACATGGCAAAGCAAGTTGTCTGGCTTACCAACATACCCGCACTCATAAATATGTTTGCTTACAGAAAATGAGATATATGTTTAAGAAGACCAACAGTCTATGTTAATTGACTTTTTGAAAGGTGCTGGGGCATAACATTCACTGACAGTGGGACACAATTATATTGCAACAGCGTGTTATATGTACATATATATTAGTGTATGCACACTGCTATTAAATTATGAATAAGTGAATCAGGCTGAATTAAATCACTAGGTGCATTGTTACAGGCGGACCCGCAGAAAACCAGCACTGTGATTTATAGCAAGATAACATATTGATACAACACTCCTAACAAGAGTATTACAATAGCTACTGTGCTTTAACAAATGTAACAAAATGACATGTATCCACTATGTCCACTTGATATGAGACCACTAGCAATTAAAAGAAACCAGACATGCGCTTGAGGATAAAGTTTATTGTAGCATAAAGAGCAACATTGTAATTGAATGTGATCTAGAACTCTTTATAAAAATAGAACTACTGATGTCCTGAGAAATACATTTAAATTCAACTGGAAATCTACAGGATCTCATATATACAACAATTTAATTAACAGCAGGGGCAAAGACACACACAAGAAATTCTGAGCTCCTGAATGTTAGGCGCGGCGGTCCGTGACGCCGTTCCGACTGTTGCCGAGCGACTGTCACGGCCACCGCACCTCCTTCCTTACCGGCCCGGCGCCTAGCAATGCCAGGACGCCGTGCCTGCTGTGCCGCCGGGTCCCTGGCAATGCTAGGACGCCGGGCGTCCCCAGCCGCCGGGTCCATGGCAACGGGGACGCCACTGGCGGCCCGCGTTCCCCGTTGCCAGATACTAATTCTATTTAATGAGTTGCTCGTGCAGCAGGGCAGCTGCACGGCAACCATCAATTAGGGTCTGGGGGCTGGTCTGGCTGGCTCTCCGGTCATTGGACAGCAGGTCCTTTTTATTTGGAGTCAACACATGGCAGCCTCGCCGGTGATAGCTTCCTGTATGCTGTTCCTGCCCAGCCGTATCCATTATCCAGCATTCTGTTATCCGGTTGATCCTGCTCCCTGTGATCCTGAGTCTTGGTGTTCAGAAGCCGGTCCTGTGAACCTCTCCCAATCTCAACTCAAGTGCACCTGTGACTGTCTTCTCAGGATTCTTGCTCGTTGGGGTTTCTCTCCCGGTTTCGTGAGTGGTGGCTTCTGCCACGTCTTGCGGCCTAGGTCGCTTACTCCTTGTATTTATTTGATACTGGTGTTTTTGCGGGGGTTTCCGCCCTCACTGTTTTCCCCGGTACACAACAGTGCCGTGTAGGGTGTGGACAGTGGTTCCTTTGTTGTTCGTTTTTCTTTGGCGGCGTGCCGCACATATATATTTAGCTTTAGGTTTCTTAGTAGCCCCTAGCTCTCGGTTATGTTTAGTTAGAGGTCCCCTTGTTATCCTCCCGTCTCGGTTCACGCCTTGTCTCACACTAAGACCTGGGGGCATCGGAGTTGGGCAGACCTAATCCGCCCTTCAAACGCGGCTGCTGTGGGCCCAAGAAACCACAGTCTCCCAGGCGTGAAGTGACCACGCGGGGGAAACAACGGAGTTAGGTTGCTAGGGGCTACCATCTCATCTAGTCATTATTTCAGCGTCACGTTCTGGTGCTTTAGACTTGCTACACCTCACCTTTGTTCTGAAGCACCAAGAACGTAACATTATCACCGGCCCAAGAAATATAAAAAAAAAGAAAAAAAAAAGAAAGGGGCTAATTGTTTCTGGTTGGCCTTGAAATTCGGCCTCATGAATCCAGCGGCATTAGGACCGAATCCCAGCCAGCTCTTGGCCATTCAGATTTAGGAACTCACTCAGATGGTTCAGGATCTTACCCTTCGGGTGAGATCGCAGGAAGATCTTTTTCGAGCATCCCCGGGTATGATTCCTGAACCAAAGATGCATCTTCCTGACCGTTTTTCGGGTAACCGAAAGGATTTTTTTAATTTTAAGGAAGCTTGTAAACTTTATTTTCGGTTAAGGGCCCGATCCTCTGGTACTGAGTCTCAACGGGTCGGGATTGGGATGTCTTTGCTTCAAGGCAACCCGCAAACCTGGGCTTTTGGGTTAAAAGCCGATGACGCAGCCTTGCTATCGGTAAATGCCTTTTTTAAGTCCTTAGGCCTTTTGTATGATGACCCTGATAGAGAAGCGTCGGCTGAGAGCCACCTGCGTGCACTTAAGCAAGGGAAATATCCAGTAGAGGCGTATTGTACCCCCATTCGAAATTTCAACTCATAATGACTCCACGTTATCTCCAGTCACCTTGTAAATGACCTCCTTTAAATATGGTTTTAAGAATGGCTTAACATAAAGACAAACACCCCCTCCCTTTTTATCAGTCCTATCTCTCCTGAAGAGGGTGTTGTCCTGCATGTTTGCTGCCCAGTCATGAGAATCTTCCCACCATGGGGTAAATTTACTAAGTTGGGAGTCTATTTAAGATGGGATGTTGCCCATAGCAACCTATCAGATTCTACTTCTCATTTATCTAGCACCTTCTAGAATATAAAACCTGGAATCTGATTGGTTGCTATGGGCAACATCCCATCTCAAATAGAAATCTCATCTTAGTAAATTTACCCCCATGTCTCTGTAATTAATATGATATCATATTGGTCATTAAGGGGGTAATTCTGAGATGATCGCAGGAAGATCTTTGTTAGCAGTTGGGCAAAACCATGTGCACTGCAGGGGAGGCAGATATGGGTGTAGTGTGTTCAATCTGCAATCTAAATTGCAGTGTAAAATAAAACAGCCAGTATTTACCCTGCACAGAAACAAAATAACCCACCCAAATCTAACTCTCTCTGCACATGTTATATCTGCCTCCCCTGCAGTGCACATGGTTTTGCCCAACTGAGTTTCGCTGTTGGTCGAACGACTGTTGCTGGAATGACCCGGCCCTGCGCAGTCAGTTTCGCCTCCGTTTGTCTGAAGTTATTAAAGACAGTCTCCCTCAGTACCCCGCTCCAGAGACTTTAGACAAACTCATGGAGCTTGCTATTAAAATTGATCGTCGTCTCCGGGAGCGGAGGGCTGAAAGAGGAGCTAGTTTCAGGCCTAGTCCATGTGTGTATACTTTCCCTGAGGATGTCGAGGAGCCCATGCAAATGGGTCTCTCCCGGCTGTCCCCAGAGGAAAGAACCAGAAGGCAAAATTCTGGTCTCTGCTTGTATTGTGGTGAAACGCTCTGACCAAGTGAATTGTGAGGAGGTTCACTTGGGTCTGCAATTGATCTCCTCTAATGATTCCTTATTAATTCCTGTAAAAATTTCCTTTGGTAGTGTCAGTTCGTTGGTGTTGGCCTTCGTCGACAGTGGAGCTGCGGGAAATTTCATGGATCTTGGTTGGGCTCAGGCTTTGGGCGTTCCGCAGATACCTTTGGATAAACATATCACCATGCACGGCTTGGATGGTGGTCCGCTTTCTAATGGGGTAATCACTCACCGCACACCTCCAGTACAACTGACAGTGGGGGCCCTACATTCGGAGAAAATCGAGTTTTCGTTACCCATTGTCCGGCAGTCCCCGTAGTTTTGGGTCACCCCTGGCTTGCCTTTCATAATCCCACCATAGATTGGCGGTCTGGGGAGATTTCCCGATGGGGTCCCTTTTGTGTTAAGGAATGTATTTCTCGTCCAGTCCGGGTTGCGGCTGTCACCCCAGAACTTATTCCTTTGGAATATCAGGACTTTGCCGATGTTTTCTCCAAGGGTAATGCGGATATTCTGCCCCCTCATCGGTCCTATGACTGCGCCATTGACCTAGTTCCCGGTGCCTCTTTGCCTAAAGGGAGACTATATGCCCTGTCTGACCCGGAAACTACGGCAATGGATGAGTATGTACAGGAGAGCCTGAAGAAGGGCTTCATTAGGCCCTCGAAATCTCCATTGAGTGCAGGGTTCTTTTTTGTTGAGAAAAAAGATGGGTCGCTCAGACCATGTATTGATTATCGGGCTCTGAATAAGATTTCTGTTAAAAACACCTACCCCTTGCCGCTGATTTCGGTACTGTTTGATCAGCTCCGTACTGCCGTTATTTTTTCCAAAATCGTTCTCAGAGGGGCTTACAACCTCATCCGAATAAGATCTGGGGATGAATGGAAGACGGCTTTTAGTACACAGTCAGGACATTATGAATATCTTGTAATGCCATTTGGTTTGTCTAATGCTCCTGCTGTGTTCCAGGATCTTATTAATGATGTCCTCCGCGACTTTCTTGGAAAGTCCGTAGTCGTTTATTTAGACGATATTTAGATTTATTCAGAATCCTCTGAACAACATGTTATCCATGTGCGACGGGTACTTCAGAGGTTACGGGAGAATAATCTGTATGCCAAATTGGAGAAGTGTGATTTCCACATCACGGAGGTATCCTTTTTGGGGTATATTATTTCTCCAAAGGGGTTTTACATGGAACCAAAGAAACTCCAGGCAATCCTAAATTGGACACAACCCACAAATTTAAAGGCAATCCAGCGCTTTTTAGGGTTTGAAAATTATTATAAGCGTTTTATTCATGCCTTCTCGGATTTAGTTGCTCCTATTGTTGCATTGACTAAAAAAGGAGCGGACCCTTCCAATTGGTCGCCTCAAGCCAAGTCTGCCTTTCTGGCCCTAAAACAGGCCTTTGTCTCAGCTCCAGTACTCAGACACCCTAACCCAGATCTCCCCTTTATTGTCGAGGTGGATGCCTCAGAGGTTGGAGTGGGAGCCATCCTTTCTCAGGAAGACCTGGAGTCTCTGGAATTACACCCATGTGCCTTCATGTCCAGAAAATTCTCCTCCGCAGAATCCAACTATGATGTTGGTAATCGAGAATTGCTGGCAGTTAAATGGGCCTTCGAGGAATGGAGGCACTGGCTGGAGGGAGCGAGGCATACCATTACTGTGTTCACTGACCACAAGAACCTGCAGTATATTGAGTCAACTTAACGGCTTAATGCTTAACAGGCACGTTGGGCGCTGTTTTTTACTCGATTCAAGTTCATCATCACCTTCAGGCTAGGTTCCAAGAATACGAAGGCCAATGCCCTGTCCCGTTGTTTTCTTCCAGTTCACAATAGCCACCCGGCTACTACCCCCATTGTCTCACCGTCTGTCATCCGGGCTGGCCTCACACAGGATTTGTTTACACAGCTAGTCCAGCTTCAGCAGCAGGCTCCCAGTGTCACTCCTGCGGATCGTCTCTTTGTCCCTGAGTTTCTGAGAGGCACTGTCCTAGCTGAATTTCATGATAATAAGGTTTCTGGTCATCCGGGTATTACTAAAACCTTGGAGTTAATCTCTCGCTCAGTGTGGTGGCCTAATCTTTCTAAGGACGTCAGGGAATTTGTCCTTTCTTGTCAGGTTTGTGCTCAGCACAAGATATCTCGATCGTTGCCGGTCGGGCAACTCATGCCTCTAGCCATTCCTCGTAGGCCATGGTCACACATTTCCATGGATTTTGTGGTGGACCTTCCTCTTTCAGCTGGATTCCGGGTCATTTGGGTGGTAGTCGACCATTTTAGTTAGATGGCCCACTTCATTCCTCTTCCCCGATTAACCTCCGCCCAAGTTTTGGCAGTTTTGTTTCTCCGCAATGTCTTCAGCCTCCATGGTTTACCCGTGGATATTGTCTCTGACCGGGGACCACAATTCATTGCCCGTTTCTGGAAACGATTTTGTGCCTCATTAAATATGAAACTCTCTTTAACATCTGGATACCATCCACAGTCTAACGGACAGACTGAACGTGTTAATCAGTCATTAAAACAGTATTTACGGCTGTATTCGGCCAAACTTCAGAATGATTGGTCTGAATTTCTTCCTTTGGCCGAATTTGCCTATAATAACTCTTGCCATTCGTCCACCAAGGAGTCCCCATTCTTTTCGGTCCTGGGCTTTCATCCTAGAGCCAATTCCTTTTAGCCTCATTTTCCAGGCTCTTCGTTGACCTTAACTTCCCGTCTTAGAATGATTTGGAAAAAGGTGCACCTTGCTCTTAAGAAGGCTGCCTTCCGGGAGAATTTTTTTTCGGAAGGTTCCGACGCCCGTGCACTTTTAAAGTGGGGGATAAGGTGTAGTTGTCAACCTGTAACATCAAGCTCCGACAACCCTTGGCTAGATTGGGACCCAGATTTATTGGACCATTTCTTATTGTAAAAAAAGTCAATCCTGTGGCTTTTCGGCTACGCTTGCCTAAACCACTCAAAATTGGCAACACTTTTCACTGTTCTCTTCTGAAGCAATATATTTTTTCCAGGAGATTCCCTCGGAAGACTTCCCATGGTAGACCTCCGGTGGATGTTCAGGGGCAACAAGAGTTCCTGGTGCAGAAAGTTTTAGATTCCAAAGTTTCTCGAGAACGGCTGTATTTTTTGGTTCACTGGAAAGACTATGGCCCAGAGGAAAGGTCTTGGGTCCTGGATAAGGATCTACATGCCCCTAAACTTAAGAAATTAATCTTTCAGGAATTTCCTCAGAAACCCGGCTTTAGGGGTTCTTTAACCCCTCCTCAAGGGGGGGTACTGTTAGGCGCGGCGGTCCGTGACGCCGCTCCGACTGTTGCCGAGCGACTGTCACGGCCGCCGCACCTCCTTCCTTACCCGCCCGGCGCCTAGCAACGCCAGGACGCCGTGCGTGCTGTGCCGCCAGATCCCTGGCAACGCTAGGATGCCGGGCGTCCACAGCCGCCGGGTCCATGGCAACGGAGATGCCACTGGCGGCCCGCGTTCCCCGTTGCCAGATACTAATTCTATTTAATGAGTTGCTCGTGCAGCAGGGCAGCTGCACGGCAACCATCAATTAGGGTCTGGGGGCTGGTCTGGCTGGCTCTCCGGTCATTGGACAGCAGGTCCTTTTTATTTGGAGTTAGTACATGGCAGCCTCGCCGGTGATAGCTTCCTGTATGCTGTTCCTGCCCAGCTGTATCCATTATCCAGCATTCTGTTATCTGGTTGATCCTGCTCCCTGTGATCCTGAGTCTTGGTGTTCAGAAGCTGGTCCTGTGAACCTCTCCCAATCTCAACTCAAGTGCACCTGTGACTGTCTTCTCGGGATTCTTGTTCGTTGAGTTTTCTCTCCCGGTTTCGTGAGTGGTGGCTTCTGCCACGTCTTGCAGCCTAGGTCGCTTACTCCTTGTATTTATTTGATACTGATGTTTTTGCGGAGGTTTCCACCCTCACTGTCTTCCCCGGTACACGACGGTGCCGTGTAGGGTGTGGACAGTGGTACCTTTGTTGTTCGTTTTTCTTTGGCGGCGTGCCGCACATATATATTTAGCTTTAAGTTTCTTAGTAGCCCCTAGCTCTCGGTTGTGTTTAGTTAGAGGTCCCCTTGTTATCCTCCCGTCTCGGTTCACGCCTTGTCTCACACTAAGACCTGGGGCATCGGAGTTGGGCAGACCTAATCCGCCCTTCAAACGCGGCTGCCGTGGGCCCAAGAAACCACAGTCTCGCAGGCGTGAACTGCCCACGCGGGGGAAACAACGGAGTTAGGTTGCTAGGGGCTACCATCTCATCTAGTCATTATTTCAGCGTCATGTTCTGGTGCTTTAGACTTGCTACACCGCACCTTTGTTCTGAAGCACCAAGAACGTAACACTGAACTTTCTTTGCCATAATAGTTACTGTTTGCACCAGAATTTAGAAAGGTCTTGAGTGTTAGGTAAGGTTTTTCCAGGAACGAGGATACTTCAATAGTAAACTGAGATGAGATATTTTCTTCTGGGGTGTGCTGAACTGTTCCTTATCTGACTACCCCACGATCATTTAAGTCCTCACATTCCTCAGACACTTGGGACAAATAGTGAGAAGATGACATGGATCACTATATTATAATCACACAGTAGCTTGTTTTCAAACCTAATTTTTTCTCTTCAGCATGTATGCATGATTTCCTGACCTTCAGGGGTTCTATGGGAGGTATAACAGGAGCAGTGAATTGAGGAGCTAATTTGAAACTGAAGCATTTTTCATCTACTCTCACCATATGGCAGAGATCCACCTTGATACACAAAGATATTATATCATCCAAGGATGCTGGCAAGTCTCTGGATGCCATTTAATGTTTGACTAGCTTTGAAAAGCCCTGCATGAATGCAGCAACTAGATTCATTGTTCCATCTAAGCTTGGATCGCTTAATTGCAAAATCACAAAATCGCAAATCAGGCGATTACTGTCAGAAAGGGCATGTCCTGCAAATGCATTGCTCATGCATGAAGATCGAAATGCGATTGAAATTCGATTGACAGGAATGACTGTTTGTGGGTGTTATCATTGCATTTTTGGGGAGTAGTTGAAAAAAAAAAGGTGGGTCTGGGCCGTATTCTGGGTGTGTATCTGATGTCATGGCGCAGATGTAATTGCATTCTCCTTCTTCTGAGTAGCCCTGGGTCAGGCACAGCTGTCGATGGTGCTCGGTTTCTGTGACTGGGTCACAATTCTGCAGATGCATATGTAGATTTGTGAGTGCATTGGTGGGTATCTTTTACTATTCAATTCAATTCAATTCAATTGCAATTTCAGTCCAAATAGCGATCCCACCTGATTAAGGCCCAGTGTCCCTTGTTTCAGATGTAGAATAGCTGATACACCTGATCTGGGCTAGTCGAATATTTTTTAATAGCTTCCATGAAGTTGGTAAAATTGTACACTAGAAGATCATTCCTCTACCACAAGGGATAAAGTGATAAGGCAAGCCAGTTTTGTTCTATCAGTGGGGACAATTGCAGCTTGCAAATTGCAGACTATATATTGTTCTAGTGGGATACAGCCCAGAATGTTATGCTAAAACTTTATCAACAGAATGTATTAATAAATACTACTCACATTAAATGTCAAAACCTTAAGCAAATGTTATGTTATGTTAATTACTGCACCAAAACTAGACCAAACATATTAAAAATAATTTATTGTACAAAGAGTTTCAGAATTGTAAAAAACAAGCATATAAGTTTATCGTGATGCTATAGTAATATCACAGTGGCATGATATACAAAAAAATATCTTGGGGTATTTTAAAGAGCCTGATCAGTTGCAAGGACACAGAAACTAAACTTTCACACAGAGACTTCTAAACAGACAGTATTATGTTATTAAAATAAACTAGCTTCACAGCGCTGAGGTCTTGGGTTCAAGTCAAATAATGGTTTGCTTTGGATTGTGTTTTTTTTTCCACAATCCAAAAATATGCTGGAAGGTTATTGGCTCCCAGCCAAAAATAACCCTCATTTGTATGTGTGTGTACATGTAGTAGGGAATATAGATTGTAAGATGCACTGAGGCAGAGATGTATAATTGGCCAAATATTGTCTGTAAAATGCTGCAGAATATGTGTGCACTATATAAATGGCTGTTAATGAATAAATAAACCTAAACTCTTTCATTCAGTGTCGGACTAGGGTATGAGGGCCCACAGGGGGATGTAATCGAAGGGGTCCATGTGTAGGGGTGTGACCAGTTTCCAGAGGGGGTGTGGCAATCCGCAACAGAGGCTTGGCTAAATATAAGAGAGTGCATGGTCTGGGCCCCTTGATAAATATATATCATAAATACTGCTAGTACATGTATGATAATGTATCAGATTAATAACAGCAATGCACTGTAGAGAAAACACCATAGTCCTGTGCAGCATAAGGTAACATATGTATAATGTATAATTCAAGTGCACAGTCTGCATCCTGATACCTTTGAGGAGGGGACCCCAGGCAGTGGGGCCCACTGGGGGTTTCCACTGTACCCCTGTGGGCCAGTCCAACCCTGCTCTCATTCCTCTCTCTGTTGGCTTAGCTAACACATAGAAAATAACTAAACGTCATCTGCAACTTCAGAATATTCTATGGAGTACCAAGAGTAACCTACAATAGAAGGAAAAGGCAAATGTACTTGGGATAGGGCAATCAACATTCAGAACTCATTTTGTACCTAGGAGTTGCTGAAATGTTAACAGCTGATGATGTGCTGACTAGAGAGTAATACATGTTTTGAGTATTCTAAAGTAAAATTTCTGTGCTAGAACAACATTATTTTTACAAAAGCCTTATAGTTTCACACCCTTTGGATTCTTTATCCATGTTTCCAAACATAAATTTGTCTTTTAGCTGGGGATATTAATTTTCCTACACATAACTATGGATGGCACTTCATTATCACACAAGTCGTTAGGAGAAGAGCTTCTCGATGTAACATTTTCCTATCTTTACGCATATAAGAAAGCATGTTCTAATAATACCATTGTACTTTTCCACCTTACACTTTAAATGTGGGTGATAGAGTATTTGTTTCTATAGTTGGGTTCCTAGGAGCTTACTCATTTTGCAAATATCATCCAAGCACACTGTATTTCTTGGTCTGAAGGAATTAGATCCCTTTATAAAAACATTATATTCATTTATTTACTGAAATGCAGGCAGTATTCCTTAATTGTCTATACAATCCACTATGATTAGGCAACAGTTTAACATGATAACTTTAGGAAACTGGAAAAAAATACTTAAACCATCTTAAATGAATCAGTGGTTTGTAGGAGATATGAAGAGTTTGTGTGTATATTGGTCTTCCAACATTTCCTGTAAACACATTATACAAAAATCACAGGACACAGTGTTCAGTTGCTTGTGCTGTGTGAATTCTGATGCATACCAATATGCTTGTGTCAGATTTATCATACCACTGTTGGAAACTAAGGTCAACCCTTGGACTATTGCTAGCAAAAGGTATCACAGGCAAGAGGTTTTTCTTCATTGCTGCTCCACAGCTGTTAATCATCCTGTACATAGCCATCACTCTCCCATGTGGCATATATATGTGAGTCCTAAACCTTTGCATATCTATTAATGTTCATTTATCAGGTATGTAAACAATATTAAAGACACACCTTTCTTGTTACTCTGCATAAACCACGTTTGGAGCAAATATATTTGCTCACTGATTAGTAAGTCAATCAAGCATGCCATATGTACTTGACATGATATAACAGTTCCTGTACTAGTATGTATAGACTGCATCCAGTAAGTTTCTCTGTACTTGTGCACCTGCTGTAGGTGTAACTGTACCACACTGTAGATATAGTGAGAATCATTGTAAATGTTGGCAAACAGACATACCTAAGCACTTTGATAAACACAGTTTTTTGATCATGTTAACAACTACATATCCTATTGTAATACAACATCATCATATCTTCTTTATGTGAACTACTTGTTCACAGCACATTTCAAGAAACACTTTTGCTATGCTTTCACTGGCCTGAAAATGTATTATGTATCTTTCTTTGCCAGGGTGGAGATACACCAGAGAAGTTACATTGTGAAAAGGTGTACTCTATATTTAAAGTAAAATTATTAACACTGTAACACACCTTATTTAATAATATCTTTCTATTTTCTCAGTTATGTATTCTCTTTACACTTTTATGTTTAACCCTTTTTTGTTAAATTGTTTAAAAAGAGTCTCATGGGGAAATTTACTAACAATCTTGTTGGGCTGGAATCCGTACTTTCACTTTATCGACAAAATGTTTATCTTCACAAATTGTGCATTTTACTAAGAATTGTGTTTGCTTGTGTATTGTCATTAGATGTTGTTACTAGTTGTGTTACACTGTGTGTGAAATCAGTAATACCAGGTGTTTTTATTAATTGAATTTGCAAATTATGGATACAATGGAATTTGCATGACAAATAGCAAAAACAAAGATGTCTAATCTAGCACCTGAATTTGTAATGAAAATTGAAGAAAGTCGGTGAAAATCTCAAACATACAGTAATCCGATTGGTCATAATTTGCACATGTTATAGTGTGTTCACTACATTGTTTTTAAAAATGCCCCCAAATCACCAAATACACATGCATTGATACATTTGTATTGGCAGGAGTGTCCACAGTGGGTGGAGAGCATAGTTTTGCTTGAAGAGTTTGTGCTTGTTGTTTGGTTGTGTAAGTTGTCTTGTCTTTTTCTGTTGTCTTGTTAGCTTTTAAAGTCTATCTTTTTTTATCGTGTGACAGTCTTTTTTCTTGTCATTATTTGTGAGTGTCTGTGGTGTGTATGTGTAATAAGTTTATGTGTGATGTGTTGGAGGGGTTTGTTTTTTCTTTTATTTAGCAGTGTTTAATGTTGTGTGTTGTACTTTAGGAGGAGAGTAACAGCAGGAGAGCTGGGATCCGATACAGTGTTTTAACAGCAAAATGTCTGAAACTCAACAATCCACTGCAGCTCCAAGCCAGTGAAACCAGCCCATGGTGAATGGCATCACCCATCACTATGCCGTACTACTTCAGGGCTCCATGGCTGCTGATGTACTCTGGAAATATATGGTGTCCAGGTACCACCACATTCAAGGAGAGGCAGTACATGTTTCGGCTGTATCAGCTGAGAGACGCGCATAATGGTGGAGATAATGATGGGACAGTTGAAGGGCTCTGCAGTACGAGTGGCAAGACATGGGCCAACAAGGAGAGGAAAATGGTAGAAAACATCTTTGAGAAGCTGGTGGGCATCTTTAATTCAAGAACAGTCTCTGATCTCAAAGTGCACCTTTACACAAGGAAGCAGAGTCCCCATGAGTTACTGAGATAGTTTGCCCAGGGACTGCAAGAATCTATGAAGGCACTTCAGGCCTTAGCCCCCCGAGAGGTCCAACAAGCAGATAAGACCCTTATTTACTTGTTTGTTGAAGGAGCACAAGGAGAGTTGATCCACACCCAATTGAGAATGTGGAAGCACCAACAACCGAGTGTACGTTCTCAGAGTTCAAGGAAACCATGTTACAAATTCTGGGACTTAATCAGAGTGATTACATTGAGTGCGACACACCAGAACAGCTTGAGGATGAGTCCCTCAGGGAGATCCAGCTGTACTAGAAGCCCAGTGCTCTAGTACCTAGAGGAACAGTCAACCAACAGTTACAGGTACAATCTGATCATGATCTGATTGGTTCCCTTAACAGCAAGCTCAGCGAGCTGATGCTGAACCTGTCCAGGATGGGACAGAAGCTGGAGGAACTCAGCCAGAAACAAGTCCGTACCCACAATAGGGGCTGGAGAGAGAGATCCCTTGAGATGGGATGTATCCTGGGAGAATGGAAGACATGTGACTGACCAGTCTGATGCCCAAGATAGACCCATATGTCAGCAGTTCTTGGAAACAGCAGAGAGAGTAGGACCACCCTGTGAAGAATGCAACTAAGGTGGAGGAGGTTTCAGTGCAGCAGCCTTTGGTGGAGTTGGAATATGATGATGATGATGATGATGATGAAGATGATAACTCTGTGGTCAGAAGCAATACAAAAAGTGGCTGCAATTTTCCTTTCATGAGATTTATGATTACATGTTTGTCTGCTACACCTTAAGGTCAAGTTATCACAGGAAAGGCCTCGTGTTCCATAGTTACATAGTTACGTAGTTTATGAGGTTGAAAAAATACAATTTGTCCATTGAGTTCAACCTATTTGTGTTCTCCCACTCTGTATTAATTTTCAGGACTAGTTTTTAAGTCAGCCATTGTGTTGTATTTCCTCATTTTATTCTAACTATAGTACGTGATCTATCCTCCATAACCCTATATATCCTTATCCATTAGGAATTTATCTAGCCCATTCTTAAAAGTATTGACGAAGTCTGCCATTACTACTCTCTCATGCAGGGAATTCCAAACTTGTATTGTCCTTACTGTGAAAAAACATTTTTCACCTCTGTGTGCTGAATCTCCTCTTCTCTAACCTAAGTGGGTGTCCACTTGTCTTCTGTGTTAGTACTTCAGTCCAATTTGAACAAGTTCCATTTACCACAACGCGCTGCTCCCTATTATCTAACCAATTACTAACCCAAGTGCATATTGTGCTCCATAGCCCCAGGCCTTGTAACTTATAGATAAGCCTCATGTGTGGCACTGTGTCAAAAGATTTAGCAAAGTCTAAAACGATTACATCCACCCCCTTACCCAGATCAAGGTCCACACTAACTGTTTCATAAAAGCCTGGTAAATTTGTTTGACATGATCTATCCTTCACAAATCCATGTTGGTTCCTAATAATAATCTTTTTGGCTTCAAGGATCTGATGTACACTGTCCCTTAGAATGATTTCTAGTACTTTCCCCACTATAGATGTAAGACTAACTGGTCTATAATTGCCTGGTTTAGCTTTACTTCCCTTTTTGAAGATCGGCACAACTTCCGCTCTACACCAGTCTTTGGGAACCATGCCTGATGAAAGTGAATAATTGAAGATTAAAAATAGAGGTCTTGCTTATTCGGAGTGTAGTTCCGTGAGAACCCTTAAGTGAATACCATCTGCACCAGGTGACTTATTAATCTTAGTTTTTTTCAATCAGTCACAGACTTCCTCCTCACTTAAAAAAGCACTTAGCAATGGGACTTTATCCTTATTGAGGTTGGGTGTTAGTTCATGCATCTGGTCCTCTATTGTAAATACCGATGAGAAAAACCTGTTTAATTGATCCGCTATGTCGTTATCATTTTTGATTAAGACTACCAGTTTGTCCTTTAAAGGGCCTATACTCCTTCTTTAATCTTTTGCTGTTGATATATTTAAAACAAATTTTGGGGCTTGATTAACTTTCCTTTTCTACTAGCTTTTCAGTTTCTACTTTAGCCACATTTCTTTTTTGCATATTTTGTTTCAAACCTTATAGTACTCTCTTCCAGTCTGATTGGTATTTTTTGAATGCTCACTTTTTTTTGCCCATTAGTTCCTTAATATTTTTGTTAAGCCACATTGGTTTGGAGTTTTTAGTCCTTTGTTTGCTGCCCATAGGAATAAATTTACGAGTAATCTCATCGAACAGCGATTTTAACACCTCCCATTTCTCTGTAGTGTTTTTTTCTTGAAACAAAAATTCCCATTCAGTGTCACTTAAAGCTTCCCTCATCATGTCAAAGTTGGCTTTGCTAAAGTTCAGAGTCCTAGTTGAACCTATATAGGACTGCTTATGAAAATTGATATTGAATGTGACTATATTGTGATTGCTGTTACCTATGGGCTCCCCTACTATAATATTTGATATCATATCCCCATTGTTTGTCAATAACAGGTCTAAGATTGCATTGTACCTAATTGGTTCCTCAATTGGTTAAAGTAAGTAGTTATCATTTAGTGTGTTTAAAAATATATTACCCCTTGCAGTATCACATGAATAGTATGTCCAATTTATCTCCGGATAGTTGAAATATCTCATCACTGTTACGTCACCTACTCCCGCTGCTTTATCAATTTGCTTCAGCAACATTTCCTCGTCAGACACATTTATACCAGGGGGCTTGTAGCAGAGCCCCAATACTATCTTTTTCTTTCCCTTTCCCCCACATGCGATTTCAACCCAAAACATCTCAACAGTGTTTACAGTTTCCTCATAAATATCCTCCCGTACATCAGGTTCTAAAAATGGCTTTATGTAAAAACATACCCCTCCACCCCACTTGTTTGATTAATGTCTCCAGAACAGCGTATTACCCTCCGGATTAACTGACCAATCATGAGATTCGTACCACCAGGTTTCAGTAATGCCTATAACATCATACTTTTTGCCTGCCGAAAGGACTTCTAGTTCACCTTTTTTGCCTGTTATGCTTCTAGCATTTACATACATACAAGTAAGATAAGTATTTCCCCTTGCGCAAGTGACATAATTTTCTGTATGCAGTAACAATGACCCATAATTGTCACCAGTGTTTTGGCAATACCCTTGATAATACCTCCCTTCTCCCCGCTTCGCCACCCCCATTTGGTTCACTACCACCATTCTTACTATTCTCACTGCATGATCCGTAGTTTCTAACTAACCCCTACCCCCAGGCACCTAGTTTAAAATTGTCTACAACCTTCTAACCATCCTTCCCCCCCAGCACCGCTGCCCTCTCCTCATTCAGGTGCAATCCATCATGACAAAAAAGATGGCTGAGAAATCCACCAAGTGTTCCAGGAACACAATCCCCTCTTTCCTGCGCCAGTCCCTAAGCCACACATTTACCTCCCTAATCTCCCTCTGCTTCCCTGGGCTGGCACGTGGCACAGGTAATATTTCGGAGAATATTACCCTAGATGTCCTTGCCTTAAGTTTCTTGCCCAAGTCCCTATAATATTTCTTAAGGACATCCCACCTTACACTAACTTTGTCATTGGTGCCAACATGCACCAAGACAGCTGGGTCATTCCTAGCCCCTCCCAACAATCTATCAACCCAGTCCGCGATGTGCAGCACCCGAGCACCCGTGAGACAACAGACTGTAAGACGATCACGGTCCCAGTAGCAGATTGCCCTACCTGTCTTCCTGATGATAGAATCCTTTACCACCACAATATGACTAGGTTCCTCAATATCTTTTATCCCAACTGTGCCAGAGGGAATGCTCCTCTGGTTTACTAGAGGGAACAGTCTCCTCTGGCACCGTCATTTCCTCACTTCCATCCACCGAATCCTCATCCAATCTGGCAAATTTGTTGGGGTTTGGTAGTTCAGAGATGTCATGCCTCCCCCTCTTTTTCTTCCTTGTAACTGTGACCAGCTAGCTGCCTGGTCATCCTCATCTACTGGTGACCCCTCCTGCAACTCCTCCACCATTCTATATAAGTCTTGCTCAAGATTGTGAATCTCCCTCAGATGCATAACGGTTTGCTCTAGATCAGTTACCTGGGCTTCCAGAACAACTGTTCGCACACACCTCATGCAGATGTATTCACACTGGTACGGTTGCTCCAGGTGCGCATACATCTTGCACGACATGCACTGAGTGAGATCCCCAAACATGGACCCACCCATATTGTTTGTAAGGTCTAACTCCCTTTGGAACAACATTTTAGAGGAGGTTAACCTGGGACTCTGAATTACACTATTGATGTCTTTAAAATGTGCTTTAGTGATATCAAGCGTCATGTCAAACACAAAGGGCAGCAGAGGCAGGACACAAAGGCTGACTGGTGTTTGCTCCCCATTCCAGCAGGAGTGGCTGGAATATGAAGAGCCACTGGGCTCATCCCTCCAGAAGTGGTTCAGGCACTGCACATCCATGATGCAGTGTAATATTTTAATGATAACCTTTGTCATGTTAGTTTAATGTGTTCAATGTGACATAGTATTATGTTATTTATAAAAACTGAACTTCTTTCCAAATCTGCACATTACTTTACAACAATGGCCCTCATTCCGAGTTGTTCACTCGCTAGCTGCTTTTAGCAGCATTGCACACGCTAGGCCGCCGCCCTCTGGGAGTGTATCTTAGCTTAGCAGACTAGCGAATGAAAGATTAGCAGAACTGCTAATAAATAATTATTTGCAGTTTCTGAGTAGCTAGAGACCTACTCACAGATTGTGATCAGCTCAGTCCGTTTAGTTCCTGGTTTGATGTCACAAACACGCCCTGCGTTCGGCCAGCCACTCCCCCTTTTCTCCAGACACTCCCGCGTTTTTCCCTGACACACCTGCGATTTTTAGCACACTCCCGGGAAAAAGCTCAGTTACCACACAGAAACGCCCCTTTCCTGTCAATCATTCACCGATCAGCAGTGCGACTGAAAAGCGCCGCAGGATCCACAGCAAAACTGCTAAGATTTTAGTTAAATAACTAAGCGCATGCGCCCTGCGTGCCTTGCACATGCGCAATTTGCAACAAATCTCAGCATAGCGAAAATCGGCAATGAGCGAACAACTCGGAATGACCCCCAATGTCCTGTGTTTTGTGCAGAGCTAAAGATATAAACTAGTAATGTTAGCAAATATAAGTGCCCCCACAACCATTATCTATTTGTTACCCATGTTGTATCTGTTTATAAAAAAACACAAACATTATCTTTATTAGTTACACATATGCCTTCATGTGTACAGTCATTTTGTGAGTATCTGTAAAGAAGAATTAGAGATGTGCGGCTGGCACTTTTAGTGTTTTGGTTTTGGTTCTAATTCCATTTTCGTGTTTTGGTTTGGCTTGGTTTTGCCAAAACCACCCTTTCGTGTTTTGGTTTTGGTTTTGGATCTGGATGATTTAAAAACAACAACAACATAAAAACAGCTAAAATCACAGAATATGGGGGTAATTTTGCTCCTACAGTATTATTAACCTCAATAACAATAATTTCCACTCATTTCCAGTCTATTCTGAACACCTCACACCTCACAATATTGTTTTAAGGCCTAAAAGTTGCACCGAGGTAGCTGTATCACTAAGCTAAGTGACACAAGTATGCGGCACAAACACCTGGCCCATCTAGGAGTGACAATGCAGTTACAGACAGGATGGCACTATTCAAAAACTAGTCCCCAAACAGCACATAATGCAAAGAAGAAAAATAATTGCAATGAGGTAGTTGTATGACTAAGCCAAGCGACACAAACAATTAGGCCCATCTAGGCGTGGCACTGCAGTGGCAGACAGGAGGACAGATATGACAAAAAGGCCCCGAACAGCACATGATGCAAAGAAGAAAAAGAGGTGCAATTAGGTAGCTGGATGGCCAAGCTAAGCGACACAAGTGTGCGGCACAAACACCTGACCCATCTAGGAGTGGCACTGCAATTACAGACAGGATGGCACTATTCAAAAACTAGTCCCCAAACAGCACATGATGCAAAGAAGAAAAAGAGGTGCAAGATGGAAACCCTCCCACCCACCTTTATGTTGTATAAACAGGACATGCACACTTTAACAAACCAATCATTTCAGTGACAGGGTATGCCACATGACTGTGGCTAAAATAACTAGTTTGTTTGGGCCCCCACCAAAAAAGAAGCAATCAATCTCTCCTTGCACAAACTGGCTCTACAGAGACAATATGTCCACCTCATCATCATCCTCTGATTCCTTACCCCTTTCACCGTGTACATCCTCCTCACTGAGTATTAATTTGCCCCCACTGGAATCCACCATCACAGGTTCCTGTGTACGTTCTGGAGGCAATTGCTGGTAAAGGTCTTCCCGGAAGCATTTGTACAGATGGGTCCACCATTATCTTGACTAGTTTTCTGCGCCTAGTCACAACATTACTTATTAGCATAAACCCTTCATCTATTGTTCTCAGCTGCAATACAATACAGAGAACAATACAGCAGGTGATTAAGTCATTAAAGGAGGGGATTAAGTCTGACTGGCCAGTCTCTGTTAATCCTATTAAAGGTCAAGATAAATGTGGACCCATCTTTAATTCATTTGGATGAACATCATCTTCTCCCCATTTTGTGGAAGTAACCTCCTACGCCGATCGATGACAAGGTTACCGGCTGCACTAAACACTCTTTCAGAGTACACACTGGAGGGGGGGCAACTTAGGTAAAATAAAGCCAGTTTGTGCAAGGGCCTCCAAATTGCCTCTTTTTCCTGCCAGTATACGTACGGACTGTCTGACATGCCTACTTGGATGATGTCACTCATATAATCCTCCACCATTCTTTCAATGGTGACAGAATCATATGCAGTGACAGTAGACATGTCAGTAATCATTGGCAGGTCCTTCAGTCCGGACCAGATGTCAGCTTTCGCTCCTGACTGCCCTGCATCACCGCCAGTGGGTGGGCTAGAAAATGTTATCCTTTTCCTTGCAGCCCCTGTGGTGGGAGAAAATGAAGGCGGAGCTGTTGACAGGTCACGTTCCGCTTGAGTTGACAATTTATTAACCAACAGGTGTTTGCACCTCTGCACACTTGTGTCTGCTGGAAAGAGAGATACAACATAAGCTTTAAACCTAGGATCGAGCATGGTGGCCAAAATGTAGTGCTCTGATTTCAACAGATTAACCACCCTTGAATCCTGGCAAAGCCATTGAAGGGCTCCATCCAAAAGTCCCACATACTTTGTGGAATCGCTCCGTCTTAGGTCCTCCTTCAGTTTATCTAGCTGCTTCTGCAAAAGCCTGATGAGGGGAATGACCTGACTCAAGCTGGCAGTGTCTGAACTGACTTCACGTGTGGCAAGTTCGAAGGGTTGGAGAACCTTGCACAAGACGGAATTCATTCTCCAATGCACTTGAGTCAGGTGCATTGCCCCTCCTTTGACTATATTGTAGGTGGATGTATAGGTTTGAATGGCCTTTTGCTACTTCTCCATCCTCTGAAGCATATAGAATGTTGAATTCCACCTCGTTACCACCGCTTGCTTCAGTTGATGGCGGGGCATGTTCAGGAGTGTTTGATGGCACTCCAGTCTTCGGCACGCAGTAGAAGAATGCCGAAAAAGGCCCACAATTTTTCAGGCCACCAACAGCATCTCCTGCACACCCCTCTCATTTTTAAAAAAAATTCTGCACCACCAAATTAATTGTATGTGCAAAACATGGGACGTGCTGGAATTTGCCCAGTTGTAATGCATGCACAAAATTGGTGGCGTTGTCCGATATCACAAATCCCCAGGAGAGTCCAATTAAGGTAAGCCATTTTGCGATGATGTTCCTCAGTTTCCGTAAGAGGTTAAGATAAATCCTATTAAAGGTCAAGACTCTCCTTGGGGATTTGTGATACCATATCAGGTTGTCAGCTGTGTGACTCTTATGGAAAGCGGTGATACATAACGTAGCCTGCCTAGGAACGAGTTGGCGTTTGCAAGATGCTGCTACTGGTGTCACTGCGGGAGGCCATACATCTACCCAGTAGGCTGTTACAGTCATATAGTCCTTAGTCTGCCCTGTTCCACTTGTCAACATGTCCGTGGTTAAGTGGACACTGGATACAACCGCATTTTTTAGGACCATGGTGACTCTTTTTCTGACATCTGTGTACATTCTCGGTATCGCCTGCCTTGAGAAGTGGAACCTAGATGGGAACTGATACCGGGGACACAGTAACTCAAACAAATCTTTAATTGACTCTGAACTAATGGTGGATACCGGATGCACCTCTAACACCAACATAGCTGTCAAGGCCTCAGTTATCTTCTTTGCAAAAGGATGACTGCTGTCATATTTCATCTTCCTCACAAAGGACTGTTGGACAGTCAATTGCTTACTGGAAGTAGTACAAGTGGTCTTCCTATTTCCCCTCTGGGATGACGATTGACTCCCAGCAGCAACAACAGCAGCGGCAGCAACAGCAGGTGTACAATTCAAGGATCCTACGGAGGAATCCCAGTTAGGAGAGGACTCCTCAGTCTTGACAGTGACATGGCCTGCAGGACTACGGATGTTCTGACTGAGGATGAAGTTGACATTGAGGGAGTTGGTGGTGTGTCTTGCAGGAGCTTGGGTACAGGAGGAAGAAGGGATTTAGGTGTCAGTGGACTGCTTATGCTCTTACCCAAAGTTTCTGAACTTGACAGTGACTTCTGATGAATGCGCAGCAGGTGACGTATAAGGGAGGATGTTCCTAGGTGGTTAACATCCTTATCCCTACTTATTACAGATTGACAGAGGCAATAGATGGCTTGACACCTGTTGTCCGGATTTGAGGAGAAATAATTCCACACCGAAGAGGTGGCTTTTTTGGTTGTTTGCCCAGGCATCACAATGGGCTTCTTCATTCCAAGGACAACAGGTGTCTCCCCAGTGCCTGACTTAAACAAACAACAACACCATCAGAATCCTCATCGTCAACTTCCGCCTCAGCGCCAGCAACACCCATATACTCATCCTGATGTTCAACAGTGACAACCTCAATTTGAATATCAGGAACTGGACTGTGGGTGCTCCTTCCAGCATTTGCAGGGGGTGTGCAAATGGTGGAAGGAGCCACCTCTTCCCATCCAGTGTTGGGAAGATCAGGCATTGCAACCGCCGACACAATTGGACTCTCCTTGGGGATTTGTGATACCATCTCAGAGCACACAGTTCTTTTCTGTGCTCTTTCCAGCTTAACTGAATTTTTCTAGTGGGAGGATGAGGGCTTCCATCGTCATGTGAAGCTGAACCACAAGCCATGAACATAGGCCAGGGCCTCAACCGTTCCTTGCCACTTCGTGTTGTAAATGGCATATTGGCAAGTTTACGTTTCTCTTCAGATGATTTAAATTTCTTTTTTGGGTTCTTTTTACTAAACTTTGGCTTTTTGGATTTTACATGCCCTCTACTATCACATTGGGCATCTGCCTTGGCAGACAACGTTGATGGTATTTCATCGTCTATGTCATGGCTAGTGGCAGCAGCTTCAGCACTAGGAGGAAGTGGTTCTTCTTGATATTTCCCTATTTTCTCCTCAAAACCTTTGTTCTCCATTATTTTTTGGGTGTTGTAAGAGACAATATGCGTCACAGGAATTAATGGAATTACTGATGACACAGGACACTACCAATGGTCTGATGCAGCCTAACAGGTTGTTATAATTGTTATACTGCAGCAGTGCATATATAGCAGCAGCGTATATCGCCACTGGAATTACTGATGACACAGGACACACACTATCACTGGTCTGATGCAGCCCAATAGCTTTTTATTAATAATAAAATTGTAATTTGTTATACTGCAGCAGTGGATATACTGTATATAGCAGCAGCATATATCGTCACTGCAATTACTGATGACACAGGACACTGGATATATGGCAGCAGAGAACACCAACACTGTGACTGCCTGGACTGATGCAGCACAATACACTGAGTGACTACACTGGACTGGTCTGCACAACACAGCCCCACCTTACAGCTACACTGGATATATGGCAGCAGAGAACACCAACACTGTGACTGCCTGGACTGATGCAGCACAATACACTGAGTGACTACACTGGACTGGTCTGCACAACACAGCCCCACTTTACAGCTACAATGGATATATGGCAGCAGAGAACACCAACACTGTGACTGCCTGGACTGATGCAGCACAATACACTGAGTGACTACACTGGACTGGTCTGCACAACACAGCCCCACTTTACAGCTACACTGGATATATGGCAGCAGAGAACACCAACACTGTGACTGCCAGGACTGATGCAGCACAATACACTGAGTGACTACTCTAGACTGGTCTGCACAACACAGCCCCACTTTACAGCTACACTGGATATATGGCAGCAGAGAACACCAACACTGTGACTGCCTGGACTGATGCAGCACAATACACTGAGTGACTACACTGGACTGGTCTGCACAACACAGCCCCACTTTACAGCTACAATGGATATATGGCAGCAGAGAACACCAACACTGTGACTGCCTGGACTGATGCAGCACAATACACTGAGTGACTACACTGGACTGGTCTGCACAACACAGCCCCACTTTACAGCTACACTGGATATATGGCAGCAGAGAACACCAACACTGTGACTGCCAGGACTGATGCAGCACAATACACTGAGTGACTACTCTAGACTGGTCTGCACAACACAGCCCCACTTTACAGCTACACTGGATATATGGCAGCAGAGAACACCAACACTGTGACTGCCTGGACTGATGCAGCACAATACACTGAGTGACTACACTGGACTGGTCTGCACAACACAGCCCCACTTTACAGCTACAATGGATATATGGCAGCAGAGAACACCAACACTGTGACTGCCTGGACTGATGCAGCACAATACACTGAGTGACTACACTGGACTGGTCTGCACAACACAGCCCCACTTTACAGCTACAATGGATATATGGCAGCAGAGAACACCAACACTGTGACTGCCTGGACTGATGCAGCACAATACACTGAGTGACTACACTGGACTGGTCTGCACAACACAGCCCCACTTTACAGCTACACTGGATATATGGCAGCAGAGAACACCAACACTGTGACTGCCAGGACTGATGCAGCACAATACACTGAGTGACTACTCTAGACTGGTCTGCACAACACAGCCTCACTTTACAGCTACACTGGCTATATGGTCTGGACTGAGCAGAACAACACTTGTCACCCCACTTTCCTGCCTGAATAAACAGAGACTGAGCACACTGAATAGTACACGACCTCTCACTCTCCGAGGCTGGAGTGAAAATGGCCGCAACGCACGGCTCCTTATATGGAATCCAAATGCCGCGAGAATCCGACATCAGGATGATGACGTTTTGCCAAGTTCATGTTTCCTAGTCTAGAGGGAAGATCCGAGCCTGGCTCGGATCCGGTATTGGAAGCCAAAGTTCGGGGGGTTCAGTTCTCTGAGAACCGAACCCGCTCATCTCTACGAAGAATGAGAAGCCTTTGCATGTTTTCTTTAAGGCAAATGTCTTTTTAAGTACTTTTTAACTTAAGATTTCATGTCTGAAATTGAATAAAAATAGTGCAATAGCACAGTGGAGAGGTTTAGCATAGCCAAGAATCTGCATCTGAAGAACATTCTTAAAAGGCTTCTATTAAGCTACATGTTTTCTATACTTAACTGCACAAATTACCATCTTTTTGACAATTTTAAAAGCATCATACATCATCCTGTTTAGATTTGATGCACAACACCAAACTACTGCATATTGGACTGGCAAACTGATTTATATTGTTTGAGGGAAGGTACTGTAGGCCTGCCAGATTTTACAATTTTGGGGCTTTTTTTGGTCCACAGTACACAATTGATCATTCTGCTGTGTGTACCCTTGTATTTCATCAGTTCCCTCATACTGACCTAATGTTTTAATTTAGAGTAAATATCCTTGGACCCCAAAATTACAGTCACATAGTGATCCTGAGGAAACACAAGATGTCAATGGAACATTACAGATGTTTTGAGTCACAACACAATGCCCGCAAACACCAAGCCTTCTCAGCCTATATTTTAAGAGCCACTAACAAATACACCTGCTGATGCTACTTCTGCCTTCCCCTCCTCCATGGCAGCATTCTAGACTGTTATGTGGCACTTATGGATACACAAACGTATCACTTTTCACAAGTTATGAGCCTTTTGCGTAAGCATGACAGCCGCCTTTCCCCGATTAATACCAGTTTTGTGCTTTATGCCTAAGTGAAAATTTAAGTAAACTCAATACAACTTTAATTGCTAATTTTGAAATAATGACAATGATACTGGAATCTAACCACTGTGTGTTATTTACTCAAACAAATTAGTTTTCAAAACAGTTTTTTAAGAATTTTCCAAACTCAAAACAATGTTATTAGGTATATGAACCAAAACATTATATAATTGGGGGCACAAGTACCAGTTCAAACTCCTCACAAGCAACAATGCCACCCAAGCATGGGACCTGCACCGAAGATGGCGCTGCATGTCAAAGCTGATCTTCACCCTCATCTAGTCAGCCGCCTAAAAGAAGACATTCACAATAATATTTATTATTATGTTATATAGTTGTATTCAGTTGCTCTTAACAAATTTCAGTTTTTTATTTGCTGAAAAAAAAAACATTTATTATATTTGTATGTTCTGTGTCATTGTTTTACTGTTCTTTGTTACATTGTTTTATATTACACTGTAAAACCTGTTCTCATTCAATTGGCTAATGTAAAACATACAAAAGCTTAAAAGTAGGGAAAACTGATTTTGTTTACTCTTTATGTGAAAATGTTGTAATACACTGACATATTAGTGAAAAAGGTGTGTGTATCAAATACAGTCACAAACTTCACCTAAAAGTGACGTGTTTATTGTTTGCCCAAATGACCATGCAAATTATATATACAGCATAAACAGAGGCATCCTAATAGTGTGGTTGTTTATCATATTTCACTGCAAAAAACATTGTATGCTGATGCGTTTGTTCCTTTTGAAGTGACAAAGGCAAGTAATGCATAATGTTTAAAGGGAAATTTTTAAGACTTAAATGTTTTTGTAATACTTTATATGGTTTTCACATGTCAACACGATTTTGCACATACTGTTGTGATTTGATGAGAGTTTGATCAAATTCCCAAACATGATTCTTAGTAAATTCATGATTTGCATTGGTACCATTGTTATTTTTATAATGTTTGGTTAGATGGTAAGGTGTCGAAATTTGTTATGCAAAGTGGCACATAATATCCATGTGAAATTGGCCATTAGTAAATTCCCAAGTTGCAAAATTGCTACTTTATTACTGAAAATGTGTCAATCAATGCATTTATCTAATTTAGATAATTGTATCCTTAAGAATGAATTCTCAATTTTTTTTATATAGCGGCAGTCATATGTCTAATCCTTTTTCAGCATGTAACACCTATAGGAGGATATGTAATTAGCTTTGGTAATCTTGGTGCTATTAATTTCGCCTCCACTGCCTATTCAATTGAGGCTGTTTTCACCTGGTTTTTAGGGAAATTTCATCAATGCTTTTCACCTTTTTTTTGTGACAAGTCATTGGTGAAAAAGGTGAAAAAATGTCCCTGCTATTGAAAAGGGTGAATCCCCATTTACCCTAAAAATTTCTAAAAGTCCTGTGTTTTTGCCTGATCGAAAACACGGACCTAATTGCATAACCCCTATAATTTGCAAAACTACTCCCAACAACCACCGAGAATTGTTTTACTCCCTGTAGATGCTAATATTTAGTCCACAAATCCAGATTCTTCCCAGGTAAGTCAAAGTTCACTTGTGACATTATGCAATGCATTCATCACTTGTGCAGTGTGAAATAAGAATTTTAATAAACTCTAACAATTAACATGGTGCATACGTGAAGTTCATAGCATGTTTGTCCAAAAATGTGGGCCCACCACCACATCCAGGTGAACTTCATGAGGTGGGACCCTAACATCCCTAATACGAACACATTATAATGTATCAATTTATCTAGGTCTCACTTGTAATAGTGCCAATTCTAATATGTAGACAGCACTGTAGAAACCTGTGCTGATTAAAAACACCTAAGGGCAGATGGGTGTGGCGCTAATACCAAACTGAAGGAATCTCAAACTTACAGTGTACATTATATTCACAAATATAGAGGAGAAGGGAGTTTTGGACTGCACACCCTAATTTTAAAAATAAAAAGAGGTGCTACTATGCAGAGACCAGTGACGTGTGGTGGGGTGAGGCAGGTGAGGCAGAGCCTTTCCTGTCATACTTAATTTTAAACCAGAATTTTGTCTGAATAAAGTATATGAAAAATACTAATAATTAGTTTGAAATATCTTGTTTGCATTATTCTAATAATTTTTATAGCCCAAACTCTGGAGTAAAAAGTCTATGGCAGGTGAGGCAGTGCCTGCTAATCTTTTCAGCACATATCTGATCAAACCTCACCAAATTTCTAGGAGTTTATACTGCTGCACCTGTGTATAATGCCCAGATGTACCCTTCGGCTCATATATTGCATGGAATTCTGGCTCTGGGGTTATCCAGTGCCTCCTGAGCAATTTAGCTCACCGCACATCCCTGGCAGAGACCTGTAGTACCATCCAGGAGAAAGAATAATGCAGGTGCACACTCTAAGCACCATGAATACTGATAGTCAAAGTTATTTTTTTTAAACTCTTACAAGTAACATGGAGTTTAAGTGTACCTCTTCAACTATAATTGGCCAAAACTTTGTACCCCATCCACAACATCCAGGTGAACTTCATAAACTGGTTCCCTAAAACCATTTGTTAGTATTAGGGATGTTAGGGACCCATCTGATGAAGTTCACGTGGATGTGGTAGATGGGCCCACATTTGTCCAAACATCTGCTAAGAACTTGACTTATACTCTATGTTTATTGTAGGAGTTTAGCAGAATTATTCTCACTATTCTTAGTGCTTAGAGTGTACACCTGCATTCTTTCTCCTACACAGTATTGCCACTTGAGTAGTGTTAAAATCACTCTTCCTGCTTCAAAATTGAGATTATAATTATTTACAGGTGAAACTCAGAAAATTAGAATATCATGGAAAAGTTCATTTATTTCAGTAATTCAACTTAAAACGTGAAACTAATATATTATATAGACTCATTACACGCAAACTGAGATATTTCAAGCATTTATTTGTTCTAATTGTTCTAATTTTGATGATTGTAGCTTACAGCAGAAGAAACCACCAAATATAGTATTCTCACATTTCCAGATTTTTACCTATATTTTCCTCGTCAAAATTCTTTCAAAATTTGCATTTAAAATGTATGGTACAAACATAACTTGAAAACCAACAAAACTAAGTGCAGAAAAACAAAAACTAAAAGAACTGAAATGGTATTTTGACTTGATTTCAAGGGAATTTTGTTACTGCTCAAAATTAGAATTCACTATAATCAGGGAAAAAATCACAGGTTTCAATTGTAAATGCATTTTTTCTAGTGATAAGATGTGAAGACATTGGCGTATCTAGAATGGGTGCAGGGTGTGCAGTGCACATGGGCTTCTGGGTCCTGGGGGCCCACACTGCACACCCTGCACCCAAATAATAATACTTTCCCCTCCAGAGTACTATGGCAGCTGCCAGAGCTGCAGACAGAAAGCCCTGGAAAAATGGTGGGGTGGCCACTTTCCCAGTGATTTATGCATGCACAGATGTTTCTGGGAGCAAGGCGCATGTGCAGTAGACTCTGGCACAAAGCCAGAAAAACAGATATAGTAGGTTCCTCTTAATGCACAAACAATGATCAGCAGCCTATGGGTGAATAATCAGAATAGGTGATCCCCTCCACCGTTTTTAGACCAAAGAATCAAAAACATTAGGCTACTACGGATGTATCCACTCACATCTAGCCTCTCTGCTGTTAAACAGCCCTACTAGTCACGCCATTTTTTCCATTAAATTGCATCTTATTTGGAAAATTATGTGAATAGGACACACATGCAGTGTTTGCTCAGTAAAATGATATGTGGCATCTCTATATTCTGTGTGCGACCGTGGCTGTATCTGCACCTTGCAAATGGCCCCTGCACAGCTACTGTAAGTGATGCTGCAGTCCGTGCAGCATTTCCTCATACTACAAGTCCCGCCCCTGCATGACGTCATGCAGGGGGCGGGAGCAGTTCTCGGCACTGCTACAAGGGGGTCATTTTGACCTGATCGCATGCTGCTATTTTTCGCAGCACAGCAATCAGGACAGAACTGCGCATGCATATGCAACGTAATGCGCATGCACATTGTACTAGTGCAAAGCAGGTCATTGCACAGCGATGGATTCTATGATGAATCCGTTCACACAGCCGATCGCAAGGACATTGACAGGAAGAAGGCGTTTGTGGGTGTCAACTGACCGTTTTCAGGGAGTGTTTGGAAAAACCCAGGCGTGTCCAAGCATTTGCAGGGCGGGTGTCTGACGTCAATTCCGGGACCGAACAGGTTGAAGTGATCGCAAGGGCTGAGTAAGTTCAGACCTACTCAGAAACTGCACAAATTTTGTTTGCATCTCTCAGCTGCAAAAGCCATCTCACCCTTGCACAGCAAATATACACTCTACAGTGGGCAGCAACTATGCGTTCGCACGGCTGCAAAAACTAGCTAGCGAGCAATCAACTCAGAATGACAACCCAAGCCTGCATGAGCTGTGACTGACAATGGCCTTCACAGGCCGGAAGAAGAGGTACATTAGCAGAGAAGAGGTAAAACAGTACAAGTTAGTAAAACATGCAGTAGAGGGAGGGATGAGGGAGGGAAAAGAGTTATGTGGGTTAGAAATGAGAAAGAGTAAGTGAGAAAAAAGAGTAAGGCAGAAAAGAAAAGTCGGTGATAGAAAGAGAAAAGAAGGCAAGTCAGAGGCTATGTAAGAGATTAGAAAGGAAGTCACTAATGTGAAAGACACAAAATGAAAACATGTGAGTGAAATACTGTTTTACAGAGAAAAGAAAGAAAGAATAAAGTTTAAAGATAATAAAGTATAAAGCCTAAAGGGGCTTCAATGAGCAGAAAGAGTAAAGAAAAAGGTGGGGGGGGGGGCAGGGACCTGCGTATGTTGTAATATAGAGAGATCGGGACCTGCGCTCAGCGTAATATAGAGTGGGGTGTAATATAGAGGTATTGGGACTAGCATGCTGTATAATATAGAGGAATAGGGACCAGCATGCAGTGTGATATATAGAGGGATGGGGATCTGCTTGTGGCTTAATATAGAGGTATAGGGACCTGCGTATGTTGTGATATAGAGAGATCAGGACCTGCGCACAGCGTAATATAGAAGGATAGGGATCTGCATAGGGTGTAATATAGAGGTATTGGGACTAGCATGCTGTATAATACAGAGGGATAGGGACCTGCGTATGATGTAATATAGAGAGATCGGGACCTGCGCGCAGCTTAATAAAGAGGGATAGGGACCTGCATGGGGTGTAATATAGAGGTATAGGGACTAGCGTGCTGCATAATATAGAGGAATAGGGACCGGCATAGGGCATGATCTATATAGAGGGCTGGGAATCTGTGTGCGGAATAATATAGAGGGATAGGGACTGGTGTGGGGCGTAAAATAGAGGGATAGAGGGATAGTGGCCTACATGCAGTGTCATACAGAGGAACAGGGACCTGTATATGTTATAATATAGAGGGCTAGGGACCTGCGTGCATATAGGGGTCCATGTGCTGTGTAATATAGAGGTATATAGAGGCATAGGGACCTGCGTGCGGTGTAATATAGAGGTATAGGGAGCTGCGTATAGTGTAATATAGAGGGATAGGGACCTGTGTATGTTGTAATATAGAGAGATTAGGAACTGCGCGCAGCTTAATATAGAGGGATAGGGACCTGCATGTTGTGTAATACAGAGGTATAAGGACCTGAATGGGTGTAATATAGAGGGATAGAGACCTGCGTGTGGTGTAATATAGAGAGATCGGGACCTGCGCGCAGCTTAATATAGAGGTATAGGGACCTGCATGTTTTGTAATATAGAGGTATAGGGACCTGAATGGGTGTAGTGAGGGATAGTGACCTGCATGTGGTGTAATATAGAGGGATAGTGACGTGTGTGAAGTGTAATATAGATGGAACCTGTGTGTGATGTAATATAGAGGGCTAGGGACCTGCGTGTGATGTAATATAGAGGGATGGGGACCTGCGTGCGGCATGATATAAAGACTAGAGATGTGCACCGGATACTTTTTGGGTTTGGTGTTTCGGTTTTGGATTCGGATCCCCGGTCGTGTTTTGGATTCTGAACACCTCACATCTCACAATATTATTTTTAGTCCTAAAATTTGCACCGAGGTCGCTGGATGACTAAGCTAAGCGACCCAAGTGGGCGGCACAAACACCTGGCCCATGTAGTAGTAGCACTGCAGTGTCAGACAGATTGGCACTTAAAAAAATAGTCCCCAAACAGCACATGATGCAAAGATAAATAAAAAAAGAGGTGCAAGATGGAATTGTCCTTGGGTCTTCTCATCCACCCTTATGTTGTATAAACAGGACATGCACACTTTAACAAACCAATAATTTCAGTGACAGGGTCTGCCACATGACTGTGGCTGAAATGACTGGTTGGTTTAGGCCCCCACCAAAAAAGAAGCAATCAATATCTCCTTGCACAAACTGTCTCTACAGAGGCAAGATGTCCACCTCATCCTCAACCCCTGATTCCTCACCCCTTTCACTGTGTACATCCTCCTCCTCACAGAGTATTAATTCGTCTCCACTGGAATCCACCATGACAGGTCCCTGTGTACTTTCTGGAGGCAATTGCTGGTAAATGTCTCCACGGAGGAATTGATTATAATTCATTTTGATGAACATCATCTTCTCCACATTTTCTGTAAGTAACCTCATACGCCAATCGCTGACAAGGTGAGCGGCTGCACTAAACACTCTTTCAGAGTACACACTGGAGGGGGGCAACTTAGGTAAAATAAAGCCAGTTTATGCAAGGGCCTCCAAATTGCCTCTTTTTCCTGCCAGTATACGTACGGACTGTCTGACATGCCTACAGTGATGCTGTCACTCATATAATCATATCATATGCAGTGACAGTAGACGACATGTCAGTAATTGTTGGCAGGTTCTTCAGTCTGGACTAGATGTCAGCACTTGCTCCTGACTGCCCTGCATTATGCCAGTGGGTGGTTTGGGAAATGTTATCCTTTTC
Source organism: Pseudophryne corroboree (assembly GCF_028390025.1). Lineage (NCBI taxonomy): Eukaryota > Metazoa > Chordata > Amphibia > Anura > Myobatrachidae > Pseudophryne > Pseudophryne corroboree. Next base: position 763,524,348 of record NC_086444.1, on the reverse strand, counting down.
CTGGCAGCTCCATGGTGGTAGAAAATGAAGGAGGAGCTGTTGGCAGGTCACGTTCCACTTGACTTGACAATTGTCTAACTAGCAGGTCTTTGAACATCTGCAGACTTGTGTCTGCCGGAAAGAGAGATACAACGTAGGCTTTAAACCTAGGATCGAGCACGGTGGCCAAAATGTAGTGCTCTGATTTCAACAGACTGACCACCTGTGAATCCTGGTTAAGCGAATGAAGGGCTCCATCCACAAGTCCCACATGCCTAGCGGAATAGCTCTGTTTTAGCTCCTCCTTCAATCTCTTCAGCTGCTTCTGCAAAAGCCTGATGAGGGGAATGACCTGACTTAGGCTGGCAGTGTCTGAACTGACTTCACGTGTGGCAAGTTCAAAGGGTTGGAAAACCTTGCACAACATGGAGATCATTCTCCACTGTGCTTGAATCAGGTGCATTCCCCCTCCTTTGCCTATATCGTAGGCAGTTGTATAGGCTTGAATGGCCTTTTGCTGCTCCTCCATCCTCTGAAGCATATGGAGGGTTGAATTCCACCTTGTTACCACCTTTGCTTCAGCTGATTGCAGGGCATGTTCATGAGTGTTTGCTGGTGCGCCAGTCTTCGGCATGAGGTGGCTGAACGCCGAAAGTGACCCGCAACTCTTCAGGCCGACAGCATCTCCTACATGCCCCTGTTGATTTTTAAAAAATTCTGCACCACCAAATTAATTGTTCGTGCAAAACATGGGACATGCTGGAATTTGCCCACATGTAATGCACGCACAATATTGGTGGCATTGTCCGATATCACAAATCCCCAGGAGAGTCCAATTGGGGTAAGCCAATCTGCGATGATGTTCCTCAGTTTCTGTAAGAGGTTGTCAGCTATGTGCCTCTTATGGAAAGCGGTGATACAAAGCGTAGCCTGCCTAGGAACGAGTTGGCGTTTGCGAGATGCTGCTACTGGTGCCGCCGCTGCTGTTCTTGCTGCGGGAGGCAATACATCTACCTGTAATACACCTATGACTGTGACAGTGGGCTGTCACAGTCATATAGTCCTTAGTCTGCCCTGCTCCACTTGTCCACATGTCTGTGGTTAAGTGGACAGTGGGTACAACTGCATTTTTTAGGACACTGGTGACTCTTTTTCTGATGACTGTGTACATTCTCAGTATTACTTGCCTAGAGAAGTGGAACCTAGATGGGATTTGGTACTGGGGACACACTACCTCAAGCAATTCTCTAAGTCCCTGTGAACTAACGGTGGATACCGGAAGCACGTCTAACACCAACATAGTTGTCAAGGCCTGAGTTATCCGCTTTGCAACAGGATGACTGCTGTGATATTTTATCTTCCTCGCAAAGGACTGTTGGACAGTCAATTGCTTACTGGAAGTAGTACAAGTGGTCTTCCGACTTCCCCTCTGCGATGACGATCGACTCCCAGCAGCAACAACAGCAGCAGCAGTAGGCGTTACACTCAAGGATCCATCGGAGGAATCCCAGTTAGAAGAGGACTCATCAGACTTGCCAGTGACATGGCCAGCAGGACTATTGGCGTTCCTGTCTAAGGAGGAAATTGACATTGAGGGAGTTGGTGGTGTAGTTTGCAGGAGCTTGGGTACAAGAGGAAGAAGGGAATTAGTTGTCAGTGGACTGCTTCTGCTGTCACCCAGAGTTTTTGAACTTATCAATGACGTCTGATGAATGCGCTCCAGGTGACGTATAATGGAGGATGTTCCTAGGTGGTTAACGTCCTTACCCCTACTTATTACAGCTTGACAAAGGCAAACACGGTTTGACACCTGTTGTCCGCATTTCTGTTGAAATATTTCCACACCGAAGAGGTGATTTTCTTGGTATTTTGACCAGGCATGTCAATGGCCTTAATCATCCCACGGACAACAGGTGTCTCCCCAGGTGCCTGACTTAAATAAACCACCTCACCGTCAGAATTCTCCTTGTCAATTTCCTCCTCAGCGCCAGCAACACCCATATCCTCATCCTGGTGTACTTCAACAGTGACATCTTCAATTTGAATATAAGGAACTGGACTGTGGGTGCTCCTTCCAGCACTTGCAGTGGATGTACAAATGGTGGAAGGAGCCACCTCTTCCCGTCCAGTGTTGGGAAGATCAGGCATCGCACCCTGCCGACACATTTGGACTCTCCTTGGGGATTTGTGATTTAGAACGCATAATTCTTTGCTGTGCTTTTGTCAGCTTAACTCTTTTCATTTTTCTAGTGGGAGGATGAGTGCTTCCATCGTCATGTGAAGCTGAACCACTGTCATGAGAAATGGGAAATATCATGAGAAATATAGGAGAGGGCCCCTAGCCGTTGCTTTCCACTCCGTGTCGTAAATGGCATATAGGTAAGTTTACGCTTCTCCTCAGATGATTTTAATTTAGATTTTTGGGTCATTTTACTGAACTTTTGCTTTTTGGATTTTACATGCTCTCTACTATGATATTGGGCATCGGCCTTGGCAGATGACGTTGATGGCATTCCATCGTCTCGGCCATGACTAATGGCAGCAGCTTCAGCACTAGGTGGAAGTGGATCTTGATCTCTGCCTATTTTACCCTCCACATTTTTGTTCTCCATTTTTTAATGTGTGGAATTATATGCCAGTAATATATCTGGAATTGGATGGCGGTAATGTCTGGAATTAGATACCACTAGATAGAGAGAAGATACCACTGTGACTGGAATGATAATGACCTATGCACAGTGACAGGACACTACCGCATCAACCTACAGCAGCAAGATGCAGCACAAGACACTGGACTAGTATATTAGTAATGTACTGTAGTATTACTGAGCACCACAACGCAGCACAAGACAATGAGCAGTGACACTGAGCACTGATTATGATAAAACTGAGAACTGACATTGAGCAGAAAGATGCCGCAGAAGACAATGGACTGTTAGTAATGTACTGTAGTATTACTGAGCACCATAATGCAGCACAAGACAATGAGCAGTGATATTGAGCACTGATGATGATGATAATAATAGTGAGAAAGGACACTGAGCAGCAAGATGCAGCACAAGACAGTGGACTATTAGTAATCTACTGTAGTATACTGAGCACCACAATGCAGCACAAGACAATGAGCAGTGATACTGAGCACTGATGATGATAATACTGAGAACTGACACTGAGCAGCAAGATGCAGCACAAGACACTTGACAATTAGTAATGTATTGTAGTATTACTGAGCACCACAATGCAGCACAAGACAATGGGGGTCATTCCGAGTTGTTCGCTCGTTGCCGATTTTCGCAACGGAGCGATGAAGGCAAAAATGCGCATGCGCATAGCTAGGTATTTTAGCACAAAACTTAGTAGATTTACTCACGTCCGAACGAAGAATTTTCAAAGTTGAAGTGATCGGAGTGTGATTGACAGGAAGTGGGTGTTTCTGGGCAGAAACTGACCGTTTTCTGGGAGTGTGCGGAAAAACGCAGGCGTGCCAGAATAAAATGCAGGAGTGGCTGGAGAAACAGGGGAGTGGCTGGCCGAACGCAGGGCTTGTTTGTGACGTCAAACCAGGAACGAAATGGGCTGAGCTGATCGCAATGTAGGAGAAAGTCTCTAGCTACTCATAAACTGCTAAGAAATTTCTATTTGCAATTCTGCTAATCTTTCGTTCGCAATTCTGCTAAGCTAAGATACACTACCAGAGGGCGGCGGCCTAGCATGTGCAATGCTGCTAAAATCTGCTAGCGAGCGAACAACTCGGAATGACCCCCAATGAGCAGTGATACTTAGCACTGATGATGATACTACTGAGAACTGACACTGAGCAACATGATGCAGCACAAGACACTGGACCATTAGTAATGTACTGTAGTAAACTGAGCACCACAATGCAGCACAAGACAATGAGCAGTGATACTGAGCACTGATGATGATAATACTGAGAACTGACACTGAGCAGCAAGATGCAGCACAAGACACTGGACTATTAGTAATGTACTGTAGTATACTGAGCACCACACTACAGCACAAGCCAATGAGCAGTGATACTGATCACTGAGGAGGATAATACTGAGAACTGACACTGAGTAGCAAGATGCAGCACAAGACACTGAACTAGTATATTAGTAATGTACTGTAGTATACTGAGCACCACAATGCAGCATAAGACAATGAGCAGTGATACTAGGCACTGATGATGATAATACTGAGAACTGACATTGAGCAGCAAGATGCAGCACAAGACACTGGACTATTAGTAAGTAATGTACTGTAGTATTACTGAGCACCACAATGTAGCACAAGACAATGAGCAGTGATACTGAGCACTGATGATGATACTACTGAGAACTGACACTGAGCAGCAAGATGCAGCACAGGACACTGGACTATTAGTAGTGTACTGTAGTATACTGAGCACCACAATGCAGTATGAGAAAGTGAGCAGTGATACTGAGCACTGATGATGATACTACTGAGAACTGACACTGAGCAGCAAGATGCAGCACAAGACACTGGACTATTAGTAATGTACTGTAGTATACTGAGCACCACAATGCAGCACAAGACAATGAGCAGTGATACTGAGCACTGATGATGATAATACTGATAACTGACAATGAGTAGCAAGATGCAGCACAAGACACTGGACTATTAGTAATGTACTGTAGTACACTGAGCACCACAATGCAGCACAAGGCAATGAGCAGTGATACTGAGCACTGATGAGGATACTACTGAGAACTGACACTGAGCAGCAAGATGCAGCACAAGACACTGGACTAGTATATTAGTAATGTACTCTAGTATACTGGGCACCACAATGCAGCACAAGACAATGAGCAGTGATACTGGGCACTGATGATGATGATGATGATGATGATGCTACTGAGAACTGACACTGAGCAGCAAGATGCAGCACAAGACACTGGACTATTAGTAATGTACTGTAGTACACTGAGCACCACAATGCAGCACAAGACAATGAGCAGTGATACTGAGCACTGATAAGGATACTACTGAGAACTGACACTGAGCAGCAAGATGCAGCACAAGACAATGAGCAGTGATACAGAGCACTGATGATGATGCTACTGAGAACTGACACTGAGCAGCAAGATGCAGCACAAGACACTGGTATATTAGTAATGTACTGTAGTATACTGAGCACCACAATGCAGCACAAGACAATGAGCAGTGATACAGAGCACTGATGATGATGCTACTGAGAACTGACACTGAGCAGCAAGATGCAGCACAAGACACTGGACTATTAGTAATGTACTCTAGTATGCTGAGCACCACAATGCAGCACAAGGCAATGAGCAGTGATACTGAGCACTGATGATAATACTGAGAACTGACACTGAGCAGCAAGATGCAGCACAAGACACTGGACTATTAGCAATGTACTGTAGTATTACTGAGCACCACAATGCAGCACAAGACAATGAGCAGTGATACTGAGCACTGATGATGATACTACAGAGAACTGACACTGAGCAGCAAGATGCAGCACAGGACACTGGACTATTAGTAATGTACTGTAGTATACTGAGCACCACAATGCAGCACGAGACAATGAGCAGTGATATTGAGCACTGATAAGGATACTACTGAGAACTGACACTGAGCAGCAAGATGCAGCACAAGACAATGAGCAGTGATACAGAGCACTGATGATGATGCTACTGAGAACTGACACTGAGCAGCAAGATGCAGCACAAGACACTGGTATATTAGTAATGTACTGTAGTATACTGAGCACCACAATGCAGCACAAGACAATGAGCAGTGATACAGAGCACTGATGATGAATTAGAGATGAGCGCCTGAAATTTTTCGGGTTTTGTGTTTTGGTTTTGGGTTCGGTTCCGCGGCCGTGTTTTGGGTTCGAACGCGTTTTGGCAAAACCTCACCGAATTATTTTTGTCGGATTCGGGTGTGTTTTGGATTCGGGTGTTTTTTTCCAAAAACACTAAAAAACAGCTTAAATCATAGAATTTGGGGGTCATTTTGATCCCAAAGTATTATTAACCTCAAAAACCATAATTTACACTCATTTTCAGTCAATTCTGAATACCTCACACCTCACAATATTATTTTTAGTCCTAAAATTTGCACCGAGGTCGCTGTGTGAGTAAGATAAGCGACCCTAGTGGCCGACACAAACACCGGGCCCATCTAGGAGTGGCACTGCAGTGTCACGCAGGATGTCCCTTCCAAAAAACCCTCCCCAAACAGCACATGACGCAAAGAAAAAAAGAGGCGCAATGAGGTAGCTGTGTGAGTAAGATTAGCGACCCTAGTGGCCGACACAAACACCGGGCCCATCTAGGAGTGGCACTGCAGTGTCACGCAGGATGTCCCTTCCAAAAAACCCTCCCCAAACAGCACATGACGCAAAGAAAAAAAGAGGCGCAATGAGGTAGCTGACTGTGTGAGTAAGATTAGCGACCCTAGTGGCCGACACAAACACCGGGCCCATTTAGGAGTGGCACTGCAGTGTCACGCAGGATGTCCCTTCCAAAAAACCCTCCCCAATCAGCACATGATGCAAAGAAAAAGAAAAGAAAAAAGAGGTGCAAGATGGAATTATCCTTGGGCCCTCCCACCCACCCTTATGTTGTATAAACAAAACAGGACATGCACACTTTAACCAACCCATCATTTCAGTGACAGGGTCTGCCACACGACTGTGACTGATATGACGGGTTGGTTTGGACCCCCCCCAAAAAAGAAGCAATTAATCTCTCCTTGCACAAACTGGCTCTACAGAGGCAAGATGTCCACCTCATCTTCACCCTCCGATATATCACCGTGTACATCCCCCTCCTCACAGATTATCAATTCGTCCCCACTGGAATCCACCATCTCAGCTCCCTGTGTACTTTGTGGAGGCAATTGCTGCTGGTCAATGTCTCCGCGGAGGAATTGATTATAATTCATTTTAATGAACATCATCTTCTCCACATTTTCTGGATGTAACCTCGTACGCCGATTGCTGACAAGGTGAGCGGCGGCACTAAACACTCTTTCGGAGTACACACTTGTGGGAGGGCAACTTAGGTAGAATAAAGCCAGTTTGTGCAAGGGCCTCCAAATTGCCTCTTTTTCCTGCCAGTATAAGTACGGACTGTGTGACGTGCCTACTTGGATGCGGTCACTCATATAATCCTCCACCATTCTATCAATGTTGAGAGAATCATATGCAGTGACAGTAGACGACATGTCCGTAATCGTTGTCAGGTCCTTCAGTCCGGACCAGATGTCAGCATCAGCAGTCGCTCCAGACTGCCCTGCATCACCGCCAGCGGGTGGGCTCGGAATTCTGAGCCTTTTCCTCGCACCCCCAGTTGCGGGAGAATGTGAAGGAGGAGATGTTGACAGGTCGCGTTCCGCTTGACTTGACAATTTTGTCACCAGCAGGTCTTTCAACCCCAGCAGACCTGTGTCTGCCGGAAAGAGAGATCCAAGGTAGGCTTTAAATCTAGGATCGAGCACGGTGGCCAAAATGTAGTGCTCTGATTTCAACAGATTGACCACCCGTGAATCCTTGTTAAGCGAATTAAGGGCTGCATCCACAAGTCCCACATGCCTAGCGGAATCGCTCCCTTTTAGCTCCTTCTTCAATGCCTCCAGCTTCTTCTGCAAAAGCCTGATGAGGGGAATGACCTGACTCAGGCTGGCAGTGTCTGAACTGACTTCACGTGTGGCAAGTTCAAAGGGCATCAGAACCTTGCACAACGTTGAAATCATTCTCCACTGCACTTGAGACAGGTGCATTCCATCTCCTATATCGTGCTCAATTGTATAGGCTTGAATGGCCTTTTGCTGCTCCTCCAACCTCTGAAGCATATAGAGGGTTGAATTCCACCTCGTTACCACTTCTTGCTTCAGATGATGGCAGGGCAGGTTCAGTAGTTTTTGGTGGTGCTCCAGTCTTCTGTACGTGGTGCCTGTACGCCGAAAGTGTCCCGCAATTTTTCTGGCCACCGACAGCATCTCTTGCACGCCCCTGTCGTTTTTTAAAAAATTCTGCACCACCAAATTCAAGGTATGTGCAAAACATGGGACGTGCTGGAATTTGCCCATATTTAATGCACACACAATATTGCTGGCGTTGTCCGATGCCACAAATCCACAGGAGAGTCCAATTGGGGTAAGCCATTCCGCGATGATCTTCCTCAGTTGCCGTAAGAGGTTTTCAGCTGTGTGCGTATTCTGGAAAGCGGTGATACAAAGCGTAGCCTGCCTAGGAAAGAGTTGGCGTTTGCGAGATGCTGCTACTGGTGCCGCCGCTGCTGTTCTTGCGGCGGGAGTCCATACATCTACCCAGTGGGCTGTCACAGTCATATAGTCCTGACCCTGCCCTGCTCCACTTGTCCACATGTCCGTGGTTAAGTGGACATTGGGTACAACTGCATTTTTTAGGACACTGGTGAGTCTTTTTCTGACGTCCGTGTACATTCTCGGTATCGCCTGCCTAGAGAAGTGGAACCTAGATGGTATTTGGTAACGGGGGCACACTGCCTCAATAAATTGTCTAGTTCCCTGTGAACTAACGGCGGATACCGGACGCACGTCTAACACCAACATAGTTGTCAAGGACTCAGTTATCCGCTTTGCAGTAGGATGACTGCTGTGATATTTCATCTTCCTCGCAAAGGACTGTTGAACAGTCAATTGCTTACTGGAAGTAGTACAAGTGGGCTTACGACTTCCCCTCTGGGATGACCATCGACTCCCAGCGGCAACAACAGCAGCGCCAGCAGCAGTAGGCGTTACACGCAAGGATGCATCGGAGGAATCCCAGGCAGGAGAGGACTCGTCAGACTTGCCAGTGACATGGCCTGCAGGACTATTGGCATTCCTGGGGAAGGAGGAAATTGACACTGAGGGAGTTGGTGGGGTGGTTTGCGTGAGCTTGGTTACAAGAGGAAGGGATTTACTGGTCAGTGGACTGCTTCCGCTGTCACCCAAAGTTTTTGAACTTGTCACTGACTTATTATGAATGCGCTGCAGGTGACGTATAAGGGAGGATGTTCCGAGGTGGTTAACGTCCTTACCCCTACTTATTACAGCTTGACAAAGGGAACACACGGCTTGACACCTGTTGTCCGCATTTCTGGTGAAATACCTCCACACCGAAGAGCTGATTTTTTTGGTATTTTCACCTGGCATGTCAACGGCCATATTCCTCCCACGGACAACAGGTGTCTCCCCGGGTGCCTGACTTAAACAAACCACCTCACCATCAGAATCCTCCTGGTCAATTTCCTCCCCAGCGCCAGCAACACCCATATCCTCCTCATCCTGGTGTACTTCAACACTGACATCTTCAATCTGACTATCAGGAACTGGACTGCGGGTGCTCCTTCCAGCACTTGCAGGGGGCGTGCAAATGGTGGAAGGCGCATGCTCTTCACGTCCAGTGTTGGGAAGGTCAGGCATCGCAACCGACACAATTGGACTCTCCTTGTGGATTTGGGATTTCAAAGAACGCACAGTTCTTTGCGGTGCTTTTGCCAGCTTGAGTCTTTTCAGTTTTCTAGCGAGAGGCTGAGTGCTTCCATCCTCATGTGAAGCTGAACCACTAGCCATGAACATAGGCCAGGGCCTCAGCCGTTCCTTGCCACTCCGTGTGGTAAATGGCATATTGGCAAGTTTACGCTTCTCCTCCGACAATTTTATTTTAGGTTTTGGAGTCCTTTTTTTACTGATATTTGGTGTTTTGGTTTTGACATGCTCTGTACTATGCCATTGGGCATCGGCCTTGGCAGACGACGTTGCTGGCATTTCATCGTCTCGGCCATGACTAGTGGCAGCAGCTTCAGCACGAGGTGGAAGTGGATCTTGATCTTTCCCTAATTTTGGAACCTCAACATTTCTGTTCTCCATATTTTAATAGGCACAACTAAAAGGCACCTCAGGTAAACAATGCAGATGGATGGATTGGATACTAGTATACAATTATGGACGGGCTGCCGAGTGCCGACACAGAGGTAGCCACAGCCGTGAACTACCGCACTGTACTGTGTCTGCTGCTAATATATAGACTGGTTGATAAAGAGATAGTATACTCGTAACTAGTATGTATGTATAAAGAAAGAAAAAAAAACCACGGTTAGGTCACTGGTATATACAATTATGGACGGGCTGCCGAGTGCCGACACAGAGGTAGCCACAGCCGTGAACTACCGCACTGTACTGTGTCTGCTGCTAATATATAGACTGGTTGATAAAGAGATAGTATACTCGTAACTAGTATGTATGTATAAAGAAAGAAAAAAAAACCACGGTTAGGTCACTGGTATATACAATTATGGACGGGCTGCCGAGTGCCGACACAGAGGTAGCCACAGCCGTGAACTACTGCACTGTACTGTGTCTGCTGCTAATATATAGACTGGTTGATAAAGAGATAGTATACTCGTAACTAGTATGTATGTATAAAGAAAGAAAAAAAAACCACGGTTAGGTCACTGGTATATACAATTATGGACGGGCTGCGGAGTGCCGACACAGAGGTAGCCACAGCCGTGAACTACCGCACTGTACTGTGTCTGCTGCTAATATATAGACTGGTTGATAAAGAGATAGTATACTCGTAACTAGTATGTATGTATAAAGAAAGAAAAAAAACCACGGTTAGGTGGTATATACAATTATGGACGGGCTGCCGAGTGCCGACACAGAGGTAGCCACAGCCGTGAACTACCGCACTGTACTGTGTCTGCTGCTAATATATAGCCTGGTTGATAAAGAGATAGTATACTCGTAACTAGTATGTATGTATAAAGAAAGAAAAAAAAACCACGGTTAGGTCACTGGTATATACAATTATGGACGGGCTGCCGAGTGCCGACACAGAGGTAGCCACAGCCGTGAACTACCGCACTGTACACTGGTTGATAAAGAGATAGTAGTATACTCGTAACAACTAGTATGACGACGGTATAAAGAATGAAAAAAAAACCACGGTTAGGTGGTATATAATACAATTATGGTTGGACGGACTGCCTGCCGAGTGCCGACACAGAGGTAGCCACAGCCGTGAACTACCGCACTGTACACTGGTTGATAAAGAGATAGTAGTATACTCGTAACAACTAGTATGACGACGGTATAAAGAATGAAAAAAAAACCACGGTTAGGTGGTATATAATACAATTATGGTTGGACGGACTGCCTGCCGAGTGCCGACACAGAGGTAGCCACAGCCGTGAACTACCGCACTGTACACTGGTTGATAAAGAGATAGTAGTATACTCGTAACAACTAGTATGACGACGGTATAAAGAACGAAAAAAAAACCACGGTTAGGTGGTATATATTATAATACAATTATGGATGGACGGACTGCCTGCCGAGTTCCGACACAGAGGTAGCCACAGCCGTGAACTACCGCACTGTACACTGGTTGATAAAGAGATAGTAGTATACTCGTAACAACTAGTATGACGACGGTATAAAGAACGAAAAAAAAACCACGGTTAGGTGGTATATATTATAATACAATTATGGATGGACGGACTGCCTGCCGAGTTCCGACACAGAGGTAGCCACAGCCGTGAACTACCGCACTGTACACTGGTTGATAAAGAGATAGTAGTATACTCGTAACAACTAGTATGACTATGACGACGGTATAAAGAAAGAAAAAAAAAAACCACGGTTAGGTGGTATATAATACAATTATGGATGGACGGACTGCCTGCCGAGTGCCGACACAGAGGTAGCCACAGCCGTGAACTACCGCACTGTACTGTGTCTGCTGCTAATATAGACTGGTTGATAAAGAGATAGTATACAATACTACTAATATACTGGTGGTCAGGCACTGGTCACCACTAGTCACACTGGCAGTGGCACTCCTGCAGCAAAAGTGTGCACTGTTTAATTTTAATATAATATTATTTATCATGTACTCCTGGCTCCTGCTATAACAACCTGCAGTGCTCCCCAGTCTCCCCCACAATTATAAGCTTTATATACAATACATTGATGTGCAGCACACTGGGCTGAGCAGTGCACACAGACTGAGTCACTGTGTGACTGTGTATCGTTTTTTTCAGGCAGAGAACGGATATATTAAATAAAACAAACAACTGCACTGTCTCTGGTGGTCACTGGTCACTGTGGTCGTCAGTCACTAAACTCTGTCTGCACTCTGCACTCTCTTCTAATCTACAGTATCACAGCAATCTCTCTCTCTCTCTCTCTTCTAAATCTAATCTAAATGGAGAGGACGCCAGCCACGTCCTCTCCCTATCAATCTCAATGCACGTGTGAAAATGGCGGCGACGCGCGGCTCCTTATATAGAATCCGAGTCTCGCGAGAATCCGACAGCGTCATGATGACGTTCGGGCGCGCTCGGGTTAACCGAGCAAGGCGGGAAGATCCGAGTCGCTCGGACCCGTGAAAAAAAAAGTGAAGTTCGTGCGGGTTCGGATTCAAAGAAACCGAACCCGCTCATCTCTAATGATGATACTACTGAGAACTGACACTGAGCAGCAAGAGTCAGCACAAGACACTGGACTGTTAGTAATGTACTGTAGTATACTGAGCACCACAATGCAGCACAGGACAATGAGCTGTGATGCTGAGCACTGATGGTAATACTGATAACTGACACTGAGCAGCAAGATGCCGCACCAGAGAGACACACTACTAGTATTTCTGAGCAGCAATAAGTAAGCACTGATACTGAGCACTGATATTGAGATTTTTCACTGAGAGAACATAGCCACGTCCTCTCTGCTCTCTCTACAAGGCACGAATGAAAATGGCGGCGACGCGCAACTCTTTATATGGAATCCGAATCTCACGAGAATCAGACAGCAGGATGATGACATTTTCCCTCTTTCGGGTGTTCCGAGTCAGGCGGGAACAACCGAGCCTGCCTCGGACCTGTGTAAAAAATGTGGAGTTCGGGGGGGGGGCTTCGGTTCTCGGAGAACCGAACCCGCTCATCTCTAATAAAGACCTACGTGGGATGTCATATAGAGAGATAGAGACCTGTGTGCCATGAAATATAGAGGGATAGGGACCTGTGTGTTGTGTAATATAGAGGGATGGGGTCCTGCGTGTGGTGTAAAGAAAAAGGACCTGCATATAATATAGTATGAGTATATTGTATGAGAGCATGAAAAGATAAAATGTAAGGCTCTATGAGGTGGGAGAATCCCACCCCTCTCAACATACCCCACCCCTTCAACAGCCCCCGCCTCCTTTAGGGCTGCTTCCAGAAATTTCCCGGGCTGGTTTTTCATCCCAATCCACCCCTGCCCACTGGTGCTTTTAAAAATTAGAATGAAAATAATGACATCTTGGCCGGGATGTAATGAAGTCCGAGTTCGTCGTCCATGCGGGATGCCAGCCAAACTCAGACTTCTTTTTAAAGGAGCTAAACCGTGCCTTGTACATGATTGCCCCTTTAAAAAAAACCTGTTTGGCTGCCAAACTTGGACTTCATTACATCCAGCCCATAGTCACATTCCTTTAACAGAAGAAGGTGATCATTTACACGGTCAAGCTGAAGGTACAAATTCCAATCTAAAGTGTAGGTATTAATCATCTGCTTGAATATACAATATCTCCTCTCCTGTTACTATAGATGTGTGTTCTCATGCAATCCCACATCAAGTATAAGATAACAGAGATGGGGAAAGGTATATCATGTAATTCCTTTTTAATAACATGAAAAGATGTGGAAATTCCCAATAATGGAAGAATTCAAAATGTTTACCAGCAGGACTTTTAGATTCAGTTCTAATAAGCATAATGTGAGATCCAGTGGAGTCTGTTAGGATATGGTACGCTCTGTACCTGTCTCCTTCTGTGTACCAGTCTATGGGTGCATCCCCTAGTGTTAGACCTCTAGTGCCAGGAGTCACTTGGAGGTGGAGTCATATGATGTAAGTTCCTGTTCCTTCATCTCAGAGAGAGTGAGGAGAGTGTGACACACAGAGACTGCGAGACAGAGTCCTGGTGTACAAGTGTGCAGAGCTGAGACTGGGAGCAGATCTCAGCTACAGAAACTCACAGCATTTCCAGTGCATGCATCATCTTCTCTACAGTGGGAGTCAGACTGCACAGCTGTCAGATTGCTTCACCACCATTGACATCTCCTGATAAACACCACTACCTAATGCTGTTACCTTGTGTGATATATGGGCTACTGATTACCACTATCAGTGTTACATCTGAGTTACCTGTGTTCACTAAATAAACCTGTGTTACAGTTTAAGTTTTTAAGTGTGTTGACTGACGTAACTGCACTAGATAGACCAATACACTCTGCCAACAGGTTATGGGCCCAGGCCCACGCCCAGACCCATGTGTACTTGAAGATTAACCCCCTGACTGCTGTTGAATAATTACAGTGACACAGTTTAAAGTGACATTTTATACAAGTACAGAAAGAATGTATAATACAGGACACAGCATGAACTTTGCTAAGCTGAAAGGTTCAGAGAACTGCTACATGGAAGTTTGCCATGAAGATGCAGCTTAAGCAGGAGGAGTTGTGGAAGGTTACTATAGACCTGGGAGCAGGTCCAAACCCAGATGACATAGACAGAGCCATAATGATGATAGGTTTAGCTGTGGAGCAGCATGTCTATTCAATAGTCAGTGGGAATGTGTCTGCTAAGGACATGTGGACAGCCCTGCAAAATGCATATGAAGATAAAGGAATAATGAGAAGGATAAGTTTAAGGCGCATGCTATATGGAATAAAACTGAGTGCCTGCAAGGAGATGAATGATTACATTGATAAGTTATTGTCGATGGCTCAGCAGTTGGCATCTGTGGGGACACAGGTGGATGAGTAAGAAGTCCCAATGGCTATGTTACAGATTCTGATGCCACAATTTTATTTTTTGGTGGTTGCGTTAGAGTCAAACTACACTAAACTGACAACAGAGATTGTAAGAGCTAAGTTGCTGCAGTTCCAAGAACGTATTCCTGTTGAGACGATAACTGTGGGTCCTGCCTTGATCACAAAGGGCACAAAGTCCAAAAAGCACAAATTCACATTTTTTTGTATGTCACAAGATAGGACATAAAGCTTCAGATTGCAGAATGAGAAATCCCAGTGGTACGCAGAAGCAGCATGACAAACCAAATGAGTCAGCATTGAATGTGGCAGACAGTCACAAGAAGGATTACTAGTACATGGACTCGGGGGCTACTAGACATTTCAGTTGCAATAAGCATTGGTTCAATTCTTTAACATAGTGTGTTCCCACTACAGTTACAGGGATTGGAAATAAAGCCCTTACTGCATTACAAGCAGGGACAATCACAGCACGTTTATGAATTGGAGGTGAGACAGTTGTTACAGATATCCAAGATGTGTTGTACGTGCCTGATTTAGGAAGTAATCTCATTGCTATCAGCGTCCTAGAGAAAAAATGCTACAAAGTCCAATTTCAGAAGGTCAAGTGTATGGTGCACAATAAAAGAGGGACTGTTATTGCTTCAGCAACCTGGTGCAACCAACTATATGTCCTCCATCTGAGAGTGAGGAGAGTGTGACACACACAGAGACTGAGAGACAGAGTCCTGGTGTACAAGTGTGCAGAGCTGAGACTGGGAGTAGATATCAGCTACAGAGACTAACAGCGTTTCCAGTGCATGCATCATCTTCTCTACAGTGGGAGTCAGACTGCCTGGCTGTGCAGTTCTCAATGCTTCACCACCACAGACATCTCCTGATAAGGTAAGAGCATTAGGTAGATGTACTTATCAGTGTTACAGCTGAGTCACCTTTGTACACTAAATAAACCTGCATTACTGTTTAAGTTTTTAAGATTTTAAGTGTGTGGACCGACGTCAATGCACCAGATAGTCAGCACACTCCGCCAACAGAGTCTTGA
Source organism: Pseudophryne corroboree (assembly GCF_028390025.1). Classification (NCBI taxonomy): domain Eukaryota; kingdom Metazoa; phylum Chordata; class Amphibia; order Anura; family Myobatrachidae; genus Pseudophryne; species Pseudophryne corroboree. The sequence goes on along the minus strand of NC_086444.1, from coordinate 763,508,493 downwards.
GTCTCCCCTGGATCAGCAACACTTCTTCACCGGCAATCCCACAAACACTACCCCAGGAAAGAACCATGCCAAATGGCTGACATGTTTCAAGTTGTGAACCAAAGGAGGGGAAAGCTTTTTGTAGGGGGATCTGTGTGAGGGGGGAGATCTAAGTGAGGGGAAGAGCTATACAATATGTACAGTATATGTATGTATACATACAGTGGTGCAACTTCATACCAGTTGCCTGGACACAAAATAAAAATGTTGGTGTTGCCCCCTTCCCCCACGCTGACTCTTGGACTTCTTAAAAAAATGTAAACATTTAAAATTTGACTTCAGGGGCCAGATGTAATGCAGTGTGAGATGACAGGTGCTCCGAAATTCTATCAGAACTCGTACGTTTTTTTAAAACTGCAAACCAGGTTTGCCTTGTAAATGTTTGCTGCTTTAAAAAAATGTACGAGTTTGACCGGACACTCGGAGCTCCAGCCGTCTTGCACTCCATTACATTTGGTCTATGGTTCAAGTTAAATAAAGTAGCAGTAATTGGTTTTATTTTTATCAATGCATTTACGTATAGTCTATGCCACACATGCCATATTTTCGTATCCACTACCCTGTAAAGTAAACACATCTTTTTAACCCATTTATAGTTGACATATTATCATCCCCATTTTTTTTCTCCATCCATCAACATATCATAGATACATAGAATTGACAGCAGATAAGAACCACTTGGCCCATCTAGTCTGCCCTAAACACATGTACAGTACATGCACACACTTACACATTAGGGCTACTTTTTGCCAATTCACCAGTATATTTTTGGAAATGGTGTGTGTTCTTGTAATACATATTCTATGTTTTCAATGATTGTAATTAGAGATGATCAGTTCAGTTTACCTGGAATATGAACTGCTCTGAACTTCCAGAATCCGAGTCTACCTGAGTCATGGCTCAGGGTTTCCCACAAGGTTTGGATTCCACATTGAGGGAAAATATCATCCTCTGGGGTCGGATTCTTGTGGGTGTTTGGATTCTATATAAGGGCACTGCGGCTGGGACTCGATACAAATTCACTCTGCTCAGGCATGCTGCTGTGTGCTGTATTGTACTCTGCTATAAATCAGCTGAGCTGTGTTTATAATTAGTGGATACATGGAGCACATTGCTGTGTGCTGCACGGTACTCTGCTGTAAATTGGCTGAGTTGTGTGTATAGATAGTGTATACAAGGGGCATTCTGCTGTGTGCTGGGCTGTACTCTGTTAATTAACTTGGCTGAGCTGTGTCCATATAAAATGGCTGTGTGAACATAAGCAGCACTACAGTGTATATTATATTTTAAGTTGCACAAAAGTAAAAAAATAATAATGAAAAAGTAAAATATTTGATTCTTTTAAATTTGCACAACCTATGTGCACTACACCCCTATGCATTTATTACTCATGTACATAATAAAATGATAGCCCTTGAATTTCCACAGTGAGAGTTCAGCAGCAAAGTGCTTTACCTTAGTGCACTTTGTTTCAAACCCTGCAACTTCATGCAGTGTGAGCCAAGCTGCAAATTAAAAAAACAAAATAAAAAAAAACTATTTAGTTAAGTTCTATTGTTTGTACTGCTTGGTGCACTTTACCCTAGTGCACAATTTTCAAATACCAGTGACTCCACACAGTTTGATCCAAGCTGCGAGTACAAAAAATAAATATATATATATATATATAAATTTATTGTTTGTATTGTTTGGTGCACTGTACCCTAGTGTGCTTTTTTCAAATCCCTGTGACTCCATGCAATTTGATCTAAGCTAAGAGTTCAAAAAAGGGAAATAAAAATATTTATAAAGATCTATTGTTTGTACTGTTTAATGTGCTTTACCCTCGTGTGCTTTGTTCACGTGCATATATCAGACCTGTGACTCCACACAGTGATCTGTAAATTGAAAGATTCTTAACAATCAGTTTAGAGGAGAGCAAACAAATACTTGCACTTCAGTTGCTGCCACTAGTCATGATGCAGATGCTAGTCCTTCAACGTCATCTATTAAAGCTGATGCTTAAGGGCATAGAGCAGGCATTCCCAACGGCCCTCAAGGCACACTAACAGTTCAGATTTTAGTAATATCCAGGCTTGAGCACAGATGACTTAATTAGTACCTCAGTTATTTTGATTTTAACATTTGTGCTGAAGCCTGGATATCACTAAAACCTGCACTGTCTGTGTGCCTTGAGGACAGAGGTTGGGAATGCCTGGCATAGAGGGTCTATGTCAGGGATCTAAGATTAAAAAAAACACAATATACTTTTGTAAAGAAAAAAAAGATTCTAATAAAGGTAAAGTTTGGTGCAGGAAAACATAAAATTGCCAAAATGCCATTCACCGCATACAGTGGCAATAACAGACTCAGACCTTGGCCTTTGTTTATGAGTGATGGTTCTGCAACTGTCAGTGAGGTACTTTTTTCTGCCTCTTGTCATGGTTTTGTGCACAAGGTTACCTAGATCAGGTGATGATCAGCGTCCAGGGTCTGAGGCTTAGAGTCGAGGAGGCTGAGGCTTGGAGTTGAGGAGGCTGAATATAGCTCTTTTGTATGGGATTTGGGCAGCAGTGAGAACTGCTTTTGATATGAGTTCAAGGTTATGAACCACGCAATTGTAATGTAATGAAATGGTTACCGGCTGAAGTAAGCTGGACTGGGGATTACAGCTGGAGTGGATTGGCTACTAGCTGAAGAGATGCTGCTGGACCAGACTTTCTACCAGTTGAATGCAGCTGGACCGGACTGGCTACCAGCTGAAGAGATGCTGCTGGACCAGACTGGCTACTGGCTGAAGAGAAGCTGCTGGAATACAGCTGAGGAATACAGCTGGATAGGACTGGTTACAGGCTGAGGATATGCAGGACCGGACTAGTTATCAGTTGAGAATATGCAGGACCAGACTGGTTTCTGACTGAGGATATGCTGGACTGATAGTGCCACAAGGAAGAAGTAAAACAGGTTCACTTGTCACACAATGTGACAAATTGCACAGGCTCATATTACTGCAGCTGGACTTCTTTTAAACCCCCTGCCAGACTGTAATTGGCTGCAGAGTAACTGGCTGGCCGCACTGAGACTTAGGTTTGTGAAATGGAAATCAGCTGGAAATCATGGAATGCAAAGAGGAAATCAGCTGGAAATCATGGAATGCAGCAATGTCAGGAAATATCATAGACTGTACATGGGAGCTTGAATAAACCTCAGGCAGACAAGTAATTAACAACTGGTCTGAAAACACTGCTAGGATCTAAAGTCTGTGCACCTGTGCAATCAGTCTAGGAAGGTGCTGCAGATTGGAAACTAGCATGCACAGCAAACACTAGAGTTGGAGCGTGAAGCAAGGCTGATCAAACTCTTGGATACTGCAGGAAATCCTGGCCCACAGGACAGGAGACTGAGGTAAGACACAGGGCTGATTACTACAACATATGAGAATCTAATCAGGTTCATGACACCTCTCATGATGAAGCAAGACCTTTTCCCTCAGAGTCTAAAAGAGGTGTAAAAAATGAAAACCATTAAGGCAGTAGAACAAACTGTGGTGAAAATGTTTCCCTTAGGTCGGTAGGTGGTCTGCTGATGAGGAAACAGCTTACACTTACAAGAGGCAGGGAAACACATTAAGAGTTCAAAAGTTTACTGCTAAAGCATAATATATTATACCATTAAAACATACAGCCGGACCGCCTACTGACCTAAGGGAAAATATTCTGCTCCTGTCAAGGTGAACTCTAGAGATGGCTGCATGATTGGATGAGTACCAGCAGCCAGGAGACACAAATATTAACTTTCATATATTAACTTTAGGTGAATTCCAAGGAGATGTGATTGTGCATCTGATCTAGAGGATTAATATATCCAGTTGGAGATCTGTCTGGCCAGACATGAATGAATGAATGAATGAACTTACTAATTCCTTTCATGATAAGCGCTAAGACTTTAATAACAAGTAAATCGCAATAAGACTGACTGCATGCATTTACATTCTAAACGGCTGCTTAATGGTTGAAAGTGACTCTGAATTACAGAAAATGGAGTTGTTTGCTGCAGTAAGGTTTCTTTGCATGTGCTTACTAACAATTGCAACAATATTACATTTCTATTAACACCATGGCTATTTATGGAGACAAAACCAACTTTTTAAAAGCTAAATTTCATTAATAATTTTTTCATGTGCTTATTCCCAACACATCAAAGATTTTTCCTATCTGCACCAGGCAAGGTCATCCACAATTCTTGCAACACAAGAGGCTAGAAGTGGTCAACGCTGACATCAGAGGACCTACTTAAAATTGCCTTGGCATGCCTGCATTTTTTTCAGACACACCCAGAAAACGGCAGGTTTCCTCCCAGAAACACTGGCTTCCTATCAGTCAAACAGCATCTGCATTGCAATCACGATGTGTATGTATTTTCTGTCGCTATTATTTCTTGTGCATGTGCAGTCATTCGATAAGGTCATTAGTGCAGGTACTTTTTATCTGCAACAATATTGCTACTAACATATTGTTTGATCAAGGACAAAAGTTACCATCAGTATCTATTATGTTAAGTTGTTGGCCTCACTACTCGAGATCTATTAATAAATAACTTTAAAGGAATTTCCCTCTGCTATAGTCAGTTTGATTTTTTTTTTTAAGTTTATCTTACAGTATAATCTTTATTTTTGTCATTTTATTGTATACTGGCCGGTATGTATGTTATGTTTTCAATATTAAATATTATTGATTATTAAATTACCTTCACCCAGGTGCTGTTTTTATCCTGGTTAGCAAGTTCGCAGCTCAAGTGGTACACAACATAATTATATCTCCTCCTTCAGTTTCTCTGGCAGCTGCAAGAAAAAAAACTCAGCTTTCCAAAAAGTCCCAGTGGTTATGCAGAGTAGTCAACAAAACTTTTTGACATCTGGTTGGACTTAAAAGAATTGCCTAAAATTAGAGACATGTCTACTGTAACTCCATCTGATACGGTAACCATCCAAAAAATAATGGAGGCTTATTTTCATGACACCTTACAAATAGGCATGTCACAGAGTCCCTTTGACTACTGTAAAGAAAAAAACGGCAATTTGAAGACCCTTGTACAAACAGGCTTTGCATTACTTAAGCTACATATACTCCAGTGTATACTCAGAAAAAGTTTTCAGCACAGCTGTGAACCTTATCAGCAATCTGCGTAGGAGGCTACTATGTCAACACGTGGAAAAGAATCAAATTCTATGAGGAAGACCTTTAATTGCAATTACAACAAAGTACAGAGACATCTGTAATGGTGGATTCCAGCAGGGATGAATTGATATTGTGTGAGGATGATGTACACACTGATGAGGGTGAGAATGATGCCCCTGCAGAGCTGTTAGCATAGCTGCCTTGAGCCCAATGGTAGCTTGTTTTGTGGGGGTTCCAAACATACAAAGCACTTCAGCCCCAAAAGTGGCATTCCCTGTTGCTGAAGTTCTTGGTTTATTAAATTGTGCATGTCCTTTTTAATATCCAATATGTTTCTTAGATGTGCTTTAAATCCCATGTGTTTGAATCACTGCTCTATTTCTTAGTAATCAACCAGGTCAATGTTATTAAGGTTAATAAAACTCCAGGAACAAAAACAGGTTCAAATAATGTGAATTTAGTTTTTTACATAAATTTTTGGAAAAAAACAGAAAACCAAAATCGGTCACAGCCGAAATCCAAAACGGGATGACAAACTAGAACAAAAACAAAACCAGTAAAAATGGTCCTGCATACATTTCTAGTTTTAAAATTTGTACAGTATATTAACAATTTTTCATCACAAGCCAAGAACATAGGCTTATTGACTGTGGGCCTAATTCTGATTTTGAAATAAAATATTACAGTACAAATACTGTGTACCTGTACAAATCATGCATGTTTCAATGCAAGAGGTGCCACTACATACATTTTTTTCCCCATGCGGGGTAAATATTAAATGCTATTACGTGTAGCCCAGGTCCTGTGTCTTTTGATTTCAGTTGACAGCTCAATCATGGCATTGAATAGATGGGACTAGGATATGAGCAGAGTTTAGAAGAACTTATGATTGAAAACATGGGACATGCATTATTAGAGGCATGTTTTTTTTCTAACCCTATTGTGAAGTTTTAAGAAGGCCATACAATTTGAGATTATCTGTCCAATGATCCAACTAGTTGGTTCAATAGAAAATCTGGATATGGATATGATCAAATGACAATTGACCATGTGTGACTAAACACTGGAAAACAGACAAAAATTATCATACAGACAGATCAGTTAGATCAGTTTGATTTAACCAGTTTGTGTGAACAATAATTTTTGTCTATTTTCCAACATTTGGGAGCAGGTGGTTGATTGTCATTTGCTCCCATATATTACCAGATTTTATTTCCAACCTGCCAACCAGTGGACTGATATTCTTAAGATGTATGGCTGTCTTTAGACACAGAGCTATAACCTGACGTTTTAGGGGTCTATTTACTAAGCCTTGGATGGAGATAAAGTCGCTGGAGATAAAGTACCATCCAATCGGCTCCTAACTGTCATTTTTCAAACACAGCCTGTGGCATAGCAGTAAAGAGCCGATTGGTAAATAGACCCCTTAGTACCTTGTGTGAGAAGGAAAGCCCACAATTTTAACAATGATAATCTAAAATATTAGAATATTGAGACTTGAATATATATGGCTGGCCCACTTACATAGCCGTAGTAATGGCTCTAATTGGTCATGACATATTAATATACTTACATAAGTCATGCATCAATTACATGCAATTTATTAACCTTGCAAAGACTATATATTTGTAAAACATCATATGAAAACTTTTAATTAAATATTTTTGTAACAGGTTGATGTGGTATATACTGGCTGGCCTGTATTACGGACATTGACTCTGTACAGGGTCTCCTGGGCTACAAACTTTTAAAGCTAATTTTCCTATGAGATGATAACACTAGTTCAATTAGTCGCAGTAATTTAAGGGGGGTACACACGGAGCGATAATCTAAGCAATCTGACTAGATTGCTTAGATTTTTAGCAAGATCGCTCCGTGTGTAGCCCTAACAGCGATAGCGATGCGCAGCCCCGCGCATCGCTATCGCTGCTGCTAGATTGGCCTGCATGCAGGCCAATCTAGCGGGTCGCTCACTTCACCCGCTGGGTGAAGTGAGCGGCCCCCCCGTCTCCCCCCGCACGCTCAGCACAGATCGCGCTGTGCTGAGCGCCGGGAGAGATGTGTGCTGAGCGGTTCGCTCAGCACACATCTCTCCAGCATCGGGCCGTGAGTACTGGCCTTTACTGAGGCTAATTAATCCCCAGGGGCTATTCAATTAGCCCCAACAGCCGGCTTTATCATGTTTTTTTTCCAGCTGCCTGGGGCAGGAGAACTTAAATCCACAATAATGGACCTATTTTCGTGGCACTGATCATGAAAGCACATGGAACTGGGAATTTATCCTGGATACTATGTGTTTTTATGCAAAAATTGGTATTTTTTACACAAAAAATGGGGATAATTGAATTGCCCAATAATGAACATTGGGTAAATCGCTAAAATCCCTAATTTTTTTTCACACAAAAATTGACCACATCTAATTCAATATACCGCTGAGTATGGTTTTTGAAATGCTCTATATATAAGCTCATAGTAACAACATATAAATATCACCAATGTTAAACATTCAGTGCCAGGTCAGGGTGCTTACTGGAAATTAAGGAGTCCAAGGCAACAACAGTTACTGAGCTGTGAATCTGTCTATGATATCCCAGACGGAAGCAATACATTTAACTAGAGACCTTCGACATTCTGAAAAATTGTTCAGCATTCTGAAGGTCAAAGGATTTACCGTGCACCAGATATCTGAAAGAAAACCAATGCATAAACAAGACAATAAGTTGGAATTAGGCCTGAAAAAAAAATATTACAGGTACAGTACTACCTTGTCATTATAATTCAGTTCTTGTGGCACTGCGCTTGAACTGAATTTGATACATTTTTTTACAGAATAATATTTCACTACAAAATAATTCTTGCACACAGATGACATCAATGGAATGCTGAGTTAAAATATGTTCTGGTATACCTCTGTCACATTATACATATAATACCTTAATAAATAAAAATATTTTTATATACAGTAATATCACCTGTATTATGTAATAGTGTATCATAATGTTTTAAGCATACACACATAATTAGCTGTATATATGAATCACATATTTCATTTAACAGATGTTTATACAGTATTTAAACCTTTTGACGTTTGTACTACAAGTCTGTGGTGAATGATCCCCTTTTTGGTGTTGGTGTTATCAGTGGCGGAACTTGTGAGTGGTGGGCCCAGGTGTAAAAATATGCATTGGGCACCCTTTTTCCATCCCACCCAAATTCAAAATATGCCACATGGCAGAGGGTGACAGAAATAGGCAGTTGTTGGTGGGGAAAAGGTGACAAAGAAAAGCAAAGGGTGACAGGCCAAAGCAGTGGGTTACAGGATGAAGGTGTTAGGGAGAGGCACAGTGTGACAAAAGAGAGGGTGACGGGAGATAGTGATGCTAGGGAGAGGCATTGTGTGACAAAAAGAGGGTGAGGCAGTTGATGATGGGTAGAGGCAGAGGTTATAGGGGAGAGAGAGTGGGAGATGGTGAGGCAGTGGGTGACAAGGAGTGGCAAAGGGTGACAAGAGAGGATGACAGGGAAATACAGTGGGTGATTCCAGGGTTAGGCAGAGGGTGACAGAGAGAGGGAGAGGGTGATAGGAGGAGACAATGGGGTGAGAGGGAGAGGGTTACAGGGAAAAGAAGCTGGCAATGGAGAGGCAGTGGGTGTTGCTAGAGAGAGGGTGACAGAGACAAGGTGACAGGGAGAGGCAGTGGGTGATAGGGAGAGGGTGACAGGAAGTGGCAGTGGGTGAGAGAGAAAGGATGACAGGTGGAGACAATTGGGAGAAGTGGGGTGATGGGAGAGGGTGACAGGGAGAAGTAGGGTGACAGGGAGAGGTAGGGTGATGGGAAGACTCATTGGGTGACAGGAGAGGGTGACAGGGAGAGGTAGGGTGATGCGGAAACTCAGTGGGTGATGGAAGAGGGTGATTGCAAAAGGCAGAGTGACAGGAGTGCATGACAGAGGCAGTGGGTGATGGGGAGAAGTGGGGTGATAGGAGAGTGTAAGGGGAGAGACGAGATGACAAGAGAGGGCAACGTGGAGAGGCTGGCTGACAAGAAGACTCAGTGGGTGACAGGAGAAGGAGACAAGGAGACTCAGTGGGTGACAGCAGAGGGTGATGGGGAGAGGTAGGTTGAATGGAGAGGGTGACGGGGAGAGGTGGGGCGACAGGAGATTGTGACAGGCAGAGGCAGAGGATGACATTGAAAAGTGGGGTGACAGGAGAGGATAAGGGGAGAGATGGTGTGACAGGAGAGGGTAAGAGAAGAAACGGGGTGACGGGAGAGGGTGATGGGTAGAGGCACTGGGTGATGCCATAAATTATATATATTCCAGGCCAGGGGCTTGCTGAGGTGTCTGACTACTGAGACTATGTGATTATATAGAGCGGCAGCAGCTGTGCAGCATTTGCCACTTGTCTAGTGTCCCATTTATCTTTTTTTCCTACCTGGCATGGATATAATGGGCTGCTCCTGCACATGTAAATGACTACCCAAACAGTCTGCTCCTCCTTTACTTGGTGCCAGGGACAGTCAACATGGCATCAGATCACTGGTGCCCATGGAGAGCCTCTCAGTGACATTGAGGAAGCCGGGGACCGGAAAACAAGGAAGAAAGGGGAGGAGCTGAGGGGAGAGTGGAGAATGGACCCTCCTCTTTGGCTCTCCCTGGTACCCGGACTGCAGACAGCAATGTTTAAATGGCGAGACTGAGTTGGGGCACAGGAGGTGGGTAGCATAACAGTTAGTGGCAGCATATATTGAGCCAGTGTGATTCATTATAATGCTGCTAGCTGTGGGCCCCTTGCACTGGCACTATTTCTGCCACTGGGTGTTATATGCCTTTATGTATTCAGCCTTGGTTTAGTGATTGATAGTTGTAAAATTTCCAGGGCATGCAGGCTGCTTGTACTAAGGTTCTCAGGTCATGCCTGTTCTAGGACTAGGGCCAGTGCTAGGGTGTTCGGCACCCCCCCCCCCCGCAAACTATAAATTTGCGCACTCCCACACTTTGCAAAGAGACAGCGCACATAATGCCCCCTGTAGCAATGACGCTTTCACACATAATGCTCCCGGTAGTAGTGCTGCTTATACACACAATGGACCCTGTAGTAGTGATGCTTACACATATAATGCCCCCTGCAGCAGTGACGCTTATGCAAGACTCTCCCTGTAGTAGTGATGCTTACACACATAACTCCCCCTGTACCAGTGACGCTTACAGATGTAACACTCCTGTATCAGTGATGCTTACACACATCACACATCCTGTAGCAGTGACACATACACATGTAACACCACCTGTAGCAGTGACGCTTACACACATAATGACCCATGCAGCAGTGACGCTTACACATGTAATGCCCTCTGTAGCAGTGATGCTCACACATGAAACACCTCCTGTAGCAGTGATGTTTATACACATAATGCACCCTGCAGCAGTGACACTTAGACACGTAGTGCCTCTTACACATGCAACACCCCCTGAAGTAGTGACACTTGCATACATTATGCCGCACAGTCACACATACACACACACACACAGATACACACACCACAAACACATACATACTGTACATACATTACACACATACACAGTCACACATACACACAGATACTGTACACATATACACACACACACTTTCCTAAAAAAGTCTGGCAGGCCAGCAATGTACTGTAGCAGCTCATCCTTTTACAGCAGGCTGCAGCCTAGTCCCGTGTAGCCCCGCCCCTTATTCCCATGTAACTCTGCCCCCATTTGGGTCCGCACACTGCACTGTGACAGGGAAGGGGGAGAGCAGCCGGCAGCAGCAGGGACATCAGCTGAGCACAGGGATGTTGAGCAGGGAGAGCACCTCTCCAGCATGGTGCCTCCCTGCTTTGCCACCCTTTGCTGAGCAGCTAGCGCCGTGCCTGTCTAGGACTATGTGACAAAATATAGCAGGGTTTGCCATTTACAGTTGTATAAATGTTGATTTACTTACAGGACTAAAAGCAACACTTTAAAAATACACACAATACACTTTAAAATGGAGACGCTGCGGCCGTTGTAATCAATACTTAGCCTACGTACTTTTTACACAGTTAGCGTACAAAGCCCCGTACCGTGTTCGCACTTTGCGTACAAACGCCGCGACGGACATACAAAGTACACGCGGCTCATACACACACAAAGACACGCCGTGAGCACTTTGCAGCTACACATGTGACTTAAATACACTTATATAAACTTTAGCAGGGAAAGAGAGACACAACACCAATTGTATTTAAGAAGTTGGGATCTGACACGCCAACTTATAATTGATAAAAAGGGGGTTACAACAAATATACAATTACAATAAGAGAAAAGAGGCTACAATACAATGGTACATATGTTTGGTTTCGCCAGCGCCACACGGTCCCAGTAATCAGATCAATCAGGCATGATGACCCTTCAGAGAGAGAGATTACCGACCGGCTAGGCAGCTTGGCTTTTTATAGAGTTGATAAAAACATAATACAATATACACTGTATGCTCTTCTTCCATTGGTTCGGTGGTGGGACATATCCTGTGAACCGGGGATCATTGGTCAGCTCAAGCGGTGGGCGATGGCTAAGACTTGAGATGTCATTGCTGCTGTTTGCATCTGAGTTCCCGCCCCATGACCAGTTAAACTCCTTACATTAATCATACATAAATCTGGTATTATTAATAACTTATTGTTGCAATATGTGACAATATTCTTATACCCACCAGATTTATGTTTATGTGACTCTGAACAATATGATCCCACACATGATATGATTTTCCATTTCCATCCTCAAGATATACACATATATATATATATATATATATATACATACACATACATTTTCCTGTTATTACAATTTGTTAGGGAACATATATATATATATATATATATATACACATTTCCAAAGCTAAATATTTATCTTATAACATTCACTATATATGGGTAAGAGACTCAGTACGCAATTGGCGTATGGGGTACCGTAAGGGTACGCACTTAGCGTAACAGACGCTTAGCCGTGGTCGAGACGCACATGCGGCACGCTCGCTCACAGCTTAACGCTTGGTGTCGAGCACGCTATAGGCGGCCGACTACCGTAATGCTACGCTACCAGCGTAGCGGACGCTCGTGACCACGAGGGGAACACGAGCGGTGCAGACGCTCACGGGATGACACTCAGTAAACCTTGTATGCAACTCAATGAAAGGCTGAGCCTATACTGTAAACCTTGGTTTTGTAATGTGAGCACAATGCAATGCTAATTAACCTCTATTGTATGAAAGCCTCTTGAGCGATTGAGACGCTCTGAATACTCTCAGCAATGTAACAAACACACAATACCTTGCTAAGGTTCCAAAACCTTTACTAACAATATCTAGCTATGTAAAAAGGGGAAAACAGTTAACAATTCATACACTACAAGCTAACATCAATATCTAAGCAGAATAACTACACATAAATATACAATAGCGTCACAATCTTATACAATAACAGAGAGAGAGAGAGAGTATGGCAAATACAAACAGGGAATAAGTTGGTCACAGAGAGTACTTACACACTGGGAATGAATCGCAGGCGCAATCTGGTTACCAGCTCCTGGTTAGTCAATGATGAAAACCGTTGTGGGGAGAGACCTGAGCTGCTCCAGGCTGGCTGTTTTTATATACACTACATACAGTACACTACAAAGGGCCCTACCATCTCATTGTTCATTGGACACAGGAATCTGTCTTCATATTACAACAAAAGGTCATAGGTTTGTTTGAACAGGTGGGCTGTGACTATTTCAGACTGCTCAGGTGGGAGGGAATCTTAGAATTCCCGCCGCATGGATAATGAACCGCAAATATAGTAAATGTCCAGAAACTACTAATAGACATAACTATACGCAGGAGCGATTAATCTTTACCTAACCAGCACCGGATTGTTTCTAATAAAATGTTCTTTAGTTAGGTACCAAACACAACTGCTCAAACCCTATCTGACCCTTCGTATCATGCAAAGAGGAACTCCTCTGTCCAGGGACCAGTCACAATAAACAAACTTTCAGTTATTATTAAGGGGAACATTATCTATAAAACATACTATTTGGATTTACTATGTAACGATTGAGTCACCCGCTAGACGCACACAAACTCTACCGTAAATGCACATACCATGCGCTCGAGCGCATGGCCGAGGAGGCGCCGTCATGCAACTGCGAATATGCGCACGCATGGGAGAGAATGTGTACGTGCAGCGGCACGCGCATGGGGTGGATATATGGCAACGTGTAGCATGATATTTTTCCGACTTTGGCAGTCATCAATAACTGCCACTTCCTAAAACAGTTCAAACAAAAGAAAAATATATGTCATCATGTAAATACCATTTTATGATTGGGAAAAGGGAGGAGAGGAGAAGGTGGGAAAAAGGTATGACCTAGTGAGATAGTAGAAGCATGTGTGTATGAATCCATGTTTGAGGGGTCATGTATCATCGTGCCGTAAGTGTTTTAAATCAAGCTTCGAGGTATTGCGAAGTATACATTTGAATCCTTCTTATCCCGTATTACGGGTCTGTGGATGGGCTGTCAAACTTTACCGAGCTCTTTTCGGCTTTTGGTTGCAACAAATGGGGAGCACATTTAGTTGATGATACATGGATGGGGGGGTATGTGAGTGCTGATATCTGTGTCTATATTCCCTATCGACTATGTGTGTCATTACCTGGAGGTTGTAGAGATGAGGATAAGAAACAATTATTATAAATGCAGTCGTAAACTATGTGAGTTTAATATGCATTCGCCGATTGAGGTCTTGTCTGATGTCTTGTCTTGATGTACATGTTGTCTGATGTCTATCGATGCTTTTGCTATAAATGGCGACAAAAGCTTTTCCATTGCCCAGAAAGTTACAGTCTCTAAAGTATTTGGGCTATCGTAAAAATTTAAAGTCACTAGGGATACTGGGGGTCTGTGGTATAGTCCATCAATGGTCTGTATTAAAAGAGGTTGTCAAATTCTTCTTCCAAGCGGATGTCTTTGTACCTTGGAGGAAAACAAAGGAGAAACGGGTGAAAGAAACGGACCGTGGAATCACACTTTCATCACAACATTGTCTCTATCGTTGGGTCATAAATCAAATTAGTTGTTGTTATTACAGTGTCCTCGCTCCTCAGACTCATCACTCTAGTACTACCTTTACACTTCGTTAAAGCCCGAACGCATCTAAATATCAGGCCAACTAATATGACGACTCCTAGAATACACAAAATAAATTTCCCTGCATCCATAATAATACCTTGGGCCCATTCTGCTAAGCCCGAGAACCAATTTTGTGGGTTCAACCATGACACCCAACTGGTCAGCTCATTACCCACAGCAGCGAGAGTGAGATTATGTCTCCTTCGGAACTCCCATTTTAATTGTAAAATGTCATCCATCTTTTGGTCTATGACCTCGGCCGGGTCCTCCGTGCTGTTTGTGATATACGTGCAGCATTTTATTCCATATTGAGTTGCTAGGGTAACACAATACCCGCCTGTCACAGCTGTGAGGTAATTGAGAATCATCCTATGCTGAACCAGTTCTGTTTTGTAGGCTTGTAACTCTTTCCCAGTGTACCTGAATGTGTCGTCATACATTTCGGTGATATTGTCTAATAAATTTGCAAGCGCAGATATATATCTATAATTTATCACTACTCTGGCGGTACGAGTGATATCTAACGCGAGTAGGAATTGAATCCCGGTGGATTCATGGATCAGATCAGAGGCTGGATGCTCTGTCCTCTCTATCAGGTGCCGTTTAACGACGTGCTCGTAATGAGTGTGAGTATAAGGAGCTTGGGCACTGCGGTGAATATCTTTCATTTTGTTATGAGATACAGTCATTACTTCAGGCAGTACTTTTCCAATATAACACAATCCCTCTGAGTTAGGGGCAAGCCACTTATACGCCTTCCTCCCGCATATGAAATATGCATCATCGGGGAGAACATATGGGACGGAGTGTGACATTACCATGTTACAAATTTTCCATGTGAAATCTCCTAACCCTAATTCTCCCATCTGTTTAGTACACGTATCTGTTTGTACGATATGTGCACAGTATCCTGGTGATACTTCTCCAACTCGCATGGTCCTACTTCCTAGAGTGTACCTATACCGGAAAAATCTTCCATGGTCGGCTATCTGGCGTATAAGTTCTGTGTCTATGGGCATTCTGTCGGCTCTGTATGAAAAGGTCATGGTTTGATTACTCCATGACACTTCCCAATTTCCCGGCTTTCGGGGATTGGAAATGTTAAAGCACACTAAGGACCTATCCACATGATATTGGTGGAGCTTCAAACTAGGAGGACTAGAGATATTAAACCTCTTGTCCACCGGCCTCCCACCACTTAGCTCAAGTACCTCTCCTACAGTTAAAGGGAATGGTACAAGTCCTAATTTGCTATGACCTTGAGGTACTTGAGAGCATACCCAACAGTCTGTCTGGTTTAATACTTTACCCACTAAGGAGTGATAGTCACTCAATGGATGCCGGTCCATGTGGACATTAAAACTGGACTGACATTTCTTGATGCACCCATCCTCAACTATATTGTCACAAGGCCTACAGATGCAGTTCTCTTCAGCTAACAATCCTTCACAATTCCTTCTATTGTCAATGCTACCAGATCGTTTTCTGATACTCGCCTTTATTCGGAGATTATGTTGCTCTTGGAAATTTACGCCTCCATCCTGGTCATCAGAACCCATTCCAGATCCTTTCTCGACCTCCATGGTACTCTCACCGAAACAGACTGTTCTGGTCAACATCATGGTCAACAGGAAAACATGGACTGCAGTCTCTTGGGGTGAGTCCATCTTACAGGAGGAGAAAGATAAATTTGTAATGGGGGTACAAAAATATACTTTGAGGGGAAAGAAAAATGTTACGATGTCTTATGTCCTCTAGTCTTGTTGTTCCTCTTGCTCTGTTGTCATCTCAAAGGTGCTGTCTCTCAGTCTTCCAAACGAACATTCCGGTGATACAATATTCCTTCCAAATCTGCGATCTTTTTGTAAGGAGCAAAAATCTTCCATTACCATTTGTCTAACTGATGTGTGACATACCATCCTTAAAACGTAAGAACATGAGAGAGAAGAGAGAAAAACAAACAAACGAGAGAGAGAACAATTCATCAAATTTTACATTAAACAACAAACAAAAAACCATTGTCAGATCTTCCGTTCACCATCAGGCTGTCACACCAACACATCCACTGGTATCTTTGCGAAGTCCCCTCCCCACCTGTATTTCCACACTGCACCCTTTTGTGCCTGGCCAGGACACACCAATGTCGGTAGGTCACACTGGGGTTAGGTAGACCTCTGCAAAGACCAAGTAGCTATGTGATGTTTGAGTTCTGCCGATGAACGTCAGAGATGGGGAGAAAGAAACATTTACAGATAAATTACAAAGTTTACCCGGCCGTTCCTGCATCTACACGGAATGACCTCCCAATTTCATTGACTGTAACCTCAGGCTTACTATCAGTCCTAATGATCACCTTTCCTGACTGCATATTATAGGTGCGGCCCAAACTTCTTCCTATATGATCCCTGATTACAATTTCGTGTGTCATAACTCTGCTCATGTTCTTGTCTAGGGGGTTTATATAACCTTTGTCTATTTCTTGATCTACAATCTCTTGCATAATGACCTTCCTTCTGGCAATTATAACACCTTATCACCTTTGACTTACCCACAGGGATCTGAGGCTTCTTACTTCTCTGTGTTTCCCTGTGCTTGCTGATGTTTTGCTCATGCCCAACAGCGGACTTTCTTAATGCAGCCACCGAGATATTTCTCCAGTTTGGATTTGTGGTCTGTACCCTTGCTCTCAACACTTCCTTTAAACCATCCATTAACCCAAATACTGCTACTTCTCTATGCGGTGCACTTGTTTCGATGTTTTCTATACCTGTATACCTAGTCATGTCCTGCAATGCCCGATGGAAATAATTAGAAGTACTTTCCCCTTCGTTTTGTCTTATGGAGAAGATTTTGTTCCACTCGACAATGGCTGGGAAATATACTCTTTTAACTGTAAATGTATTCTCTTTACATTATCTTGGTTGTACACATCCGTAAGGGGTACCTCTTCATCTAATTTACAGTCAGCTATAAATCTTGCTGAGTCGACATTGGAGGGTAAACATGCCCTCAGCAATATCTGCCAGTCTTTGTTATTGGGCTCCACAGTATTTCCTAGCTCTCTAATGTACTTCTGGCTTGCAACTAGATCTTTCCTAGGATCAGGGAATTCAGACATAATTGCTCTCAATTCCATCCGGGACCAGGGACGGCGCATTGCACTGTCCCTGACGGGAATGGTTCCCTGAGCGTCAATCTTCCCATTGGGGACTGTGATCACCCTGACAGGATTAAATTCAATTACATCATCTTGTGTTGGTTCTACAATATGAGGTACATTTGTTTGTGCGTGATATATAACACCGTACGTACCTGTGGACACAACCTCACCTGACCCTCCGTTAGGGGGTTTGATTACTGCCTTTACCGATTTGGTCGCATCCACCTGGATGTCTTGTGTGATGGCTGCTGGAAAAGGTGCCGACATTGTGCTGGGCTCACTTACTTGCTTGTAATCCTGAGGGAAGTTTAACATGGAGTGCAACTTGCACGGGTTAACAGTTGTACATTTAACAGTTTTACTTTTATCATTGTTACATTTGTTACTTTTATTCTTATCATCATTAATACAGTTGCTAAGTGCATTTTTATCATACTCCAGTGTGCCACTCTCTGTAACCACCTTCTCTCCTGTTGCCATATTTTTCTTACCACAGTGAGAGTCAGCTGTGTAAGCTAATCCTCCTTGTCTCTCACCTTCCCGTTGCCATAACTGTAAACAATCATAATGTTTGATCCGTCTCTTTGCAGATTTAATGAGACATATCCTTCTCCTTAGATTTTGTAACACCTCGGGGCTAAAACTGCCTACCCGTGGGAACTTTTCCTCGTCATGCACAGTCATTCTTTCCCATTCATTGAATATTACCTTTGCGTGTGATCCATTTCGGACTTCCCAGTCTGTATCACACGTTATCCTTGCCGACTCTATTGGCCGGTTTACTAAGTCAACCCGAACCGAGGTTGATCGCCCCCTACCTGAACAACTGGCCCCCATTTTTGCAGGTGTTGCTTTCACTACCTCTGACCTTCAAATCAGGGTCTTCAGCGAACCCTTACAAAAACCAAGATGTCTGGGGTAGGCCGGCGGCGGAAGTTTACCGAGTACCTCCACTCACTCGCCCACGTCGACCAATACGCCCACACACTGCCTTAGCGCTGGCGTACTCAACCTAGGGCCCCTGCGACCTGAACCTCTATTTACTGGAACATGTGGGTGTGATCCGAAGAGCACTTAACCCTTTCCAGTAACTATTGGTTGTTAGAGAATTCCCGAGTGACCAGCGAACCTCCCTTAAAATAAAAAAAATTACACAAATCACGTTAGAATGTACAAATAGCGTTTATGACCCCTCTAGCGTACACAAATGGTACTGGGTCAAGTTACTAACTAATGCACACAATTACGTGCGGTACAATCGTTCTGCACATAAGCATCTAATCTTATGTGCGGAGCGACCAGTGGAATCGAAAATTGTGGCTGCGAATTCCTTCAGCCAGAGCTTAATGGCCTATATGGGTACTGCACCAACCCTTCCTGGTGTTGTGCTCCTTTACTCTTATATAGCGGACTTCCTAGTCTGCTGTAACTGGACCTCCTGGTCTGTGACCTCCTGGTCTGTACTACAGTAGACCTCCTGGTCTGCTATACTCTAATGCTCTTCTTTTAATATGTTTAACAAGGGATGCCTCCCAAGTCACTTACACGTATGTACCTCACGAGAACTCGATGATTTCCTGTGGTTCCACCCAAAAATTAGAAACTTATATATATGTATACACACACTTTCACCTCATATACTCTTTACTTTCGTTTCTGCGCAGAAATCCCTTTCATTCAGTATCGCAGGCTAATCCCGAGGAGTTGCAACTAGAGAAGGATCTATTAGCTTAAAATTTCGGACACTGAGATTTGACTTGCGCTATTATCGCATTACCTCCTTATCGCCTAACTAAAACAATACTATCATGTGATTTGTATCACGTGGGCATACCCAGACGCTCCGTTGCATAATATACGCTTCGTGCGTCGGCCCTTGCGTCGCGTACGCTCGTTCTGCCCCTTGTTAGAGACACGTGTACGCAGGCCAGATATGTCCACAGTAACACAACTAACACGTTTATATCAATGTAAATTATCTTTAACTGTAATCATCTACCAAGCACCACACAGATCTTTCCTTGTATCTTTAGGCAAAGCCGTGTGCGTGTTTTACAATTTACCCCTTAACATATTATTTTTACTTTTAACTACTAATAGCAACAAATCTTTCTCAGCACGTTATCAATTATAAATGGCAAATAGGAAAGTGAGATATGTGAAAATACACAAATGAAAATGCAATTCTAAATTAATCTAATAACATACATTGATGCAAGCACGCACATATAGATATTACATATATGTACTAATCACTATTACATATATGAGACCCTATTCAGTGCTTCTAATTTGCATATGAATGTGCGATTTCTTTCACTGCTGGGAGAGGGAAAAAAAACAAAACCCAGTTATACAGGTTAATTTGCACTTCAATGGCTATCCTACACCACGCAGAAAATCCTAGAATAGGGAGGTAAAGAAACAAAAAAAAAAAAAAAAAAACTTTGTTTTATCTGTGTATCGTTCTTAAATCAAATACTCATTCCACTATTAACTTATATCAGACTCTATCTGAACCACTCATGATTGACCATGACATGGACTAAACAAATGCATTAAAAACTCATTAAATGATGATTTCTTTTTGACAATGGATGGCTGATTATTTCCGGAGTCAACTGAAAATCAACCGCTTAGAAAAAAAAAAATTGACCTTCCCAAAATGGCCGCTGCTCCTCCCCCTTCCACATCCATGAGGGTTACACAAAAATGGAGGACAGACCATGCGGCTCCTTTTGTCACAAAGAAAATCATCATGCCAGCCCCTGAAGTTATTTTTAAGCCTGGGTAAAAACTATCACGCTATGCAGAGCGATTAAAAATACTTTTAAACCTATTTAAACAGACAAGCCATCCAATCTGCGTGTGCAGTTGGCACCAAATAGAAATAAAAACCAGATTTACAAAGACAATAGCTTAATGTTCCTACCTTCTTCGGATTCCACCAGCATCCCTACAAGCCAAAAGACGCAGACTCTCATCTGATCAGCACTACAAGATACTACCTTTCCTCCCTTTGCTGATCGATAAAGTCTGCGCATTTTCGCCTGACTGCGGACATGAGATGGACCGGACTTGCCCCCAATTGATAAAGCTAAATATTTATCTTATAACATTCACTATATATGGGTAAGAGACTCAGTACGCAATTGGCGTATGGGGTACCGTAAGGGTACGCACTTAGCGTAACAGACGCTTAGCCGTGGTCGAGACGCACATGCGGCACGCTCGCTCACAGCTTAACGCTTGGTGTCGAGCACGCTATAGGCGGCCGACTACCGTAATGCTACGCTACCAGCGTAGCGGACGCTCGTGACCACGAGGGGAACACGAGCGGCGCAGACGCTCACGGGATGACACTCAGTAAACCTTGTATGCAACTCAATGAAAGGCTGAGCCTATACTGTAAACCTTGGTTTTGTAATGTGAGCACAATGCAATGCTAATTAACCTCTATTGTATGAAAGCCTCTTGAGCGATTGAGACGCTCTGAATACTCTCAGCAATGTAATAAACACACAATACCTTGCTAAGGTTCCAAAACCTTTACTAACAATATCTAGCTATGTAAAAAGGGGAAAACAGTTAACAATTCATACACTACAAACTAACATCAATATCTAAGCAGAATAACTACACATAAATATACAATAGCGTCACAATCTTATACAATAACAGAGAGAGAGAGTATGGCAAATACAAACAGGGAATAAGTTGGTCACAGAGAGTACTTACACACTGGGAATGAATCGCAGGCGCAATCTGGTTACCAGCTCCTGGTTAGTCAATGATGAAAACCGTTGTGGAGAGAGACCTGAGCTGCTCCAGGCTGGCTATTTTTATATACACTACATACAGTACACTACAAAGGGCCCTACCATCTCATTGTTCATTGGACACAGGAATCTGTCTTCATATTACAACAAAAGGTCATAGGTTTGTTTGAACAGGTGGGCTGTGACTATTTCAGACTGCTCAGGTGGGAGGGAATCTCAGAATTCCCGCCGCATGGATAATGAACCGCAAATATAGTAAATGTCCAGAAACTACTAATAGACATAACTATACGCAGGAGCGATTAATCTTTACCTAACCAGCACCGGATTGTTTCTAATAAAATGTTCTTTAGTTAGGTACCAAACACAACTGCTCAAACCCTATCTGACCCTTCGTATCATGCAAAGAGCAACTCCTCTGTCCAGGGACCAGTCACAATAAACAAACTTTCAGTTATTATTAAGGGGAACATTATCTATAAAACATACTATTTGGATTTACTATGTAATGATTGAGTCGCCCGCTAGACGCACACAAACTCTACTGTAAATGCACATACCATGCGCTCGAGTGCATGGCCGAGGAGGCGCCGTCACGCAACTGCGAATATGCGCACGCACGGGAGAGAATGTGTACGTGCAGCGGCACACGCATGGGGTGGATATATGGCAACGTGTAGCATGATATTTTTCCGACTTTGACAATTGGTCAGCTCAAGCGGTGGGCGATGGCTAAGAATTGAGATGTAATTGCTGCTGTTTGCATTTGAGTTCCCTCCCCAATAAATCTGGTATTATTAATAACTTATTGTTGCAATATGTGACAATATTCTTATACCCACCAGATTTATGTTTGTGACTCTGAACAATATGATCCCACACATGATATGATTTTCCATTTCCATCCTCAATATATACATATATATATATATATATATATATATATATACATACACATACATTTTCCTGTTATTACAATTTGTTAGGGAACATATATATATACACACACATTTACAAGAGTTCAGACCATGACTGTTATTACCTTAGCTATCTAACTGTCTGGTTTGTAATTTGTCAGTTATTGCTAATTGAGTTTCTCTTCAGTCAAACTAGGTTCCTGGATATTGTCTTTTTGTTTGTCCTGTCTTCAGATAAGACAATGACAATCCAGTATTTATTATCTTCGACAGATACTGGACAACTCTAGAACAATGGGGGTAACCAAAGGTATTTGCCTTCTTCATAGGATTTCAAAGCTTTGCGTAAACAAGACCGTCTGGTACATTGTATTAGAGTTTCTAGGAGGATAATTTATGTGTGAACCATCTTCTTGCTATTAGAAGGATGAGCAGACAGTGGGTGATTTATGCATTATATGGATTAAATATATGATATGTCTTTGTGGCTTTTTCATGCGAGTACAAATGCTACCGTAATTACTCATACCACGCTCTAACACGCACGACCGCATGAGTGATCATACGCAATTTGCGAATATGTGCACGCACGGCAGAATAAGTACGCGCACGGAGGCCATCTGTGTGTTGTTTGTATGTGATGTTTGTACTGTCATATTTTCCGACTTCGACAGTCCACCCTTTGGCAGTGATCAATAACTGCCACTCTTAACTAATAAACAGAAAAATATTACCTATCCAATATATACAAAAGCTTGGATGATTGGGGGAGAGTTGTAGGTGGGAGATGTATAGCCTAGTGGGATAGTAAAAAGCATGTATATATGAACCAATGTCTGAGGGGCATGTATCATCGTGCCGTATATGTTCTAAATAAGCTTCGAGGTATTGCGAAGTATACATTAAATCATTCTTATGCCGTATTAAGGGTCTGTAAATGGGCAAACAAACACTACCGAGCTCTTTTAGGCTTCTTATTCCAACAAATGGGGAGCACATTTAGTTGATGATACATGGAGTGGGAACATATGTGAATGCTGCTATATGTGGATAACACCTGTCGACTATGTGTGCCATTACCTGAGGGTTGCAGAGATTAAGAAAAGACATATATATATATATATATATATATATATGTGTTGAGAGAAGAATGGAGGGCGCAGGTATAAATACACAAATAAACAATTCCATTTATTTTCAACATATGCTCACATACATCGTAGTTTAAAATGGTGCACTTAGTCCTCCGGTCTATCCCGCATCAGACCCGCTTCCACCTGGCGTTGAATCTCCTTCTACCGCAGGGGTCACGGAAATCGTCTGCTTCTCCACCGGGACCAGGACCAATTTCAGACAGTCTGTCCTCTGTTCCACAGGCCACGCCCAACGCGTTTCGTCAATGGACTTCGTCAGGGGGTGTGGCTAGGGTCTGACCTCTCCTCTCTATATACTAGATCAATCACCTGCACTCTATTAGCTAATTAACCTGTGCAGTATGCAACATTCACAGGCTTCACACCTGGACATTTCATTATACACTTTAAACAAACTATTTCAGTATAATACAAAAAGGCTCGTATACAATATTAGCCCTCCAAATAAAATTGGTTTATCTGCACAAAATATTTCATACAGTTACATCAATATAAAATTATCATAGATACATAAAAACTCATAATTATATAAAAAGGAACTAACACATCATAATTTAGTATACTAGCAGTCACTGCTTCTATTATAGCACAGCATACGCTTACGTGGTATTATCTGAAAGATAGAGAAAATTTCCATAAGAAGATAATACATATATATGCAATATTATAAACGACTAATAGAAATCCATGTTTCAAAGGACATGCCCGACGACTGTAGAGCATATGGACATATTTTAATTCAGAGATAATCATTTCATTTAGCCTCATATATCCTGGATTAACCAAATATTCATTGTTTCCATGAGAACTTCAGCTCTTGAGTGCGGCAAAGGGATCAATGATCCAACTACAATGTCACACAAAGCGAATTCCCTGGAATACCCTTAGTGTAAGAAAGGTGTGATGTCATAATTTTCATTTAATCCTAATGGACTAATTGTTTCTAAGGCATAAATCCAAAAAACCTCCCTTTTACTAAGTTGTTTCAAAATATCCCCTCCTCTCTCATCTAACCTAACATGTTCTAATGCTCTAAAACTGAACTTACTTACATCCCCCCCATTACACTTCAAGAAATGTCTTGGAACACTATGTTCTTCACATTTTTTTGTTATACTTCTTGTGTGTTCCAGCATACGGATTTTTAACTGGCGTTTAGTTTTGCCCACATATCGTGCTCCGCAAGCACACTCTATCATATATATCACACAGGTAGTTTGGCAATTTATCATTTCTTTTATATCCCAATATTTACTTTTATCTCTATTCCAGATTTTTCTCCTTTCTTTACTTATATATGGGCACATTTTACATTTACCGCATGGGAAAAAACCCGTTGTTTTTTTCAACCATGACTCATCTTTTATTTTAGATAAATTACTTGGTGCCAAAGTACTCTTTAAGCTTCTTGCTTTCCTAAACACGACCTGTGGTCTTTTTGGTAATATTCCTTTTAACACCGGATCCACCATTAACACCTCCCAATGCTTTGTAAGAATGTTCTTAATTTCCCTGTTCTTAGTGTTATAGCCCGTAACAAAGGGTACTAGTGCATTTTTCCTTTCATTTTTATTCTTATACGACAGGAGACTTGTTCTGTCTACCATGTCGGCTTTTGTCTTACATTTTTCTATTAATTTAAGGGGATATTTTTTCTCTAGAAATCTGGTTTTATATAATTCTGTCTGTTGTTCATATCTCTCATGATTTGTGCAGTTTCGTTTGACTCTCAAAAATTGCGAATAGGGTATGTTCGCAATCCAATTTTTATAGTGGCAGCTGTTATAATGTACATAATTGTTACTGTCAACCTTTTTTATATATGTGTACGTACTTATAGAATCTCCTGGACCACAGTCTCCTGTATCAATCACAAGGTCAAGAAATTCTATTTTATTAGTCTGGAAATTAGAGGTGAATTTTAGATTATAATTATTATTATTTAAATAACTCATAAACATATCAAAATGTTCTTTATCCCCCCTCCATACCACTAATATATCATCTATATAACGATGATATGAATGAAGGGATCCTGAAAATGGATTGTTATTATAAATCACCTCATTTTCCCATTTTCCTAAATACAAATTCGCAAAACTCTGAGCGTAGGGCGTCCCCATCGCGCTTCCGCACCGTTGATTATAAAATTGTCCTTGGAACTTGAAAAAATTATTTTTAAGTACTAATTCTATGCATTGTACCAAAAACAGTCTAAATTTTTCTGTAAGAGTCAAATCCAAAGAGAGAAAATAGTAAATCGCTTCAAGTCCCTCTTTATGTGGTATACTGGTGTACAGTGACTCGACGTCAATTGTACACCAGTACAAACCTTCTTCCCACTTCATCTCACTTAGAACTCTTAGTATATGAGTCGAGTCCTGTACATAGGACTTCAAATTTGGGACATATTTCTTTATATATATATCAACATATTCAGAGAGTCTAGAGGTGGCAGATTCTATACCAGATATTATAGGTCTCCCCGGTGGTTTCTCAAGCCTTTTATGAATTTTGGGGAGACAATAGAATATTGCCACTCTAGGATTCATATTGTACACATAATTAATTTCCTCTTTACTTATACAGCCATCACAATGTCCTTTCTCCAATAGTTCTTTTAATTCATTCAACACCCGTTCACTTGGATCAGCAGGAAGTTTGGAATACGTATCCACATCATTCAACAATCTATTTGCCTCCTCCAAATAATCTGTTCTGTTTAACAAAACCACTCCTCCTCCTTTATCCGCCATTTTTATAACCAAATCATGATTTTGTTCTAGAGTCTTGATAGCATTTCTTTCCTCCTTTCCCAAGTTATCTCTACATTTTACATCACCCTTACATAATTCCTCAAGATCTTTCATAACCAATTTAGAAAAGGTTTCTATATAACCACCCCTGGATTCCAAGGGATAGTAATTTGAACCCAATTTTAAACCAGTTTTATTGTCACTTTCTTTTACATTATTTTTACTATCATTTTTATTCTTCTCAAAATGGCGTTTTAAAGTCAGTGTTCTTATAAATTTGTTAGCATCTATAAATAATTCAAAATTATTCGGGTTCTTATTAGGTGCAAAGGACAAGCCTTTTTGAAGTAGGCTAATTTCGCATGGGGTTAGTATATGGTCCGATAGATTGAAAATACCTGTGGTTATATTGCCTTTCTTTGTTTGTTTCCCTTTCCCTCCTCTCTTTCCTCTCTTTGTTCTTCTTGTATTTTCCTTTTTATACCTGCTCTCGGGCTGCCTGTGTCTTCTATCCCTGTCAAACCCCATCTTTCTCTCCTCCCCCCCCCTCTCTGAAAATTTTTTTGCTGTTGCCCCTCATAATTGGGAGTACTTAAGGGGTCATATCTATTCCTGGTGGAAACCGTAAAATTATCTCTTTTTTGTTCATATTTTCTATTTCTATAAGGTATTTTTTGCCACCCCATCTGTTTAGGGGTACGTTCCTGCCATTTATCATGATTTTCAGGCACAAATTTTTTACTAAATTTTTTATCATTCCACTTTCTTATATGACCTTCCTTATAGTCCTGTAGATCTCTTTGGAATTTTCTAACCTTTGTATCTATTATCTCTTTTTCTATTTTCTTAACCCTAGATTCACTATCTTTCATTAATTCAATGAATTCTTTCATTTCCTTCACTGGTTTGATTTTTTCATTAAATTCATTTAATTCTAGATCGACTTCTTTCAATTCACTCTTTCTCTCATGCAGTATTAATCTGATGAGACTAAAGGAACATTCATCTAATATTTCATACCACGCATCTGTAAACTTTTTATTTTCATTCCCAAATGTTGGTGCTTTAAATAATCGTAATCCCCTAGGGATCCGTTTAACTTCCATATATTTCTCCAGAGTGGTCAATTCCCAACTCATTTTCATTTCTTTCACTAGAAGTTTCTCTATTTGTAAGCATAATGAATCAAGATCCATATTACCATCAGATGTGTGTGTAACCTTTTTTTCACCATTTCCTAAATACTCATTAAAAATTTAGTGCCGTTCATCAAATCTCCTTTGTCTTAAATCCATACTTTTTTCGTTAAAACTATGTATATATATATATACTCAGACCTTATACAATAACCACACAATTTTAGCACTGTGGAACTAAAATATACCAAACATTTAAAAGATATAATAATACAAAACGAATATATATCAATGTATGATAAATGCCGCAAGCTCAATGGTTAAAATGTGCATGTAAAAGAGAGAAAGCTGCGCATTCAATACACTTTCCTTTTTAAATGCTTTAAGTCCTTAGTTCATATCCTAGGTCCCGTTTTCTTATACGATGTATGCTGCCGCTTCCTCCTCTAGGGAATAGAGCCACTAATCCCAATGTACATGTGTTGAGAGAAGAATGGAGGGCGCAGGTATAAATACACAAATAAACAATTCCATTTATTTTCAACATATGCTCACATACATCGTAGTTTAAAATGGTGCACTTAGTCCTCCGGTCTATCCCGCATCAGACCCGCTTCCACCTGGCGTTGAATCTCCTTCTACCGCATGCGGTAAATGTAAAATGTGCCCATATATAAGTAAAGAAAGGAGAAAAATCTGGAATAGAGATAAAAGTAAATATTGGGATATAAAAGAAATGATAAATTGCCAAACTACCTGTGTGATATATATGATAGAGTGTGCTTGCGGAGCACGATATGTGGGCAAAACTAAACGCCAGTTAAAAATCCGTATGCTGGAACACACAAGAAGTATAACAAAAAAATGTGAAGAACATAGTGTTCCAAGACATTTCTTGAAGTGTAATGGGGGGGATGTAAGTAAGTTCAGTTTTAGAGCATTAGAACATGTTAGGTTAGATGAGAGAGGAGGGGATATTTTGAAACAACTTAGTAAAAGGGAGGTTTTTTGGATTTATGCCTTAGAAACAATTAGTCCATTAGGATTAAATGAAAATTATGACATCACACCTTTCTTACACTAAGGGTATTCCAGGGAATTCGCTTTGTGTGACATTGTAGTTGGATCATTGATCCCTTTGCCGCACTCAAGAGCTGAAGTTCTCATGGAAACAATTAATATTTGGTTAATCCAGGATATATGAGGCTAAATGAAATGATTATCTCTGAATTAAAATATGTCCATATGCTCTACAGTCGTCGGGCATGTCCTTTGAAACATGGATTTCTATTAGTCGTTTATAATATTGCATATATATGTATTATCTTCTTATGGAAATTTTCTCTATCTTTCAGATAATACCACGTAAGCGTATGCTGCGCTATAATAGAAGCAGTGACTGCTAGTATACTAAATTATGATGTGTTAGTTCCTTTTTATATAATTATGAGTTTTTATGTATCTATGATGATTTTATATTGATGTAACTGTATGAAATATTTTGTGCAGATAAACCAATTTTATTTGGAGGGCTCATATTGTATACGAGCCTTTTTGTATTATACTGAAATAGTTTGTTTAAAGTGTATAATGAAATGTCCAGGTGTGAAGCCTGTGAATGTTGCATACTGCACAGGTTAATTAGCTAATAGAGTGCAGGTGATTGATCTAGTATATAGAGAGGAGAGGTCAGACCCTAGCCACACCCCCTGACGAAGTCCATTGACGAAACGCGTTGGGCGTGGCCTGTGGAACAGAGGACAGACTGTCTGAAATTGGTCCTGGTCCAGGTGGAGAAGCAGACGATTTCCGTGACCCCTGCGGTAGAAGGAGATTCAACGCCAGGTGGAAGCGGGTCTGATGCGGGATAGACCGGAGGACTAAGTGCACCATTTTAAACTACGATGTATGTGAGCATATGTTGAAAATAAATGGAATTGTTTATTTGTGTATTTATACCTGCGCCCTCCATTCTTCTCTCAACACATGTACATTGGGATTAGTGGCTCTATTCCCTAGAGGAGGAAGCGGCAGCATACATCGTATAAGAAAACGGGACCTAGGATATGAACTAAGGACTTAAAGCATTTAAAAAGGAAAGTGTTTTGAATGCGCAGCTTTCTCTCTTTTACATATATATATATATATATATATATATATATATAAAAATACGTTCACATAAACATTTTGGGTAGGGTTGACGTCTTTTCCGGTTGGATGTATCTGGGCAGAGGGAGAGACAGAGAAAAACGGGTGAAAGAAACAGGCCATGAAATTCATTTTTACAATCCTTATCATATCACAGTTTCTATTGAGGGGTCATAAATTAAATTTGCTGCTGTAACAGCGCTCTCGCTCCTTCAAATTTGTGCCATGTTTGCGCCGCGCTAGAATTCGAACACACCAGAATATCAGACCAATAATTATGATGACTCCCAGGATACAAAGGAGAAACTTTCCCACACTCATAATGACATTTTGAGCCCA
This sequence comes from Pseudophryne corroboree, assembly GCF_028390025.1. Taxonomy (NCBI): domain Eukaryota; kingdom Metazoa; phylum Chordata; class Amphibia; order Anura; family Myobatrachidae; genus Pseudophryne; species Pseudophryne corroboree. The sequence continues at coordinate 763,478,726 of NC_086444.1, read as the reverse complement.
TTTTCCTAACCCTGAGAACCATTTGCATGGGTTCAACCATGAGATCCAGCCGGTCACTTCATTATCCACAGTCGCTAAGGTAAGGTTGTGTTTCCTCCTGAACTCCCACTTCTACTGCAAGATCTCATCCATCTTCTGATCGATGATCTCTGTGGGGTAGTCAGTGCTGTTTGTAATATACGTGCAGCACTTCACACCATATTGAGTTGCCAGAGTAACACAGTACCCACCTGTCATGGCTGTAACATAATTAAGGACCATCCTGTGCTGGATCAGTTCCTTCTTGTAGGCTTGTAACTCCCTTCCCGTATACCTGAAGGTGTCATCATACATCTCAGTGATATTATCTATCAAGTTCGCGAGCGCATGGATGTACCTATAATTTATAGTTCCTCTGGCAGTATGGGTGATATCTAATGCGAGAAGGAACTGATCCATGGATCAAATCAGAGGCTGCGTGCTCTGCCCTATCTATGAGGTGTCTCTTGATGATGTGTTCATAGTGAGTCTGAGCGCTGCGGTGAACGTCTTTCATTTTGTCGTGGTTTATGGTCATGACCTCTGGTAGTACACTCCCAATATAACACAATCCCTCATAGCTCGGAGTGAGCCACTTGTACGCTTTCCTCCCACATATGAAATAGGCATCATCTGGGAGAACATGGGTGACAAAATGTAACATCACCATATTGCAAACTTTCCATGTTAAGAAACCAATCCCTAGTTCTCTCATTTGCTCAGTACAAGTATCGGGCTGGATGATGTGGGCACAATACTCCTGCAATACCTTTCCAACCCACATGGTCTTGCTTCCACGTGTATACTGGTACCAAAAATACCTCCCACTGTTGGCTATCTTGCGTACAAGTTCAGAGTCGAAAGGTATCCCATCAGCTCTGTGTGAAAAGGTCATTGTCTCGTTATTCCACGTCACTTCCCAATTTCCTGGTTTTCGGAAATTGGAAATATTAAAACACAACAGTGACCTATCTACATGATACTGGTGGAGCTTTAAGCTAGAGGGATTAGATATATTGAATTTCTTGTCCACCGGTCTCCAACCCAGTAATTCGAATACTTCATCTATTGCTAAAGGGTATGGTACTAATACTGACTTACTCTGACCTTGAGGTACCTGAGAGCACACCCAACATTCTGTCTGGTTTAAGACCTTACCCACTAGTGAGTGGTAATCACTCAACGGATGGCGGTCCATGTCGATATTAATGTTGGACTGGCATCTCTGGATGCACCCATCTTCGACTATGTTCTCACAATTCCTACAAATACAATATTCATCAGACAATAACCCTTCACATTGTCTCCGAGCTCCATGACTACCAGAGCGCTTACTGATACCAGCCTTTACTCAAGTGATGTGCTGCCCTTGAGATCCTACAAATTCGTACTCACCATCAGAACCCATTCCAGATCCTTGCTCGACCTCTCTGGGACCCTCACCAAAACAAATTGTCCTGATCAAAAACAATATTACTAGCAGAACCCGAAACGCAGTCTCTTGTGATAGATCCATTTCGTTCGGGGAAATAGGGAAAATAAGGAGGAGAAAAGAAAGGAAGATGCAGTGGGGAGGTGAAAAAAAGAAAGTGGTGCGACATCCGTCCTTGCTCTTGTTGCTGTCCGTGCTCAGGTGCTGTTCAACAGTCCTGCCTCTCAACTTTCCCGGAATAGAATCTCTAGTGATATGAGGTTCTCTTCACCTTGCTCTTTGTCACGAGTTTTCTCCGGGTCAGCGACCTTCTTGCAGTGGGACGAGTGGACCCAAGTCTCTCTTTCGGCAACCTTTAATGCTGTAGTGCTGGTTAACAAGACTTGGTACGGTCCTTCCCACCTGTCAATGAGGCAACCTGAGTGTAGAAAATTTCATATCATCACATAATCCCCAGGCTCAATGTCATGACAATTACTGTTCGGTAGGTCTGGAATCACCAGCTTTAGATTTCTTTGTTGATTTCTCAGCTGCTGGCTCATCCTAACCAAATATTTCACAGTTATTTCATTATTGCATTTCAAATCATCCTGGGGGTCTATCATTACATGAGGTTGTCGACCAAAAAGAATTTCAAAGGGTAAGTTAAGCTGTGACCTGGGAGTGGTTCTGATGCTGTACAACACTAGTGGAAAAGCTTCTGGCCACAGCAATCCAGTTTCAGCCATCACTTTGCTCAGCTTATTCTTAATAGTGATGAGCGCCGGAAATTTTTCGGGTTTTGTGTTTTGGTTTTGGGTTCGGTTCCGCGGCCGTGTTTTGGGTTCGAACGCGTTTTGGCAAAACCTCACCGAATTTTTTTTGTCGGATTCGGGTGTGTTTTGGATTCGGGTGTTTTTTTCAAAAAACCCTCAAAAACAGCTTAAATCATAGATTTTGGGGGTCATTTTGATCCCAAAGTATTATTAACCTCAATAACCATAATTTCCACTCATTTTCAGTCTATTCTGAACACCTCACACCTCACAATATTATTTTTAGTCCTAAAATTTGCACCGAGGTCGCTGGATGGCTAAGCTAAGCGACCCAAGTGGCCGATACAAACACCTGGCCCATCTAGGAGTGGCACTGCAGTGTCACGCAGGCTGGCCCTTCAAAAAACTACTCCCCAAACAGCACATGACGCAAAGAAAAAAAGAGGCGCAATGAGGTAGCTGTGTGAGTAAGCTAAGCGACCCAAGTGGCCGACACAAACACCTGGCCCATCTAGGAGTGGCACTGCAGTGTCACGCAGGCTGGCCTTTCAAAAAACTACTCCCCAAACAGCACATGACGCAAAGAAAAAAAGAGGCGCAATGAGGTAGCTGTGTGAGTAAGCTAAGCGACCCTAGTGGCCGACACAAACACCTGGCCCATCTAGGAGTGGCACTGCAGTGTCACGCAGGCTGGCCCTTCAAAAAACTACTCCCCAAACAGCACATGACGCAAAGAAAAAAAGAGGTGCAATGAGGTAGCTGTGTGAGTAAGCTAAGCGACCCAAGTGGCCGACACAAACACCTGGCCCATCTAGGAGTGGCACTGCAGTGTCACGCAGGCTGGCCCTTCAAAAAACTACTCCCCAAACAGCACATGACGCAAAGAAAAATTAAAGAAAAAAGAGGTGCAAGATGGAATTGTCCTTGGGCCCTCCCACCCACCCTTATGTTGTATAAACAGGACATGCACACTTTAACCAACCCATCATTTCAGTGACAGGGTCTGCCACACGACTGTGACTGAAATGACGGATTGGTTTGGACCCCCACCAAAAAAGAAGCAATTAATCTCTCCTTGCACAAACTTGCTCTACAGAGGCAAGATGTCCACCTCATCATCATCCTCCGATATATCACCGTGTACATCCCCCTCCTCACAGATTATCAATTTGTCCCCACTGGAATCCACCATCTCAGCTCCCTGTGTACTTTGTGGAGGCAATTGCTGCTGATCAATGTCTCCACGGAGGAATTGATTATAATTCATTTTAATGAACATCATCTTCTCCACATTTTCTGGATGTAACCTCGTACGCCGATTGCTGACAAGGTGAACGGCGGCACTAAACACTCTTTCGGAGTACACACTTGTGGGAGGGCAACTTAGGTAGAATAAAGCCAGTTTGTGCAAGGGCCTCCAAATTGCCCCTTTTTCCTGCCAGTATAAGTACGGACTGTCTGACGTGCCTACTTGGATGCGGTCACTCATATAATCCTCCACCATTCTTTCAATGGGGAGAGAATCATATGCAGTGACAGTAGACGACATGTCCGTAATCGTTGTCAGGACCTTCAGTCCGGACCAGATGTCAGCATCAGCAGTCGCTCCAGACTGCCCTGCATCAGCAGTCGCTCCAGACTGCCCTGCATCACCGCCAGCGGGTGGGCTCGGAATTCTGAGCCTTTTCCTCGCACCCCCAGTTGCGGGAGAATGTGAAGGAGGAGATGTTGACAGGTCGCGTTCCGCTTGACTTGACAATTTTGTCACCAGCAGTTCTTTGAACCCCAGCAGACTTGTGTCTGCCGGAAAGAGAGATCCAAGGTAGGTTTTAAATCTAGGATCGAGCACGGTGGCCAAAATGTAGTGCTCTGATTTCAACAGATTGACCACCCGTGAATCCTTGTTAAGCAAATTAAGGGCTCCATCCACAAGTCCCACATGCCTAGCGGAATCGCTCTGTGTTAGCTCCTCCTTCAATGTCTCCAGCTTCTTCTGCAAAAGCCTGATGAGGGGAATGACCTGACTCAGGCTGGCAGTGTCTGAACTGACTTCACGTGTGGCAAGTTCAAAAGGTTGCAGAACCTTGCACAACGTTGAAATCATTCTCCACTGCGCTTGAGACAGGTGCATTCCACCTCCTATGTCGTGCTCAGTTGTATAGGCTTGAATGGCCTTTTGCTGCTCCTCCAACCTCTGAAGCATATAGAGGGTTGAATTCCACCTCGTTACCACTTCTTGCTTCAGATGATGGCAGGGCAGGTTCAGGCGTTTTTGGTGGTGCTCCAGTCTTCTGTACGTGGTGCCTGTACGCCGAAAGTGTCCCGCAATTCTTCTGGCCACCGACAGCATCTCTTGCACGCGCCTCTCGTTTTTTAAATAATTCTGCACCACCAAATTCAAGGTATGTGCAAAACATGGGACGTGCTGGAATTTGCCCAGATTTAATGCACACACAATATTGCTGGCGTTGTCCGATGCCACAAATCCACAGTAGAGTCCAATTGGGGTAAGCCATTCTGCGATGATCTTCCTCAGTTGCCGTAAGAGGTTTTTAGCTGTGTGCGTATTCTGGAAAGAGGTGATACAAAGCGTAGCCTGCCTAGGAAAGAGTTGGCGTTTGCGAGATGCTGCTACTGGTGCCGCCGCTGCTGTTCTTGCGGCGGGAGTCCATACATCTACCCAGTGGGCTGTCACAGTCATATAGTCCTGAGCCTGCCCTGCTCCACTTGTCCACATGTCCGTGGTTAAGTGGACATTGGGTACAACTGCATTTTTTAGGACACTGGTGAGTCTTTTTCTGAGGTCTGTGTACATTTTCGGTATCGCCTGCCTAGAGAAATGGAACCTAGATGGTATTTGGTACCGGGGACACAGTACCTCCAACAAGTCTCTAGTTGCCTCTGAGTAATGATGGATACCGGAACCACGTTTCTCACCGCCCAGGATGCCAAGGCCTCAGTTATCCGCTTTGCAGCAGGATGACTGCTGTGATATTTCATCTTCCTCGCAAAGGACTGTTGGACAGTCAATTGCTTGGTGGAAGTAGTAAAAGTGGTCTTACGAGTACGACTTCCCCTCTGGGATGACCATCGACTCCCAGCAGCAACAACAGCAGCGCCAGCAGCAGTAGGCGTTACACGCAAGGATGCATCGGAGGAATCCCAGGCAGGAGAGGACTCGTCAGAATTGCCAGTGACATGGCCTGCAGGACTATTGGCATTCCTGGGGAAGGAGGAAATTGACGGGGTGGTTTGCGTGAGCTTGGTTACAAGAGGAAGGGATTTACTGGTCAGTGGACTGCTTCCGCTGTCGCCCAAAGTTTTTGATCTTGTCACTGACTTATGATGAATGCGCTGCAGGTGACGTATAAGGGAGGATGTTCCGAGGTGGTTAACGTCCTTACCCCTACTTATTACAGCTTGACAAAGGCAACACACGGCTTGACAAATGTTGTCCGCATTTCTGTTGAAATACTTCCACACCGAAGAGCTGATTTTTTTGGTATTTTCACCAGGCATGTCAATGGCCCTATTCCTCCCACGGACAACAGGTGTCTCCCCGGGTGCCTGACTTAAACAAACCACCTCACCATCAGAATCCTCCTTGTCAATTTCCTCCCCAACGCCAGCAACACCCATATCCTCCTCATCCTGGTGTACTTCAACACTGACATCTTCAATCTGACTATCAGGAACTCGACTGCGGGTGCTCCTTCCAGCACTTGCAGGGGGCGTGCAAATGGTGGAAGGCGCATGCTCTTCACGTCCAGTGTTGGGAAGGTCAGGCATCGCAAACGACACAATTGGACTCTCCTTGTGGATTTGTGATTTCGAAGAACGCACAGTTCTTTGCTGTGCTTTTGCCAGCTTGAGTCTTTTCATTTTTCTAGCGAGAGGCTGAGTGCTTCCATCCTCATGTGAAGCTGAACCACTAGCCATGAACATAGGCCAGGGCCTCAGCCGTTCCTTGCCACTCCATGTGGTAAATGGCATATTGGCAAGTTTACGCTTCTCCTCCGACAATTTTATTTTAGATTTTTTAGTCCTTTTTTTACTGACATTTGGTGTTTTGGATTTTACATGCTCTGTACTATGACATTGGGCATCGGCCTTGGCAGACGACGTTGCTGGCATTTCATCGTCTCGGCCATGACTAGTGGCAGCAGCTTCAGCACGAGGTGGAAGTGGATCTTGATCTTTCCCTATTTTTGGAACCTCAACATTTTTGTTCTCCGTATTTTAATAGGCACAACTAAAAGGCACCTCAGGTAAACAATGGAGATGGATGGATACTAGTATACTTATGGATGGACGAGCGACTGCCGACACAGAGGTAGCTACAGCCATGGACTACCGTACTGCGTCTGCTAGTATAGAGATGATAATGATATAAAAAAAATATATATATCACTACTGCAGGTATATATAATATAATAACGGACCTGCTGGACACTGTCAGCACTGCAGACTCCTAAAGTAAGCTACTAGTATCAAGAAGATAGAAAAAAAAAACATCACAGGTAGGTGGTATACAATTATGGATGGACGAGCGACTGCCGACACAGAGGTAGCTACAGCCGTGGACTACCGTACTGCGTCTGCTGCTAATATAGACTGGATGATAATGAGATATAAAATATATATATATATCACTACTGCAGCCGGACAGGTATATATTATATAATGACGGACCTGCTGGACACTGTCAGCTCAGCACTGCAGACTCCTAAAGTAAGCTACTAGTAACAAGAAGATAGAAAAAAAAAAAACCACGGGTAGGTGGTATACAATTATGGATGGACGAGCGACTGCCGACACAGAGGTAGCTACAGCCGTGGACTACCGTACTGTGTCTGCTGCTTATATAGACTGGATGATAATGAGATAAAATTAAAATATATATATATATCACACTAGTACTGCAGCCGGACAGGTATATATTATGTAATGACGGACCTGCTGGACACTGTCTGTCAGCACTGCAGACTCCTAAAGTAAGCTACTAGTATCAAGAAGATAGAAAAAAAAAAAAAACACGGGTAGGTGGTATACAATTATGGATGGACGAGCGACTGCCGACACAGAGGTAGCTACAGCCGTGCACTACCGTACTGTGTCTGCTGCTAATATAGACTGGATGATAATGAGATAAAATTAAAATATATATATATATCACACTAGTACTGCAGCCGGTCAGGTATATATTATGTAATGACGGACCTGCTGGACACTGTCTGCAGAATGCGTTTATAAAAACACCACACGACGAGTGTTTAACTTTTTCAGGCAGACAATCACAATATACTGGTGGTCAGCAGACAATCACAATATACTGGTGGTCAGTGGTCACTGGTCAGTCACACTGGCAGTGGCACTCTGGCAGCAAAAGTGTGCACTGTACTTAAAATATGTACTCCTGCTATAACTGCTCCCCAGTCTCCCCCACAATTAAGCTGTGTGAGCAGTGAGCACTCAGCACAGTCAGATAATGATATACAGTATTACATATGATGCAGCACACTGGGCTGAGCACAGATATGGTATGTGACTGTGTCACACTGTGTATCGTTTTTTTTCAGGCAGAGAACGGATTAATTAAACTGGTGGTGGTCACTGGTCACTGGTCACACTATCAGCAAGTAGTACTCTGTCCTAAGCAGACAATCACAATATACTGGTGATCAGTGTGGTCACTGGTCAGTCACACTGGCAGTGTGGCACTCTGGCAGCAAAAGTGTGCACTGTACTTAAAATATATTATTTATGTACTCCTACTCTAACTGCTCCCCAGTCTCCCCCACAATTAAGCTGTGTGAGCAGTGAGCACTCAGCACAGTCAGATATACAGTATTACATATGATGATGCAGCACACTGAGGCTGAGCACAGATATGGTATGTGACTGTGTCACACTGTGTATCGTTTTTTTTCAGGCAGAGAACGGATTAATTAAACTGGTGGTCAATGGTCACTGGTCACACTATCAGCAAGTAGTAGTACTCCAGTCCTAATATGCTCCCCAAAATTAATAAATAGTGTCTCAAACTCTCTACTCTCTTCTCTATAAACGGAGAGGACGCCAGCCACGTCCTCTCCCTATCAATCTCAATGCAAGTGTGAAAATGGCGGCGACGCGCGGCTCCTTATATAGAATCCGAGTCTCGCGATAGAATCCGAGCCTTGCGAGAATCCGACAGCGGGATGATGACGTTCGGGCGCGCTCGGGTTAACCGAGCAAGGCGGGAAGATCCGAGTCTGCCTCGGACCCGTGTAAAAAGGCTGAAGTTCGGGGGGGTTCGGATTCCGAGGAACCGAACCCGCTCATCACTAATTCTTAATAGTGCTGTTCACTCTCTCTACCTTTGCACTCGCCTGTGGTCGGTACGGAGTATGTAACTTGCTATTAATTCCCATCAGTTTGCACATGACCTGAAAGACTTCACCTGTAAAATGGGTACCCCTATCACTTTCAATCATACTAGGGATACCATATCTACACACAAATTCCTGCACAATTTTCTTTGTAGTGAACACCGCAGTATTTGTGGCAGTGGGGAATGCTTCTACCCAGTTGGAAAATACATCAATACATAGTAACACATATTTCAAATTCCTACAGGGTGGTAACTGTATGAAGTCGATTTGTATTACCTGAAAAGGTCCGTCTGTAGTAGGGATATGGGATGGCTCTGTTGGTATTGCCTTACCAATATTCTTCCTCAAGCAAGTAAGACATGTCATTGCTTTCTTATATGCATGAGAAGCGAATCCTGGTGCACTCCAGTAGGCTCTTACCAGCTTGCACATACCTTCTTTACCTAGATGAGTCAGACCGTGAAGCCGCCTCAGCTAGACTTGTGAAGTATGCTCTGGGGGCCACTGGCTTACCGTGTCCACCTGTCCAAAGTCCTGAGGACTCCTGACAATACCCCTTCACCTTCCAGACTGCCTTTTCCTGTAGGGAACACAAATTTTCATTGCAATTTACTGTCGTGTGTCATCAGTTGTGTAAAGTAAACAGTCTCTGGATGAGAGAAGAGAGGGGAATAATAATAAAAAAAAGAAAAATGTCAGGTTTGGCATTCACCAACAGGCTGTCACACCATCATGCATATCGGTGTCTGTACACAGTCTCCCTTCACCAGTGTTCTCTTTCTCCACCCTTTGTGCATGACCAGGCACACTGCAGTAATACTGGTGTCCTTGTGCTGGTGAGATATACTGGATTTGGGCAGAACTCTGAAGGACCGAGTAGGCATGTGGCGTTTGAACTGTAATCGGGTCCATGTATTGTACCCTCCTGTCGGTGAACGTAAGAGATGAGGAGGAAACTTTGAAGAAAAATCACATAGAGGTTAGTAACAGATAAGTTTGTAGAGGCAGAGAGTATTTTATAAAATTTGACAACTGGATTGGGCACTATGGGGAATGACTTTTCTACTTGATCTACTCCCCTAAAAAAAATTCTGTGTGTGTTGTATCTCTCCTGGGACTATCCCAGCCATCAATCCAGTGTCCTGTCCATCCTAAGTTCATAGGGAACCCGGTATCTTTGAGATAATTTCCTCTACCTGTGATGGACATGAGTCTAGAACAGTGAAATGTAACATTAGTCTTTGTGGGTGACTAACATACTTTGCACTACCTGATCGGGAGCACATTATATGTATATCATATCTAACAAAGCTCCTGTTAAGTTAATCAGGGGCCATTTCTGCTAGAGAAAGAAGCAAAAGTTTAGAGGCCCCATCTTAACCCCAGCAAGTTTTGTCAAAAGGTAATGTTGCATATATTCCGTTCTTCCCATTAGCCGAATCTGTGTTTTCTATATGGCTCGATAAACCTTACTATATGTCCCTTGGTCCCATCTATGTGTTTAATAATGTGGCTTGTGTTTTCTGTCTAGGGGGTCTATATTGACTATGTGTCCTTCTACTCCTACAATCTCTGGCAAAATGCCCTTCCTTCCTACAAGTGTAACATAGTCTTGATCTTTTCCAAACATCAATGGTCTGGGGTTCAGGTAGATGGGACTTTGCTGTAAGAGCCTGTGTATTTTCAGTCCTCAGCCTCTCCTCCTGTTGTTCCCTGCATATAGTGATATTCCTGTGATGCTCCATAACGCACTCTATAAGATTATCTACTGTGACCCCTCTCCAATTTGGCAAAGAGGTTTGCACCCTGGCCCTCAATGTCTTATTGAGCCCGTCCATTAGCACAGAGACAGCCACCTCCCTGTAATTCTCATCGTTCCCTATATCCGATACCCCAGTGTGTCTAGCCATTATATGCAACACCCTATAGAAATATTCAGATGTCATTTTATTTTCTCTCTGCTTTATGGAGAAAATGTTTTCTCCACTTAACAGTAGTTTGGAAATCCTAGTTGCATGTTAATTTGTTCCACGTTCTCCTGATTGTGTTCGTCAGTCATAGGACCATCGGACTCTAATTTACAATCCATAATACATTTTTGGGTGTCAATTTTAGGGGGTAGGCATGCTTTCAAGAATATCCGCCAATCTTTGTTTGCCGGTTCATGGGTATTACCCAGATCCCTGATAAACTTCTGACATCTGTCTAAATGCTTCTGGGGATCGGGGAATTCTGAAATGATTGACCGCAGTTCTGATCTGGACCACGGGCAATACATTGCATTATTCCTGGTGAGGATTACTCCCTGACTATTGGTTCTCCCATTGGAAGTTACTATTTCCAAGACAGGGTATAACCCTACCATTCCATTTCTAATCTGCTCACTGTGAGGTGTTAATGTCTCTGTGTTATAAACAGTCTCACACTTACCGATGTCTGTGATCTCACCAGTCCTTTCAGTGGGGATACTGTTACTGCTCTTACTGGTTGGACAGGGCTGACCTGAATTTCCTGTAAGGTGACTGCCTGGATGAGGGCTGAGAGTGGGATGGATACATCATTTTCCTCTGACCTATGACCTTGGAGAGAGTTCAAAACAGAATACAACTTGCAAGGGTTAAGGTTAACACATTGATTCTGCATTTTTCTATAATTTACAGATATACCATTGATTGTAGCCACTTCCTCCACTTCGACTTGTGTTGGTAATGGTGTGTTCGTGCCCTCATTCCTGCTAGGTTTGGAACTTGCTTTGCGAGTTTGTTCCCTTTGCACCTTTTAAACAATCATTATGTCTGATCCTTTGTTTTCTAGATTTGATCAGACATATTCTAATACCTACATTCTGCAGTACCTCTGGCTCAAAGCTGCCCATCCTAGGGAATGATACTCTATCTTCCGCAGTCATACGTACCCATTCATTGCAAAAAGCCTCTGTGTGTGAACCATATTTCTCACACATAATAAACCTTGCTGACCCTCTCGGCCGCAATTCTGACGTTCTCGGACCCAACTCTTCAGCCTGAACCCTAGCTACCAAACGCCCACTGCTTGTGCAATTGGATCCCATCGCTGACTTTTTGCCTATAAATGCAATCCCCAAATGCACAACACAAATAGACGGTGAAAGACACCTAGCGCTTTCACTCGCTCCTTCTCCGCTGATGTACCATGACTCACTCCAATAATGACCACCGTGTACCCAGTGAGGCCCTGACTGGCTTCTATTCACTGGAAGTTTTAGGAGTAACTTACCCTTTTCAGTGAATATCTACGGTTGAAGATTTTCCTTAGAGAGACCAGCGAAAACTTCCCTTTTTGACTTACACAAATCACGCTTGCTTATGCTCTACACAGCGCTAATGATACCGCGATTTTATGCAAAAGCTCGTAAAGGGGTATCAAGTTGCGCTATGTATCGCACCCACAAACATGCGGTCCAATTGCACAGCGTATAGGTACTTGTTACCTATCCGCCCTACGACCACTGGAATCGAATATACAAGCTGCGATCCTCAGCCGGAGCGTAATAGAAAACCTTTAAACTTCAATTCACAATTTCTATACTTCTGCACAATGCACAATTCTATATCATGCTCCTCTACAAATCACCTCACGATTTGCGTATTATCTCTATCTGTATTAACGTGAGTCAGCCGCCTCACGCCACCAAGCCTCCACTTACTTGGTGTACCCACGGGACCCGAATTTCCGGGGTTCAAATCCACTCACTCTGCTTTCAGCTCACAAATACACAGTGTTTTTCTGTACAGAAAATTTCCACTCTTTCTGATTGGCAGCTTTACCCCAGTGCACTTACAGTTTAGACAAAAAGTCTAACACTAATCTGCTTTTGAAATCGGATAGTTATGTGCTATTGTATTTAAGGTATACTATCCCACCTTTTAATTGAACAAACTATCGTATAATTTGTACTTAGCGTCTGCACTCTTACGCAACTTTGTGTAAACACGCCACCGTGCGTGCCTTTTATGCCGCATGCGCGGTCCTGTACTTTGTCCAGTCCACGTGTACAAAACGTGCATCTGCAATAATACAACCCACACAATCTCTATAAATGTGAGCAATACAAACTATAATCGCTCACTTAACACAACCCACACTTGTTCCGTTTAACCCTTTTACGACTGGGCCAGAACTGCGTTTTGTGTTTTTATAATTCATTTACTCCCTTAACATACTAAATTCAAATTTATCTATATAGCGAACAAATGTATCCGTTTTACACAGATCTAAACTGATTTAAAAACCTATACCTTGTGGCAACAATGGGGGTAATTCCAAGTTGATCGCAGCAGGAAATTTTTTAGCAGTTGGGCAAAACCATGTGCACTGCAGGGGGGGCAGATATAACATCTGCAGAGAGAGTTAGATTTGGGTGGGTCGTTTTGTTTCTGTGCAGGGTAAAAACTGGCTGCTTTATTTTTACACTGCAATTTAGATTGCAGATTGAACTCACCACACCCAAATCTATCTCTCTCTGCACATGTTATATCTGCCTCCCCTGCAGTGCACATGGTTTTGCCCAACTGCTAAAAAATTTCCTGCTGCGATCAACTTGGAATTACCCCCAATATGTGAGAGGGTATGCAAAGTATAGGTACTTTGTATAGGTACTGTGTACGCTTTTTCGCCAAGAAAAATTACACAGATTATTTTTAAATAGCTTTTTTCCTATTTATCAGCACCTCTGTAGACCAGACAGAGCAGACACAATCTAACAGCACAAAAATAGAGTTTTAAAACATCCAAGCAACCAGGAAAAGGTTTGACTTAAAGATGTATTTCCACCCTTTGCTGATAGATTAAAGTCTACTATGTTCTGCTAGCCTATGAGCATGTGAAAAACCGTATCGAGTCCCCAATTGTAAATGTTGATTTACTTACAGGACTAAAAGCAACACTTTAAAAATACACACAATACACTTTAAAATGGAGCTGCTGCGGCCGTTGTAATCAATCCTTAGCCTACGTACTTTTTACACAGTTAGCGTACAAAGCCCCGTACCGTGTACGTACTTTGCGTACAAATGCCGCGACGGACGTACAAAGTACACGCGGTGCATACACACACAAAGACATGCCGTGAGCACTTTGCAGCTACACGTGTGACTTAAATACACTTGTATAAACTTTAGCAGGGAGAGAGAGATACGACACCAATTGTATTTAAGAAGTTGGGCTCCGACCCGCCAACTTATAATTGATTAAAAAGGGGGTTACAACAAGTATACAATTACAATAAGAGAAAAGAGGCTACAATACAATGGTACATACGTTTGGTTTCGCCAGCGCCACACGGTCCCGGTAATCAGATCAATCAGGCATGATGACCCTTCAGAGAGAGAGATTACCGACCGGCTAGGCAGCTTGGCTTTTTATAGAGTTGATCAAAACATAATACAATAGACACTGTATGCTCTTCTTCCATTGGTTTGGGGGTGGGACATATCCTGTGCATCGGGGATCACTGGTCAGCTCAAGCGGTGGGTGATGGCTAAGACTTGAGATGTGATTTCTGTTGTTTGCATCTGAGTTCCCGCCCCATGACCAGTTAAACCCCTCGCATTAATCATACATAAATCTGGTATTATTAATAACTTATTGTTGCAATATGTGACAATATTCTTATAACCACCAGATTTATGTTTATGTGTCTCTGAACAATATGATCCCACACATGATATGATTTTCCATTTCCATCCTCAAGATATACATATATATATATATATATATATATATATACATACACATACATTTTCCTGTTATTACCATTTGTTGGGGAACATATATATATATATATATATATATACATACACACACACACATACACACACACACACACACACACACACATTTCCAAGAGTTCAGACCATGACTTTTATTACCGTAGCTATCTAACTGTCTGGTTTGTAATTTGTCAGTTATTGCCAATTGAGTTTCTCTTCAGTCAAACTAGGTACCTGGATATTGTCTTTTTGTTTGTCCTGTCTTCAGATAAGACAATGACAATCCAGTATTTATTGTCTTCGACAGATACTGGACAACTCTAGAACAATAGGGGTAACCAAAGGTATTTGCCTTCTTCATAGGATTTCAAAGCTTTGCGTAAACAAGGCCATCCCGTACATTGAATTAGAGATTCTAGGAGGATAATTTATGTGTGAACCATTTTCTTGCTATTAGAAGGATGAGCAGACAGTGGGTGATTTATGCATTATATGGATTAAATATATGATATGTCTTTGTGTCTTTTCCATGCAAGTACAAATGCTACTGAAATTCTCATACCACACTCTAAAACGCATGACTGCGTGAGTGACCATACGCAATTTGCGAATATGTGCACGCACGGCAGAATAAGTACGTGCACGGAGGCCATCTGTGTGGTGTTTGTATGTGATGTGTGTACTGTAATATTTTCCGACTTCGACAGTTGGACTCACAATTCTGAAGCAGATTGGTGTGTCTGCAGGTGCATTGCTGATGTCAGATACCTTGGACTGTGACAAGTTGCACAGGGCCATGTAATCCCTAGGGTGTCCCAGGATATAACAATGCAGGTCACATATAACATTGTCCTCTGGGCATCAGATAGAGCTTCTTTTCAGGGTGGAGACTACAGATTTATGCCTTGCACTCTAGTAAGGTGTGGTGCAAGGCATCCATGTGGAGGGTGCAGCAATTGAGGTTTCAGATGCTTTGGTTATAAGGCCCTGTAAATGGGCAACAGCCCATGAATATTCAGCTCTTTCCCCACTGAAGGCATGCATTGATGGCATTGTATCCTCATGTTACGTAGTAACCCTTTTTAAGTTGACCTTCTTTATGGATTTTCACATGGTGTTGCAAGAAAGCATGTGTCACCATTTAATTATGTCGATGGATCTTTGCTGCTCTGGAATGTTTTTGTGAAGTCTGATTCCACCCTTTGTAAAGACAAATCGGATGGGCTTTTTTCCTTATGGGAGGTCCAGATTGACTGTTGGTTTCTCCATAGGGTTTTTTGTTTTTTTATCTTGGATTGGTTATCACTCCATATTCTTTCTGTTGCAGGATTATTGCATGTGAGAAACATTTTGCATCTGTCTGTTGTATGACAATGTATTCAAACTCTCCACCATACGTTTACAGTTCATGTACTGTACTCACCATTCAAATAATGTCAAGAATTGTAAAGGTATGGTGAAGAGTACATGAATGGTAAACATATGATGAAGAGTACATGAATTGTAAAGGGGTGTACTACGATATACTGCCGCTTATGGGATCCCGGTGCCCAGCATACCAGTGCTGGAATGCTAGCAGCGGGGCGAGGGCAAAAGATCCCCTTGGTTCCTGTCCGCCCCTGTTTTCCAGGCGCCGCAACGCAAAGCCAAGACTCCACCCCAGCAATGGCCCTGCCTGTCAGTCTCATTGTGGTTGCATCCATCAGGGATGCAACTGCATTGTGTATGGCCACACAGCCGCTGTGTGGCTGCTGTGCATGCACAGTTTAATGCCGCCAGCAAACTGCGCTGTGGGACCCTGTTGTGCATGGGTGTGAATGACCCCCTGTAAAATGAAACTCACATTACATTCTACGAGTTTACATTCTAGAAAACTCGCCCAGCATCACACAATGTAAAAGCCTCGAACTTAAAAACTCGCAGGCTATTACATTGTACGAGTTTTGGGACAAACTAGCACCTTCTAACGTGCAAGAAGGTGCAGGCTTGTACTGCAAAAAAAACTTGCACTCCATTACATCCAGCCTAATTTCTTTCAGTAATTTCCCTGCAATTTGGCAAATTATTTGCTAAGAAGCTCATTTAAGATATGAAATAAAGAATGTAGAGAGTTATTTGTTAAGTGTATTTAAAACTTGTAAATAAAACCATTTATACTCAAATTGACAGATGGGTAATGATAGCATGTCTAAATATTTATATTTTTGCCAATCATCTATCCTGCCAGCAGAAACTGACCGAAGATATCTTCTTCCTAAATATGGATACTACATTCTGGCAGGACCAATTCTCAGCTGGATGCCTAAGATGCCCTTGCTGCAAGACATAAATCTCAGCAAAGTGAAGGGGTGGGAAATACTGTAGGACTACAGTATGGAGACACACAATTATGTTTATTTTTAAACACTATTACTTTCTAAAAGCAGAAATTTTATTTATTTTAGAAACAATATTTTATTGTGATAAGAAATATATTATATTTGTAAAAGCAGAAATTATAAAAAGGAACAGCTGCATTCCCCTAAAAAAATAATGTGAGCTTACTTTCAAAAACTACATTTTCAGTTTGTGAGGAACGTACCACTTATCAAGCCCCCAGGACATATGTGTCACACACTACTTTGTTGGTTGTTTTTCCTTTTTATTATTTACTACAGAACTTTGATCAGCAACAAACTTGTTTTCATTTTTACTGCTCATAGTACAACTGGAAATGCATACGAATGGTTATATATATGCCAAAGCAACGTGAACTTGCTATGTAACCACTGTCCCCTATTTTGTGATTTAAATTAACTATTTTTGCTCAATGTTAAAATTTTGTAAGAACTAGAAATACAGTATATGAAATGTCATAAATTTGTGGATTGCTTTTTCTACTTATGAGTGGGTGATATGCTTTGATTTGCTTGTCTGAATTGTGGATTTGTGATTCTTCTCTCTCAGATTTCAAAATGTATGTATTTTTGTGTAGTAAGTTCTGGTTGTACATGTCCATGTCTGGTTGCACATGTCTGGTTGCATATTGTACATGTCCATGTCTGGTTGCACATGTCCAACTCATTGAATCAGTTGGTGCACACTCCAAATTGCTCTAAGGGGGTGATTCCGACTGCTTAGTCTTCGCTCTATCCACACATTTCTGTCCCCCCATCCACGCTGCTCTGTTTCCTCCTTCCAATCAACACCACTGTTACCTCATCTGTGTAGCTTTGTCTTCTGCTCAGACCTTCAGTTGCATAGACTGCATGTGTGTATTTCAATGAGAACACAAATCTGTGAATTAGCAGCTCCACCATTGTGTGAGTGACAGCAATCTCACTCTGTGAGAGTGCTGAATCTGCACTTACCCACAGGCTGTGATGGCATACCATATCTAAATGCGTCCATTAAGGAGTCAGCCTTAATGAGCAGAATTTCATTGCTTTTTGGAGTTTGAGTAGAAGAGTTACAGCATGTTTCTGAAATGCCAGATCATGTATAAGAAGCCTTAATGGGACATGTGAAACCGTAAGGATTTTTGTCTATGGAAAATAAATAAATATATATATATATATATATATATTGTGTGAGAATCAGCAGCACTCCGTCCAGAAATACTATATAGTCAATAAGCCGGGTGCCATCCAAGTAACAACCCCAAATCGGGTGTCCATAAATATGCAAGACAATCAGCGGCACTCACGGCTCCCGGATGGGGAAATGAAGACACTCAGTCATTGTGCGGTCAACATTTCAATGTTATTCACATTAACATTTTCATCAGGACATCAGGACATTTCGTCATCCTGACGAAAGTTTTTGTAATAAAACTGAAACGTTGATCGATATAGGCGTGAGTGCCTTGGCTTATTACTGCATATACTAAGTCCTGTGAGTGCCGCCAGCATCTTCCATTTATATATATATATATATATATATATATATATATATACTGAATATATATTAGAGATGAGCGGGTTCGGTTCAACGAGAACCGAACCCCCCTGAACTTCACGAGGTTTACACAGTTCCGAGGCAGCCTCGGTTCTTCCTGCCTTACTCGCAAAACCCGAACGGGGGAAAATGTCATCATCCCACTGTCGGATTCTCGCGAGAGTCAGATTGCATATAAAGAGCCGCGCGTCGCCTCCATTTTCACTTGTGCATTGTAGATTGAGCGGAGAGGACGTGGCTACGTTCTCTGCCTGAAAAGCCCAATATCAGCTAAATATCAGGTCAATATCTGTGCTCCGTATCAGTGCTGCATTGTGGTGACCAGTATACTATAGTACAATAGTCCATTGCTGTATCTTGCTGCTCCATGTCAGTTCTAGTATCCTCATCAGTGCTCAATATTTGTGCTCAGTATCAGTGCTGCATTGTGGTGACCAGTATATAATACTACAGTACAATAGTCCATTGCTGTATCTTGCTGCTCCATGTCAGTTCTAGTATCCTCATCAGTGCTCAATATCTGTGCTCAGTATCAGTGCTGCATTGTGGTGACCAGTATATAATACTACAGTACAATAGTCCAGTGCTGTTATCGCTGTCCAGTGTCAGTTCTAGTATACTCATCAGTGCTCAGTATCACTATTCATTGTCTTGTGCTGCATTGTGGTGACTAAAAGTCCAGTGTCTTGTGCTGCATCTTGCTGCTGTAGGGTGCTGTGGTAGTGTCCTGTCACTGTGCATAGGTCATCATCATTCCAGTCACAGTGGTATCTGGTATCTATCTAGTGGTATCTAATTCCAGACATTACTGCCATCTAATTCCAGATATATTACTGGCATATACTTCCACACATTAAAAAATGGAGAACAAAAATGTGTATGGTAAAATAGGGAAAGATCAAGATCCACTTCCACCTAGTGCTGAAGCTGCTGCCACTAGTCATGGCAGAGATGATGAAATGCCATCAACGTCGTCTGCCAAGGCCGATGCCCAATGTCATAGTAGAGAGCATGTAAAATCCAAAAAACAAAAGTTCAGTAAAATGACCCAAAAATCTAAATTAAAAGCATCTGAGGAGAAGTGTAAACTTGCCAATATGCCATTTATGACACGGAGTGGCAAGGAACAGCTGAGGCCCTGGCCTATGTTCACGGCTAGTGGTTCAGCTTCACATGAGGATGAAAGCACTCATCCTCCCGCTAGAAAAATTAAAAGAGTTAAGCTGGCAAAAGATCAGCAAAGAACTGTGCGTTCTTCTAAATCACAAATGCCCAAGGAGAGTCCAATTGTGTCAGTTGCGATGCCTAACCTTCTCAACACTGGACGGGAAGAGGTGGCTCCTTCCACCATTTGCACGCACCCTGCAAGTGCTGGAAGGAGCACCCATAGTCCAGTTCCTGATAGTCAAAGTGAAGATGTCACTGTTGAAGTACACCAGGATGAGGATATGGGTGTTGCTGGCACTGAGGAGGAAATTGACAAGGAGGATTCTGATGGTGAGGTGGTTTGTTTAAGTCATGCACCCAGGGAGACACATGTTGTCTGTGGGATGAATAAGGCCATTGACATGCCTGGTCAAAATACAAAAAAAATCACCTCTTCGGGGTGGAATTATTTCAACAGAAATGCTGACAACTGGTGTCAAGCCATGTGTTGCCTTTGTCAAGCTGTAATAAGTAGGGGTGTGGATGTTAACCACTTAGGAACATCCTCCCTTATACGTCACCTGAAGTGCATTCATCAGAAATCATTGACAAGTTCAAAAACTTTGGATGACAGCGGAAGCAGTCCACTGACAACTAAATCCCTTTCTCTTGAAACCAAGCTCCTGCAAACCACCCCACCAACTCCCTCAGTGTCAATTTCCTCCTTAGACAGGAACGCCAATAGTCCTGCAGGCCATGTCACTGGCAAGTCTGACGAGTCCTCTCCTAACTGGGATTCCCCCGATGGATCCTTGAGTGTAACGCCTACTGCTGCTGGAGCTGCTGTTGTTGCTGCTGGGAGTCGATCGTCATCCTAGAGGGGAAGTCGGAAGACCACTTGTACTACTTCCAGTAAGCAATTGACTGTCCAACAGTCCTTTGCAAGGAAGATGAAATATCACAGCAGTCATCCTGTTGCAAAGCGGATAACTCAGGCCTTGACAACTATGTTGGTGTTAGACGTGCGTCCAGAATCCGCCATTAGTTCACAGGGACTTAGAGAATTGCTTGAGGAAGTGTGTCCCTGGTCCCAAATACCATCTAGGTTCCATTTCTCTCGGCAGGCGATACCGAGAATGTACAAAGATGTCAGAAAAAGAGTCACCAGTGTCCTAAAAATGCAGTTGTAACCACTGTCCACTTAACCATGGACATGTGGACAAGTGGAGCAGGGTATACTAAGGACTATATGACTGTGACAGCCCACTGGGTAGATGTTTTGTCTCCTCCAGCAACAACAGGAGCGGCGGCACCAGTAGCAGCATCTCGCAAACGCCAACTCGTTCCTAGGCAGGCTACGCTTTGTATCACCGCTTTCCATAAGAGGCACACAGCTGACAACCTCTTACAGAAACTGAGGAACATCATCGCAGATTGGCTTACCCCAGTTAGACTCTCCTGGGGACATGTGACATCGGACAATGCCACCAATATTGTGCGTGCATTACATGTGGGCAAATTCCAGCACGTCCCATGTTTTGCACATACAATGAATTTGGTGGTGCAAAATTTTTTTTAAAACGACAGGGACGTGCAAGAGATGCTGTCGGTGGCCCGAAAAATTGCGGGCCACTTCCGGCATTCAGCCACTCCGCGCTGAAGACTGGAGCACCAGCAAACACTCCTGAACATGCCCTGCCATCAGCTGAAGCAAGAGGTGGTATCAAGGTGGAATTCAACCCTCTATATGCTTCAGAGGATGGAGGTGCAGCAAAAGGCCATTCAAGCCTATACATCTGCCTACGATATAGGCAAAGAAGGGGGAATGCACCTGACTCAAGCGCAGTGGAGAATGATTTTAATGTTGTGCAAGGTTCTCCAACCCTTTGAACTTGCCACACGTGAAGTCAGTTCAGACACTGCCAGCCTGAGTCAGGTCATTCCCTTCATCAGGCTTTTGCAGAAGCAGCTGGAGAGATTGAAGGAGGAGCTAAAACGGAGCGAATCCGCTAGGCATGTGGGACTTGTGGATGGAGCCCTTCATTCGCTTAACCAGGATTCACGGGTGGTCAATTTGTTGAAATCAGAGCACTACATTTTGGCCACCGTGCTCGATCCTAGGTGTAAAGCCTACATTGTATCTCTGTTTACGGCAGACACAAGTTTGCAGATGTTCAAAGACCTGCTGGTGAGACAATTGTCAAGTCAAGCGGAACGTAACCCGCCAACAGCTCCTCCTTCATTTTCTCCTGCCACTGGAGCTGCCAGGAAAAGGACAACATTACCAAAACCAACCGCTGGCGGTGATGCAGGGCATTCAGGAGCGATAGCTGAAATCTGGTCTGAACTGAAGGACCTGCCAACGATTACTGACATGTCATCTACTGTCACTGCATATGATTCTGTCACCATTGACAGAATGGTGGAGGATTATATGAGTGACAGCATCACTGTAGGCATGTCAGACAGTCCGTATGTATACTGGCAGGAAAAAGAGGCAATTTGGAGGCCCTTGCACAAACTTGCTTTATTTTACCTAAGTTGCCCCCCCTACAGTGTGTACTCCGAAAGAGTGTTTAGTGCAGCTGGTTACCTTGTCAGAGATTGGCGTAGGTTGTTACTTCCAGAAAATGTGGAGAAGATGATGTTCATCAAAATGAATTATAATCAATTCCTCCGTGGAGACATTTCCCAGCAATTGCCTCTAGAAAGTACACAGGGACCTGTGATGCTGGATTCCACTGGGGATGAATTAATACTTTGTGAGGAGGGGGATGTACACAGTGAAAGGGATATGGAATCGGACAATGAGGAGAAGGTGGACATCCTGCCTCTGTAGAGCCAGTTTGTGCAAGGACAGATTGAGTGCTTCTTTATTGGTTGGGGCATTTCAGCCACAGTCATGTGGCAGACCCTGTCGCTGAAATGATGGGTTTGTTGAAGTGTGCATGTCCTATTTATACAACATAAGGGTGGGTGGGAGGGCCCAAGGACAATTCCATCTTGCACCTTTTTTTTATCTTTGCATCATGTGCTGTTTGGGGACTATTTTTTTAAGTGCCATTCTGTCTGACACTGCAGTGCCACTCCTAGATGGGCCATGTGTTTGTGCCGCCCACTTGGGTCGCTTAGCTTAGTCATCCAGCGACCTCTGTGCAAATTTTAGGACAAAAATAATATTGTGAGGTGTGAGGTGTTCAGAATAGACTGTAAATGAGTGGAAATTATGGTTATTGAGGTTAATAATACAATAGGATCAAAATTACCCCCAAATTCTATGATTTAAGCTGTTTTTGAGGCGGTTTTGAAAAAAAAAACACCCGAATCCAAAACACACCTGAATCCGACAAAAATTCTTAAGGGAGTTTTTGCCAAAATGCATCCGAATCCAAAACACGGCTGCGGAACTAAATCCAAAACCAAAACACAAAAAGTGCCCGCTGCACATCTCTAATATATATATATATAAACCACAAAGAGACCCTGGCACTCCGGACTTACGTGTATCCTGCTCAGGTGCCTTCCCATCAGAGTTGTCCCTGCTACATAAAGTCCATTAGCTGGGCGGTGTCAGGTCTCTAGGATTGTCTGTCCCCGGCGGGGGCGCTAGTGGGTCAGTGTTGGTATGATGGATAAAACGTGGAGGCAATATAAAAGTCCTGCGCATAGGCGCTGATGTTTTATTATAACTGAGCAGATGGGATAACACAGAGTGAACAGAAAACCGGTAATGGAATGACAATGATTGATAACGGAATTTGAATAACTGAGGTCTCTTGCAAAGGAAATATGAAACAACAAATACGGAAGGCAGATGATATTAACTAAAGTCCAGTAGTACTTGATAGCACACAGTCTCGGTATAACATAAGATAAAGTAACTTGAAAAGCAGAACTCCGATATGCATAAGAAACACACAGTCTCTATAAAGCACAAGTCCAGGTTGCCTTACTAGGCTCAAGCAGGAGACAGTCTCTAAGCAACTAGTTGTTATACTGCTGGAATGCACAGATGAATTACTGATAGCAAGTGTACAGGTAAGATGGTAATACGAACACCTGAGGAGAGTCTCTGCTGCTGGTGGATTGTGGCTGGATGTAATTGAAGTCCAGAGTAACAGGAGAGCTGTGAAGGTGAAAACTGGAACAATGGAAATAACCACGGAGAACGCTGGAAACAGGAACACAGGAACTGGGAGAACTTATGCACACGGTATGTGACTCGTTGTCCGAGGCAATGTGAGTGAGCAACAGACTGGAAGTTAAACCCCTTGCTCAGCAGTGATTGGACACAGAGCTGCAGGTGGAGATACAGCGCTGGATTGAACACCAGGATCAGTTGAGTGCAGGTGTCATGGCAACGTCCACACAGGCCGGACACCGGCATGCAGCAAAACCCACACAGGACCAGACTCAGGGGTACTCAGCAATGCGGAAGATGACGCTCGCGGTCACTGCACCCATGCAGCCGCAACTGGGGCCATGACCTCCGGAGGCCTGCACACCAGCGCGCTGGTAAGTGAGACACAGCAGAGCGCCGATTCCTGACAATACCCCCTCCTTTATGGGTGGGCACCGAACACCCACAAGGCTTGGCAGGGAAGAGTCTGTGGAAGGCTTGAATCAGACGTGGAGCATGAACATCCATGGCGTTGAGCCAACTCCTCTCTTCAGGACCATATCCAGACCAGTCAATGAGATATTGCAGATGACCATAACGATGTTGAGAGTCTAAGATCTTTTCCACCTCGTATTCCACGCCCCGATGAGTTTGTACCTTTGGAGCCGCTGGAAGCGTTCTCTGGAAACGAATGAGAATTAGTTGTCTGAGGAGAGAAATATGAAATGAGTTGGGTACTTTCAAAAAAGCAGGCAGTTTTAACTTATAAGCCACCGGGTTAATGACACTTTTTACTGGAAATTGTCCAATAAACCGTGGAGCAAACTTCATTGATGGCACTCTGAGACTGAGATTTCGGGTAGATAACCAGACTTTATCGCCCGGTTTCAAACTAGGAACTGCTCGTCTCTTCCGATCAGCAAACATTTTATACCGTTGAGAAACTTTTTTAAGAGATGAATGGATCTTTTTCCAAATTTGAGCGAACCGCTGAAGAGCAGAATCAGCCGCAGGCACATCTATGGCAGGTAACTCTTGGAAATCTGGTACTCTAGGATGCTGTCCATAAACTGCGAAAAAAAGAGTTGTATCTGTAGAAGTATGATAACGGAAATTATGAGCAAACTCCGCCCAGGGCAATAAATCTACCCAGTCATCCTGTGAAGAAGAAATATACAGTCTCAAATAGGTCTCAAGTTCTTGATTTACCCTCTCTGTCTGCCCATTTGTTTGAGGATGATAGGCCATAGAGAATTTCAGTTTTACCTGCAGCGCTGAACACAGAGACCTCCAAAACTTGGCCACAAATTGTACACCCCGATCAGATATGATTTCTGTTGGAAGTCCATGTAACCTGAATATTTCGTGAAGAAACAACTGTGCCAATTTTGGAGCAGATGGTAACCCCATGAGTGGAATTAAGTGTGCCATTTTTGAAAACCTATCGACTACTACCCAAATGGTGTCATACCCTTTGGATGGAGAGAGATCAGAAATAAAATCCATCGACAAATGGGACCAGGGGCGCCTGGGAATGGAATTGGGTATCAATTGGCCTGCGGGAGCATGACGAGAAATTTTATGTCGAGCACATTTAGGACATGAAGCTATGAATTCTTGAATATCTACCTTCATACGAGGCCACCAATACGTTTGAGACAGAAACTTAAAAGTCTTTAGAACTCCAGGGTGACCAGTAAATTTGGACGTATGAGCCCAGGACAGAAGGTTTGGACGAAGCTCTGGAGAGACAAACATCTTGCCTGGAGGCGGGACTTGCGACATACCTGTAGCTGCGAAAACCACCGGATTTAATACTGGTCGAGCAGCCTGTTCTAGGGATTCCTCATTTGAGCTCGTAGAGCGAGACAAAGCATCTGCTTTGACATTTTGTGAGCCAGGTCTAAACATTAACTTAAAATCAAAACGAGAAAAGAATAGGGCCCACCTTGCTTGCCGAGGATTCAGGCACTGCACGGCTTTCAAGTAGAGAAGGTTCTTGTGATCCGTGTAGATGGTAATGGGGAATCTTGTACCTTCCAGCAGATACCTCCATTCTTCAAGGGCCAATTTAATTGCCAACAACTCTTGGTCGCCGATGGTATAGTTCCTTTCTGCGGGCGAGAACCTACGAGAAAAAAACCCACAGTGGTGAGTCTTACCATCAATGCCAATCTGGGACAGGACTGCGCCCACGCCAACCGTTGAGGCATCAACTTCCAAGATGAAGGCCTTACTGACATCCGGCTGTTGTAACACAGGAGCTGAAATAAAAGCTTGTTTTATTTTATGAAAAGCAGACAGTGCTTCGTCAGACCATTGAGAAGGATTTGCCCCTTTCCGGGTAAGGTAGATAATTGGAGCTATTAACGTGGAAAAGCCTTTATTAAACTTTCTGTAGTAATTAGCAAAGCCAATGAAGCGTTGAACTGACTTGAGTGTTGTTGGAAGAGTCCAGCTTTCTATAGCTTCCAGTTTAGCTGGATCCATTTGAAGGTCTGTTCCGGAAATGATGTATCCTAAGAAAGATATTGAAGAAGCTTCAAATGTGCATTTAGACAGCTTGCCATACAGATGATTCTGTCGAAGACGTTGAAGAACCACCGTCACCTGTTGGCGATGAGAAACTAAATCACAAGAGAATATCAAGATGTCATCGAGGTAAACTACCACACATTTATACAGGAGATCTCTAAACACTTCGTTGACAAAGTTTTGAAACACGGCCGGGGCATTACTTAAACCGAAGGGCATCACTAGATATTCATAGTGGCCGTCACGAGTATTGAAGGCTGTTTTCCACTCATCACCACTTTGAATCCTAATAAGATTGTAAGCCCCGCGAAGATCTAGTTTCGTGAAGATGGAAGCCCCTCTAACTCTGTCAAACAACTCTGTGATGAGAGGTAACGGGTAGCTATTTTTGATTGTGATGTCATTTAAACCCCGGTAATCGATACAGGGGCGAAGTCCTCCATCTTTCTTTTTGACGAAGAAGAATCCAGCACCAGCTGGGGAAGAGGATGGACGGATGAATCCTTTCTTTAAATTTTCCTTTATGTATTCACTCATTGCTTGAGTCTCTGGGACTGAAAGAGGGTATGTACGCCCTCTTGGCGGCTTGCTCCCTGGAACCAGATCGATGGGACAATCCCACTCTCGATGGGCAGGCAAGACAACCGCTGCTTTCTCACTAAAGACATCAGTGAATTCCTGATAGGCCTCCAGAAGTCCAGACTGGGACTTTACACTTGAAGACTTTATTGGAAATATTTGAGCAAGACAAGACTGATGACAGGAGGAACTCCATGATGTTAACTGTAATGTAGACCAGTCAAATTGTGGATTGTGCAGTTGGAGCCAAGGCATACCCAGTACAAACTCATAGCTCGCTTTAGGTATAACCAGGAACTCAATGAGCTTGGAATGCAGGAAGCCTATTCCCAGGACTACCGGCTTGGTTTGCTGAGAGGTGGAACCCTCAGGAATACGGCTTCCGTCCACGGCCGTGAGATACACTGGACGACACAGCTTAGACACTGATAGATGAAGTCTATCCACTGCAGCTTGCGTGATAAAATTTCCAGCAGCACCACAATCTACTAAGGCAGACAAAGACTGGAGTCCCTCTGGCCTTTCCAAGGTGACAGGTAATATCAGATCTTGCGATGAAGGAGCTTTATTCAAGGTCCCTAACTTGACTCCTCCTCTACAAGTTAGGACCTGGTGTTTCCCGACCGAGCAGGGCAGGAACCAATCAGATGACCAGCAGCAGCACAATAGAGACACAGTCTTTCCTTTAATCTTCTGGACCGCTCCTCAGGTGTTAAATGAAATTTGTTTACCTGCATGGGTTTATCAGCAGTAATAGGCAGAGTCTGTACAGGAGGCATAGCTCGGTGCTTGCGAAGATCACCTCGAGAGCATTCACAGGCTCGCTCGCGTAAACGTAGATCCAACTTGACACATAGGGAAATTAGAGCTTCCAGTTGCTCTGGTAAATCTCGAGTAACCAACTCATCCTTTATGCGGCCAGACAGACCATGCCAGAAGGCTGCAACCAATGCCTGGTTGTTCCACTTCACCTCTGATGCCAATGTCTGGAACTGGATAACGTACTGACCCACAGTACATGTTCCCTGGTGGATCTGAAGGAGGTCTGAAGAAGCAGAGGTCGTACGCCCAGGTTCGTCAAAGATGCGTCGGAATGCGGCAACAAATTTAGTATAGTTGTTCAATAATGCATCTGCTCGATCCCACAGCGGAGAGACCCAGTTCAGAGCAAAGCCAGCTAGAAGAGAAACAATATAAGCAACCTTTGATCTGGGTGTTGGAAAGTTCTGTGGCTGCAATTCAAACTGAACCTCGCATTGATTTAGAAATCCACGACACATCTTAGCATTACCATCAAATTTACTTGGTGTAGGAAGATGGATGCGAGACATTGAAACAGAAGCAACTGGAGAGCTGGAAACTGAGGAACTAGGAACAGGAACTGGAACTGAAGAGGACACTGGTGAAAATGAAATTGGAAGTGATTGTTCAGAGTATCTAAACGTGAAGACATTCCTTGCAGAAATTGAATAATCTGCGCAGCCTCTTGACCATCTAGTCGTGACACTAGGTCTTGGAGTGTCCCTGACCCCAAACTCTGACCACCGTCCGGGTCCATGGGCCTCGGACAAACTGTCAGGTCTCTAGGATTGTCTGTCCACGGCGGGGGCGCTAGTGGGTCAATGTTGGTATGATGGATAAAACGTGGAGGCAATATAAAAGTCCTGCGCATAGGCGCTGATGTTTTATTATAACTGAGCAGATGGGATAACACAGAGTGAACAGAAAATCGGTAATGGAATGACAATGATTGATAACGGAATTTGAATAACTGAGGTCTCTTGCAAAGGAAATATGAAACAACAAATACGGAAGGCAGATGATATTAACTAAAGTCCAGTAGTACTTGATAGCACACAGTCTCGGTATAACATAAGATAAAGTAACTTGAAAAGCAGAACTCCGATATGCATAATAAACACACAGTCTCTATAAAGCACAAGTCCAGGTTGCCTTACTAGGCTCAAGCAGGAGACAGTCTCTTAGCAACTAGTTGTTATACTGCTGGAATGCACAGATGAATTACTGATAGCAAGTGCACAGGTAAGCTGGTAATACGAACACCTGAGGAGAGTCTCTGCTGCTGGTGGATTGTGGCTGGATGTAATTGAAGTCCAGGGAAACAGGAGAGCTGTGAAGGTGAAAACTGGAACAATGGAAATAACCACAGGGAACGCTGGAAACAGGAACACAGGAACCGGGAGAACTTAGGCACATGGTATGTGACTCGTTGTCCGAGGCAATGTGAGTGAGCCACGGACTGGAAGTTAAACCCCTTGCTCAGCAGTGATTGGACACAGAGCTGCAGGTGGAGATACAGCGCTGGATTGAACACCAGGATCAGCTGAGTGCAGGAGTCATGGCAACGTCCACACAGGCCGGACACCGGCACGCAGCAAAACCCACACAGGACCAGACTCAGGGGTACTCAGCAATGCGGAAGATGACACTCGCGGTCACTGCACCCATGCAGCCGCAACTGGGGCCATGACCTCCAGAGGCCTGCACACCAGCGCGCTGGTAAGTGAGACGCAGCAGAGCGCCGATTCCTGACAGGCGGCACTCAGAGACTCTCGTGAATCAGAAAAGGTGAAAAAGCCCCACAGGGCAACTTTAATGTGTGTGTGTGTGTGTGTGTGTGTGTGTGTGTGTGTGTGTGTGTGTGTGTGTATAGAATAGATGAAATAGGTGGCACTCATGAGTCAGTTCTTTTGCTGGTAAAACTATGGACAATGCTGTTCTTTTGGAC
The DNA here is from genome assembly GCF_028390025.1 of Pseudophryne corroboree. Classification (NCBI taxonomy): domain Eukaryota; kingdom Metazoa; phylum Chordata; class Amphibia; order Anura; family Myobatrachidae; genus Pseudophryne; species Pseudophryne corroboree. The sequence continues at coordinate 763,449,332 of NC_086444.1, read as the reverse complement.
TATGCTGTAATAAAACTACATTTTACCATCCAAAAGAATGGACTCTTGAATGTCGCCTATTTCATCTATTCTCATTTGAGTCACGCTGCACCAAGGAAGACACCTGAGCAAGGTACATTGGCTGCATTGGAAGTTGAGTGCCAGGACTGGTTTGGTTTTATATATATATGCTCAAGGAGGGCACCGGAGCATATTCCCAGCGGGTACAAGGAGTGCCAGACCAAACAGAGCGGAGTATTCGGGGGACCTGGAGTTGCTTTCTCCCAGTCCCACCAGGCTGGGGCACCCTCCTGAGGTACACTTCAATTACCCACACAGACACTGGCTCGGCAAGCCACACGAGCACGGAATATTACCACAGAGCACGATGCACTTTACGGTGTATTCATTGGCATATGCTGCAGCTATACAGTGACAGCAGGTGGTACATACCTGCAGTATAATACGGGAGGGTTGTACCTTCCTGATACAACATGGCCACATCTGAAGGGGATCCTGGTGATGCTCAGACATACTTACTACAATGTGACAACTACTGTATGATGTGCTAAGCTTTTCTGACATTGAGGCAGAAAACATCCTGTTGAAAGAGCCTGCCTTTGAAGAAAATCTGGTGTCTTCCAATGAGGAACTGTTCCGAGAGCTATTTAAATTACGCAAGAGAGAAGTGGACTTTATGTATCACGGACGAACGCTCTCAGACTACTACAGAAGTAAGCAGATCCCTAGGGGATTTCGGGTGCAAAATATCCCGACTATTGGACGCCATAACGCGAACTTCAGTAGAAGATGGATCTCGGTCCTAAATAAATGCGCAATGGACCTCATGCTCCTGGTCATAGAGGAATTTACCCGGGAGGTTAATCTAACCAGGGAGAAGCTTCGTGCATTTGAGGAACAACATCTCCAGAGTCTCTCTGAGGATAAAACCACCAATTGGCTAGATAAGTTGAAAAACCAGGTAGAAACATACAGGCTCGAGTTGCTCAAATATAAGAAAACCAAACTGCTTAAAGTATAAGCTGACTATGAGCAACATCGGGTATATACCTGGCTAGCAAAAGCAACTGGTGTGGCAACCAGAGGAAAGACAGAGAGAGCATACAGACGAAGGACCCACAGACTTCATGCAAGCACCTCGGCGAGTGAAACGGATGATACAGCGGTTTCTGATTCAGCGGTGTCTTCTCAGGGTGTCCCTTTTGGGGCGGTCACCCGGGCACTGGCTTCTGGCAAAAGAAGAAACCCACCAGACGGGGTGGCCAGTCGAGGCGGCAAGCGGGGAGGAAGACCACCCAGGCCGCGTCGGACTTAATTTTCAACCTATCTCATTCAGCATTAACGACAGCTGAATCAGCTGTCCTGAGCAGAGGACTGTCGTATGTACCCACTAAAACACCAGACGATTTTCAGTGGAAGATTGAAACATACAAATTCAACAGAAGTTTAAAACTTAAAGAGCACTTTTACAAGCATGTTGATCACAGACAAAAGGGGACGTCCATGCCGCTGATAAAAGGACTGACCTCTGGCACACAGTTCGACCCGGTGTCGCAAAATGCGGCCATTAAAACATTTACACGGATGTTGGAACATCTTCAGGACGATCCTCCTCCGCATGTATATAGAAATATGTCCAAAGAAGAACATAGCGCCCTCCAAGACTTGAGCGCCAGACAGGACATCATTATCAGGGGTGCGGATAAAGGGGGCGCGATTGTCATTCTAGATACTGATGATTACATAGCGGAATGTGATCGACTGCTTTCTGATAGTCAGACGTATGTTTTGCTTAATGGTGATCTGACTGCCCAGTTTAAAGTAGAATTGGAGCAGATGTTATCATGTGCCAAAGAGGAGGGGTTGATTACCCATGATATATATACAAAATTGCTGTGTCCATATCCAGTAGTTCCTGTTTTCTATTCTATTCCTAAACTTCACAAGGATGCGCAGCATCCGCCCGGGCGCCCTATTATCTCAGCCAGGGGTTCAATATGTGAACCAATTGCTAGATATTTAGACTTCTTTTTGCAACCTTGCATCCAAGCCACACCCACCCACTTGAAAGACACAAGTACGTTGTTAAGACAGTTTGCACAGTTAGGACCCATTCCACCTGGCATGGTACTGGCCACGCTTGACGTGGCCAGCCTTTACACATGCATCCCACACCAGGCGGGGCTAGCAGCTGTGAGACACGTTATCACCAATAATCCCAAGTATACGGGCCCGGATGTGGATTTGTTTGTTAATTTACTGGAATACACCCTGAGCCACAATTATTTTTTGTTTAATGGTAGGTTCTTCCTTCAGAAGACTGGGTGTGCGATGGGGTCAGCAGTGGCCCCATCGCTAGCAAACACATACATGTGGGAGGTGGAGAGACAAATTTTCTTTGAGGATGTTGAGATCACCAGGTCTATTTTTTTATACTCGAGATATATAGACGATCTCCTGCTGTTTTGGACAGGAGACGAGGGAGCTCTAGCCAAAATAGTAGAGGTGCACAATAACACATCTAGCCCGATTAAGTTTACTTTGACCACCCATAGGTCTGAGATATGCTTTTTGGATACTAAGATCCTGGTGCAAGGAGATGTGCTGCGGAACACGTTATACTCTAAGCCTACGGACCGCAACACACTCCTCAGATATGACAGTTTCCATCCCCCAGCCCTAATTCAGGGCTTACCATATTCCCAGTTCCTCAGGATGTGCAGAATCACCAGCGCCCCTGAGGAACTAGAGGCCCAGTTAGAAATCATGACCAATTGATTTCTACAGAGAGGCTACCTGCCAGGTCTTTTAAAGAAAGCGCGTGCCAGGGCTTTATCCTTTAATAGACAGGAACTATTACAGGCCAAGGACCCATTGCCCTCTGCTCCTAAAATTACCTGGGTAAACCAGTTTAATACCTCAAGTAGAAGGACCAACAGAAAAGTTAAACAATGGTGGCCCATGATCACTTCAGATCCTAATCTATCTAGCTTAAAGAACAGCAGAATAATGCCCTGCTACACGCGCAGTTCCAACATTAAAGATCTGGTAATTAAGAACGATGTCACGGGTTTCACAAAAGCACGGCCCACTACACATTTTTTGACACGGAAGGCAGGCTGTTTCAAATGCTTGGGCTGCACTACATGCAGTTACATGCTGACTGGGGATTCCATCTCACACCCACATACTGGGAAAAAGATGAGAATACTAAAACCATTGACGTGTAGCTCCATGTTTGTAATTTATGTGCTGATTTGTCCCTGCAGTCTGTACTATGTGGGCAAAACCCAGTGTCTATTTAAAGAACGGATGGCCCAGCACAGGTCGGCGATAAGGGCAGCACTAGTGTCAGGGAGTAGCAAACAGCCGGTGGCACATCATTTTGCTCAGATGCGCCACAGTCTAACCTCAGTTCGCTACAAAATAGTGGATCAGGTTTCTGATTCAATACGAGGTGGCAATCGAGCAAAAAAACTGCTGCAATTGGAGGCGAGATGGATCCACAAGCTAGATACAATCCACCCCTGTGGCTTAAATGAATATTTAAGCTTGAGCTGTTTTCTTTGAGTGTGGTTGCAGACTCAGGATTAATAATGGTAGGAGATTACTTATGCCTCTGATGGTATTAGGCCCCATTGTGGGTTGATCTTCTTCCTTTTGTTTCCCCTTCCCCTCTGTGTGTTATATATCCTGCACTGAGGGTCGGAGATTTGTAGGCTATATTTATTTGTATACTGTTATTTACATGATAATTAGCAGCATGTGTTCAGATGTTTTTAATATTGCACTTTTTATAATACACTTTTTAGCTTGATTGCTTCTCAGGTCATATTTTGTTTATACACATAATTGTTTTTATGATATAGTGTGTTTCATATCACACTCTGCGAGCGCAGTGTGTGTCATCAGGTTTGCTGGTTTTTTATAATGTTTTTATAATGTATTTGATAACAGATCCACGCCAGTGGTCAGATTGGCACAATTGTTTGTTTTTATGTTTTGTTTTGTTGCTACAGCAACATATCCCCATGACAACGCTGGCTCCTGCTTGTGTGGGTCCTCCCAGCGGCCGCGTCGCCCGGCAATGGAAGGTCGTCATCCGGAAGGGGCGGGTTTGCCGAACCAGGAAGTGCGGGCTCCGTGGTCCGGAACGCCGCTGGCCGTGACGGAGGTGACCGAGCCAGGGGATGTTAAGGTATTTAAGTTTGTTTCTTGCACTGTTTGTCACTTGTCTTGCTGTGTCTTGAGGAAGGGAGTGCGTCTCCCGAAATGTTGACATTGACATTAAAGCACGTTTTTCTACATTCTTGAAAGTCTCCTGAGTGCCGCCTTCCATGCACCATATATATATATATATATATATATATATATAGATAGATAGATAGATAGATAGATAGATAGATATATATATATAGAGAGAGATGTACAAGAAGAAGTGGAGTGACACTCTCAGGTCCAATGCAACATAAATCACTCAGCGAGGTCCTCAATCCACTCAGCAGGACCAGAATAGTTGGTATGTAGATATAAAATTGCCTGAGTGCCTTCAATAGTTGCATATACAAGAAGTGGAGCGGCACTCTCAGGTCCAATGCAACATAAATCGCTCAGCGAGTACCAGTCAATGTTTAATTTATTTTCAATAAATTTCATCAGGACATACCCTGACAAAATTTATTGAAAATAAATGAATTGTTGACCGGTACTCGCTGAGTGATTTATGTTGCATTGGACCTGAGAGTGCTGCTCCACTTCTTCTTGTATATGCAACTATTGAAGTCACCCAGGCAATTTTATATCTACATACCAGGAATGCTGGTCACCTATGTAACATTTTATATACATATATATCTATAGCATCTGTATCATTCCGTGGGTGGATGACCCAGCATTGGTTGGACATTAAATTGACAGAGGTGGTACTGATAAACAGGTGGTGACACATTTTCTTTGAGAAGAACATCAAGTGGCAGACATTAAATATATGATTATTGATTGGATAGCACTCGGGGAAAAGGGAGGTGACAGGGGCTCACTATTACTAAAAAGAGAAGCCAGCTGGATACAGAAACTCGGCACAGTATCTCTGAAGGGACTTACTAAGTATAACCGTTGTTGTTTTTTTGGTCTTATTGACTGTGTGGGGGCATTGCGCTTTGATAGTAAATGGCCTTAGTGGTGTGTGTAAGAACCGCTCATTTGATGCTTTTACTGGTGTAGTTAAGTAGCTGCAGCTAAAGATTATACTCTAATTTATCTGTGGTGTGTCTCCCCATCCATTGCCAATATTTTCATGTTTAAAGAAGAAGCAGAAGTTTTCTTCAACAATCCGGAATTGGCACAATATATATTACTTTACACTTGTTTTATAGATGACTTGTTCATCTTATGGACTGGGCCCCAAGTTCTCTGAAGAATTGATGACAGCAGCCAATTCACGGAATTCACTGATTAAATTCACTTATCAAACAAGTGATATGACAGTTAATTATTTGGACGTTCAAGTCACTATCGCCGATGGGAAAATTCATACCAGTCTTTACACTAAACCTACTGATCAAAACACTCTCCTGTGGGTGAATAGTCATCATCCTAAAGGCCTTATCAAAGGCCTCCCCAGGTCCCAGATGATAAGAATAGCTTGAATAGTGAGCGACCGGTCAACTTTGGGGATGGAACTTGATAAAACTCATTATTAAATTTCTACAAAGAGGTTATGATCATAGAATTCTGCAAGCACAAAAACAGGAGGTTTTGGCAATTCCAAGAAGTACCCTGATGTCTCCCAAAAAGAACACTAAAGGTCATGTGATCCCATTTGTCACATAACATAATACGGCAAACACAGTCAGCCCATGGGCTTCAAGGGCATTATGGCCATTGGTGTACACTGACAACTCTCTTTCCACCTTTAAGAACAAACGCCCTATGCCTTGTTTCATTAGAAGCCGTAATATCAAGGACATTGTAGTTCATACGGACATTACAGGTTTTAGCACCAAGACAGATCGTCCAACTGGGTTTCTCACCAGACCAAGCAGATGCTATAAATGCTCAAACTGCACAACATGTGCACATATGCTTACAGGACCATCGTTCAAGCATCCACATGAGGAGAGATTTATCAACATCAAGCATGTCCTTACATGCACTTCCTCCTACATAGTTAACATTATAGTATGTCCCTGTAATCTGGTCTATGTGGGGAAGTCCATCAGAACAATGAGGTAATGAATGGCCCTCCACAGGTCTGCAATCAAACAGGCCACCTCTGGTAAAGCCGCGGATCAGCCAGTCGCAAGACATTTTGCGGAAGCAGGCCACTCCATCAATGACCTGAAACACATGATAATTGACTATGTAGAAAAAACCCTAAGAGGAGGCGACCGTGAGAGCAGACTCCTTCGGATGGAAGCCAAATGGGTCTACAAATTAGGAACTATAAATCCCAGGGGCCTGAATGAGTTGATGCCCTGGAACTTATTTACGCATAAGTAGTCAGTATTTTTTGGCTTTCCCTATGGGATCCTGCGGCACACTGTACTTCATACTGTGCCATCGTGTGTTTATACATTTGTTTGTTACATCTCGTATAGTTGGTATTCTCATTAATACTCTTCTTCCTTCTAATATTTTAATTTTTCCCTCAGGTTGCTTATTCTTTTTCTTTGGTTCATTTTCATGCTTTTTCTGTTAGTGACTCACCACTACCGTAGTATTCGCCTAGTATACTGACCATAACATATATTGACTATAAATTTGATGTGTATGTAATCTATTCTACAATGCTTCATTTTCAGCAACAGCGTTTTTTTCTGCTGCATTCTATTTGTATGCTCTGTTGGCATATGATCGACACTACCTGTACCTTGGTGGTTATCACTTTATCATCTTAGCACTACAGGTCTGCTGTTTTTAATTATACATATTATAGTCTATTTTGCCATACCTTTTGAAAGGTTATTATGTATACCAATGATGTATGGTTAAACTGCTATGTTAAACTATGGTTTTATTGGTGTAGGGTAACTGTAATTTTTACACGTAGTCCACTTGCGTGCACTGATGGGGCTTCTCCTCTCACTATAAAGGTATGATTTTATTTATGTACACTGTTATTCACCTTGACAAAGGGGCATGTAACCCCCGAAACGTTGGTTGGGACCTCATGGAGTGATTTTTTATTACACCATACTGCTTCAAAAGACTCTGAGTACCGCTACATTATTTCCAATCTCTTTCTCTCTCTCTCTCTCTCTCTATATATATATATATATATATATATATATATATACAACCCAAGTAAGGAATGGCACTCAGAGACTTAGGTAGTCATTCCGACCCGTTCGCATGCAGCGGTTTGTCGCTGCAGTGCGAACGGGTCCGGAATGCACGTGCGCAACGTTGCTCGGCAACAGGGGTCGCCGGGTTACGTCATGTCCTACGAAAGAAGCGGTTGCAGAGCCAACCACAAAGGAGAGTGACAGAAAGAAGGCGTACCTGGGCGGATCCGGACCGTTGGCGGCCGTTTTCGGGGTGTGGAGCAGAAAACGCAGAAATGTCCGGCAGAACGGAGGGCGGATGTCTGACGTCAAAGCCGGCCCCAGCATCGCAGAGATCGTCGCACAGGGTAAGTATGTCCAGGACTAGTCTACATTTGCTTGAATTTTTTTTAGCTTAGCAGGGCTGCACAAGCGATCGCAGCCCTGCTAAGCTAAAATACACTCCCCCATAGGCTTGTACTAGTTGATCGCAGCAGCAGCAAAAAGTTGCTGGCTGCAATCAACTCGGAATGACCACCTTAATGTATAACAAAATCTGGCATGTATTAGGGGAACATTTTCTCAAGCCCAGTAGCACCAAAAGCACCAAAATAAAAACATCATGAGTATATACATTTAGTCTCTGAGTGCCGTTCCTTACATGGGTTTTATGGAATTTTTTGAACTGGACACCGGAGCCCATACTGAACTCTGTTGGGAGTGCGGACATATGTGGGATCTATCTATCTATCTATCTATCTATCTATCTATCTATCTATCTATCTATCTATCTATCTATCTATCTATCTATCTATATATATATATATATATAAAACGGATTGATAATCCTGTTCAGTATAATAGAGGGATCCAGAAAAATCTTCAGGCTTTACTCAATTGGCTACAGCCCACCAGCCTGAAAGCTATGCAGTGGTTCCTTTGCTTTGCAAAACAGATTGATACAGGAGTATTCCAGTGGTGCATCCAGTGGAGGGGGGGGGGGGGGGAAATAATGAGTACCCAGAAGCCCTCCTGACAGAACAAATTTTCTTACTGAGATGGACACTGCTCTTTCTATATGTTGCCTGACACTTCTGCACACTCAACTGCACTGTGCAGGCTGCACTATTATGCAGCACAAGTGTGTAAGGTGAGTGTGTGTGTGTGTTACCCATGAGGCCATGCCTCCTTTTTTGTACTATATACCCGCAGCACCAGGTGTCACCACCATTAGTGATGCCTCTGTGTGACAGCTCAGTTTTATTATGCATACCTATATTATTATTACTTTTTATTTATAAGGTACCACAAGTGTTATGCAGTGCCGTACATACAACACCTATGCAACACTATACATACAACAGCTATAATGACTAATTGGTAAGAGGAAGGCACAGGGTCAGACTGGACCACAGGTTAAACACCCAGTGACCCTACTGCCTGTGGGTACCTCCTCCTCTTGGTATCAGGTTTCAGATTCCATCCAAGTGCATTTGAATTATACATTATACAGATGGGTCCTTCCTCATCTGACCCAGGACTGCTAATAGACGCAGGTTGTTTGCTGCAATTACAGTCCATGTGTACAATGTGCATACACACCCATGATCAATAGGATTAATAGGATTGTATGGTGCATATCTCACAAATGAGTCACATGTGGTTGTGGCTAATTGCAATCGCGATTCATTTGCAAGTAAGATGAGTAAGACGTATACCTGTACATACTGTATGTTACATTATACTGCACAGGACTGTGGTGTATTTTCTACAGTGCATTTCTGTTGTTAATATGATACATTTTCTTGCATTTCATGTTTATGATATATATATATATTCTAGAAACAAAAGTGAAGGAGATTGCGCTCATAGTGCTCATATACAGTATATATTTATTAGAGATAAGCGGGTTCAGATTTATTCATTTCTTAACACCAGAATTAACGCAAGTTCTGATTTTCCGGATTTTTCTTATTGGCTAACCAAAATGCATGACATCCGAGAGCCAATAAGAAGATCCAGGTAAATCCGAGTAAGACCGAACCCGCTCATCTCTAATATTTATATAGATCAAGGGGCCCAGACCATGCACTCTAATGGTTAGCCAAGCCCCCGCTGGAGCCTGTCCACACTCGTAAGCATGAGCCCCTGCCACTGGATCATTCCCCTGGTGGGCCCTTCTTGCCCTAATCTGACACTGGGTGGGCAATGTGCTACACTGTTGCAGGCGGAGTGGCTTGGGTACAAGAGCGCTGCAAGCAATGGGTGTTTATCTCACCCCATGCACGTCAAGATCTGGTTCCTGTTAAATCATGTAAGATTGCAGAACAGATTTTAGCCATCATTTCCTCCTGTAATATTCATAAGTTTACAGAGGAACTGGTGGGGTGACAGGTGTGCCCAACTGGACAAGCATTTACTATACCTAAATAATATATGGGACCGGCTCTACCATTCGGCAGCTTTAGGCGAGTGCTTAGGGGTGCCAGCCTCTGGAGGGTGCCACTGAAATCATCTAGCACAGGCCTGGCAAACCTGAGGCTCTCCAGCTGTTGTGAAACTACAAGTCCCAGCATGCCTTGCAACAGTTTTGCTATTAGGGGATGTTAAAACTGTGGTAGGGCATGCTGTGATGTGTAGTTTCACAACATCTGGAGAGCCACAGATTGGCCAGGCCTAATCTAGCAAAACACTGAAGGATGTCTCTGTATGTGGCCTCCTCCTTTTACACTGCGCTGACTGCTGCTGCTGGTCTAATAAAATGCAGCTGCTGCAAACACGATGTATCAGGGGTTGGGATTGATGTGCCAGCGGTCAGGATGCCGGTGGTCAGAAATTTACTGACCACGGCATCCCTATACTCAGAATACTGACAGGAAAGGGTAAGTATACCCTTCCCCCAATAATACACTAATCCTAACCCTCCCTATCAGCAGCAAAACCTAACTCCCCCCCCCTTCGCAGCCAACCCCTAACCCTCCCCAGTGGTGCCTAAACCTAACCCCCCCTCCACTGCAGCCTAAACCTAATCCTCCCCTCCCTTCAGCTTAACCCTAAACCTCCCCGAGGGGTGCCTAAAAATACCCTCCCCTCCCCGCAGACTAAATCTAACCCTCCCAGCATGCAGCTAAACCCTAACCTCCACCCAAAGCCTAAGCCTAAACCTAACCTCCCCCACCCCTGCGGCTTACTTGTCAGAGTTCCCAGTAGACCATCATTCCAGATCCCGTTGGTCAGGATTCCGTCACTGAGCTTGTGACCCTCTTCAGGATGCTGGTGTCGGCATTCTGAATAATATCAGTCGGTATTTCAATTGCCGGAATCCTGACCGGATCCCTGCACCACATAGTGTCTCAGCAAAAACTCTGTGCTGACACATGTAACATCAAGTAATGTGAGGGCACATATGAGGTAGATGTGACTATGGCTCCCAAGGGATGGCCCCACGGCCACTACTCATAGCCCTGATGCACCTCCTCCAGGCCACTGGATCCTGACTCTCCAGAAGCAAGCAGCACCTGACTACATATCTGCACCCAGCAGCGTAGCTATAAGGCTGCTGCCGCCTGTAAAAGGGACCATGATAATTACAAGAAAAAACAAGGAAACAACATTTAGAATATATATATATATATATATATATATAGTGCAACGAGGTAGCAGTATTTAATCTTTCGGCTTATATACCAAGTGATGATGAGATACTTAATAGAGTATTGAAAAAGATCCCTGTGAGGCTCAAAACTCATTGGTGGGACTTCTGACTTTAATCTTGTGGTGAACATACCTGGAACAGTGGTGAGATACTTTCCCCTTTTTTTGGATCCTATAACATATGGGAGAAGACTCCCCATATCTTGGTATGCGACTCACCCATTTTACTATGTTAAATTTTTATGAACTTTTGTCATTTTTTATTTGTGGAAGCTATTCCATTTTTGTGGAATAAATTGATATTATACTTACCATTGGTGGTCGAATTCAGTAATAAAAATGGAGCCATTTTTTGGAGCCTAAAAGAAGTGATCCTGGAGTATTTAATTACATGCAGACATCACTAGTGGAATACAGTGAGTTGATTGCAGAGGGGGCAACCCCGGCACACTTAACCTAGTAGTGGTGACATTGAATAAAAGATATTTAGAAGTGCCATGAGAAACACAATTTAGCTGTAAGTGCAATGTGTCGGGGGCAACCCCGATAATATTGTTCCTAGGAGAGGTGGTGGCATAGTCTCACATATCCATCAAAGTGTTAACTGGACTATACATTTATTACCTTGGATTATTTATTGTGTTGCTGTAACAGTATTACACTATTCTCTGTTGTTTCATTTTTTCTTTTCATATGTTTGAACCATTGTCTGGGAGGATACAGTTTTACAGGGGAGTAAGATTTCCTTTTATAACATATTCATCCAAAGCACCGTCTCTAATCTAATCATTTTGGATATTTTGGTTGTGTGGAGTAATTGGTGTATTGCTCAGATTGGTGGAGTGGCTGCTTTGGCCTCCAACAGTTTCTACATGCATGTTGTCTTATGAGGATGTGGTAAAAGCTTTGAGGGAGCCTGTACAACCACTGCTGGCTGATCAAGCCCAGGCTCACGCTGCAGCTTTACAGCAGGCTGTCTAAGATATAAAGAGCCAGTGTAAGCAATTGGCAAAAAGGGTCTCTGCTGTGGAACATACTGTTGGTGAAAGTTTTCATGACCTAGCCGCTCTTAAAGATGTTACTGCTACACTTAAGAAATCTGATACACAAGTTTGAGAAAAACTTGATGATTTGGAGAACAGATCATTAGGAACAATTTGAGAGTGGTTGGGGTCCCTGAATACCTACATGGCCTTGCCCTATATCTTTTTCTGAAAATTTTCATCCCGGAGTTGTTGGAAGTTCGAGATACCTGCAGTGATCTCGTGATTGAGCAGACACACAGAGCTGGCCCTGCTCGGTCTGCATCCTCGTCAAGACCTTGAGTTGTGTTTTTCAAATGTCCTAACTATCTTCACAATGAAGCCTTATGGGCAGCTTCCTGCCGCAAGTGAGATGTCGGATGGATTAATAATAAGCTCTTTATTTTTCAAGATTATTCACCGGAACTAACCAGGGCCTGGAAGTATTTTTTTTTTCCCTTTGTGCACCAAATTTGTTCAGGCTGGTCGGAAATTTGCCCTTTTATATCTGGCTCACCTTAGAGTATTTGATGGCAACTCTTTCAAAGATTTCACCACCCTGGCTGATGCTGATTTATTCCTCTCTGAAGACTCTTTCTCTGCGGTTTGCCAGGAATGATCCTTTATGTGATGCCTTTTTCTTGATTTATATGTGTGCTATATGCATGAGCTCTCACTGCCTGCTTCATGTGTTTGCCACCCTCTCCTTGTAAATTATAACTTTGCTTATACCCTAGGATGTTGACTATAACACAGGACTTAGGCTTAGAGACTGGTGCAGAAAAGAGGGGTTTGTGTTCCTGGAACACTGGGCGGACTTCTCAGTCAGGCGCCATCTTTTTTGTCATGATGGATTGCACCTGAATGAGGAGGGGGCAGCGGTGCCGGGGGGAAGGATGGTTAGAAGGTTGGAGGAGATTTTAAACTAGGAGCCTGGGGGGAGGGTTTAGCTAGAAACTATGGGGCGTGCAATGAGAATAGTGGGGATGGTGGTAGTAAAAGAATGGGGGAGAAGTTGGGGGGAGGGCAAGAGCAGCTGGTAAAGGTATCAACATGGGTACTAAAATAGGTTTTACCAAAGCACTAACCAATGTCGATTACAGGTCATCGTTGCTACACAAGGGGAAAGATGACCCTAACTATCTTAGTTGTATGTATGTGAACGCTAGAAGCCTTACTGGTAAAAAGGGCGAACTAGAAATACTTGCAGCAAGCAAACAGTATGATATTATAGGCATTACTGAGACTTGGTGGGATGAATCTCATGACTGGACAGTCAACCTAGAAGGCTATACGTTGTTTAGGAGAGACAAACGAAATAAAAGGGGTGGTGGGGTGTGTCTTTACGTAAAACCATTTTTAAAACCTGATATATGGGAAGATTTGCAGGAGGAGACTGTAGATACGGTTGAGACGCTGTGGTTAGAAATTGCATGTGACGAAAAGGGAATAAAAAAGTTAGTATTGGGGGTATGCTACTGGCCACCTGGTATTAATGTATCTGATGAGGAATTGTTACTGAAGCAGATTGAAAGAGCACCAGGAGTAGGTGACATAGTAGTGATGGGAGATTTTAACTATCCAGAGATAAACTGGAAAAATGATTCATGTGATACTGCTAGGGGTAATAGGTTTTTAAACACACTTAATGATAACTACTTAGTTCAACTAATTGAGGAACCCACCAGGAATAATGCAATCTTAGACCTGGTATTAACAAACAATGGGGAATTGGTATCAGAAATTAAAGTGGGGGAGCCCATAGGAAACAGCGACCACAATATGGTCACATTCAATATAAGTTATCATAAACAGTCCTATACTGGCTCAACTAGGACTCTAAACTTTAGCAAAGCCAACTTTTAAATGATGTGGGAAACTTTAAGGGATATTGATTGAGAAGGTTTGTTTCTAGAAAAAAATACTACAGAGAAATGGGTTGTATTAAAATCACTACTAGTTAAAAATACTCTCAAATTTATTCCTACGAGCATCAAAAAAAGGATTAATAATAATAAACCGATGTGGCTTAATAAAAAAATAAAGGAACTTATCGGCAAGAAAAGGCGAGCATTTAAAAAATTCAAATCTGATGGGAATGCAGAAACATTTCAGCACTATAAAGACTGTAACAAAATATGCAAAAAAGAAATGAGCAGCTAAAGTAGAAACAGAAAAACGAGTAGCTAAGGAAAGCAAATCAATTCCCAAAAACATACTTAAATACATTAATAGCAAGAGATTAAAGAAGGAGAGTATTGGCCCTGTAAAAGACAAGTCGGGAGTCTTAATCAAAAATGATAATGACATAGCGGACATACTTAATTAATTTTTTTCAACAGTATTTACTAGAGAGGACCCAATTCAGGGACTAACACACAATCTCAATAATGAGAATATCCCTCTGATTGGTACTTATTTAAGTGAGGAGGTAGTCTGTGACCGATTAAAACATTTAAGGATTAATAACTCACCAGGTCCTGATGGAATTCACCCAAGGGTTCTTATGGAGCTTCACTCTGAACTGGCAAAACCGCTATTTTTGATCTTTAAGGACTCCGTTATATCACGTATGGTTCCCAAAGACTGGCGTATAGCAGAAGTAGTGCCTATATTCAAAAAGGGAAGTAAAGCTGAACCGGGTAACTATAGACCAGTTAGTCTTACATCTATAGTGGGGAAAGTTCTGGAAGGTATTCTAAGGGATAGTATTCAGAAGTTCCTTGAAGCCAATAAAATCATTAAAAGGAATCAACATGGATTCGTGAAGGACAGATCCTGTCAAACCAACTTACTTGGTTTTTACGAAACAGTAAGTGCAATCCTCGATCAGGGTAAAAACGTGGATGTAACCTTTTTAGACTTTGCCAAAGCTTTCGACACAGTACCACACATGCGACTTATCTATAAGCTACAAGAAATAGGGCTAGGAAGCAATATATGCACATGGGTCAAGAATTGGTTTGATAACAAAGAGCAGCGAGTTGTGGTTAATGGATCTCTTTCAAATTGGACTGAAGTGTTAAGTGGTGTGCCACAAGGCTCGGTATTAGGACCGCTATTGTTCAACATTTTCATTAACGACCTAACAGAAGGTCTAGAGAGCATGGTGTCTATTTTTGCAGACGATACCAAATTGTGTAAGGCTATAAATACAGAGGACGATGCTGAGTCTCTTCAGAATGACTTAGTTAAATTAGAAGCATGGGCAGCCAAATTGGAGAATGCGCTTCAACACAGACAAGTGTAAGGTAATGCACTGTGGTAGCAAGAATAAAAATAACACTTACAAACTGAATAAGGTAACATTAGGGGATACTGTACTGGAAAAAGATATAGGTGTTCTCATTAATAGCAAACTAAGCAGCAGTTCCCAAAGTAGGATGGCAGCAAAAAAGGCTAATAAGATACTAGCATGCATAAAACGGGGAATTGATGCAAGGAACGAGGGTGTTATACTCCCATTATATAAATCACTAGTGAGGCCGCACCTTGAATACTTTGTACAATTCTGGGCACCGTACTACAAAAAGGATATCCTGGAGCTATAAAAGGTTCAGAGGAGGGCAACTAAACTAATTAAGGGCATGGAGACGATGGAATACAAGGAAAGGCTTGAAAGACTAGGCATGTTTTCTTTGGAAAAGAGGAGACTAAGAGGGGATATGATCAACATTTACAAATATATAAGGGGACAATACACAGAGCTTGCGCAGCACCTGTTTTTGGTCAGATCAACACACGGGACTCGTGGACACTCGCTCAGGTTAGAGGAGAGGCGATTCCGCACAATACATTGTAAAGGCTTTTTCACGGTAAGGACAATACGTGTTTGGAATTCCCTGCCTGAGAGAGTTGTAATGGCAGAATCTGTCAACACCTTTAAGAATGGTTTAGATAAATTCCTAGTGGATAAGGATATCCAGGGTTATGGGGCATAGTCACGCACTATAGTTACCACAAAAAGGGATAAAATGCAATGGCTGACATCAGCATCAGTCAAAATTTTAGACTAATCATCATGCATAGGAGAACAAAAATAGGTTGAACTCGATGGACAAATGTCTTTTCTCAACCTCAGATACTATGTTACTATGACTTCCACATGACTGGCTAGGGACAAAGAAACCCGTTCTCCTTGCTCTATGTTCTTTAACCCATTAACTGCTATGATCTATACTGTATTCCTTGGACATGGGAGGTTTGCCTGTATATGTTTCTCATGTGCCTCCTATCTCTTATGTTTCACATGACCACAATATAGTTTAGTTTCTTTAAATGTAATGCAACGGTTTAGAGCTAGGCGCACGCCCAATCCTTCTTTATTATCGTTTATATCTCTTGGTATCTGAGAAGTTCAAGTTCTTATTATTGTACTGAGGTATCCTCCTGATTCCTCTTTATGTGTGTTTCTTTGTTTTTTGTCTATTTTATCTTCCCTACACCTTCCCCTCCCAGTGTTTCTTCCTCCCCCCTCCCTTTTCCATGTCTGACAGAATGTGTTTTTTGCTCCCACTGACCGAAATATCTCTGCTTTTCTGGATCCATTGGTTGGCCGTGGGTCTGATTTTGCGCTCTTTCTTTCTTTTAATGTGCCATGACCTCGTATAAAATAGGTTCGTGGAATGTTGGTGGCATCCATTCCCTGATAAAACATAAAAAGATCCTTCTCTATTTAAACATACTCCAGCTGGATTTGGGCCCTCATTCCGAGTTGTTCGCTCGGTATTTTTCATCGCATCGCAGTGAAAATCCGCTTAGTACGCATGCGCAATGTTCGCACTGCGACTGCGCCAAGTAACTTTACTATGAAGAAAGTATTTTTACTCACGGCTTTTTCTTCGCTCCGGCGATCGTAATGTGATTGACAGGAAATGGGTGTTACTGGGCGGAAACACGGCGTTTCAGGGGCGTGTGGCTGAAAACGCTACCGTTTCCGGAAAAAACGCAGGAGTGGCCGGAGAAACGGTGGGAGTGCCTGGGCGAACGCTGGGTGTGTTTGTGACGTCAACCAGGAACGACAAGCACTGAACTGATCGCACAGGCAGAGTAAGTCTGGAGCTACTCTGAAACTGCTAAGTAGTTAGTAATCGCAATATTGCGAATACATCGGTCGCAATTTTAAGAAGCTAAGATTCACTCCCAGTAGGCGGCGGCTTAGCGTGTGTAACTCTGCTAAATTCGCCTTGCGACCGATCAACTCGGAATGAGGGCCTTGGTTTTTATGCCGGAAAATCATTTGCTTCTCCCTTTGCTGGATTAATTAATTACGCTGGGTTGGGTGGTGGCAGCAGCTGCCCCCTATAATTCCAAAGCATGTGGTGTTCTGATTTTTTGGCGAAGCAAAGCCTCCAGCTGGATGTTGTTTCAATCTGCATTGACCCTGAGGGTAGATATGTTATAGCAGAAGTAACTATTTGTGATGTTCGCTATGTGTTGTGTAATGTTTATGCTCCAAACTTCTATTCCAAATCTTTTTTTGCTCCCTAATGACGAAACTGAACCCCTATATTTCCTTGCCCATAATATTTGGGGGAGACTGCAATATTACTTTTACTTATTACTTTTACAACTTTTACTTACAGATGCCTGGGGAGCTTTTCACCCCACAGACAAAGAATTTACCTGTCTTTCAGCTGCACATGGTATCCTGTCCAGGATAGATTATTTGTTGTTATCAGATACGTTGATTCAAAATATTATTGATTCAGGTACCTATGTGTCTGTCTGATCACTCCCTAATATGGCTTTCCTTTTCTTCTACACTGGATGTGGGCTCTTTCAAACTTTGGCGCCTCCCTACTGAATTTGCCTCTTTGTTGGGCTTCCGCAATAAACTCAAATCCTTCTGGGAGGAGTTCAGATTGCATAATGTTGACTCTGTGCACCCATTGATGTTCTGGAAGGCCTCAAAAGCTGTCCTTCGGGGCCGCATGATAAACTATGGGGGTGATTCAGACCTGATCGCTGTGCTGCTAATGTTGCTGTCCTGCGATCAGATAGTCGCTTCCCATGGGGGAGCGGAAATTTGCTTGTGAAGTGTGCGATCACATGCGGGCAGCTGCAAATCCGTTCACAGCTCACTCATTGTGTGCAGTCTGTTCGCAGCCCAGGACTTACTCCTACAGTGCGATGACAACAGGCTGATTGGGGTCGGAGCTGACGTTAGACACCCTCCCTGAAAACGCTTGGGAACGCCTGCGTTTTTCCGGACACTCCCAGTAAACAGTCAGTTACCACCCACATATGGCCTCTTCCTGTCAATCACCTTACGAACGCCCGTGCAATCAGAATTTTTGCACCATCCTGTAGCTGACCGTCGATGCCCATTGTTGTGCATATGCATGTGCAGTCTATTGCTGTTCACCCACTGTGCGAAAATGCACAGCAGCGATCAGGTCTGAATCACCCCCTATGTCTCTCATAGAAAGAAAGACTTTGCTTCCATATTTAAACTTGTCCAGGCGCAGCTGTCTGAGGCCTATCAGACATTCAAAAGATACCCTTTCCCTACCTCTAAATGGCTGTATTGTGATTCTAAGCTTAAGTTTGAAACTCTTATGTCTACCTTAGGAGACAATCATACCTTCCATAAACAAAACAGATTTTTTAGATTTGGAAACAAAACAGGACGTTTATAGTCTATTCTTCTTAAAGGCACTAACCCCTCTTCTTTTATTAAATCTTTGCACAGTCCTGATAATTCTCTAACTTCAAAATCCAAAGAAATTTCCCAGGTCCTACATCACTTTTATTCTGATATCCATGCCCAACCTAAGATTGATGAAGATGGTAAACAATCCTTTTGGTCCAATCTCACTTTACCTGCATTGAGCGCTCACGTGACAGACTCCTTCTGTTCTCCTATCACTGTGCAAGAAGTGGAAGCTGCTATTAAGGCTCTTGAACCACTGAAATCACCTGGTCCAGATGTTTTTTCTGGAGAATTCTATAACATAGTGGCCCCTAGACTGGTTGAGTCCCTTTTGTCATTGCAATTTTGTCTTCTCACACAGTACCTCAGTTTTTCACTGACACCCTTATTAGATTGATCCCTAAACCGGATCAAGATAATCATTCACCTGGTTCCTATAGGCCGACTTTTGCTTTTGAATGTAGACTACAAGCTTTTTACAAAAAATTTAGAAGATAGACTTAAGGTACTTTTCCCTTCCATCATACACCCAGATCAAACAGGGTTTATATTGGGACGTCACTCGACTAGCAACACCGTAAGATTATTGCAGCTGCTCAGTGGTTGGACGCTGTGGAGGACCCAGATCCAAATTTTGTCCTCTTCTTAGATGCGGACAAGGCTTTTGACCTTGTAACATGGGATCATTTATATACCAACTTAATGAGATTTGGGTTCCTGGAGTGTCTGACCACTTTGCTCAAGACCATTTACACCTCATTCAGTCCCTGTATTTTGTGCAGTGTTTTTTTTTTGTCTGATCAGTACTGTTATATAGTGGCACCAGACAAGGATGACCCTTTCCCCCTTAGTCTTCACCATAACCATCAATCGCCTTGCCATTGCCATGCGTAATCTTCCTCAATTTAAAGGAATCAAGATAGCCATTCATGATCTTAAGGTTACCTTATTAGCCAATGACATGCTTCTTTTTCTTTCCCAACCACTATTGTCCATCCAACCTATAATGCAGACTATGGGGGTACTTCAGACCTGATTTTTGGGCTGCGTTTTTTGCTGCCCTGCGATCAGATAGTTGCCGCCTACAGGGGGAGGATTGAATCGCTGTGCAAGTGTGCGTACGGATGTGTAGCAGAGCTGCACAAACTGATTTTGTTCAGTCTCTGCGCAGCCCAGGACTTACTCAGCTGCTGCGATTGTTTCCTGCTGATCGGGGCCGGATTTGATGTCAGACACCCTCCCTTCAAACGTATAGACATGCCTTTGTTTTCCGGACACTGCTGAACACAGTCAGTTGACACCCACAAATGCTCTTCCTGTCAATCTCCTTGTAAACGCCCATGCGAATGGATCCTTTGCGCAATCCCATCGCTGACTGGCCATCCACGTTGCTGCCGTCCATCACGCCTGTGCATTGCGGTGCACACGCAGCTCAGATCTGATCGCACGCTGTGCGAAAACGTACAGCAGTGATCAGGTCTGAATTACTCCCTATCTAGATCTTTTGCTGGCTACCGTGTTACTGCCACCAAATCTGAATTCCTTCCTCTCACCCCTCCCACTTACTCCCTCTCTACTTTTCCAATTTTTTCCCAATTTCACTTTAATTCTACTAAACTATAATATCTTGGCATTCGCATACCTGCTCATTTGTCACCCTTATACTCTGCTAATGTGCACCTGGTGATCTCTAAGATTGGCCAACTTCTCACTTCCTGGTCTTCCTTGCTGCTGTCCTTACTTGGAAGCATAATTTTTCCTAAGATATCTTATATACAAATGTTACCTCTGAAATTGTCTAAGTCTGATTTGATTTTGTGTAACAAGTTATTTGGTATGGTCATGTTTTCAGGGGGCCTCGTTCTTATTTTTAAGTACAATTTTATTAACCTAAGAATACACCAAAGCCTGTACAGATCAAATTGATATGTGCAGGGGATGTAGTCAGCATTCCGATGGTAAGGGTCAAAAAGGAGTATTCAATTGTTTGAAAAGTCAGTTGGGTGTCTGTTTTTTCCTACCTAATAGACAGGAAAAAACAGACACCCAACTGAATTTTCAAACAATTGAATATCCCCCAAAATGTCAACACCTTCAAATAGTAAGTCTGATGGTTTGTGTTAGGGGTAGGCTGTGGGAAGTGGTGTTATGGTTAGGCTGCTGGAGGGGAGGATTAGGGTTTGGCTGAAAATGGGGATGACTAGGATTAGGCTGCATGTGGTGGAGGAGGGAGAAGGGTAAAGTAAGGCTGAGACAGAGGTGGGTTAGGATTTGGGTTGGGGTTAGGGTCAGCCTTAGAATACTTACCAAAAATTCCTTGCATTTTCACTGTCTGGATCCCTCTGCCTGTTAAGATTCCAGTTATGGATCAATAGATGTACAGTAAGAAGGTTTACAATCATTAGGTCAACACCATATGATAGACAGTGAAAATGTCGACATAGAAAAAAGGTCAACATGATCATTAGGCTGACGTATGAAAAAGTCAACAGGTACAAAAGGTTGACACATGAAAAGGTCTATGTGGAAAATGGTCTACACAGGAAAAGGTTGACATAGCATTTTTGCAGTTTTTTGTTGTTTTTGCCATCTGAGCATGTGGACCAATTATTTCACAATATGGTGTTGACCTATTGACTGTCTAACTAGATACTGTATATCTATTGACCGTATACCCAGGATTCCATTTCCAACACCCGTGCAGTGCTTTGAATTTGCTTCTGTTTGGCTGTTGTATCGTAAATGGTGCAATATGACTGAAGTTGGACTAAAATCATTTTAAGTCGTACACACCAGAAACCAATGAGTACCACTTCCGGAAGAAAAGACAATCAAACATTGGCCCTCATTCCGAGTTGTTCGCTCGGTATTTTTCATCGCATCGCAGTGAAAATCCGCTTAGTACGCATGCGCAATGTTCGCACTGCGACTGCGCCAAGTAACTTTACTATGAAGAAAGTAATTTTACTCACGGCTTTTTCTTCGCTCCGGCGATCGTAATGTGATTGACAGGAAATGGGTGTTACTGGGCGGAAACACGGCGTTTCAGGGGCGTGTGGCTGAAAACGCTACCGTTTCCGGAAAAAACGCAGGAGTGGCCGGGGAAACGGTGGGAGTGCCTGGGCGAACGCTGGGTGTGTTTGTGACGTCAACCAGGAACGACAAGCACTGAACTGATCGCACAGGCAGAGTAAGTCTGGAGCTACTCAGAAACTGCTAAGTAGTTAGTAATCGCAATATTGCGAATACATCGGTCGCAATTTTAAGAAGCTAAGATTCACTCCCAGTAGGCGGCGGCTTAGCGTGTGTAACTCTGCTAAATTCGCCTTGCGACCGATCAACTCGGAATGAGGGCCATTGTGCTTAGTAAATCCATGAATTTGAGTTTATGATGTCCATCAATTTGGTTTAGATTTCAAAAACAATTCTTAGTAAATGTACCCCTAAGGGTAGGGTTATTATTTAGAGTTAACATGAGGGTTACTCTTAGTATTAACATGCTTAATGTTGACATAGTCAATGATGAAATCATGAATATGTTTACATTTATGACCATATCAATATTTTCATGTCAACAGGATGAATGTTGACATTGTAATTGTCTAATATACAGATGCAGTCATGCTCATCTAACTGCAATGTGCCGTGTTGCAGAATGCTGCATCATTGCAAAAACGAGCATGGCTACATCTTTATGCCAAATTCTGAAAAATTAGTACTTTGGATTATATTTGATTCATTTTCTGCTTTGCCTGGAAGGGAGTTTTAATGTAAATTTGCAGTATTTTAATATTGTCATTGACTTAAAAGTTTTGTGAATACACTGACATTCTTTTTTTGCTTTTCTTGTGTAAAAGACTGTAGAGTTTACATTATAATTTTTATATTTTATTTTTATGACAACAATAGTATTCCACACTGCTATTCATATAAATAAAATATAATGGACATGTATCAAACCTTCAAGCCTTCAAGAGAGATAAAATGGAGAAGTTGCCCAAAGCAACCAATCAACTTCTGTAATTTATCTAGTATTTACTGTATACTGTATAACCCATTGGGATTGTGTTCACCATAGATGCACAGCCACAAAGATAGTTCTTAACCAGAATGTTAAGTTTAATGGTAAACAGTATTTATAGGGTAATGCGGGAATACAGTAGTAATGCAGGGGGTAGTAGCAGAGGTCATAACAGTGGTAAATGACAGGTATTAGGGGGTCTCACTTCAGGAGATAAGTACTATGTGTCTACACATAATTGTATCACTCTATACAGTAAAGAAAATGGCTGCATGGCACATCAGGCTGGAGGCCACACCTCCAACAAATCTCTGGGTCCTAGCGCCTGGGGTGTATGCATCATAGGAGACAGCACAGAGTGCTGTTGTCCCAACATTTAGCACAGTCTATGAAATTACAGTTAGAAGTTGCGATGGACAAGATCTCAATTTTATCTCTCTCAAAGTTTGATACATTTCCCCCATAAAGCGCTGCACAGGTACAGAACAGTACAAAAACTAATTTACATATATATTAGAGTTGTGCGGCAGACACTTTTCGGGTTTTGTGTTTTGGTTTTGGATCTGGATCCCCGCTCATGTTTTGGATCTGGATTGGTTTTGCCAAAACCAACCTTTTGGGTTTTGGTTTTGGATCTAAATGATTTTTGAAAAAAAACACACACATAAAAACAGCTAAAATAACAGAATTTGGGGGTAATTTTGATCCTACGGTATTATTAACCTCAATAACATTAATTTCCACTCATTTCCAGTCTATTCTGAACACCTCACAAAATTGTTTTTAGGTCAAAAGGTTGCACCGAGGTCACTGGATGACTAAGCTAAGCGACACAAGTGGGTAGCATAAACACCTGGCCCATCTAGGAGTGGCACTGCAGTGGCAGACAGGATGGCAAATTAAAAAAATAGGTCCCAAACAGCACATAATGAAAAGAAAAAAAAGAGGTACACCGAGGTCGCTGGATGACGAAGCTAAGCGACACAAGCGGACGGCACAAACACCTGGCCCATCTAGGAGTGGCACTGCAGTGGCAGACAAGATGGCACTTTTAAAAACTAGGCCCCAAAGAGCACATAATGCAAAGGAAAAAAAAGAGGTGCAAGATGGAATTGTCCTTGGGCTCTCCCATCCACCCTTATGTTGTATAAACAGGACATGCACACTTTAACAAACCAATAATTTCAGGACAGGGTCTGCAAAATGACTGTTGCTGAAATGATTGGTTTGTTTGGGCCCCCACAAAAAAGAAGTAATTAATTCCCCATCTCTCCTTGCACAGACTGGCTCTACAGAGGCAAAATGTAGTTCTCATCCTCATCCTCTGATTCCTCGCCCCTTTCAGTGTGTACATCCTTATCCTTACAGAGTATTAATTCGTCCCAACTGGAATCCACCATCACAGGTCCCTGTGTACTTTCTGGAGGCAATTGGCGGTAAAGGTCTTCCTGGAGGAATTTATAATTAATTTTGATGAACATCATCTTCTCCACATTTTGTGGAAGTAACCTCCAACGGCGATCGCTGAATGGTTACAGGCTGCACTAAACACTCTTTCGGAGTACACACTGGAGGGGGGGGGGGCAACTTAGGTTAAATAAAGCCAGTTTGTACAAGGGCCTCCAAATTGCCTCTTTTTCCTGCTAGTATACATACAGACTGTCTGACATGCCTACTTGGATGCTGTCACCCATATAATCCTCCACCATTCTTTCAATGGTGACAGCATCATATGCAGTGACAGTAGACATGTCAGTAATTGTTGGCAGCTCCTTCAGTCCGGACCAGATATCAACACTTGCTCCTCACTGCCCTGCATCATCGCCAGCGGGTGGGCTTGGAAATGTTACCCTTTTCCTCGCAACCCCAGTTGCGGGAGAAAATGAAGGAGGAGCTGTTGACAGGTCACGTTGCGCTTGCGTTGACAATTTTCTCACCAGCAGGTCTTTACACCTCTGCAGACTTGTGTCTGCTGGAAAGAGAGATACAACGTAGGCTTTAAACCCTGGATCGAGCACGGTGGCCAAAATGTAGCGCTCTGATTTCAACAGATTGACCACCCTTGAATCCTTGTAAAGCGAATGAAGGGCTCCAGCCACAAGTCTCACATACTTAGCGAAATCACTCCATCTTAGCTTCTCCTTCAATTTCTCCAGCTGCTTCTGCAAAAGCCTGGTGAGGGGAATGACCTGACTCAAGCTGGCAGTGTCTGAACTGACTTCACGTGTGGCAAGTTCGAAGGGTTGGCAAACCTTGCACAACACGAAAATCATTCTCCACTGTGCTTGAGTCAGGTGCATTCCCCCTTTTCTTTGCCTATATCGTAGGTGGATGTATAGACTTGAAAGGCTTTTTGCTGCTCCTCCATCCTCTGAAGCATATAGAGTGTTGATTACTACCTCGTTACCACCTCTTGCTTCAGGTGATGGCAGGGCAGGTTCAGGAGTGTTGGCTGGTGTTCCAGTCTTCGACACGCAGTCACTGAATGTCAAAAGTGGCCCACAATTTTTCGGACCACCGATAGCATCTCCTGCATGCCCCTCTCATTTTTAAAAGAATTCTGCACCACCAAATTAATTGTATGTGCAAAACATGAGACATGCTGGAATTTGTCCATATGTAATGCACGCACAATATTGGTGGTGTTGTCAGATATCACAAATCCCCAGGAGAGGTTAAGTGCGGTAGGCCATTTATGTGATGATGTCACTCTGTAAGAGGTTGTCAGCAGTGTGCCTCTTACAGAAACCGATTATACACAGCGTAGCCTGCCTAGGAACGAGTTGTCATTTGTGAGATGCTGCTACAGGTGCCGCTGCTGTTGTTGCTGCAGGTGGGCTGTCACAGTCATGTAGGCCTTAGTTTGCCCTGCTCCAGTTGTCCACATGTCCGTGGTTAAGTGGATACTGGGTACCACCGCATTTTACAGTACACAGAGGACACTTTTCTTAATGTCCTTGTACAGTCCAGGAATCGCTTGCCTAGTGGAGTGGAATCTAGATGGGATTTGGTACCGGGGACACAGTACGTCCATCAACTGTCTTAATCCCACTGCACTAACTGCGAACACACTTGTACTCTCTATCTCTGATTGCATAGTTGTCTTTTTCCTGTACTTTCACAAGATTAATTGTTTACATTTTTCAAGAGGGAATAGGGCTTCTATCCTCATGAGAAGCTGAGCCACCAGTCATGAACATAGGCCAAGGCCTTAACCTTTCCTTGCCACTTCATGTCGTGAATGGCTTATTACCAGTTTTACGTTTCTCATCAGATAATTTCTTTTTTTTTTCTGATTAGTAATTTTTGCTTCTTGGATTTTACATGCCCTCTATGACATTGGGCATTGGCCTTAGCAGATGGCTTTAATGGAATTGCGTCATCAATGTCATGACTGGTGGCTTCAGCAGCTTCAGCACTGGTACTAGGAACAGGAAGTGGTTCCTGATCTTCCACAATTTTTTCCTCCAAATTGTTATTCTCCATTTCACAGGACAGCTTCCCTTTATTATTACAGCACATTGAACAGTGCCAATTTATTTTCACAGCAACTTTGTATTCTTACAGCATACAGGACAAGTTTGCTTTTATTTTAACAACAGATGCACCCCTGAATTATTACAGCATACAAGACTGGGCAAGTACCCCTGTATTTTCACAGCATACAGGACCAGTGTGCTTTTATTTTAACAACTGCACCCCTGAATTATTACAGCATACAAGACTGGGCCATCACCCCTGTATTTTCACAGCATACAGGACAAGTGTACTGTTATTTTAACAATGGCACCCCTGAATTTTTACAGCATACAGGGCCAGTGTAATATTATTTCTGCAGCGGGGTACACTGGTATTCCACAGGGAATAACATCGGGGTGTGGAGTTGGATCTTGATCCGAGTCCCCAACAGGCTAAAGCTTTGACTGTCCCCAGGATGCATTGCACCACCTCCTTTATAGCCCTGCCTCCAGGCACTGGAGCTCAGTTTGTAAGTTGGTGCCTGCAGAACAGGTCACTAACAGGGGGGCTGCGCTACGCAGCCCTGAAAAGAGCTTTTTAAGAAGACTTCAAGGGCGCAACACTTTCTATGTCATTCTGACAAGCTGTGCTGTGGCTCCGTCACCTCCCCCAACAGCGCTGCATACTCCCGCAGCCTGGTTCCTGGGTAATTCTAGTGGAGGTGCACTGGACTTCAGGCACACACCATTGACACTTTCCTGGATCGCGTGGCTGCACATCAGGGAGGAGGTAAGATGGTCCCTCAGGTGGGACCCACCTGTAAATCGTGGTCCGGACGCGGTCCCAGGAGACGGACCACGCCACAAGCATGGATACTGTACTGCACAGGGACCCCACTATATCCACTAGGGCAGGAAGCATAGGTCAAATTTACTAAAATCCATTTAACATAGGATCCATAGTACCCGGTGGTGAGGCCCAGCATAGGGAATAAGCCGCTGACCTGTAGCCCCTCACCCAGCTCTAGACACCATCTACTGCTGGTGTTCCCACCCTGTAGCTGCATTTCTCTCTCCCTCACTTCCTGACAGAGATTTTGGTGCCATCATCACTACTAGCTGGGCTGATCTTCGGGACTGCAGGGTTCTGTCTCCTCTGTAAATCCGCCTGTCTCATCAGCGCTGTGCATTTACAGGCACTTAAGTATTCTGCATGTCATTTTAGACAGTGTTAGTTATGAACAAGTGTGCTGCTATCTGAATATTTAGTACTATAATTCTGTGATATATATCCAGTATCTCCTGTGCATTGTTACATGTAGTTTTACTAGTCCAGTGCAGTTTTATTGTTTATATGTAATAACTTCTGCATTGTACATGTGACTGAGTGTGCCTGTAGCTGTTGTGTGGGATTCTTTTCTCCTACATCACATATTGCTATCACTATATTCTGTACCCTGAGGGGCTAAGTTCGTCAGGGTCCCATATATATATATATATATATATATATATATATATATATATATATATAGGAATCGCTGGTCCGGCACTCCATGCTTCAAACAGCAGCTGCGGCGGTGCCCTCACAGGAGAAAGATACGATTTGCAGAGGTGCGGCACTCATACCAAATAACGAAAATTCAGAGACGTATTCACTTTTGCATCAACGTTTCAATATTTACATATTGTCATCAGGATACAGAATAAAAGTACAACATACCTTTTAAGCATGTCCACCACACGTGAAATGCTGGCGTCAGGGCAGGGACTGCACACCCTCCCCGCCCTCGCA
The DNA here is from genome assembly GCF_028390025.1 of Pseudophryne corroboree. Lineage (NCBI taxonomy): Eukaryota > Metazoa > Chordata > Amphibia > Anura > Myobatrachidae > Pseudophryne > Pseudophryne corroboree. The sequence goes on along the minus strand of NC_086444.1, from coordinate 763,421,465 downwards.
CTAATTGGTGACGTCATCCCAATCGGACCGTACACCTGTGCACAAAATCTTAACCATTCACCATACAGAAAAAATTGTAATGCCGCTACGGTGATTATAGTACAAACACTATATAATAGATGCAGAGAAAAATGCAGATCAAAACAAAGGGCAGTTGCATGATATATTCTTAGTCAAATAAAGACATATAGTGGGTGATATTATTCTGACAAAACTAAGATCATAACAGCCTCTCTCCGGTGAAACAAGCTCTGAGATACAGATCCAGTTAGAATATATTTAACGTAAAGCTGCATAGGAAATAGTATCATTTAACCCTTTGGGATAAATAACATTTAGACGATGAATCCATCGTGCTTCGCATCTTAATAACTGCAACGAACGGTTCCCTCCTCGTCTGTTAAGTGGAACCGTATCTATCATTCTGTATCTAAGGCTTGATAAGGAGTGCCTAGCCTCTGCAAAATGACGTGCGACCGGTTGGTCGCTTGTGCCTGACATTAATGCTGCCCGTATGGCAGCTCGATGGTTACCCATACGCTCCTTAAACTTGGACTCGGTCTTACCGATATAACAAAGCCCACACGGGCAGATGATTTGGTACACAACAAAGGAAGAATTGCAAGTAAAGTAATGTAAAATTTTGTATGTTTTACCAGAATGGGGATGACTAAACGAGTCGCCTGTGAGCATAAACTGACACGTCATGCAGGTGCATTTAAAGCAACCCACACGATTATTACTCAAAAATGTGGCTTGCTTTAAAGATTTCCTTGTGGTATCTGTTTTAACCAGGATGTCTTTCAAATTACGGCCTCGTGCATAACAGGGCATTAGTCTATGATCTTTTAAATTAAGTTTAGGGTCGCTCTGAATCATTGGCCATAATGTTTTTGCGGTTGAAATGATGGCTGGTTTTGCCACATTGAACTTATTCACCCATGGTAGCACTTTAGGATGTGTGCTACTTGTGGATGTGGAGACATTCACAAGTGAATCTCTATTCAAAGATAACACTTTTTGTTTGCAAATGGCCAAAGAGCTAGCGCTATAACTGCGTTCCAAAAATTTTTGAACCATCAAATCAATCTGTTCAATGGCCTTGCCAGGGTCACTGTTAATGCGAAAAGGCTCTCAACATTTGAGAATAGGGGAGTCCGTTAATAAGGGACCTTGGGTGACAACTTTGTGCTTTCAATAAGGTGTTTCTATCAGTGGCCTTCAAAAACAGGCTAGTATGAATGACCTGATCTGTAATAGAAATATGTACATCCAAAAAATCCAGTGTTTCCCTACTGAAAATGTACGTAAACTTGATTGGGTGATCAGTCGCATTATGTGTCTCAAGCAACGAGCGAAGAATATCAATATCACCCCTCCAAATCACAAAAAGGTCATCTATGTACCTTAAAAATAGGACGATATGCTCCCTAGTCCTATCATCAGCAAAGAACAACAGCTGTTCAACAAAGAACATTACTATGTTGGCATATGACGGTGCCATGGAACTGCCCATGGCACAGCCCTGTACCTGCAGGTAAATATCACTTTCATAAAGAAAAAAATTGTTATGCAAAATAAGATCAAACAGCTGTATGATGTTATCAATTTTGTCACCAGTAAAAACATTTTTAGATTCTAAGAAACTACGTAAGGTATGTAGACCAAATTGATGTGGAATTGAAGTATAAAGATTTATGACGTCTATACCAACCAACCAATAGTCATTGTCAAATATAGGAACAGTCTGCAATTTCTTCAGAAAGGTGGTAGTGTCCAAAAGGAATGTCGCTTCGTTTTGAATTAAGGGTTGCAGGATAGAATCCAGGTACGTAGCGACCGGTTGGAATAATGAACCTTGTGCTGATACAATAGGACGTCCCGGGGGAGGGTCCAAACCCTTGTGTACCTTAGGGATTGTATAGAAAATTGGCATGATGGGATAGGCTGGGTATAGCACATCTTTCAATTCCTCTATTATTAATCCTGTATCCATAGCAGATAACAAAAGGTTACACAGTTCCTTTCTACAACTTTTAGTGGGATCTTTAGCCAGTTTAACATAAACTGTTGTATCTGACAATTGGCGTAAGACTTCTTGGTGATAATCGTGATAGTCCTGAAGGACAATGGCCCCTCCTTTGTCCGCCTGGCGGATAATCAGATCTTTATTGTTTGCTAGAGATTTAAGTGCTTGACGTTCCACTTGAGTGAGATTCGGGTGAGAACAATTAGAATTTTTAATAGAGGAATTCACTCCTTCATCCAACAATCGTAGATAGGTCTTGATAGTAGAATTAGTAGACTGAGGGTCATAATGGGATCGCGGACAAAACTTCTTCAACTGTGATGGTATCGGGGCATCCATTGCGGCATCATTAGAACCAAAATGTTCTTTGAGTCTAAGGCTTCTAGCTAACTCAGATCTTTCAGATCCCCAAAGAAAACTGTCAAAACGCGAAGTAGGAACAAAAGATAACCCCTTTGATAAGAGGCTGACTTCACCGTCCGATAATTCATACGAAGAGAGATTGAAAATCAAGTTTTTCTGGACAGAGGGGGGTGACCTACTCTGCCCTTGCCTTTTTGACTGGTGACCCCTCCGCGTGTATTTCCTTTTTGACTTTCTGGGGGGTTGTCTTTGTTGGCCTTGGTGCGAGTCCCTAAAGGGGCTGAAGCCGTGTCTGATTTATCCTGCTCACTATTAGAACTGTTATAATCATTAGAGGACTCAGTCTCAAAACGGGTGATGTTACGTTTGTACTGTTGTTTATTCCTCCTAAAAAAAGGTGGATTACGTTCTTGTGAGGGGTTTCCAGACAGCCATTTATAAACAGTGTGTTTCTCATAATCACCTTCCACTTTAAGCAACTTTTCTTTCTTGAATTGGAGAAGGTCTCTTTTATATGTGGCCAATTGTTGCTTTAACCGCTCCAACCAGTCAGTACTCTCATCCAAAGTTAGAGTGGGGAGGTGAGTCGCTTCAAATTGTGCAATCTTATCTTTAATAAGCATAAACTCTTTATTGGCTTGCTCTATTACCAAAATCATAAGGTCAAAAGAGCAGCGATTTAAAATGCCTATCCACTTTTTACAAAAAGATGGATCAAATCTCCCTATAGTGGGGCAATTGCGTACGCGGAAACCGCGTGGATTTTTTTTGGCCTTATAATAGTCACTTAAAGACAGACCATGCAAGTGGTAGCTATCTCCTTTTTTCTTAGACGCAAAAGGTCTCTATAAACAATATCAGGTGCTGTAGCCTCTGCTTCATCATTCATCCCTTTATGGTGTAGAATAGCTTCCACCTCAGATTCTGAAAAGGTGTGTGTATCTCCCACGGGAAAATGAAATAGTGCTGCCGCATCATCTGTATTCATCACTGCATCCACCATATTAAAACACTGGGGTTGCCTATAGCAACAACCACCAAATATAAGAGTTTAGCTCCCGTAGCAGGGAGAAGTCCAAAACCAAAAAATACTGTTAAAATATTTGCTTAAATAACAGCAAAGAGTTACTTCCACTGTGATAGACAACAAATGAATGCTGCAGGGTGCCCTGACAGAGTACTCACTCCACGGTGTCTACTCTATGTAGGAATCGCTGGTCCGGCACTCCATGCTTCAAACAGCAGCTGCGGCGGTGCCCTCACAGGAGAAAAATACGATTTGCAGAGGTGCGGCACTCATACCAAATAACGAAAATTCAGAGACGTATTCACTTTTCAATCAACGTTTCAATATTTACATATTGTCATCAGGATACAGAATAAAAGTACAACATACCTTTTAAGCATGTCCACCACACGTGAAATGCTGGCGTCAGGGCCGGGACTGCACACCCTCCCCGCCAGACATCCTGGTTAAAACAGATACCACAAGGAAATCTTTAAAGCAAGCCACATTTTTGAGTAATAATCGTGTGGGTTGCTTTAAATGCACCTGCACGACGTGTCAGTTTATGCTCACAGGCGACTCGTTTAGTCATCCCCATTCTGGTAAAACATACAAAATTTTACATTACTTTACTTGCAATTCTTCCTTTGTTGTGTACCAAATCATCTGCCCATGTGGGCTTTGTTATATCGGTAAGACCGAGTCCAAGTTTAAGGAGCGTATGGGTAACCATCGAGCTGCCATACGGGCAGCATTAATGTCAGGCACAAGCGACCAACCGGTCGCACGTCATTTTGCAGAGGCTAGGCACTCCTTATCAAGCCTTAGATACAGAATCATAGATACGGTTCCACTTAACAGACGAGGAGGGAACCGTTCGTTGCAGTTATTAAGATGCGAAGCACGATGGATTCATCGTCTAAATGTTATTTATCCCAAAGGGTTAAATGATACTATTTCCTATGCAGCTTTACGTTAAATATATTCTAACTGGATCTGTATCTCAGAGCTTGTTTCACCAGAGAGAGCCTGTTATGATCTTAGTTTTGTCAGAATAATATCACCCACTATATGTCTTTATTTGACTAAGAATATATCATGCGACTGCCCTTTGTTTTGATCTGCATTTTTCTCTGCATCTATTATATAGTGTTTGTACTATAATCACCGTAGCGGCATTACAATTTTTTCTGTATGGTGAATGGTTAAGATTTTGTGCACAGGTGTACGGTCCGATTGGGATGACGTCACCAATTAGCGCGAGGGCGGGGAGGGTGTGCAGTCCCGGCCCTGACGCCAGCATTTCACGTGTGGTGGACATGCTTAAAAGGTATGTTGTACTTTTATTCTGTATCCTGATGACAATATGTAAATATTGAAACGTTGATGCAAAAGTGAATACGTCTCTGAATTTTCGTTATTTGGTATGAGTGCCGCACCTCTGCAAATCGTGTATATATATATATATACATATATATATATATAGTGTTACACAGAATATATGATTGGGTATTTTTACTTTGTGTTTCAGTCACCTCATACCGCTTGAATCTTTGTTTTGTGTCCTATGTTTACTATCACATAACATTGGGGGTTATTTGCAGGTATTGTGTTTGTCTGGCTATATTCTACTGTTATGCGCTAAGGCTACATTCCTTATAATGTCTGCCTCACAGGACAGGAAATCTGTGGGCACTTCTGCATCCTGCAGTACTGACACCACAAATTTGTCTGAGGGGGAAATTTTAGCTGCTGGTTCAGGTGCTGAGTGTCATTAACCCAGACAACCTGCAGCACATGTGGCCAATCAGGACCCACCTTGGGCAGCATTCTCAAGTCTGACAACTACACTTGTGACACATCTTAGCCCCCTGTGGGACCTCCTGTGCCATTCCAGCCACATATTGTCTCTGTAGTTAATCCGCCCTGGGCGGATACTCTGTCTACCCAATTACAACAATTAAATCAATCTTTGGTTAGACAAAAGTCTACCCTACGCTCCTCTGGGACCAAGGGGACATCTAAACGGGCCATTTCTTCCTCCCAATCCTCTAATATTTCAGATAATTCTTCCGATGAGGATGGGGAATATACTGATCCGTCAGACACTGATACAATAGCTTCTGATGAGGAATCTACAACCAAGGTTGATGTTCCTGACCTAGTGGAGGCTATTAAGCTAATTCATCATATAAATGATGACATTGAGCCTACTACTGCATCTAAGAAACCTGAGAAGTTCAAACGTTAGAAGAGTCCTAAAGTAGTCTTACCACATTCTGACCATTTAATTGACTTACGTCAGGCATCCTGGTCGTCTCCAGCAAAGAAATTTTCCCTGACTAAAAAGATGCTAGCTTGTTATCCTATCCCTGCGGAGTTGAGTAACAAGTTGGATACTCCGCCGCCGGTGGAGGCTCATGTCGCCTGTCTTGTGGTGTCATCTACTCTGCCTGTCACCACTGTCACCTCATAGAAGGAACCAATGGATAAGCGTATGGAGGGATACTTGAATTCTATTTACTGTACATAGACCCACTATGGCACCCTCCTGGGCTGCAAAAGGTATTGAAGCATGGGTTCAGGCAATTGAGAATGATATGCCTCAGGATTTTTCTGACACTGCCAGACAATATCTGTCTTATATTACCACAGCCTCCTACTATATTCAGGAGGTGGCCTCTGATGCAGGTGTAATGGCGGCCAAGGAATCTACTACGTCTATCCTGGCTCATCGAATTCTGTGGTTGAGGTCCTGGAAGGTGGACCTGGACTCCAAAAATACCTTGGAGGTGCTCCCTTTTAAGGGAGACATCCTATTTGGAGATGATCTGAACAAGATTGTAACTGACTTGGCTAATGCCAAGACTGCGTGTCTCCCAAATACTAATCCTTCTGTTCTGAAGGCTAAGAGTGCCACCTTTTATTCCTTTCAACCTTCAGGAAAAGCAAAGGGTCAGGCATATCCACGACAGGCTCATGCTTCCAATACCACTAAACCTAAATCTAAACAATCCTGGGTCGCCCGTCAGCCTGCTTCAAAACAAGACAAGCCTGCTGTATGACGGGGCGGGCCTCCCCCTGGGGGACCCCAGGGTGGGAGGCCAATTTCTGCAGTTCGCCCAGGCCTGGTTAAAGACCACTTCGGGTGCCTGGGTGTGGGACGTTGTCTCTCACGGGCACGCAATCTCTTTCAAGAGACGTTCCCCTCACCAGTTTTGCACAACGGTTATCCCTGCTGATCCGTTAAAAGCGCAAGCTCTACACTTGGTTGTACAATCCTTCCTTGATACAGGAGTGGTAGTGCACGTACCCCTGTCTCAGAGAGGCAGGGTATACTATTTGACCTTGTTTCTAGTACCAAAGCCTAATGGGTCCTTCTGGCATATACTCAACCTCAAATCATTGAACAAGTTTGTGAGAGTATCCAAATTCCGTATGGAAACTCTGCACTCTATAGTGCTGGCCATAGAACCCGAAGACTATATGGTATCCCTGGACATACCGGATGCTTACCTGCACGTACCTATTGCCATGACGCATCAGCAATATCTGCAGTTTGCTATTGGCAACCTACATTATCAATTCCAGGCACTGCCTTTTGGATTGGCCACAGCCCCTGAACTTTCAGCTGCCATACGTGTTCCCTCCAGTGTCACTCCTGCCCAGGGTACTGCGGAAGTTCAAGCAAGAAAGAGGAATACTACTTCTAGTCGCTCCAGCATGGCCAAGATGGCATTGGTTCTCAGACCTGCAGGGTCTCTTGATAGAGTGTCCTCTTCTACTTCCTCAACGCCCAGACCTCCTCATTCAGGGCCCTTGTGTCTACCCGGACCTGGCCAGACTGGCTTTGACGGCATGGCTCTTGAAGCTTCACTCCTGAGTGCCAAGGGATTCCTGAGGCGGTAATTCAAACTATGTTGAAAGCCCGTAAACCGGCTTCTGCACGGATTTATCATAGGGTCTGGAATTCTTACTTCACCTGATGTGCTGGTAAGAATTATGATGCATATACTTTCAAAACTTCCAGACTTTTGGCTTTTCTGCAACAAGGCCTGGCCTTCGTCTGGCCTCCCTAAAGGTTCATGGGGGTCATTCCAAGTTGATCATAGCTTTGCTAAGTTTAGCACAGCTACGATCGTTAACTCAGACATGTGGGGGGACGCCCAGCACAGGGCTAGTCCGCCCCACATGTCAGTGCCACCCCCACGCACAAATACAAAAGCATCGCACAGAGGCGATGCCTTTATATTTGAGGAGTAACTTCCAGCCAGCGCAGCTCCTGCGGCTGGCCGGGAGAGTTGCTCGTCGCTCTGGCTGGCCGCAGCGGCTGCGTGACACGTCACACAGCCACTGCGCCCCCCCCCCCCCAACGGTCCGGCCACACCTGCATTGGCTGGACCTCTCCCCCTCCCGCCTAGTGGCCGCCTCTGTCTCAGAGGCGATCACTAGGTAACGAAAGCTGCCATGCGCCGGCGCACTGCGGCACCGGCACATGCGCAGTTCTTACCCGATTGCTGCGCTGCGACAAACTGCAGCGACTGATCGGGTCGGAATGACCCCCCATATAACTGCCTTGTCGGTGTGGTTTCATAGGAAAATTGCGTCTCTCCCTGACGTTCATACTTTCACGTGGTAGTTGTGGAAGGAAAAAGATAGACTCTGTGTTGGGGCACACTTTGGAAATATGAAATATGTAAAAACTTAACGTTTATTAAAGTTAATCATAAGAAAAAGGATCGACATAGACTTTAGTATAAAAAAAAAACCTATAGGATACTTAATTTATGTAAATATTAGGGTTAAAATACCCTCTATTGACACTAATCATATTCCATAGTGGACAGTGTCAATTTGAGATTTACGCCTTGGTAAAAAATATTTCAAAACAGAGATATACAGTATATGATATTTAAGTGTATCTGTATCACGAGTACATTTACTACTGTAATAAAATTAAATGAGTATCGTGTAAACTCCTTGATAATTGCTCCCTTGGTGCTGTGGGTAATCAGCTGAGCAAAGTTTAATTTTTAGGTATTTAAATATGTGTCATTAAATGTCTATTCCTAAAAAGAGGATGTAGATTTAGAGGTAAAGCCAATATTTCCTCTACCACTTCTGCTTTTTGCTGTGAAATAGTGCTACTGCACATGATATTCCAAGGTAGTCACCTATCCTTGTACTGATCAGGCCTAACACTGCTTTGCTTCCAAGATAGGGTCTGGAATTCTTACTTTACCTGGTGTGCTGGTAAGAATTATGATGCATATACTTTCAAAACTTTCAGACTTTTGGCTTTTCTGCAACAGGGCCTGGACTTAGGCCTTCGTCTGGCCTCCCTAAAGGTTCATATTTCTGCCTTGTCGGTGTGGTTTCATAGGAAAATTGCGTCTCTCCCTGACGTTCATACTTTCACTCAGGGTGTTTTATGGATTCAGCCTCCCTATGTCCCTCCTGTGGCTCCATTGGATCTGTCTGTTGTTTTTAATGCCCTACAAGAGTCTCCATTTGAACGTCTTGAGTCTGTGGACCTTAAATGCCTTACACTTAAGGTCGTTTTACTGTTGGCTATTGCCTCTGCTAGGTGGGATTCGGATTTAGGCACTTTGTCCTATCGTCCACCCTTTCTGATTTTTCACCGTGACTGGTCAGGTCTTAGAACTCGTCCCAGTTATCTCCCTAAGGTGGTGTCATCTTTCCATCTTAACCAAGAGATTTTGGCTCAGGCTTTTATTTCTTCTAGTTTGTCCTCCAAAGAGCGGTCTTTGGATGTGGTACAGGCTCTTCGTATTTATGTGGAGAGGACTGCCACTATCAGGAGGTCAGATTCCCTTTTTGTGCTTTTTGGTTTTCACAAACGTGGCTGGCCTGCGAGTAAGCAAACCTTGGCCAGAGGGATTAGAATGGTGATTGCAGAAATATCTGTGCTGGTCTTCCAACTCCTGCTGCTACCAAAGCCCATTCTACTCGGTCTGTTGGACCTTCTTGGGTGGCCCGCCGAGGTGCGTCCGCTGAACAATTGTGCAAGGCGGCTACGTGGTCCTCAGTGAACATGTTTATCAGGTTCTATGCCTTTGATACTTCTGCCTCCCAGGATGCTTCCTTTGGACGCCAGGTTCTTGTACCCACTACAGTGCATCCCCTTCCATGAGGAACTGCTTTAGGACATCCCCAATGTTATTCCCTGTGGAATACCAGTGTACCCTGCTGCAGAAAAGGACATTTATGGTAGATTTACCATGGTTAAATCTCTTTCTGCAAGGTACACTGGATTCCACTGGGCACCCATTCTGACGCACTTAGCTTCTTTGGGTTTGTATGGCATCAGCCGCTAGTCCCTTCTCCTGTCGTGAGAATGTGGTTCTATGTGACTAACATCTGCCATCTCTTTTACCTGCTACAGCATTGGACTGGTTAATGAAACAGGGCTCCAGTGCCTGGAGGCGGGGCTATAGAGGAGGCGGTGCAATGCATCATGGGAACAGTCAAAGCTTTAGCCTGTTGGTGCCTCGGATCAAGATCCAACTCTACACCAATGTTATTCCCTTTGGAATTCAGTGTACCTCACAGAAAGAGATTTAACCATGGTAAGTCTACCATAAATCTCCTTTTTAACAGCAGCCCCCCTGAATTTTTACAGGATACAGGACAAGTGTGCTTTTATTCTAACAGATGAACTCCTTAATTTTTACAGCATACAAGACTGGGCCTGCACCCCTGTATTTTCACGGCATAAAGGACCAGTGTGCTTTTATTTTAAAAACTGCACCCCTGAATTTTTTCAGCATACAGGACCAGTGTGCTTTTCTTTTAACAGAAGCACCCCTGACTTTTTACAGCATACAAGCCTGGGCCAGCACCCCTGTATTTTCACAGCATACAGGACCAGTGTGCTTTTATTTTAACAACTGCACCCCTGAATTTTTTCAGCATACAGGGCCAGTGTAATATTATTTTAACAGCAGTATCACTGTATTCTTACAGCATACAAGATTGGGCCAGCACTCCTGTATTTTTACAGCATACAGTACCAGTGTGCTTTTATTTTAACAACAGCACCCCTGAATTTTTACAGCATGCATGAGGACAGTGCCCCTGCCCCCTGTACAACACAGTGACAGCCAGGGCAGCAGCACCCATGTACAGCTGCAGCACCCCTAACAGCACATGAAACACCAGTGACAGCCAGGACAGCAACCCTAACAGCATAGGTACACCACTGTGACAGTAGCAGCACCCCTACAGAGCACACACTGGCCCCACCCAACGCCACAACCCACAGAACGACAGAGATCTGTCTCCCTCACTCTCTAAGTCCAGAGTGAAAATGGCGGTGATGTGCAGATCCTTATATGGAATCCAAAACCTGCGAGAATCCGACAGCGGCATGATGAAGTTTTGCCTCTTTCTGGTTTCCGAGTTTGGTGGGAAGTCCCGAACCAGACTCGGATCCGGGCTCGGAACTTGAAGTTCGGGGGGTTGGTTGTTCAGTTTAGTGGGAACTGAACACACTCATCTCTAATTAATATATATATATATATATATATATGTATATATATATATAATATATCTATCTATCTATATAATATATATATATAATATATCTGTCTATCTATCTATCTATCTATCTATCTATATATATATATACACAAACAGTGATATACTTACAGCGTTCAAACCATGTAATACGTTAGAGAATACAGAGCAGAGAGGGCTCTGCTCATTATAGCTTCTAATTCAGAGATAGGAATATTTTGGGCATAAATTAGTATGGATCGTTATTGCAGCATTTTTATAAATCAACTAATTGATATTACACTGTATTGTCTGTTTATTTTTAGAATGTATCTAGAAGGTGGGGTAGGTAATGGTGCTAATGAGAATCACTGTTTTTTTGCACCATTCACAACAAATGTTCTGGTTGACATAACAATACATTGGGGTTTATTTACTAATATTCGTGTTTGAGACGATTTGTGTTGAGTTTAAACTCAAATTTTATCGGACGCATTTTCCTACAATTTTTTGAATCCATCTACACTAATTTACTAAGGTGTCGAGTTTGTTGTTTTCATATTTTCCGATGTATTTTACGATGTTTTTCGTGTATTTTTGTTGTATTTATGGCCGCAGATAACTGTTTCGTTTGTATTTTTTAGTTTTTACTTGGATTGTGACTATGTAAAACGCGCCAGGGTTTTTAAGCAACTACGGCCACATTTAAACTTTTACTTTCGTTTTTCATCTTCGTTCATGATTGGTTATGTTTCAGATGTAGGAGTGTCTGTGCGCAACCATATAAATACTCCCCAAACCGTCCGCACCTTGTGAGTTTAGTTAGTGGTGAGGAGAGAGGTTGTGCTGTGGAGGTTGGTGAGTAGTGTTTTTTTGGAGGAGTATTTTTTGCGAGTTCTGAGTGTTGTATTCTGTTTGAAAGTAGTCTTGTCATTCTTGTAGTCTTGCTTCTTATTGGTTCATTGGTGCGTGAGCTGATAAAAATCAGCGGTACCTATTAGGCCCGGAGTCTGCTAAGGTGACATCACGGAAGAAGATGGTGTTGTGGGCAAAAGTTGCTGCTGCTGTTAATAGTGAGGAGGTGGTGAAGCGGACAGAGGACATGTGCCGCAAATGGTACTATGACATCAAGCGCCGTGCGAAGTTCAAAATGGCCAAGGAGGACGAAGTCTGCTCGACAGACCGGTAGGGGTCTGCCCTTCATTGCCAGATATCTGGACTACAAGGAGCCCATGGGGAGCTTAATACCTCCAGAAGTCGTGCCAGCAACACATGTCCGTGATTCGGATCGCCCCAGGCAGGATGGTGAGCATGTATTATTTTGTTATAACATACTCTGCTTTTTATTGGGTTAACTTTGGTTTTGGTTTAGGTGTGTCATGTTGGCTAGTGCGTTACTTGCATCTTGGAGTAGACGGCAGTAAAAACCTTGGCCTTGTTAATGTTTAATACTAAACCCAATGTAGAACATAACAGTACTGTATGTGAAATGTGTGTTAAAATGTATTGTTGTATTTGGAGTGTTAATTTGTTGTTTTGGTGCAGACTTTAATTAACAAACACCAAACTTGCCCGTCATCACATTTCCCCCAAAATTCAGTGTACTGTGTATTTAGTGGCAGTTTGCATTTGGTATCAGACACAGTGTTTCAGATGTGCTACGCTGGAAAACCCATAATTAAATGAGAAACCAGTGCCATGTGCAAGCTAATTGAAGCAACATTTAATCTGTCCAAAAAAAATACCATCATATTTGGGGTCGGTTGCCTGCTGCATTTGATACCTTTGCCAACACTGCTATATCAGTGGCTTATGTGTTTGTGAGGTTAATAAATGTGTTCAATGTTTGCAAAAGTTTTGTTGTGATGTTGGACTAGTGTGTGTTTGTTGGGCCACATCACACAGGTTCACACAAATTTACTTTCAGACTATAAACCTCCTAATGGCTGATGTGAGCCTCCATTCTAACAGTAAAACATCCTATACCTTTATAATAAGAATAAAGACACAGAGACTTGAATTTGGCAGAAAATTGTTAGCTATTTATTGTAACCCTAACCACTAGCAAAACCTGTAAAAGAAAATATTAAATTAGCATATAATATTAACCGAATATGGTGGCAGAAAAAAGAACGGCTAAAAACCCACTGAAGATAACCTCAAAGACATTAAAACTAAAACAATCCTAATCTACAGATGTAGCCACCTTTATCTTGAGTGGCTGAGGTGTTTGTCCCGATCGAGCATACGCAGCATACTGGGGCGTAGGGAGGCGCGTCTAGTCACAGAGAGGCTATCTAATCGCACGGAAACAGACGTTTGGCGTTACCTTTACGTGCAATACCTGCGATCATCCACCAGATGTCGCTTTTTACAATCACCACGGCGCATGCGTGTGGGCTCCCGTAAAATATAATACTGAAATACTGTATACTGTATAGTAAGGACTACTTTACTAGTGCGTCTCGTTACGCTGAATCCCGCAGACAAAGCAACATAAAACCAGTAGTGTACACTGACGTAAATGGACGTGTTAGAGGTTCATTATTGCCTAATGATATTAGGAGTATTGTACAGTATGTTAGCATCCTAATCCCGTAGCCATTATGGCTTAATCAAAACTAATGGATTTATTCATCTGTCTGCGGCGAAGTGGTGAAGTGTTCCGCTTCCTATACTCAGAGTCCCGTGTTCGATTCCTAAAGTACTGTACAGTACGAACGCATGTTAGTTTTTTCCAGACACTTTATAATTTTTTTTATTCACATAAACCAGGGCAAAGCTGCAGGAGCAGATGTACTGTTAAGGTTCTATGCACCATACGGTACACAAACAATTCTGTAGCAGGGCAGACTCAATCGAAATGGCTACTGCCTGTGACTCCTTGCCCCATGGAGGCCCTCAGCTATGGAGCGAGTGATGACATAGATTTTGCAGACAACGGGGCAGTGCTGAAGGTGCGTCACAATCCCCTCGCTAAAACACATAGGGGCGATAGGAATAAGCGAGGTCTATGCACATTACGGTACACCGGACTTGATCGCACTATGGAGCAATGCTGAAGGAGCGTCACAAACCCCTCGCTAAAATACATAGGGGTGATAGGAATAAGCGAGGTCTATGCACATTACGGTACACCGGACTTGATCACATAACACACTGTCAAAATGGCCGTCGCCCCTGAACCCCCACCACGTGGCAGGCAGCGCTCGGAGATGGAGTGAGAGATAGTAGTAGTCTTGAAGGCTACGGGGCAATGCTGAAGGAGCATCACAATCCCCTCGCTAAAATACACGGGCGATAGGGATAAGCGAGGTCTATCATTACGGTACACCGGACTCAATCGCATAGCACACTGTCAAAATGGCCATCGCCCCTAAACCCCCACCACGTGGCAGGCAGCGCTCGGAGATGGAGTGAGAGATACATTAGCAGTAGTCTTGAAGGATACGGGGCAATTCTGAAGGAGCGTCACAATCCCCTCACTAAAATAACAGTACACAGAAGCAATGAGGTCCCGAAGAATGATCAAATAATAAATGCTGTATAATGTACAGTATACAGACCCAAAACAAGGACCCCACACAGTGCATGTTTTGCAGGTAAACCAGCAAGTGCACAGGTGTACTGTATTAATTACTCACTGACACATTTTAAAAGGTCAATACAGTAGGTGGAGCCAATTATTTCACTTGTGATTATGTGAGACCTGAAAAACATGCACTGTGTGGGGTCCTGAGGACTGAGTTTGAGAACCTGTGGTCTAATATAAATAAAGATCAATGTGGTGCGGTGTAATGTGAATAAGGGTGTGAAAAAGGCTGTTAGGAGTAATGTGGTACTATCATATGATGTAACGAGAATAAGAGACACTACTGCATTATATAATGTGAATAAAGTTGCAGTACTGTGTTGTGTCATTTCATCTGGGGGTATTATTGTGTTACCATGCCCCTTCCCAGCAAGAACATGCACAGTTGTGGGCTGGCACTAAATGTGCACATTGTTCCTATTTAAATTATAAGGGGTAGGAGCGCCAAAATGGGTGAGGGTGAGGGTGATGGGAAAGGGGTGCAGGGTTAGAGGCGGAACTAGCATCTGTGCAAGAGGGCATCAGCCAAAATCTAGCTTAGGGCATCATGTTGGTCAGGTATGGCTCTGATAATACTGTACTCTTACTGTACTTTGCATTCAATAGAGATACTGTTTGCACACAGGTTTTACATGAATCATTGGCAATGCTGCAGGAGTGTCTCATTAGGCAATCTAAAATATACCACGACTATGGTTGGGGATACAGTAGGTAAGTTCTGTCACCATAAGCTGTCTGCTGTGTATAGCAGATTTCCATCTGGGATGCATTTGTGTGTTTGTAATAAGAAGAAAAAAACATTTTACTGTACATTTAGTGGATACAGTATTTCTCCCACATAACGGCACATCATACTGTACAGTTATCCCCATTTACTGTACTGTACCATACTGTACAATGGAATATTTATTGGAAAAGCATCAATATTAAAGTAAAAAAAAGTATTTATTACAACATCCGATTCCATGTACTGTACTGATCAAAATGTACAGTATTCTTATTCAGGACTTATAAAACAGAAAATAACTGTTCATACACATCAATAACATTACTACTGTATAATATTCTACATTAGTTTATGCAATAATCAGACAAAGGCAATTTTAAAAACATTTTTAATAATGCACCAATTTAAAATTTTAAACAGAAAATACAGTACAGAACTACCTATTTGTGGCTTGACCATTTCTTTCGACTATAACAGGTAATACTTTATACAGGTGATTTATATAATTATTACAATGTTCAGGCGTGAGTACTTCTAGCCAAAATTTCTTTATCCCATCCAACAGCTGCTGTTTTGTTGTTGGCTTTGCAACACTCCTAATGTACCTCTTCAATTGAGCCCACACTAATTCAATTGGATTCATGTCTGGTGATCTATAAAAAAAAAGAGTATAGAAAAAAAGTTAGTCAATTAATGACATTAAATAGAGAAAATTAAACATACGGTATTGTACTGTTTATTAAACCAAAAAATACATTTACAGTACTAGAGTGCTATCCAAAATTTTATTTGTACACTGTTGAAATAATACTCACTCTGGTGGTGTGCGTTCCCAATTCATACCTTTCTCTTCCATAAATTTGTCTGAGGCGGAGTGTTTAGGATCATTGTCTTGGAATATCCTATGGTGAGTTGGGTAATATTTATTCACAAATGGCACCATTCATCCCTCTACTATTGTTTCTTGGAAAAATTTCTTATCCATGATCCCTACAGAAATAAAAAAAATGTTGTTCATTAATAAGCAACTCATTTTATTGTGCAGTTACATGTACTCTACAGTACAACATATATTTTTAAAGAACACAGGCACAGAATAAAGTATAGTACTGTACCTTCGAAAAATAATAGGGGACCAGCTCCTAATCGTGATATGCCTCCCAATACATGGACTTTCAATGGATGCTTTGGGCGTGGTTTTAATGAGATATGGTTACGTTTCCGGAATGACATTCTGGAGAACCGCTCAAGGGCAACAGACGATTCATCTGTGAAAATGACATCTTGAAATGTTTCACCACTCTCAATCCATCGCCGTGCCTGTTCCACTCTCTTTTCTTTATTCACATCTCTTATCATGGGAGATATCCTGTGAAGAGCCAAAAATAATGAAATCAGATACAGTAATCAAAGAGATTACTGTATATACAGTAGACTGTATGTGCAGTATACTGTATTATATACCTACTGTACACATTAAACTGTACATACATTACAGTATATACAGAGTAATATATATATATATATATACACATACATACACACACACACACACACACACACAAACACAGTATACAGTATGTAATCATCACAATAAGCCGGCAATGCTTCATTGCTGTCTCTCAGTGCCTATACAGTAGGTATCTCTTTTGGGATAGATTATATATATATATATATATATATATATATACATACACACACACACATACTGTATATAGTATAAAGTACACACTCTGTATAATGATTTATGTCATTGTTATATCACTTATCAAGGGATTATTAACAGTGAATAAGTGTGCATTTACTGTATGGTTTATACTGCTTTCAGTATTTTACCTTGTTGCGCCAAAGGTCCATCCCATTTTCCGTCGCATCCTTCTGACGCTGGTGGCCGATATGTCCAGGTCATACTTGGAATGTAGAATTTGTTTTATTTGCAAAGCAGTACGCTCATCATCCTCACGAGTTAGTTCCTCCACAATTTGTTGCACTCTACTACAGTACAATACAGTATGAAAAATATGAATTAATGAACAGCACAATCAGTTAGATGAAGTGTTTTTTTTATTTCCAAAAAATTGTCTATGGTATACAGCAAGTTATTTAAACATTACAGTAGTGTACAGTACGTACCATGTGCATTTTGTAGCAAATACAAATCTGGGCGTTGTTCTCTCGAAAGCATGATAGCGCACCGTTTCTAAAGTGACTATAATGCCACTTTCCTTGAGCCATGCATGGATCTCTTTGATGGTTTTATTTTCTTTTTTCATGTTGGCGATTATCTTGCTCATCGTTTTGTTGACAGTTACTGGCATGTTGTCCAACTGTAATTCCTGTATGGAGAAAAAACATTTGTGAATACTGTAGTCTAAAATTTACACATCTGAAAATTTGTAAGAGTTTTATGATAAAAGTTAATACTGTGCATGTTTACTATACAGTACCTGATGTTCAAATTTTAGTACTGTATACTGTACAGTACTGAAAATCTAGAAAGGAAACAAGGGGGAGAGCGACCATAGAAAGGTCGTCACCCAAAGAAGGCTTACTTGGTGGTGCACTCTTTTTTGTATATAAATCTGAAATATTATAAGATTAAAACTTAGCATTTATTAAGATTATTTAAGATAAAGGGTCAAAAAATACAAACAAAACAGGTCAGTCAAAAATGACTTTTAGTGACACAGAGTCATAACATGGCTTTTATGCGGTACGTATTCATCATATTATGTAAGTAAATAAGGTCTCAAGGTAAATAGATTCATAACATAGCCACGTGTCTACTAATGTAACAAAAATAAAATAAAAAAAATGTTAATAATAATTTTGTAGTATAAACAGTTCATCATTGACTATATAGCAAGAATAACCCATCCAAGGTTACTTCTAGCATGCAATGATTAGAGAAATGTGAAACAAAAAGTGAAATATTGATTTAATCATTAATATGGGTAGCCAAAAGGTGTCAGGAGATTTCTCTCAGTAAATAATTGAATCTCATTCTGAAAGCATATACCCGATAGGCGGCAACTGTCCAGTCTACTGTCGTATATCCCCTTTAGTGGGAGGAGATAGTAGTCCTCCAAGAGGGCAGGAATGGTATAGGTGCACACTTCAAAATCCTATAGCAATTAGAATCGCATCTAGTGCATCAAAGGAGCTCGATCGCATAGCAACCTGAGTGTTTACTCACTCAGAATACACTCATTTCTACTCATTACCGCTGTGTAGGGGCATTTAGCGTAAAGAATCGCTCCTGCAGATCTACTCTGATTTATGTGAAACTTGTGTGCATCCTTCCATTGGATGTATTAGAGAGAAAAAAAAAATATTAAAGTGAATGTCACTGGAACACATAAAATAAAAAGGTTGGCACTTCCTTCCCATTGGTGTTGGTTTATGCCGTAGGGGACTCGGACGCTCATATAATTGCATTTCAAAGGCATGGTATTTTCCATCGTCTCCCCCTACCCCCATTGCCCTTCCCCCCTGGGAGCCTGCACAGATCATGCAGTGGACAGGGAGGGAATTCAGGTCCTGTGCAATACACAAATGCCGAAAATGTACAGTACTGTTTTGCTCAATTAGTTGCGTCAGAATACACTCATTTATACTCATTGCCGCTGTGTAGTTGCATTTAGCGTAAAGAATTGCTCCTGCAGATGTACTCTGATTTATATGTAACTTGTGTGCACCCTTCCATTGACTGTCTTACAATGAAAATAAAGTAATACAGTATATTATTACAATAAAATAAAAAAAAAGAAGGCACATCAGGTCTTGAACCCTGGACCCCCAGCGTGGGAGGTGGGAGCCTTCATCGCTAGCCCACGACGCCTCATGAGAGATTCCCAAATTCGTGTGTAAAAGTACAGCAAACAGCGCCCGGCCCCCTCCCCATTGGTGTTGGTTTATGCCTTAGGGGACTCGGACGCTCGCATTTGTTAAGCACGGTATTTTCCACCGCCTCCGGCTAGCCCATCGCCCTTCCCCCCTGGGAGCCTGCACAGATCATGCAGTGGACAGGGATGGAATTCAGGTCCTGTGCAATACACAAACGCCGAAGATCTACAGTACTGGTTTACTCACTCAGAATACACTCATTTCTACTCATTACCGCTGTGTAGTGGCATTTAGCGTAAAGAATCGCTCCTGCACATTTTCTCTGATTTATGTGAAACTTGTGCATCCTTCCATTGGATGTATTAGAGAGAAAAAAAAAATATTAAAGTGAATGGCACGGGAACACCTAAAAAAAATGGTTGGCACTTCCTTCCCATTGGTGTTGGTTTATGCCGTAGGGGACTTGGACGCTCATATAATTGCATTTCAAAGGCACGGTATTTTCCATCGTCTCCCCCTACCCCCATCGCCCTTTCCCCTGGGAGCCTGCACAGATCATGCAGTGGACAGGGAGGGAATTCAAGTCCTGTGCATTACACAAACGCCGAAAATGTACAGTACTGTTTTGCTCAATTAGTTGCGTCAGAATACACTCATTTCTACTCATTGCCGCTGTGTAGTTGCATTTAGCGTAAAGAATCGCTCCTGCAGATGTACTCTGATTTATATGTAACTTGTGTGCACCCTTCCATTGACTGTCTTACAATGAAAATAAAGTAATACAGTATATTATTACAATAAATAAAAAATAAAAAAGAAGGCACATCAGGTCCCGAACCCTGGACCCCCAGCATGGGAGGTGGGAGCCTTCATCGCTAGCCCACGACTCCTCATGAGAGATTCCCAAATTTGTGTGTAAAAGTACAGCAAACAGCGCCCGGCCCCCTCCCCATTGGTGTTGGTTTATGCCTTAGGGGACTCGGACGCTCGTATTTATAAAGCACGGTATTTTCCACCTTCTACCTCTAGCCCACCATTCCCATTATGCCTTAGGGAACTCAGACGCTCATTTACTGTACATGTATTTTAAAAGCACGGTGTTTATACATTGTACTGTACATTCTTTCTTTTACACAATCAGTTGCGTCTCCATAGGTCACCATCTTTTTCCACCGCCTCCCGTTACGCCTACAGTATTAACATTACAGTCGTCACTGACCTATTGCCAGAGCTGTAGATCAATCCGCCGCTGTACTGTATGATCGAAAGTACTGGATTAGTGGAGCATTAGCCACCCAGTGGTGGAGATGTGTAATGCATGCTGAGTATCTAGAATCGCCTCAATGCGCCTGCCTGTGATTAAACTCAGCTATCGCCTTAGCGTGACTAAACGTCCATCTAGGCGGAGAATCGGTCAAGATAAAGGTGGCTACATCTGTACCACAAACACCATACATAGTTATCCAACTCAGACCTCCACACTGACTGCCCACCCTGATGGGTGATGACGCTTCCCCCTGTCGGGTGATCTAGTGGCCTTAAAAGTCAATGGAGGTGAGTGCACCTAAACCACACCAACACCATAAAAACTGTGACTAACAAGCCAAACTAGAACCTGCCGT
This sequence comes from Pseudophryne corroboree, assembly GCF_028390025.1. NCBI lineage: Eukaryota > Metazoa > Chordata > Amphibia > Anura > Myobatrachidae > Pseudophryne > Pseudophryne corroboree. Next base: position 763,400,762 of record NC_086444.1, on the reverse strand, counting down.
TCTTTTCCGCCAAACAAATAGCCAACGAGAAAACCACTACTAACAACCTAAAGCCACAAAAAACTCTGTGCCTAATCAAACCAAAAATGGGGTGGGAGGGCGGGAAGGCAAACTAAAAGAGACCCCTAATGCCCTATGCATCCCCTATATATACTGAGCCCTCCCCTACCTATAATTGGCTGTAACCTGTGATGCCATTTTGGTCCACACCCATCACAGGAGGTTTAACTCTCTCCATTCCCATGTCTGTCATTCTGTTCTCCTAAACCTCCTAATGGCTGATGTATGCCTCCATTCTAACAGTAAAACATCTTTTACCCTTATAATAAGAATAAAGACATGGAGATTTGAATTTGGCAGAAAATTGTTAGCTATTTATTGTAACCCTAACCACTAGCAAAACCTGTAAAAGAAAATATTAAATTAGCATATAATATAAACCGAATATGGTGGCAGAAAAAAGAACGGCTAAAAACCCACTGAAGATAACCTCAAAGACATTAAAACTAAAACAATCCTAATCTACCACAAAAACCATACATAGGTATCCAACTCAGACCTCCACGCTGACTGCCCACCCTGATGGGTGATGACGCTGCCCCCCCTCGGGTGATCTAGCAGCCTTAAAAGTCAATGGAGGTGAGTGCACCTAAACCACACCAACACCATAAAAACTATGACTAACAAGCCAAACTAGAACCTGCCGTTCTTTTCCGCCAACAGCGAAAGACTCTTCTACAGAGGCTTCGCACCACCATCATACCCTCAACCTAACTCCTGCAAACCCTCAAACAGATCCTCCAGGAAAAATATCATCCATTCCTTGGACAAATGTACACCATCAGGCCGTAAAAGGTGAGAGTCACGGAACCGAATCCTAGCGTGGCAAATTATTGTCCCTCTGTGAGCCAAAACCCACTTTGCTACCGCTGCATTCACCTTTTGCCTGGCCTCATCAATAGGGCGACCATCCGCCACTCCTCGCCAACGCAACCTTGGCACAAACATGGAGAACACCAAAACACAGCTAGGCCAAGCTGTGGCAATACTTGACAAATCTTCCACCATGGACCATCGCAAATCTAAAGACGTCCTCTTACCCAGATCATTACCACCCAAATGGACAACCAGGACCCTAGGGACTCCATGCTCCCTGGCTTGACTGACCAACCTACCCTTCAACTCATGCCACATCATTCCACGCCAACCAAGCCAAAAAACACTATGACCCTGGGGAAATAGGGAAAACATAGAAGAACTCAGCTGGAGGTGAAAGCTTAAAAAAACCTGCCGAGGGACTTTTAATTGGAACCAATCAGCCGAATTATGGTAAAATTTTAATTCAGTCCATCAGGTCAGGCAAAAAGTGCAAAAGAACTCCAGACCCCCACTGCCTGCAGTGGCGAGTAGCTAATCCCTGAGTAGGATGAACAGGGGAGACAAACGGACACAAACTGATCAATGACGGACACAACAAATCCAACAGCAAACCTCTTAACACTTGCTAAAACAGAAACTCATAAAACCGGGTGAATATATCGCTTGTAACTGGAAGACTTCAAGTGCCCCACCGCCTGAATCTCCGCAACGGAAAAACCCGCTGACGCTGCCGACATTGCTGCCCCCCGATTCGAAAGGAATGCGTACCAAAAGCAGAGGGTGGAAAGCCCAAGCCGGCCAGACAGCGACTCAGCATCCTGTGAAATTGATACTTCGTCAATGGTAAACCGTCATAATGCAGCAGCCAAGATCCCCTCGCATCGGGCCGTACTGCTGCATATCTCATTGCCAACTTTACCGGGCAAATGCTCTCATCCAAAGACGAAACCAAAGTGACCCATCGCCCTCTACCCACTTCATCCGTCTTAGAGCGACGCAGTCTACACAGCAAAGACCTCTCACCCACCACCACATCGTCTCGGAGTATGCGCGAATCTGTCCGTTTAGAAGGGGCCACCAGTTCCGAAACCCGAAAGGCCCCACGATAAGCCATGGAGAACGTCAACTCGAACAACAACGACTCAAAAAGTGAAGACGCGCCCTTGGCCATCGCACCAATGACCACCGGCAGCAGAGCCGCATCGATCGGGCGCCGCCTATCCGGTGGAGCTGGCGCCACACGCGCCCACCCTTTCATCGCCTTTGCAAGGAGGCCGCTCTTTGTCAAATCAGGAAAAGCCTTCAGTTTACTACAAAATGATATCCCTGCCAGGTACCGTGACACCACGGCTCTAGACCTACCCGTGACAAAAATCTGCTAAATAAAAGAAAACATCAGCCGATGCCTGCTCTTACCTTCCTGCCCCCGCGCTTGGACAAACTCTTCCCACTCTCTCCAAGCTTGACTGTAAGCCTTGAGCGTGTTCGGAGCTACTGATCGCATCGCTAAGCTCTCCAGTCCAGACCGATCACCTGCCAGACATAATCAGGACATTGAAAAGCCCGCGCATCGGCCTCAGGTGCTAGAAGCCGAAATCTTTCCCATTGCCCGTGGGACAACGCGTCGGTTATTCCGTTCTCAAGTCCTGGAACATGTTGCGCTCGAAACCATACATTCCGACGCAAGCACGTCAGCAACAGCTGTGCAAGCATCCTAAATACCACAAGCGACTTGGCCCTCTGATTATTAATCACGTGCACCACGCCCAGATTGTCGCATCTGAACAAAATGCTGTGATGAGCCAGATGCTCACCCCAAACCTCCAAGGCCACCATGATGGGGAAAAGCTCAATCAGCAAAAGGTCCTTAGTAAAACCTACGCAAGACTATTCCTCAGGCCAATGGGCCACACACCAACATCCCTCTAGGTAGCATCCGAACCCAGAGGAACCCGCTGCGTTGGTAAATAGCTGTAATCCAACATTGTCGACCATCGGGGCCAACCATATATGCACCCCATTGAATCCCTCCAGGAACGAGGCCCAAACGGCCAAGTCCCTCTTAATCTCGGAGGATAAGCGAATGAAGTGATGCGGTCTGGAACACCCTGCCGTCGACCTTTCCAACTTTCGGCAAAAAACCCTGCCCATCGGGATGACCAGACATGCAAAGTTCAAGAGGCCCAACAAAGACTGCGCCTGCTGCAGCGTAACCTTGCGTGACGCCACGAACTGCCCGATAACCTCGTGAAGCTTGGCAACCTTGGCCTGAGGAAGGCGGCAGGAGCCCGCCACCATGTCGATTTAAATCCCTAAAAACGACAAACAGGAGACCAGCCCCTCCATTTTATCCTCGGCCACAGGGACGCCAAAGTGATAAAACAGGGCTCAGGTGCTAAACAACAAATCGCTGCAGCATGGGGTATTCACCGGTCCCACGCACAGGAAATCATCAAGGTAATGTGCTACCCCATGACTTCCCGTAGAAGACTCAACGCCCAGTGCAAAAACGTGCTAAACCTTTCGAAGAATGAGCAGGAAACAGAACATCCCATTGGCAAACATTTGTCAATTAAATATTCCGCTCCGATCCGAAAACCCATAAAACGGAATGAGTCCGGATGCAACGGAAGCAACCTAAATGCGGATTCAACATCAATCTTAGCCATCAGGGCTCCTGGGCCATAAGTCCGAACAATCCCCAGCGCCTCGTCAAATGACTGGTACACCACCGAACATTGTTCCTGTGGTATTGCGTCGTTGACTGACGACCCCGATGGGTAAGAGAGATGCTGAATGAGCCGAAAGGCACCTGGAGTCTTCTTAGGGACCACCCCCACAGGAGAAATAACCAAATCATCCAATGGGGGCAGAGGAAATGGGCCTACCATCCTACCCAGTCGCACTTCTTTCTCCACTTTTTCGCGCAAAACTGACGGAAAAGTGCGAGCGGTTTGAAGATTCCTGAGGGCCCTAACACTGATGTTACCCGCAACTGGAAGGTGGAAACCAAACTGGAACCCTTGAGACAAAAAAATAGCGACTTGCCTATCAGGATACCAGCCAAGCCACATGGACATGGCATCCAACTTAATTGGCGTTGGAGCCCTGCTGAGCATTCCCGCTCCCAGGGGTTTTACCAAAGCCTTGCTTACCGCCTCTCGGCCCCTGCCAACTCCCCTTAAAACAGTTGGAGGCCAGGTGAAAACCGCTGCATTGCAAGCATGTGTGTCGAAAACGACACTGCCTGCCGAAGGAACAGGTCGCGTTATTATAAGCGAGGCATTTACCCTTCGCTGGCGCCTGCCCCCACCCCGTGAGTAGCAGCAATACCTTTCCTGTTTGACCCAGCCTCAACGCTAGCTCCCTGGGTGGCTGACCCAGCGTGCTGAACATCCGCCCCCAGAGTCCGGGGTTCCTTTGCAGCTTGAGAAGCTCGAGTGACCTGAAGCCATACCTCCACGTCTTTGCACCCAAAATCAATTATATGCAAGCAATCCTGCTTCTCCCTAAACTTCTCATCATACCGCTGCATATCGTGTATCAGGTGAAGTACCGGATGATATTCATGTGCTCATCCGGCCTATCCTCCAAATAACACACCGCAAAGACGCAGAAGCCAGCCAGCCAATTGTCAAATGACCGGAACGCCGCAGCACCTATGCCCTTCTTAGCTTTAGCTGCCATATACTCTTTCTTAGCATCCTTAGTCAGCATGAACAAATCCAAGTAATCGCCTCTACAAATTTTCCTACGGCAGCTATCCAGCAAACCCCCTTAATACTGCCGTATAGCCACAGTGCACCACTCCCGGCAAATTCCGGCACTTCTTGGCTACTAAGCCGCTTGCGCCTCTTCCGCTTCTCCCACTGCCCAGCCGCTTTTTTTGCGTACTTGGCAGCCCGCTTCATCGCTCTAGCCGTGCTACTAACCTTGGATGCTTGCGACGATAAGGATGAAGAAGAGGAGGAACTGTCAGAACTAGTGCGCGCGGAGGAGCCCGATGCTGAAAACTCCACGTCGCATGACGATGACGACCGCTCGGACTCGGACGCCAGAACTGTGGGAATATCAGAATCATCATCCCCATCATCTTCCATCTCGCCAAGTCCTCCTGAAAAAGAAAACAAAGTACAGGACCCAGAAACCCCTGCCGGGACCGGCAGACCGATCCGAGATACCCTCGCTTGCTCAATATGCAAGGGCCTCACCCCCGTTTGCGGGGTGCCCAACTGCGCCGTGGCCTCCTGCAACTCCTGGCAAGCACGCTCTATCTGCCGCACCGCCGATCCTGATGGTGCGGCAGAAGCCCTCCTAACCCCCTGCGTGCCCACAGGATGCACTGAACCCGGGGAGGCAGCTACCGATGGGGCCAAAGCCAACGCCACCGATGACAGTGCAGATTCCAGGTCCCCAGTGGCCCCCCGTTCACCTCTATCCTCCTGGTCACTGCCAAGCAAGACTCCCGGGGCCTCCGGTGCCCCACTGGGCCTCCTACCCTGGCCTACATAAGGTGCCGGGGAGGGCCCTGCCCCTAAAAGGTCAGATCACCTGGGTGACCTGCCAGTTCCCCCTCTGACCCCTATCCAGCCCTCCGCACCCCACCCCCTTCACTCATCCCATCCTCCAATGCCCTGCCGCCACTGCCAGCCCGAACCTGCACTCCAACACCAGCCCCCAGCTGGGAGGCTCCTGGTTCTTGAAACCTGGAGCTCCCCCGAGCGACAGGGAAAGCAGCCCCCTCAGCCAAATCATCATCAGTATTATCAGTGTCAGCAGCATAATTAATACGGCCTGCCCCCCGCCCCCTCCACCGTCCCCGGCCGAACTCCAGCACTGAGGGAGGCAGCAGGGGAGAGAGACCATCAAAAGCTGCCGCTGTGCGCACATGTGCGCGAGCGGGGCCAGAAGCAGCAGGGTTGGCTGCACGCGACCCCTGCCGAGCGCGCTCCCCCCATGCCGAGGAGAAGTCCGGCCTGCAGGGGAGAGAGCCGCCGGCCGCGATCCAGCCACCGCCTCCCCATGCCTTTCCAGCGCCCGCCGCCCACGGCCGGCAGACAACCGTGGCCTAGCTACGGGCGACGGAGGTGGCACGAAAATCCCCTGTGTGAAGGCGCACAGTCCCGCCCCCTGGCGAGCACGTGTACGCCCACGGGCCCGCAAAGACTGGGCACAGACGGAGGGAGCCGCAAGCCGAGCCCCGGCCACAACTCTCTCCCTAGCCGCGTACGGGCACCCCCCCTGCCGCCCGCAACCGGACCCCAAAAACGGCTCCAGCAACTGTGGCAGGGAAGATCAAGCTCAACCCACCGCCACCACGCGTCCACGCTTGCCGGCGGATGAGGAGGCAGAATGGGTGGCCGAGGCTACTGGCCCCACAATGGCGCTCTCCTCACCACCCCCTGAGCGGTAGCGAGCAGGGGCCCGGAGGGAATGCTGGGGTCAGGCTGCGGCAGCCATGACAAAAGAAGGGACAAGGAGGGGGAGATGAACAGAGTGCTAAAACCCACTAAAACTAAGTTAAGCTAAAGGCAACAGCAAAAATATACTAAAGCACTAAAAGCACTACCTAAATCTCCTAGCAAGCAATAAACTGACCTGATCAGGACAGCATACACTCACCAACAAGGACGGCAAACTAAAAGAGACCCCTAATAGCCTATGCATCACCTATATATACTGATCCCTCCCCAACCTATAATTGGCTGTAACCTGTCATGCCATTTTTGTCCACACCCATCACAGGAGGTTTAACTCTCTCCATTCCCATGTCTGTCATTCTGTTCTCCTTTATACTTCATTGTGTAAGCAATGTGTGTGTGTTTTCTAGTGTTGTTTGATATAGTTGGTATGTAGGGCCATGTTTGTGTTCTCTCCATTTAGTCATGCGTAGCACTTTCCTGAGTGCACATGCCTATTGGCCAATATTGTATGTCTAATGGCTGTGGGTCTTTTGTTTGTATTTTTGTTGGCTTTAGCTGTTCCAATTATTTTAAAATTACAAGCACACAAAATAAAAATGTGTTTTTTACAAAACTCTAATAATGTAACAAATGCTTAGCACATGCATTGTTCAGTTTAATCATTTTTGTTGTTGTTGTTGTTTTTTCATTGTACAGTGTAGCCAAAGAAAAAAACTGGCCGACCTCCAGTCAGTCCCACGACATCAGAAGATGATTATGACGCTGCGACAGCAGGTAAAGTGCCCATTGTAGTGCATGTTTTGTTTGTTAAGGAATGCTACTACAATATTTGTGTTTTTATGAATAGGTCCTTCAACACAAGGCACTGTGAGCAGAAGAAGCCCTCCAGAACCCCACAAACAGCGGTTACAGGTGGCACCCAAGAGACCAAGGTCGGATGTCCAGTCCAAAACACAGGAGGTTCCACTACCACGAAGATTATCAATAGTCTCTTCCATACCCCCACATCAAATTTTGGACACTCCACCATGACGCCAACCACACTCCCGTCATCTGGATGGTGAGTAGGAAACTAAAATGTAATAAGTGATTAGTCATCTGTAAATGAGGCACATTTTTTCATTCGTAAACTGAAGACACAGCACAACCAACAATGCGTACAGAAGAATATAAACCACAAAATGGTAACAAAGTGGAAGGTAGATTTCCGGCTCCATTATATATATGTGTGTCCACTTCAGCCATACAGTAGAAGATGTATGGAAGATGCTGCAACAGAAACAGATGGCCAAGCTTACCAAAGAGTAAGGCTGTAAACATTGCTGTGTGTTGATGCTTTTACATACATTAGTTTCAACATGCAAAATCATGTTGATTTTTTTGGGGCTCACACTAAAAGAATGAACTTTGTTAAACAACTGACATTTCTCGTGGAATATGTAGGATATAACAAACAAATAATGTTGTTGCTCTTACATTGATAGAACCAGCAAACCAACAATGAGAGAGGCATGTCCAGCCTTTAAAGTTAGTAGTGATGTTGTGGCAATGCAGATTATGTACAATATGCATTCACATGTGTCGAGTGGCCTTTGTTTGGCCAACATTTGTAAAACAGATATGGCTAGCTAACCCAAAATGCTTTGTCCTTCCAGAATCAACTAATGAGCCCAGCAGCCCTCCATCACAACAGCAAGACAGTGAAATGGAGCAGACATTTGTCTTACAACTTCAGCCAATCACTGAAGCAAACACACCCCCAGCACCTGTGAAAACTCCTCCCCCGCAACACACACCACCACCACAACAGAGCCCAACAACACCAGTAGCCCAAGGCCCAGATCAAGTGTTTTCGGACAATTGGGCGACACAGCAGGCCACTAACCAGGACTGCCTGCGTAGACAGACCCAAATTTTAGCAAGCCTGCCTAATCACCTCAGGAGAATATGCCGCAATATAAGCTGACAAAACGAACCCACTATGAGAATTGCAAACACCATGGAAATCATGCGGGCAGACATGACACAAGTAATGGGCAACTTACAATGCCTAATGGATTAGCATCACAGACAACAACAAAGCTATCTAAACATTTTAGAAACAAATCAAATGCTCATTGAAACAATATCACGCATCATGGAGAATCACACTGCAGCAACACGGGAACTCAATGCCACACTCACCAACATCAATGAAACACTCATTTCCCAGCAGCAACACCAACAAAGCACCAGTTCTGGAAAAACAACTCCACTTGTCTCGCCAATGGCCTCACCACCAAGGCGCTCCACCAGAACACGCCCACACAACAGTGGTAAAGGCAAAGCAGCATCCAAGCAGCCGGCACCCAGAAAATAAAATACAGAAGTAGTGTTTTCTGTTTTGTATCCAAATAACCAAAGAATTACTAACTGTAGGATGTACACTATAGATTGTCCTGTTAGCAACTTCAGACGTTACAAAACATCTTTAATTAACCGTAAACTAAGTTTACAAGTGCAGTTGGTCTTGACACTGCTAGTTACCAGTCTTTCAAGTTTTTTTAGGCAGTGAAAGATTAACTGTGATACACATTGTGAGGTGCATGCATTAATGAGCCAACAGTCTTTGATTGTCTAATTATTCTTTCAAGATTCTAATCAGTCTCATATATATCAGCCTTTCTACTGCACAGGCATGCAGATTAACACATGACCCATACAAACTAATTTTTTGGGTGGTGATAAAGGTTCATTGTTGTATACTTCAATAACAGTACTGTTCAACAAGCAACTGCCCGAATATGGACAAACGACAATGGGAGGTTTTTGGTTGGTTTGTTTTTCCAGGTTTGTCATTAATGTCATACCATGTTTGCGAGTGCTACAAAGGCATTGTGTGAGCATTTGTTTGTATGCTTAAAAAAATAAAAATAAACCTTGAAAGACCAAAAGTAATGTGTGTAATAACGGAACAATATTGTTGCTTGTGTTGTGTTTTTAAAACATGCTTACTTTAACAAGCTATCAGAACCAAATAAATAATTTTGAATGGTACAAAGTTTGTGTCCCTTAAACACCATGGAACAACACACATAGGGCCTGATGTTCTCAGCATGGGGAAGAGCGTAAAAAAGGTCTGCACAGCCTCCAAGGAACCTGGACAACCTGCTGACCATGTTCAGTTTTTCCTGGCCCTGATTTCTTTAAGGCTGATGTCTGAGTCTCAGGAATACCACACCACACAAAACAACACTGCACCATAGTACACCAGCCATCTCTGAGTGTGGGATTTTTAAAATAGGTGTAGGGTCCTTTTAAAGGCCTCCTAATTCAGGTGTGATTGATGTTGAAGTTGCCACACATGTAAACACGCCAGGAAAAAGCAGGTTTATTTTTTTGCTGATTTTTTTTGTGATTCGCAAAAAAATACGACCGCAATTGAGCATTCCCGGCCATACATCCAAATACAAATGAATAGTAAATTACAGTGTTGTATGAACAAACAGCCGCGTTTGACCGATGGTCTATCCAGTCATATTTTGGATCTCTGCCGTGAAAACCATTACGAATAGCCACAACACTGCCGAGATTTCTGCTTAGTAAATTCCCGTGTTGACACTTAGAATAAAAATACAAACTCGGACAAAATCGGGACTTTAGTAAATAAACCCCATTGTCTATGTATTTCTGCACATACTGTAAGTAGGTAATGGCACTAAGAAAAAAATAGAAATAATTGTGTGTGGTCAGTGTTCTTGGAGTGTACACTGATTTACTTACATTGCAAAGTTTTGCTTGTATATTTAAATACCAAATGTAACCTCCACATATTTTGATGAAACTGGAATTTGTGTCAGCAAATGATTGTATAAAATGTGTATGGTAAAAAGTGGTAAATATATATATTTGAGATGATAACACAAATTATTTTGATTTACATGATTTCTGTGAAAAAATAGTATGGTTTCTGTGAAATAATAGACATGGGGGTATATTTACTAAAGGTTGATTTTGATAATTTTTAATCAATTTTAAATTGATCAAAATCAATCAAACAATTTAAATTGATGCTGTGTTTCAGGGGCTGATATACACATTTACTAACAGCCAATTTTTAAGATTGATTTTTAAATGTAAGTAAATGTGTGTGTTTTAGCCCTTGGAACTCAACATCAATTTACATTGATTTAAAATCTATTTAAAATCAAAGAAAAATGACCTTTAGTAAATACTGTATACCTACTTGTGTGGTAAAGTAAGACAAAGGGTTTAGAATACTGTACTTAGCTTTGGATTTCATCAGAGGATAAAATCAGATGTAACCAATGGTTACACTGACTCAGGGTGTTCCAGTATCATCTACAGTAGGTCCTGAATTGATGATCTGAAACAAAACTGTCTGTCATGCTCTCTTGTCTTCAGAGCCGGCCATAGGCATAGGCAAACTAGGCAATTGCCTAGGGCATTTGATATGCCTAGCGGCATCAGCTGCTTCTGCTGATTAAAATTATATGCAGCATGCCTATATTCTGTGTGTAGCATTTCATATGCAGATACAGCCACAGTCTCACACAGTATATAGGCATGCTGCATATCATTTTAATCAGCAGAAGCTGCTTGTGCATCCTAGCCACATAGCAATGCAAATAAGTTTCATTTTCATTAAAAAAAATGTGCCTAACGTTAGCATTGAGGCAAGATTTATGAGGACACATCTGTATCCAAGCAGAGGCAGAGGTCACAGTGTTAGTGGCAGTGTGAGTGCTGTGTACATGTGAGTGGGTTGGTTGTGCAGTAGTGTTCGGAATATGTGTAAGGAGCATTATGTGTGTCATGTAAAAATGCATTAATAATGTGCAACATATGTGTAAGGGGCACTATGTGTGTCATTATGTGTATAACGACTTTAATAATGTGCGGCATATGTGTAACAGGGTACTACTGTATGTGTGTCATGTGTATAGGGGCACTAATAATGTGCAGCAAATGTGTAGGGGTCACTATGTGTGTCATTATGTGTATAAGGGCATTAATAATGTGCGGCATATGTGTAAGGGACATTATGTCTAAAAGGGCATTAATAAAGGTTGTCATAATGTGTAAAGGCACATTATGTTTATAAGGACATTTATAATGTGTCTCATGTGTAAGGGGCATTACTGTGTGGATTTATGTGTATAAATGCATTACTAATGTGTGGCATTATGTGTATAAGGTGCTCTACTATGTGGTCTGGCGTATAGAAAGGGCACTACTGTGTCATCTAATGTGAATAAGGAGCAATAAGGTGTGGTGTAATGTGAATAAGGAGCAATTCAGTATGATGTAATGTGAATAAGGGGCTCTACTATGAGGAGTAACGTTTATAAGGTAAAGTGATACTACTGTGCGATGTAATATGAATTATGGACACTATCGAATGATCAAATGTGAATAAAGTTACAGTACTGTGTGGCGTAATTGGAATTGGGGTTACTATTGTGTGGCAATGCCCCTTGTCAGCAAAAACACACCCCTTATTGGGCTGTGCGCCAATTGTGCGAACTGTTCCTATTTAAAATATAGGGGGTACAAACACCAAAACAAGGACTGCTATGGGTGAGGGGTGATGGTGCTGAGAAAGAGGTGCAAGGTCAGAGGCGGAACCAACGGTGGTGCTAGGGGGGCACCAGCCAAAATCTTGCCTAGGGCATCATATTGGTTAGGGCCGGCTCTGCTTGTCTTAGAGTCATCCTGATTAGAAAACCATATTAGTTGACTCTGGAGCCCCCTTTTATACTGTACATAATGCAAAGATACATAGATACGAGGCTGTAGCAAAGCGGATGTCCTGTTTCTCATGTAACTTGCAGCTATCCATGACAATAAAGTTTTTTGTAACCGCAACCATTACGTTAATTCATGAATATATCAGTTTTCATCAGATGTATGGTAATGCTTGCAGATGATTCATATAAAAGCCCGGCTCACCAGAGGCGGATTTAGACCTCATGGGGTCCTAAGCAAGGCATCAATTTGTGGCCCCCTTCCTCAAACAATCCATAACTCTAGCACGTCCAGGTGCAAGTGCAGGATTTTCATGGGGTGGGGGGTTCCATATGTATGTATGTATATATATATATATATGTATATATGTATATATATTTATTTCATGATGCAGCCCTTGATGACAATAATAATAAAAAAGCAACAAATGTGTATTTTCAATGGTTCAGTGCTTTCAATGCACTATTGTGAGGATTAAAAGCACTGGGACATTGAAAAAGCAAAGATACAAGATTTTTTTTCCATTCTTGTCGCTGAGTGCTGCATTATTTGGAACAATTATCTATATAGCTGTGCGGGCACCGGTGCAAGGTATTCTTGTTGTCTGGAGTGCTGGTCCATTGCTTTGACACATAGCATACAGTATATGTGACACATACACACAACGTACTTCTAAACACACACATGGTGTACACACACAGCATACATATAAAGACATGTAGCATGCATACACAAACACATCATTTATTAAAAGCACATAAGCATCCAACACCCTGCGACTTCAGAGAGTGTCTACCCTAACAGCATCATTTATTAAAGATGCCTGCCATCTCATCTGCTGCACCCCACCCCAACAGTATGAGCCAAATTTACATTATGCCGCACAGAATCAGCCAAACTCACATTACCCCACACAGTATCAGCCAAATTCACATTACGCCACACAGTATGAGCTGAAATTCAGATTATGCCACACAATATGAGCCAAACTCACATTACGCCACTCAGTTTGAGCCAAAATCACATTACTCCACACAGTATGAGCCAAAGTTCACATTACATCACACAGTATGAGCCAAATTCACATTACGTTACACAGTAAGAACCAAAATTCACATTGCCCCAGACAGTGTGAGCCTAAATTCACATTACGCCACACGGTAATAGCCAAATTCACATTACCCCACACAGTATGAGCCGAAAGTCACATTACCCCACACACAGTATGAGCCAAATTTACGTTGTACCACACAGTATGAACCGAAATTCACATTACGCCACACAGTATCAGCCGAAATTCATATTACGCCACACAGTATGAGCTGATATTCATATTAAGCCACACGGTATGAGCCGAAATTCACATTACATCAAATGGTATGAGTGAAAAGTTACATTAGGCCATACAGTATGAGTCAACAGTCAACATTCATATTATTCCACATAGTATGCAGGGGGCCCACTGCCTGAGACTGACATAATAGGCTGCCCTCCACCCCTGCCCCCCCCCCTGCCCCCCCACACGCACACACTGTCCGGGCTCAGTCCTGGGGCAAACACAGGATTTTTAGGAAGGGGTTTCCAGATGTGAGATATAGAGAGATAGATATACTGTAGATAGATAGATAGATAGATAGATATGGAGAGAAAGAGGCATGGAGGGGGAGCACAAGGAGAGAAGGCATGAAGAGTGAAAGGGGCATTGGGAGAGATTGGGGCATGGAGTGAGAGGCATGGAGAGGGGAGGCATAAAGGGTGAGGGGGCATGGGAAGAGAGAGAGGCATGGGGGAGATAGAGGGGCATGGGAAGGATGGAGTGGGAGAGCAGTTTACCTGGAGGTTGAGAAGAGGCTTTGCGGTCCCTCCAGTCAGGCAAAGTTGGATGTATAGTGTCTCCAGCTGGGTCACCACTACTGGCAGCGAGAGGGCACAGGAATGAGCAGCAGGCTCAGTGGGTGATCACTAGCATGTGGGGATGCCGGACATTAGGGGTTGCCTGTGCGCACCAGGCACCCCCCCCCCCCCATGTGCATGCCTATGGTCACTCATGCAAAATTAGCCCCACCTGTGCACTGCGGCTCCCCCTCCATTCATGCAGCTCTGCAACATGACAAATACACCTGCCCGCACTCTGCTCTGCGATCGGCAGCCGGGGGGTGGGGGGAAGGTGGGGTGGGTTTGGTATTTCCAAGTATTCGCTACTGTCCTGCACTCATCACCAAATGCCACACCCCTCCCTTGTGCTGTACCAATGCCGCTACCACAAACCCCTCCCTTCCCCCAGCAGCACCTCACCCTCTCTTCTTCTGGGCGCACTTCTCAATGCTTGAAGTTGTCTGCTCCTCTCCCTGTGTATGTGCAGAACATGGAGAATAGGCAGCACAACAAGGGATCAGTGCAGCAAAGCAGACAGTGGCATGGGGTGCCAACTCATTAGAAATGAATTATCCCTGTAGCTGTGCCCCTGGGAACTGCTGGGTCCTAAGTGATTGCTTAGGTTACCTTGTGGTAAATCCGCCACTGCTGCTCACATGTGAAGAAATACACAGCAATATTTTTCCTTGTTTAATCCAGTAAAAATGAGTGGCAGAGTAGTTGTAAGTTCATTTTATCATATTATGAGCGAGTGAAATTTGTTGATGCATGCTGTGTAATTATATACAGTATTCAATACTATGACTGCACATAATAATCCCAACACACTACCTGTTTATTTTGTAATCTCATATAAGATCAACTAAAGTTCCCCAACAGACTATTCTGAAAAAAAAATAGATAGAATTTATTGATAGCTGTAAAATAAATATTGTAATATTGTGGGTCAAGTATTATGCTAAAAAAGGGGAAATTTAAATGTGTCTTCCTAAATTGTAGATCAGATGCATCACTCCCATGTGATTCTCTAAAATGTACTGGTACACTGAGGTGGAAGTGATGCAGCCAGCACAAGCTAAGATGACGCAAGTCTCATCACGGTACTCCCACTGGACGTAATGCAATGATGTAACGATATGACATAATGCTACGAGGATGGGAACCCAACAGCATGAATGGTATTTAAGGTGAGAGTGTAGAGAGTACATCCATTCCTGACATCCCCAACAAAGACTGAGAGGTGAAATTCATTGCAGGAAAGAGTTATATTGGCCCACATCCACTTTACATGCCTGCTAAAAAAAAATACCTGTTTTTTTAGCCAACAAAAGAATTCACCACAAAAGTATTCACCCAAAACTGATCAGTGGGTGAACTATACTTAACCACAATGCACCTGGATGATATCCCACAACCTTATTGGTCTTTAATAACATAATGGGACGGTTGCAATAAGTCTCATGTTAAAGGAATATTTTCACTGTGAAAGCAATCTCTTTTTATTAACTTATAAGGAGCTACAGCGTTTGAATTTCTTGAAAAACAAAGTTTTTCTTTATTTTACATAGTTTGGGATTTTGATGTATGTGTAGTGTGATGTTTTGTTTTGTGTTTATCAGGGTAAAAAACTAGGATTTTTGTCACCCGGGGCAAGGCAGGAATTTAGCACCAATCACAGTAAAATCTAAAATAGACAAAAGATACTTTTGAGTAGAGATGTGCTCCGGACACTTTTTGGGTTTTGTGCTTTGGTTTGGGATCTGGATCTCCTTTCGTGTTTTGTATCTGGATTGGTTTTGGCTAGTGATGTGCACCGGACATTTTTCGGGTTTTGTGTTTTGGTTTTAGATTTTGTTCCGTGGCCGTGTTTTTGGATTCGGACGTGTTTTGGCAAAACCTCCCTTAAAATTTTTTGTCGGATTCGGGTAAGTTTTGGATTCGGGTGTTATTTTTTTTCAAAAAAAACTCAAAAACAGCTTAAATCATAGAATTTGGGGATAATTTTGATCCGATAGTATTATTAACCCCAATAACCAAAATTTCCACTAATTTCCAGTCTATTCTGAACACCTCACACCTCACAATAGTCCTAAAATTTGCACCAAGGTTGCTGGATGACTAAGCAAAGCGACCTAAGTGGCTGGCACAAACACCTGGCCCATCTAGGAGTGGCACTGCATAGTCAGACAGGATGGCACTTAAAAAAATTGGCCCCAAACATCACATGATACAAAGATAAATAAAAGAAAAAGGAGCAAGATGGAATTGTCCTCGGGCCCTCCCACCCTTATGTTGTATAAACAGGATATGCACACTTTAACAAACCCATCATTTCAGCGACAGGGTCTACCACACGACTGTGGCTGAAATGACTGGTTGGTTTGGGCCCCCACCAAAAAAGAAGCAATCAATCTCTCCTTGCACAAACTGGCTCTGCAGAGGCAAGATGTCCACCTCCTCCTCATTGGGCCTAATTCTGAGTTGATCACAGCAGCAATTTTGTTAGCATTTGGGCAAAACCATGTGCACTGCAGGAGGGGCAGATATAACATGTGCAGAGAGAGTTAGATTTGGGTGGGGTGTATTCAAACTGAAATCGAAATTGCAGTGTAAAAATTTAGCAGCCAGTATTTACCCTGCACAGAAACAAAATAACCAACCAAAATCTAACTCTCTCTGCACATGTTACATATGCCCCAACTGCAGTGCACATGGTTTTGCCCAATTGCTAACAAGCTAGCTGCTGCGATCAACTCAGAATTACCCCCAATTTCCAATTCCTCACCCCTTTCACTGTGTACATCCCCCTCCTCACAGAGTATTAATTCGTCCCCACTGGGATCCACCATCACAGGTCCCTGTGTACTTTCTGGAGGCAATTGCTGGTAAATGTTTCCACGGAGGATTTAATTTTGATTCATTTTGATGAACATCATCTTCTCCACATTTTGTGGAAGTAACCTCGTACGCCGATCGCTGACAAGGTGACCGGCTGCACTAAACACTCTTTCGGAGTACACACTGGAAGGGGGGCAACTTAGGTAAAATAAAGCCAGATTGTGCAAGGGCCTCCAAATTGCCTCTTTTTCCTGCCAGTATACGTACGGACTGTCTGACATGCCTACAGTGATCCTGTTACTCATATAATACTCCACCATTCTTTCAATGGTGACAGAATCATATGCAGTGACAGTAGATGACATGTCAGTAAACGTTGGCAGGTCCTTCAGTCCGGAC
Source organism: Pseudophryne corroboree (assembly GCF_028390025.1). Taxonomy (NCBI): domain Eukaryota; kingdom Metazoa; phylum Chordata; class Amphibia; order Anura; family Myobatrachidae; genus Pseudophryne; species Pseudophryne corroboree. The sequence continues at coordinate 763,383,600 of NC_086444.1, read as the reverse complement.
CAGATGTCAGTTTTCGCTCCTGACTGCCCTGCATCACCGCCGGCGGGTGATTTTGGAAATTTGATCCTTTTCCTGGCAGCTCCAGTGGCGGTAGAAACTGAAGGAATAGCTGTTGGCGGGTCACATTCCGCTTGACTTGACAAGTGTCTCACCAGCAGGTCTTTAAACATCTGCAGACTTGTGTCTGCCGGAAAGAGAGATACAACGTAGTCTTTAAACCTAGGATCAAGCACGGTGGCCAAAATGTAGTGCTCTGATTTCAACACATTGACCACCCGTGAATTCTGGTTAAGCGAATGAAGGGCTCAATCCGCAAGTCCCACATGCCTAGCGGAATCGCTCCATTTTAGCTCCTCCTTCAATCTCTCCAGCTGCTTCTGAAAAAGCCTGATGAGGGGAATGACCTGACTCAGGCTGGCAGTGTCTGAAATGACTTCACGTTTGGCAAGTTCAAAGGGTTGCAGAACCTTGCACAACATTGAAATCATTCTCCACTGCGCTTGAGTCAGGTGAATTCCCCCTCCTTTGCCTATATCATAGGCAGATGTATAGGCTTGAATGGCCTTTTGCTGCTCCTCCATCCTCTGAAGCATATAGAGGGTTGAATTCCACCTCGTTACCACCTCTTGCTTCAGCTTATGGCGGGGAATGTTCATGAGTGTTTGCTGGTGCTCCAGTCTTCGGCACTCGGTGGCTGAAAGCCGAAAGTGGCCCGCAATTCTTCGGGCCACCGACAACATCTCTTGCACGCCCCTGTCATTTTAAAAAAAATTCTGCACCACCAAATTCATTGCATGTGCAAAACATGGGACGTGCTGAAATTTGCCCACATGTAATGCACGCACAATATTGGTGGCGTTTCCTGATGTCACAAATCCCCAGGAGAGTCCAATTGGGGTAAGCCAATCTGCAATGATGTTCTTCAGTTTCCGTAAGAGGTTGTCAGCTGTGTGCCTCTTATGGAAAGCGGTGATACAAAGAATTGCCTGCCTAGGAACGAGTTGGCGTTTGCGAGATGCTGCTACTGGCGCCGCTGCATCTGTTGTTGCTGTGGGAGGCAATACATCTACCTAGTGGGTTGTCAAAGTCATATAGTCCTTAGTCTGCCCTGCTCCACTTGTCCGTGGTTAAGTGGACATTGGGTACAACTGCATTTTTTAGGACACTGGTGACTCTTTTTCTGATGTCTGTGTACATTCTCGGTATCGCCTGCCTAGAGAAGTGGAACCTAGATGGTATTTGGTACCGGGGACACACTACCTCAAGAAATTCTCTAAGTCCCTGTGAACTAACGGCAGATACCGGACACATGTCTAACACCAACACAGCTGTCAAGGCCTGAGTTATCCGCTTTGCAACAGGATGACTGCTGTGATATTTCATCTTCCTTGCAAAGGACTGTTGGACAGTCAATTGCTTACTGGAAGTAGTACAAGTGGTCTTCCGACTTTCCCTCTGCGATGATGATAGACTCCCAGCAGCAACAACAGCAGCGCCAGCAGCAGTAGGCATTACACTCAAGGATCCATTGGAGGAATCCCAGTCAGGAGAGGACTCGTCAGACTTGCCAGTGACATGACTTGCAGGACTATTGGCGTTCCTGTCTAAGGAGGAAATTGACACTAAGGGAGTTGGTGGTGTGGTTTGCAGGAGCTTGGGTACAAGAGGAAGAAGGGATTTAGTTGTCAGTGGACTGCTTCCGCTGTCACCCAAAGTTTTTGAACTTGTCAATGACTTCTGATGAATGTGCTCCAGGTGAGGTATAAGGGAGGATGTTCCTAGGTGTTTAACGTCCTTACGCCTACTTATTACAGCTTGACAAAGGCAATACACAGCTTGACACCAGTTGTCCACATTTCTGTTGAAATAATTCCACACGAAGAGGTGATTTTTTTGGTATTTTGATGAGGCATGTCAATGGCCTTATTCATCCCAAGGTGTCTCCCCGGGTACCTAACTTAAAGAAACCACCTATCCATCAGAATCCTCTTGGTCCATTTCCCCCTCAGTGCCTGCAACACCCATATCCTCATCCTGGTGTACTTCAAGAGTGACATCTTCAATTTGAATATCAGGAACTGTACTGTGGGTGCTCCTTCCAGCACTTGCAGGGGGCATGCAAATGGTGGAAGGAGCCACCTCTTCCCATCCAGTGTTGGGAAGGTCAGACATCGCAACCGACACAATTGGACTCTCCTTGGGAATTTGTGATTTAGAAGAACGCACAGTTCTTTGCTGTGCTTTTGCCAGCTTAACTCTTTTCATTTTTCTAGCGGGAGGATGAGTGCTTCCATCCTCATGTGAAGCTGACCCTCTAGTCATGAGGAACATAGGAGAGGGCCTTAGCCGTTCCTTGCCACTCCGTGTCGTAAATGGCATATTAGCAAGTTTACGCTTCTCCTCAGACGCTTTTAGTTTAGATTTTTGGGTCATTTTACTGAACTTTTGTTTTTTGGATTTTACATGCTCTCTACTATGACATTGGGCATTGGCCTTGGCAGACGACGTTGATGGCATTTCATTGTCTCTGCCATGACTAGTGGCAGCAGCTTCAGCACTAGGTGGAAGTGGATCTTGATCTTTCCCTATTTTACCCTCCACATTTTTGTTCTCCATTTTTTAATGTGTGGAATTATATGCCAGTAATATATCTGGAATTAGACGGCAGTAATGTCTGGAATTAGATACCACTAGATAGATACCAGATACTACTGTGACTGGAATGATGATGACCTATGCACAGTGACAGGACACTATCACACCACCCTACAGCAGCAAGATGCAGCACAAGACTCTGGACTTTTAGTCACCACAATGCAGCAATGACACTGAGCACAGATATTAAGCACTGTTCAGGATACTATAAGTGACACGGAGCTGCAAGATACAGCAATAGACTACTGTACTATACTACTATATACTGGTGGTCACCACAATGCCACAATGTACCACTATATACTGGTCACCACAATGCAGCACAGATTTTGAGCACTGATCAGGAGAATAGAACTGAGTCTGACATGGAGCTGCAAGATACAGCAGTGGACAACTGTACTGTACTACTATATACTGGTGGTCACCACAATGCCACACTGTACTACTATATACTGGTCACCACAACGCAGCACAGATATTAAGCACTGATCAGGAGAATAGAACTGAGTCTGGCACAGAGCTTCAAGATACAGCAGTGGACTACTGCACTGTACTACTATATACTGGTGGTCACCACTATGCAGCACTGTACTACTATATACTGGTTACCATAATGCAGCACGGATATTGAGCACTGATCAGGAGAATAGAACTGAGTCTGACACGGAGCTGCAAGATACAGCAATGGACTACTGTACTGTACTACTATATACTGGTGGTCACCACAATGCAGCACTGTACTACTATATACTGGTCAACACAATGCAGCACAGATATTGAGCACTGATCAGGAGAATAGAACTGAGTCTGACATGGAGCTGCAAGATACAGCAATGGACTACTGTACTGTACTACTATATACTGGTGGTCACCACAATGCAGCACTGTACTACTATATACTGGTCACCACAATGCAGCACAGATATTGAGCACTGATCAGAATACTAGAACTGAGTCTGACACGGAGCTGCAAGATACAGCAATGGCCTACTGTACTACTATATACTGGTGATCACCGCAATGCAGCACACTGAGCACAGATATTGAGCATTTCAGGCAGAGAATGTAGCCACATCTGCTCCGCTCAATCGACAATGCATGAGTGAAAATGGTGGCGACGCGCGGCTCTTTATATGGAATCCGAATCTCGCAAAAATCCGACAGCAGGAAGATGAAATTTTCTCCCGTTTGGGTTTTGCGTGTTAGGCGGGAAGCATCGAGGCTGCCTCAGACCCGTGTAAACCACGTGAAGTTCGGGGGGGGCGGATCTCGACGAACCGAACCTGCTCATCTCTAGTTTTGGCAAAACCACCCTTTCGTGTTTTGGTTTTGGATCTGTTGTTTGCTGTTTTTTTTTATACATAAAAACAGCTAAAAACACAGAATTTTTATTTTGTTTTGTTCCTACAGTATTATTAACCACAATAAGATTCATTTCCAGTCAATTTTGACCACCTCACTGCTCACAATATTGTTCAACAACATAGACCAAAGCCTATAGTAATTACCACAACAGAGCACTCTTATGGTGTTAATAACTCTCTAGAAAATTACAAAAAAACAAAACCTAGTGTAAAGGGGGGTACACACGGAGCGATAATCTAAGCAATCTGACTAGATTGCTTAGATTTTCAGCAAGATCGCTCCGTGTGTAGCCCTAACAGCGATAGCGATGCGCAGCCCCGCGCATCGCTATCGCTGCTGCTAGATTGGCCTGCATGCAGGCCAATCTAGCGGGTCGCTCAATTCACCCGCAGGGTGAAGTGAGCGGCCCCCCCGTCTCCCCCCGCACGCTCAGCACAGATCGCGATGTGCTGAGCGCCGGGAGAGATGTGTGCTGAGCGGTTCGCTCAGCACACATCTCTCCAGAATCGGGCCGTGAGTACTGGCCTTAATACTGTTTTATGTGATGTAAACAGATATTCCCCTGGGGGGGTACGACACTATCTGTCTACCTTTGTGTAGACCATGGTCTGGGTATGAGTCTAATCCTTATTCTTTTTTTATGTTACATTACATAAACAGTATTACACTAGGTTGTGTTTTTTGCCATTTTCTAAAGAGTTATCAACACCATAAGAGTGGTTTGGATATCTACAAATGAATTTATGGATTGAGAGCGCCTGCGGTCTATTGTGGTGATTACTATCTGCTTGTTACTCACACGGGCTGCTCTATTGGCGCATGAACTGTAATCACATTTTGTTTTCCATAGGCCAAAGCCTGGCTGGCTAAAATAAGCAACAGACCAGCAGCACAAACACGTCAGTTATTTCTGTTTAAAAATGTTTTACAAATTAGTACTGTAATAGCAATAACCAATCAAACCAACTCACAAGTACTATCAATAGAAAACAATCCAACACAGAAATTTCCTGAGAATCGTGTGTACAGTACAATATCATTGCTTTAAAGTAGTTACCAAACAGCATAGAAAAAAAAAAACAAGTGTAAAATAGCAACAGCAGACATTGATGCCCCCTACACAAGTGCACATGCCCACAGCACATGCCTATTCTCAGTGCCCAGTCTGTACCTCCCTCCAGAGGGCCCCGGGTCACTGATGACTGGCACTCTGTGCCAATGTAAAGCCCCAATCAATCAGCCATTTTGTCAAGCAGCTCCCGAAAATCTCGATTACAAAAATCTGCATTCCGTACCTGCGTAGTACAGTGCAGAATACTTTGGGAGACACAGTTAAATATTGACCAAATTACAGTGCTGGTCGGATACAGTGCGAGTCAGACACATTGCGGGTTACAGTGCAGGTTGGATAAAAAGCAGGTGGGATACAATGCAGGTTACAGTATGGGTCAGATACAGTGCAGGTTGATACAGGGCAGGTCGGACACAGTGTAGGTGGAATTCATTGTGGGTTGTATATAGTGCAGATCGCATACAGTGTGGGTCAGATACAGTGTGGCTTTGATAGAATGCAGGTTACAGTGTGGGTTGCATACATTGTGGGTTAGATACAGTGCAGGTCAGAGTGCAAGTTGGATATAGTGCGTGATGGCTACAGTGCAAGGTCGGATACAGTGCGAGATGCAGTGCAGGTCGGATACAGTGCAGGATATAGTTTGGGTCAGATACAGTGCAGGTCAGAGTGCGGGTTGAATACAGTGTAGGTTACAGTGCAGGTTGGATACAGTGCATGTCGCATATAGTGAGGGTTGGCTACAGTGCAAGGTCAGATACAGTGCAAGATACAGCGCAGGTCAGATAAAAAATGGGTCGCATACACTGTCATTTGTATATATTGTGGGTCAGATAGAGCGCGGGATGGATAAAGTGCAGGTTACAGTGCGAATCAAATACAGTATGGGTTGGATACAGCGCAGGTCATATACAGTGTGGGTTGGATACAGTGCAGGTCAAATACAGTGTGGGTCAAGTACAGCGCGGGTTTCAGTGCAGGTCAATTACAGTGTAGGTCAGATACAGTGCGGGTTTCAATGCAGGTCAAATACAATGTGGGTTGGATACAGTGTGGGTAAGATACAGCACGGGTAACAGTGCAAGTTGGATACAGAGCAGTCTAGATAAACCAGTAGTGCACTTACTGTGACAGACGGTCCTCAGTGCGGAGTTGTCAGCGGTGTCTTCAGTATGGTGGTGCCAGCAGTGTCGGCAGTGCAGGGTGCCAGCTGTGTTCTTAGAGTGGTAGTGTTGGCAATGCTGGGGTGTCAGCGGTGTCCTAAGTGCTATAGTGTTGGCAGTGCTGAGGTGCCAGCGATGTCCTCAATGCTGTGGTGCTGGCAGTGTCAGTAGTGCAGGGGTGCCAGTTGTGTCCTCAGTGTGGAGGTGCCAACAGTGTCAGCAGTGCAAGGGTGCCAGTGGTGTCCTCAGTGTGGTGGTGCCGGCAGTGTAAGGGTGCCAGCAGTGTCCTTAGAGCAGAATTGTCAGCAGTGCAGGGGTGCCAGCAGTGCCCTCAATGCTGTGCTGCTGACAGTGTTGGCAGTGCAAGGGTGCCAGCAGTGTCCTCAGAGCGGTGGTGCTGGCAGTGTCGGCAGTGAAGGGGTGCCGGCAGTTCGGGAGTGCCGGTGGTGTCCTCAGTGCAGGAGTGCCGGCAGTTTCCTCAGTGCAGGGGTGAAAGCAGTATCAGCAGAGCGGGAGTGCCGAAGGTGCCCTTAGTGCAGGGGTGCCAGCAGTGCAGGAGGTGTCCCCAGTGCAGGAGTGCTGTGTCCTCAGTGCGGGAGTGCCGGCAGTGTGGGAGTGTCGGCAGTGTGGGGGTGCCGGCAGTGTGGGAGTGTCGGCAGTGCAGTCGGTGGTGCTATTAGCACTGTGGAAGCCATTGTAGCCTATGGGGACATGCTGATTGGCTGAGAGTCGTTACAGACATCTCTCTCAGCCAAATAGACAGGGGGGGGGTTGCAAATCCCACCCCTAAATTTCCCTTCAGCACACTAAAAATTACCTGTCACCATACCTGAACCTATATGGTAATAGAAATTCAGAGAATTAGTCACACATGAGGCCTACTGTGACAAATTACATGGCCCTATGTGAGCACTGCTATTATGTAGTGTTAGGACTGCTGATATCCAAGAAGCCGTGAAGTGGCTCAGCAGCTTAAACATCTGTTTGCAAACATGTGTGACTAATTCTCTGAATTTCTATTACCGGATAGGTTCAGGTATGGTCACAGGTAATCTTTAGTGTGCTGAAGGGAAATTTAGGAGTTGGATCTGCAACCCCCCCCCCCTGTCTGTTTGTCTGTGACCCCTCCCCCTTTCCAGAACCTGATACATAATTATCTCCAGGAATGACCGAGCTACTACCATTATTTGTCTGTCTCTCTCAGCCAATCAGCGGTCTTCCAAAGGTTAATATGGAGACTGGCATCCGCGGCAAAACCTCAGGATCTGACAGCGGGATCCGGAAGCTTTGCCTCGATTGGTGATCCATGGCAGACACTGCAATCCAAGCTGTGACTCGGATTGCCCTGGATCCCCAAGGTTAGGGGGGTTCGGTTCTCTGAGAACTGAACCCACTCATCCCTACTTTTGAATAGTGCAGTCTATAACCATATATGCAGTGCAGCACTACAACTGACCTGGTTACTGGTCATTATTTGCTGCAATTTGGGTAATTTAGGGCTGATTTGCACATTAATTAGCTACAGTAATGGTGAATCTCTGAAATTAGGCAGAATTTGCACATCTGTAATAAATACATACATGAGCACATCAAAAGGATGGTACATGCGAGAGAATGTATTTACTTCTTTTTTATGGGCCACATTTAATGGTTTTGAGCATTCACTGACAAATGCTTCATAGTCACAATAATGTGCTTAATCCTGTTCCAAAATTACCAAATTATACAGTATGTTCTATCTATGTGGGCAATGAAGTGCAGCTTTAGTGAGTTGTGTGCAAATATATATTTATCTTTGCAAATAGGGAGCTGAACTTATTTTTAAAAATATTATTTGACCGTACAGAGCAACAATGGATTTAAAAAATGAATTATAAAAAGTCTTTAGTAATATATTTTTTTCTGCAAACATACTAAAGAATGTACTAAAGAGACCAGATTAATTGAAAAATGGAAAGCACATAACCAGCATGAAGTTTATATGCTCTTCTAATATATTTAATTTGTATGTTATATTATTTTTATAGATGTAATAATGCACACATGACACAAGGTTTTTTTTCCTTCAACTTTTTAATACTTTACCATCCACATGGACTACGATTGGGAATACTAACCTGTGCCGAGCGCAGCAGTAGCAGAGTGAGGCATATTGGAGGTCATTCCGAGTTGATCGTAGCTGCGCTAAATTTAGCACAGCTACTATCATCTTCCCTGATATGCGGGGGGACGCCCAGCACAGTGCTAGTACTCCCTGCATGTCAGTTCCCCCCCCATCCCCGCACAAATACAAAAGCATCGCACAGCGGCGATGCCTTTGTATTTGAGGAGTAACTTCCAGCCAATGCAGCTCCTGCGGCTGGCCGGGAGTTAATTGTCACTGCCACTGGACGCAGCGGCTGCGTGAGACGTCACAGAGCCGCCGCGCCCTGCCCCCCCAATGGTCCAGCCACGCCTGCGTTGGCCAGACCGCTCCCCCTAAACGGCGCCGTTCAGCCCCTTCCCACCCAGCGACTGTCTCTGTCTCAGAGGCGATTGCTAGGCAACGAAAGCTGTCATGCGCTGGCGCACTGTGGCGCCGGCGCATGCGCAATTCCGACCTGATCGCTGCGCTGCAACAAACTGCAGCGAGCGATTGGGTTGGAATGACCCCCATTGCCCGAAGCATGGTGAGCGAGGTTATTTTACTTTTACATATCACAGAAATGGGCTGCTACAGGAGCTTTTTTCATTTATCCTGGTGATACATAATTTCATATTGCATCAAGAAAAAATATAATCATAGTGTCTAAACACAATAATTAATAAATGGTAAGTACAAGAAAGTAGAAGGGATAAATAAATGGTAAGTACAAGAAAGTAGAAGGGATGCAATCCTTAGCGCTATATTATAATACTTTAAGTGTACATAGAATGACAAGTGCACAATACGTCCCTTTTAGTAGATCCTCCAAATTTTTCTTCTTTTGTATTCTTCTTATAGTCATCCCATATTGTGTTCCCGTGATGTAAATAATATATAAAAGACAAAAAATGGTATATGTGTAGAACAGTCTATATTTCCATACACCACACTGTATAGCAAGTCCTTTAAATTGATGATCAAAGACGTAGTCTAGGCGTACCCCAACTCACACTATGCAGCGTAAAATTGTATATATAAAGGTATCTTTATCTTTCATTCCTTCACCAGATCACCAATTTAACTGTGTTTCTGAATTTGCGTACCCCACTCACTAGATAGATAGAATGAGGAAAGCACATAAAGGTATCTTTGTCTTCAGATGCATACCCTACTTACAGGGTTTAAAGCTGACCACAAGCGTATCAAGATTTCTTTTCCCCTTTTGATTCTCCACTGGTAGTAGCCTTATACTTCTCCACAGTCTCTCTCGGTGTCGGGTATATGGGGGAAAATTAAAAAGGACCAATGTATAGACTGAACCAGTGAATTTAGTGCAAAAATGTGCAAAAATGTTTTTGATTAAAAGATACCTGTATATAAAGTTATCTATATATATATATATATATATATATATATGTGTCTTAAAATGTAATGATTGTTATACAAAAAATATTCATTCCAGTGTATTTAATTTCTTTATGAAATACACCCTAATGATATAAAGTGATATAAATTTATAGTGAACGTACCCCACTTACACAAAGTGGGGGAAGTGTTTTATATATAATGGTTTCTTTGTATTGAAGAAGAAAAGAGGTTCTAGCGGGCGTACCCCACTCACAGTCTAGCTGATTCTTGTCATACACATCAGGGTTTCTTTTGTATCCTCTCTCATACAGCTCTTCTGGAAATCTTCCAGCCAAATGCATGCAATTCCATAAATTTAAGAATCCGCGTGAGGATAAAAAAATTCTTATATTTTATTCCACACCACTCGTCACATGCGGGTGGGTAAAAACAACAATGTCCAAAACGATACAGTACATACAAAGGTATGGAAGCAGAAAAAAGATGGAAATTTTTCTTCTACATCGAAGACCATGAAAAATTTTAAAAATGAAAAATTAAAAACAATTCTTTACCTTGCTGAGTCTTTAAAGGTAAAACTGGAAAAAATGGCTGTCCACACTCCTCCTGTCGACGCGTTTCGTTCTGTGTTTGGACCTTTATCAAGACATGTTTTTAATTTTTCATTTTTAAATTTTTCATGGTCTTCGATGTAGAAGAAAAATTTCCATCTTTTTTCTGCTTCCATACCTTTGTATGTACTGTATCGTTTTGGACATTGTTGTTTTTACCCACCCACATGTGGCGAGTGGTGTGGAATAAAATATAAGAATTTTTTTATCCTCACGTGGATTCTTAAATTTATGGAATTGCATGCATTTGGCTGGAAGATTTCCAGAAGAGCTGTATGAGAGAGGATACAAAAGAAACCCTGATGTGTATGACAAGAATCAGCTAGACTGTGAGTGGGGTACACCCACTAGAACCTCTTTTCTTCTTCTATACAAAGAAACCGTTATATATATAACACTTCCCCCACTTTGTGTAAGTGGGGTACGTTCACTATAAATTTATATCACTTTATATCACTAGGGTGTATTTCATAAAGAAATTAAATACACTGGAATGAATATTTTTTGTATAACAATCATTACATTTTAAGACACATATATATATATAGATACCTTTATATACAGGTATCTTTTAATCAAAAAAATTTTTGCACATTTTTGCACTAAATTCACTGGTTCAGTCTATACATTGGTCCTTTTTAATTTTCCCCCATATACCCGACACCGAGAGAGACTGTGGAGAAGTATAAGGCTACTACCAGTGGAGAATCAAAAGGGGAAAAGAAACCTTGATACGCTTGTGGTCAGCTTTAAACCCTGTAAGTAGGGTACGCATCTGAAGACAAAGATACCTTTATGTGCTTTCCTCATTCTATCTATCTAGTGAGTGGGGTACGCAAATTCAGAAACACAGTTAAATTGGTGATCTGGTGAAGGAATGAAAGATAAAGATACCTTTATATATACAATTTTACGCTGCATAGTGTGAGTTGGGGTACGCCTAGACTACGTCTTTGATCATCCATTTAAAGGACTTGCTATACAGTGTGGTGTATGGAAATATAGACTGTTCTACACATATACCATTTTTTGTCTTTTATATATTATTTACATCACGGGAACACAATATCGGATGACTATAAGAAGAATACAAAAGAAGAAAAATTTGGAGGATCTACTAAAAGGGACGTTTTGTGCACTTGTCATTCTATGTACACTTAAAGTATTATAATATAGCGCTAAGGATTGCATCCCTTCTACTTTCTTGTACTTACCATTTGTGTGGGAGTGTGGTGATACTCTAAGGGGGGACGCAGTTCAGGGCAGATTGTAGGTGCCATTTTTGATAGGAGTCTCCACTCTTTATTTTTCCTTGGTCAAACACAATAATTAATAAATGGACCACTTATAATTGGATGTAAAGGTGCACAGAGAATGTGCAAACAATACTATGTCTGTATACTTGTGTTTTTATGGCTCTAATTTGAGTTGCACATGTTTTAAATAGTGATGAGCGGATTCGGTTTTACTCGGTTTTACTCGGTTCTCAAAACCGAATCTTATTGGCTCACTGATGTCACGTGTTTTGGATAGCCAATAAGATTCGGTTTTGAGAACCAAGTAAAACCGAGTAAAACCGAATCCGCTCATCACTAGTTTTAAGATGCAGTATATCCAATTTAAATGTTGATGTGATGATTTCCATATTTTTATTTTTAAAATAAAGTAATAAACACATACATTTTTTTGTTTAGAAAAATGTGTCCCTAATCCTTAACAAGCACCAGTGCTACAGACAATGGCCTGAACAAGATTGGTTTTAAGGTCTAATAATATAATTGGGAATGTTGATGTTTGAGATTAGCTGCCATCTAAACAGCTAGTATACCCCTAGTAACAGCCCTAGGAGCACACTAAGAGGTTTGCATATAGGTATCTGCAGGGGCATTCATAAGAGTATACTTTAGACAACTATCAAAGTTTAGCATCAGGGGGAGCCAATAAATGTAGAAAAACTGCCAAAGTTGAGGGGGGATATTATATTGACTGAGTTTACATGACCACAGTAGAGGTGGATATGTTTCAACTAGGTAATACAGGGAGATAGAATGTTTTAGTCTCCATTTATCCAAAACGATAAGCTCTTTATATGTGAATAAATATTATGTATGTGGGAATAAAACATATAATTGCATTCTCATGGAAATGGAACCTCCCAGACATTGTATAACTCAAATTCCACTAAGAGACTTCTGAAAGCTAAGGATCAGAGTAGAATACACCTTAGTCAAATGACTTATTTAAGAAGGATCTTGTATTCGTTTGTAGTCTCCAAGTAGAAGTGAGCCATTCTGTCTAATTTTCTGTACTTTTTCACAAACAGCATAAAAGAATGGAACCTGTCTGGAATTTGGGGTGTAAACTTACACTAAAATGATACACTTATCTATTAGGCCAATGAGAATGAAGACATGAGATAACTTTTCTTCAAATTTAGTAAGAAACTTGTAATTAAACTTTGGAGCTATTAACAAATGGGAATCAATTATCAGGTAATGTAGTGGAAGAATGAGATGAAGGGCCAAATGTAATGAAGTGCGAGTTTGTGAAGTGTGCGAGTTCTCCCACAAATTTGCACACTTTTAGAACTCGACCAATGTAATAGGGTGCAATTTTATGAAAACTTGCTCATTTTAAGGTAATAATCAACTTGCACATAAACTCGCATCCAGATGTTTTTCCATTGAATATATACAACTTGACATCCTACTGAAGCCTAATTACATTAAGAAACCTTACCAAAAACATATTTACCTTTAAAAATGCCCTATTAAAAATTTTAACACAAAAAAAATACTAACCCATAACCTATAGTCTACACAAATTGGGTACCTAATAAGTATACGGGATGCAGTTACAATTTGGATGGTTGAGATCCCGGCTAACAAGATACCATCTCCAGAATCCCAGCAGCTGGCATTTCATACCAAACCCCTTAAATTTTTAGAAATGGATTTAAAAAAAAACTTAACTCACATTATAAAGAAACAGACAAAAATTAACAAAACATATGCTCACAAAAAAACTACTGTGATGCGGAACTGCCTCTTTCACCCCCCGCCCCTCTAGGCACCCCCTCCCCATGTGTGAACACTACGCGTAGGGGGCGTTATTGGTAAGGCTGTGTGTGGGCTCATGCTTTGTGAGCTAGTGGAAGTCGTAGCCACTTCCCTAAGGGACCTTTGGGTTGCTGACTTCGTATGTAGGCCCAGTAAGGCCTGAGTTTGCTCCAATATGCAGCAGTTTGGTCATTGTTGGACTGTGTTAAAGCCACCAGATGCATGTTAATGTTGCTTGCTGTACAGGTGCTGGTCCTCTGGACAATGGAAGTGGTCCTGTTGAGCTTCCAGAGCTGGAGGGTGATGGCACCCATTTTCACATTATTGGCATCCATAAATTGCATTTGTGGGTCTGGAAACTGTCCAGTGACTGTGCTAATTCAAGCACACTGGGGCTTTTGGGTTGACTTGAGCCCTGTGTGGATGGCTGCTGCTGGGTTTGTAGGATGGGACATGGTGGCTGTATGGGAATCAGGATAATTGTCTCCTGACTCTCCTTCTCCTCTGAGGGATAGTCCACCAGCCCATAATATGTCACTGGGGCCTGTGGTTGTGGTGGCAAGGGTAGTGGTGCAAGCCGCACACGAGAAGGACCTTCAATAGAAAGAAAATGTTGGTAAAAAAATGGTACTGAAGACCAAAAAGGATCTGTGTAGAAATAGAGATCATTTAACAGAACTTATTTTTAAATATATGCTTGTTGACAGGTGCATTGATTACTCAAACAATTAAAAAATGTAAACTCCACAGTGTCACCATGTTTTGTAATGTCATTTTTGGGTGTTTTTTTAATTTAATAACATTGTAACACATAACAGTTTTTTTAGTATGACTAAAAAATCAATACTGATTTCATTGTACCATACAGATGGGTCCTCTGTTATCTTGACTGGCTGAGGCATTAGTCATGATTGGGCATACGCAGCGTACCGGGTCGCAGGGAGGCACACCTAGACACAGAGAGGCGCGCCTAATTGCACGGAGGCGCAGAGCATTTGACGTTACCTTTACGTGTAATACCTGCGATCATCCACCAGATGTCGCTTTTTACAATCACCACCACGCATGCGTGTGGTCTCCCGTAAAATAAAATACTGAAATACATAGTAAGAACTACTTTACTTAGTGCGTCTCATTACGCTGCATACAGTATATACAGCGTCTCATTACGCTATATTATTTCATACAGTATATACAGTACAGACACAAATAGTACAGGATATATGATCCATTTACATTACTTTAGGAATATGTAAGCGTCCAAATCCCACATACAAAGCAACATAAAACCAGTAGTGTACACTGACGCAAATGGACGTGTTAGAAGTACATTGTTGCCTATTGATGTTAGGAATATTGTTAGCATGCTAATCTCGTAGCCATTATGGCATAATCAAAACCAATGGATTTATTCATCTGTCGGTGGCGAAGTGGTGAAGTGTTCTGCTTCCTATACTTAGAGTCCCGGGTTCGATTCCTAAAGTACGAATGCATGTTAGTTTTTCCAGAAACTTTATTATTATTTTTTATTTACATAAACCAGGGCAAAGCTTCAGGAGCATTTCTACTGTTAAGGTTCTATGCACCGCACGGTACAAATACAATTCTGTAGCAGGGAAGACTCAATTGAAATGGCTACCGCCTGTGACTCCTTGCCCCATGGAGGCGCTCAGCTACAGAGCTAGTAACAGCACAGATTTTGCAGGCTATGGACCAATGCTGATGGAGCGTCACAATCCCCTAGCTAAAATACACAGGGGCTATAGGGATGGGATCCGGTCTGAAGATCGACAGTGTCTAGGTCGACAATGTTTAGGTCGACCACTATAGGTCGACAGTCACTAGGTCGACATGGATGGATGGTCGACAGGGTTTCTAGGTCGACATGTGCTAGGTCGACAGGTATAAAGGTCGACATGAGTTTTTCACATTTTTTTTATTTATTTTTATTTTTCATACTTAACGATCCACGTGGACTACGATTGGAACAGTAAAGTGTGCCGAGCGAAGCGGTAGCAGAGCGAAGGCACCATGCCCGAAGCATGGCGAGCGAAGCGAGCCATGCGAGGGGACGCGGTGCACTAATTTGGGATCCCGGTCACTTTACGAAGAAAACGACAAAAAAAAAAATCCTCATGTCGACCTTTAGACCTGTCGACCTAGCACATATCGACCTAGAAACCCTGTCGACCTTCCATCCATGTCGACCTAGTGACTGTCGACCTATAGTGGTCGACCTAAACATTGTTGACCTAGATACTGTCGATAAAACGAACCACACCCATAGGGATAAGCGAGGTCTATGCACATTACGGTACACTGGAATCGATTGCATAGCAAACTGACAAAATGACCATCACCCGTGAACCCCCACCACATGGCATCGCTCGGATATGGAGCAAGCGACGGCATAGGTTTAGCAGGCCACGAGGAAATGCTGATGGAGCATCACAATCCCCTAGCTAAAATACACAGGGGCGATAGTGATAAGTGAGGTCTATGCACATTATGTTACACCGGACTCGATCGCATAGCAAACTGACAAAATGGCCGCCGCCCTGATCCCCCACCATGTGGCAGCGCTCGGATATGAAGCGAGCGACGGCATAGGTTTTGCAGGCCACGGGGCAATGCTGAAGGAGCGTCACAATCCCCTAGCTAAAATACACAAGTACATTACATTAGGGAGATTCATGTAAATATATAAATAATTGTAAACAGTAAATGAAAGAATTACCAATCAAATACTGTATGAAGAAACTGTATAAATGAGCTGGAACAAGTGAGGCCAGCCACATATTTCAACAGCAGTAACACAGAGAGCAAATCAGCAGAAGTTTTGAAGGTCAGAGACGATCCACACAGCAAGTCTGATTACGAGGAAACAGCTTTGCAAAGTGGGTAGCAGGCTGTGACTGAGATGCTCTTTTATTCTGATTCAAACAAAGGGAATTCTTCCAGCTCGAAGCATTCTCTGTGATTTGTGTAGGGATGAATGCACCTATACAGGCACCAATCACAGAGCATGTTTTGAGCGGGAAGAATTCCACTTGTCTGAATCAGAATAAAAGAGTGTCTCAGTCACAGCCCGCTACCCACTTTAAAGATAATTTGAGTGTCCATACAACACTACTTCCAGTGCCGAACTTGACAGCTGGAGGTGCAGCATTGGTCAGCAATTCAAGTGTGCTGTTGCAGGAACACCAATGATTACCAGCACACCTGCTCACAGGCCACCTCACAGTACATTCTGCGTCACTCTGACCGATATTCCCCTGGCTGTCATCTCCACTGCCCTGGACGACCATCTGTACAGAGCTTCACATGGACATATTCACAAATATGCACATTCTCTGTTCCAGTACCATGTGAGATACGGCAAATACTTGTCGCGGACCAATCGTGTGAACTTTGATGGTGCCAAGGGGAAAATTCCGCTGCCCAAAAATCTGGTAAATGACATCATGGCAAGGTGTGAATGGTGCGTGAGGATTGGTGACCTAGAATAGAAGAGAATAAGGGATACTATAAACGCTATGCTGAGAATGCCAAGGAAAATGCCTTGGAAGATCCAGGTTGAAGAAACCAGATCATTACTCACCGATCCTCTTAGCTTCAGCACATCAGCTTGACACAGCTGGAGTTAAAAAAATGGTGTCACTGTACAGTATACAGAGAATGACCTGTAAATTTTCTGAGGCTGCATGCACTGTGCTGAATCCACTTGGAGCAGCACGGTTACTGAAAGGGGAGTGCATGAACTTAGCACACCACATTCCTGATGGGAGTGTCAGGCCCTGGTAATGTAAGGACCTGGTACAAGTTGCCCCTTTTATTTCCCTGTCATCTGGCATGATTTGATTTTTTTGTGCTGCTGTATCTATCCAGTAGCGGCCGAGTCCATTGTGCTGCGTCCATCTGGGGCCTTGTGCTGTGTTTCCATCCAGGGGCTGCTGTTGACCGTTCTCTGTTCTGGTGTGCGTATGCACCCGTGTTCCAAAATCAAGAGACAAAAACTAAAAATAATACAAAAAAAAACTAAATAAAAAAATACAAAAACCATTACCCCGCACCCCCACCACAAAAAAAATGAAAACATGTTAAAGTTGATATTGTTACTGTATTTGTGATGTTACTTTTTGATTAAAGTACCGTACAGTATGTGTGATGTTGGCTTTTTTATTACAATATCTGTGATGTTACATGTTCCTACTGATTTTGTCCCACGTCCATGCTGTAAATAAAGTGTTTCAATCCCCAAGCGTCTGAGTCCATTGTGCTGCGTCCATCCAGGGGCTTCTGTTATCTGTTTCCACTCTCCGTTCTGGTGTGCGTATGCGCCCGTGTTCCAAAATCAAAAGACAAAAACTAAAAATAATACAAAAAAAAAAAATACAAAAACCATTACCCCGCACCACAAAAAAAATTAAAACATGTTAAAGTTGATATTGTTACTGTATTTGTGATGTTACCTTTTGATTAAAGTACCATATAGTATGTGTGATGTTGGCTTTCTTATTACAATATATGTGATGTTACATGTTCCTACTGATTTTGTCCCACGTCCTCTGCCGTAAATAAAGTGTTTCTTAAAATAAACATGATGTGGTTTCCAATTTTTGTATTCCCAACTTCCTCATATACTGTACTCATATACTCATATACTGTGTATAAATTAGTACTACTGTATGAGGGGAATTCAATTAAGAGTGGTATATGTAAAACCACTTGGTTAGGCTGCTTGTTTCACTGGTGTCTATGGCGGCCTGGGTAGCACTGGTACTCAAGAGAAGGGTTTGTACTGTATGCACTGTACAAGCTTCCCGAGGGACAGAATACTTGGGCATTTCAGGGAATGGTAGAAGTGTCCCCCATTTTATCCCCCTGTTACTGGACATGAGTCTATGGCTTGTGATGGCTTCATCCAGGCAGGGTCATACTGTTACTGTACTAGAACTTTGTAGTACAGTATACTGTAGCATACAGTACTGTATATACAGTACAGTATGTCACCATTGGTACTGTACATTACCAGTTGATCCTATTCATTTTCCCAGTGATACAGTACATGCCACCCACTGTATTATACTGTACATGTCACACTTACTGTATGCTATTGCTACAATGTACAGTTTGCTCAATCTACTGTGAGATAGTGTTCTAGTCCCTTGCATTGTACTGCTGACACGTCCCTTGATGCACCTTTCTGCATTCTATGTAAAGCACACATGGGGTAGACATACAGTATGAAACAGTGAGAAGACATAGAAGTGTGCATACAGTATCATTCAACTGCTACCTGTACATTGATTGATTGGCTGTTTGGAATGAAATTCTGGTAATGGATGATTGTTATTTGCTCTTATCCATTACCAGAATTTCATTTCAAACAGGCAGATCTGGCAGATTATCTGCCAGATAATTGTATGGTGTACAGTATGCCTAGCTTATAAATGTAGTTAAAAGATAATCCTATATTGGAAAATCAATACAGGCGCTTTAGTATATAAAACCACACTATTAATAATTATTAAAATGCTGCTCTCAAAAGGTATTCTGTTATACCTAAAGTACCAAAATTATTTATAGACAACTCTAATAGAGAGCGCAAAAATATATAATAATAAAAACAATTTATTGTTCTACAAAACATATATTTGTATTCAATTGAACATATACAGTATATCAGAGCTAGAGAACCACAACCCAATCAAAAGAGATCCTAGATCATATAATATATACCATATAATTGATATGTAGTATATTGGGATAGAAATGTTAATACAGTCCCTTTTCAATTCTGTAGTAATGACTCCGGTACCTTCTGAAGAAACCGACACTAGCTAAGTCGGAGAAACGCGTCAAGGGTCTGAGATACGGAGCCGCAATACCACTTTCTCCACACCCAGGACATTTTTATCCAGCTATATCAAAGATTGCCAGCGCGGCCATAGGTGCACACAAGTGAGAGTTAATAAGGGTTAATAAGAAGCACAGAAGTGCTATATAGGTGGTGTGATTAAAATAATACAAAAATATATACAAAGTGATAGGAAAAATCATAAGTGTTAATAAAGTGTTAGGGTGTGCCGACCTGAAGCAGCCCAGCCATACCGACACAGGGGCCACCGCACCCCACACCCACCCTATAAATAATTACAAATATGTCTGGGTTAAATTCCCAGTGTAAGGCCACATGGTAATGGCTCCTACAGCATCTGAGAGCCAGCTCACCTGGAGATACCCCTAGCTTCTCCTATGGCAGTCTGGTGTCAGCAATCCCTCCTAATGCTGACCCATTCATGCCTCTCAATACAATGCACAAAGTGGTGAGCTGCTCAATCAGATAGTGATGTCATTCAGGTGCTAAAAGGGAGGGGTAATTCTGTGTAGGAAAAAACAAAGGTTCCCTAATGCACACCGAGTGAAAAATATTACGACATAATAGTCAGATAATACGGAGATCTTAGTTGCGTATATCTGCAGATATAGGGTTAAGCCCCCAGGCCGATCGACAAGGCTTCTCCGTCACTGGGGGTCCCTAATACTGGGTATGGGTCCGGGGTGCAGGACCCCATAACGTCGGCACAGGTCGGCTACCCCAGGTCAGCACACAAGTGAGAGTTAATAAGGGTTAATAAGAAGCACAGAAGTGCTATATAGGTGGTGTGATTAAAATAATACAAAAATATATACAAAGTGATAGGAAAAATCATAAGTGTTAATAAAGTGTTAGGGTGTGCCGACCTGAAGCAGCCCAGCCATACCGACACAGGGGCCACCGCACCCCACACCCACCCCATAAATAATTACAAATATGTCTGGGTTAAATTCCCAGTGTAAGGCCACATGGTAATGGCTCCTACAGCATCTGAGAGCCAGCTCACCTGGAGATACCCCTAGCTTCTCCTATGGCAGTCTGGTGTCAGCAATCCCTCCTAATGCTGACCCATTCATGCCTCTCAATACAATGCACAAAGTGGTGAGCTGCTCAATCAGATAGTGATGTCACTCAGGTGCTAAAAGGGAGGGGTAATTCTGTGTAGGAAAAAACAAAGGTTCCCTAATGCACACCGAGTGAAAAATATTACGACATAATAGTCAGATAATACGGAGATCTTAGTTGCGTATATCTGCAGATATAGGGTTAAGCCCCCAGGCCGATCGACAAGGCTTCTCCGTCACTGGGGGTCCCTAATACTGGGTATGGGTCCGGGGTGCAGGACCCCATAACGTCGGCACAGGTCGGCTACCCCAGGTCAGCACACAAGTGAGAGTTAATAAGGGTTAATAAGAAGCACAGAAGTGCTATATAGGTGGTGTGATTAAAATAATACAAAAATATATACAAAGTGATAGGAAAAATCATAAGTGTTAATAAAGTGTTAGGGTGTGCCGACCTGAAGCAGCCCAGCCATACCGACACAGGGGCCACCGCACCCCACACCCACCCCATAAATAATTACAAATATGTCTGGGTTAAATTCCCAGTGTAAGGCCACATGGTAATGGCTCCTACAGCATCTGAGAGCCAGCTCACCTGGAGATACCCCTAGCTTCTCCTATGGCAGTCTGGTGTCAGCAATCCCTCCTAATGCTGACCCATTCATGCCTCTCAATACAATGCACAAAGTGGTGAGCTGCTCAATCAGATAGTGATGTCACTCAGGTGCTAAAAGGGAGGGGTAATTCTGTGTAGGAAAAAACAAAGGTTCCCTAATGCACACCGAGTGAAAAATATTACGACATAATAGTCAGATAATACGGAGATCTTAGTTGCGTATTTCTGCAGATATAGGGTTAAGCCCCCAGGCCGATCGACAAGGCTTCTCCGTCACTGGGGGTCCCTAATACTGGGTATGGGTCCGGGGTGCAGGACCCCATAACGTCGGCACAGGTCGGCTACCCCAGGTCAGCACACAAGTGAGAGTTAATAAGGGTTAATAAGAAGCACAGAAGTGCTGTATAGGTGGTGTGATTAAAATAATACAAAAATATATACAAAGTGATAGGAAAAATCATAAGTGTTAATAAAGTGTTAGGGTGTGCCGACCTGAAGCAGCCCAGCCATACCGACACAGGGGCCACCGCACCCCACACCCACCCCATAAATAATTACAAATATGTCTGGGTTAAATTCCCAGTGTAAGGCCACATGGTAATGGCTCCTACAGCATCTGAGAGCCAGCTCACCTGGAGATACCCCTAGTTTCTCCTATGGCAGTCTGGTGTCAGCAATCCCTCCTAATGCTGACCCATTCATGCCTCTCAATACAATGCACAAAGTGGTGAGCTGCTCAATCAGATAGTGATGTCACTCAGGTGCTAAAAGGGAGGGGTAATTCTGTGTAGGAAAAAACAAAGATTCCCTAATGCACACCGAGTGAAAAATATTACGACATAATAGTCAGATAATACGGAGATCTTAGTTGCGTATATCTGCAGATATAGGGTTAAGCCCCCAGGCCGATCGACAAGGCTTCTCCGTCACTGGGGGTCCCTAATACTGGGTATGGGTCCAGGGTGCAGGACCCCATAACGTCGGCACAGGTCGGCTACCCCAAGTCAGCACACAAGTGAGAGTTAATAAGGGTTATTAAGAAGCACAGAAGTGCTATATAGGTGGTGTGATTAAAATAATACAAAAATATATACAAAGTGATAGGAAAAATCATAAGTGTTAATAAAGTGTTAGGGTGTGCCGACCTGAAGCAGCCCAGCCATACCGACACAGGGGCCACCGCACCCCACACCCACCCCATAAATAATTACAAATATGTCTGGGTTAAATTCCCAGTGTAAGGCCACATGGTAATGGCTCCTACAGCATCTGAGAGCCAGCTCACCTGGAGATACCCCTAGCTTCTCCTATGGCAGTCTGGTGTCAGCAATCCCTCCTAATGCTGACCCATTCATGCCTCTCAATACAATGCACAAAGTGGTGAGCTGCTCAATCAGATAGTGATGTCACTCAGGTGCTAAAAGGGAGGGGTAATTCTGTGTAGGAAAAAACAAAGGTTCCCTAATGCACACCGAGTGAAAAATATTATGACATAATAGTCAGATAATACGGAGATCTTAGTTGCGTATATCTGCAGATATAGGGTTAAGCCCCCAGGCCGATCGACAAGGCTTCTCCGTCACTGGGGGTCCCTAATACTGGGTATGGGTCTGGGGTGTAGGACCCCATAACGTCGGCACAGGTCGGCTACCCCAGGTCAGCACACAAAGTGAGAGTTAATAAGGGTAAATAAGAAGCACAGAAGTGCTATATAGGTGGTGTGAATAAAATAATACAAAATTATATACAAAGTGATAGGAAAAATCATAAGTGTTAATAAAGTGTTAGGGTGTGCCGACCTGAAGCAGCCCAGCCATACCGACACAGGGGCCACCGCACCCCACACCCACCCCATAAATAATTGCACTTTATTAACACTTATGATTTTTCCTATCACTTTGTATATATTTTTGTATTATTTTAATCACACCACCTATATAGCACTTCTGTGCTTCTTATTAACCCTTATTAACTCTCACTTGTGTGCTGACCTGGGGTAGCCGACCTGTGCCGACGTTATGGGGTCCTGCACCCCGGACCCATACCCAGTATTAGGGACCCCCAGTGACGGAGAAGCCTTGTCGATCGGCCTGGGGGCTTAACCCTATATCTGCAGATATACGCAACTAAGATCTCCGTATTATCTGACTATTATGTCGTAATATTTTTCACTCGGTGTGCATTAGGGAACCTTTGTTTTTTCCTACACAGATTTACCCCTCCCTTTTAGCACCTGAGTGACATCACTATCTGATTGATCAGCTCACCACTTTGTGCATTGTATTGAGAGGCATGAATGGGTCAGCATTAGGAGGGATTGCTGACACCAGACTGCCATAGGAGAAGCTAGGGGTATCTCCAGGTGAGCTGGCTCTCAGATGCTGTAGGAGCCATTACCATGTGGCCTTACACTGGGAATTTAACCCAGACATATTTGTAATTATTTATGGGGTGGGTGTGTGATGCGGTGGCCCCTGTGTCGGTATGGCTGGGCTGCTTCAGTTCGGCACACCCTAACACTTTATTAACACTTATGATTTTTCCTATCACTTTGTATATATTTTTGTATTATTTTAATCACACCACCTATATAGCACTTCTGTGCTTCTTATTAACCCTTATTAACTCTCACTTGTGTGCTGACCTGGGGTAGCCGACCTGTGCCGACGTTATGGGGTCCTGCACCCCGGACCCATACCCAGTATTAGGGACCCCCAGTGACGGAGAAGCCTTGTCGATCGGCCTGGGGGCTTAACCCTATATCTGCAGATATACGCAACTAAGATCTCCGTATTATCTGACTATTATGTCGTAATATTTTTCACTCGGTGTGCATTAGGGAACCTTTGTTTTTTCCTACACAGATTTACCCCTCCCTTTTAGCACCTGAGTGACATCACTATCTGATTGAGCAGCTCACCACTTTGTGCATTGTATTGAGAGGCATGAATGGGTCAGCATTAGGAGGGATTGCTGACACCAGACTGCCATAGGAGAAGCTAGGGGTATCTCCAGGTGAGCTGGCTCTCAGATGCTGTAGGAGCCATTACCATGTGGCCTTACACTGGGAATTTAACCCAGACATATTTGTAATTATTTATGGGGTGGGTGTGGGGTGTGGTGGCCCCTGTGTCGGTATGGCTGGGCTGCTTCAGGTCGGCACACCCTAACACTTTATTAACACTTATGATTTTTCCTATCACTTTGTATATATTTTTGTATTATTTTAATCACACCACCTATATAGCACTTCTGTGCTTCTTATTAACCCTTATTAACTCTCACTTGTGTGCTGACCTGGGGTAGCCGACCTGTGCCGACGTTATGGGGTCCTGCACCCCGGACCCATACCCAGTATTAGGGACCCCCAGTGACGGAGAAGCCTTGTCGATCGGCCTGGGGGCTTAACCCTATATCTGCAGATATACGCAACTAAGATCTCCGTATTATCTGACTATTATGTCGTAATATTTTTCACTCGGTGTGCATTAGGGAACCTTTGTTTTTTCCCACACAGGAAACCATACAATCCAGCGAGAAGTGGAGATGACTCCAGATAGGAGACAGAGGACAGGATAGGGCACTAGAACTAATATTTAATTTACTCTTTCCCTAACCTGTAGAATGGAGCGAACACATGAGACCACATGTACAGATGTGTCCTAACACATCTTTGCTAATCATCGTCCTATGGCATTGTGGTTCCGCAATATGTTTGCATACTGTAATTGTTTCCCTCCTTTGTTTTACTAATAAATGTGCTCCCTTGTATGCTGGGGAACAAAGTAAATAAAAGTATGGGCAGTGGGAACATAGCACCCGCTGTCCATTCCTGACATGTACCGCCAGCTCCCTCTCCTGTATCAGGCAGTTGGGGCATTATTCCCCCCATTGCCTGCAGCCATGAAGAGTACTTTCAGTTTGTTCAGTGGTCGCCTGCATATGCACGTGACCACTGGCTCCCCTATTACTATACGCATAGTGGGGTCATGCATATGCATGCTCCCCACTATGCCGTGCTTTGTGTGCATGATGCAAATGCATCTCCGCAACAAAGCAAAGGGACAATCTATACCAAAGCTGGTCTCAGACACAGGGAGAGTCAGTGGAGGAAAGCCACTGACTGCGATCCAATCAGGTCATTCTCAAGGGACGCCCATTTCTTACTTCCATCCCCTGTGTGCCAGGACATAATGTGGATTAGTTGGGTGGTGGAAAAGTAGTGTTCAAAGATGGTAAGGCCTAAAACTCTATTGAAAGCTGATTTAGCTGAACACTCTTTACATTTCCTGGACTTTTTATTAGACCAAATAAACCTGACACATATGGACTGTTTTGTCTGAAGAAAAGAAGCCAGGACAACTATCGGAACAGGTAGAGCAACCTGGGCAATATATTTATTTTAACTGAATTAGTTCTGCAGGTCCAAAATGTAAAAAGTGGAGTACAATGCACCATTTCTCCTTTAATGCAGTTTAACAGGAAGTGTAATTATCAGTGTATAATTGGTTGTATGTTTTTGTAATTTAGATTCTTAAATATTTAATGGATTGTGGGTGCCATATGTAATCAAAGTTAACATCTAGGACAATTGTGCCTGTAAGTTAGGCAGTGATGTCAGTGGAGAAGACAATGTTAATAGCATACAAATGGAGCCACACTCATCTGAGGCAGCTCCATTGCAGGCATGCACTCCCGGTGTGACTAGACGATCCGTTTGCCTAGCCACACTGGTAGAGCACAGAGACGCTCTCCAATTCTAGTTAATGGAGCACGTCTCCATCCCGGGCACACGTACCTGCCTGGACGGAGATGATCTCATTGATAGGCGCACCTGGGCGGGCACGCCCAGGCACAGACAGAGCCACAACTAGCGTGGCTCAATCTGTATCATCAGCAAATAAGGATATTTTATATATTGTTTCCCCTGGACTGAGAATCCTTTAATGTCAGGGTTACCCCTAATTTTGGCTGCCACGGGTTCAATACACAGGGCATAAAGCAAGGGTGAAAGTCAACACCCCTGATGAGTCCCATTGCCCATTCTGAAAACCAGTGATGAGAGCCGATTAGTGAAAAATGAGGTCATAGGGACATGATAAATGCTTCAATTGCTGGCAGGAAGCCACCACAGAAGCCAAATGACTGCAGAGTTTTACACATAAATGACCAGGACAGGTGGTCAAAAGCCTTCTCTGCATCTAGCTCTAACAACATTGCCAGCAGTTTAAGCTTATTGGTATGTGTGATTAGATTCATCATACACCTAGTGTTACCTAGGGTGGGCATATCTCGTTGGGATGAATCCGGTATGGTTGCCATCAAACTGTTGAACCATATATGAATTCAGTCTGTTGGCCAAGACCTATAAGAGAAGCTTAATCAAAGAAATGGGCCTATAATTCATACAGCAGGTGAGTTCTTTCTGGGGATTCTGGATTACTATGACTACAGACTTCAAATAATCAACATGAAACCACTCACCCTGTAATATTGTGTTAAAGACAATAGTCAAGTGTCAGAACAAAAGACCAGAAAAAGTTTTGTAATATGACTTCATCGGGAGACCATTTGGGCTTTGGATGGCTTCTGCGATTTTATAGCCAGCTCCAGTTCTTCAAATGAAATGGGGCAATTGAGTTTAGTGATGTCTGAGTAAGACTGGGAAAGATTCCAAGATTCCTAGTAAGGGCCTAATTCAGATCTGATCGCAGCAGCAAATTTGTTAGCTAATGGGCAAAACCATGTGCACTGCAGGTGGGACAGATATAACATTTGCAGAGAGAATTCGATTTGGGTGTTTTTTTTTTGTTTCTGTGCAGGGTAAATACTGGCTGCTTTATTTCTACACTGCAATTTATATTTCAGTTTGAACACACCCCACACAAATCTAACTCTCTCTGCACATGTTATATCTGCATCCCCCTACAGCACACATGGTTTTGCCCATTAGCTAACAAATTTGCTGCTCCAATCAGATCTGAATTAGGCCCTAAGCCTCAATAACTAAAGAATGCTGGTTATGCCCCGACCCAATTTCTTGAAGGTTAAAGAAAAATAGTTAATATAAAACAATTTGTTATTATGCACCAGATTGTATTGGATAGCACCTGTTTTTATCTCTAGTGGCAAAGACAGTCTGGGAGACCATTTTAGCTGATAGTCTAGATGCTAGCAAGGTGTCTACATATTTACTTACTTGTACAATTTTTGCTTGAGCCAACAGAGCGATTTTTCTGTCTGCTTAGCCAAAAGGGACTAGAGCTCCCATGAACACTTTGAATCTTTAGAAAAAAAAAGCACAGGGAATGTGTACATTTATGGATATATCCAAGTTGCTCCAGCCTATTCTCACTGACTGCTCTTTTTCTGTAGGTGGCGTATTTAATCCCAGCTCCTCTAACAACAGCTTTATAAGTTTCCCATTTTGTGATGTCATCAGTGGTGTTAGTATAAAAATATTAATGGATCTGCAGTGGTACTCCTTGAATTGTAGAATTGGAAGGAGGGCCTCATTGAGTCGCCAATAAGGGTGACTCCTGAGAGACTGCAATAGGTATATAGGCAAGAATCATAGAATGATCTGTCCAAAGAGTGGGAAAGATGTCTGCTTTGAGGATGGTGTTCAAAATACCACTACATACCAGAAACATGTTGATGCGAGAGCATGTCCCATGTGGGTGCAAGTAGAAGTTATAATCTCTAGAGGAGGGACATTGCACTCTCCATGTGTCAAAGAGACTGGCCTTGGACATATGTTTACGAAGGTTCCAATGTAAATTACAGTGATAGGGCTAAGATCTGGGACCACTTTTATCGAGGTCTACAGACAAAACTACAGATGGAGCCCTGCTTATCTATCCCTTTAAAAGGATTAACTGAGCCAGTGCTGTCAGACTTAATCCTCTGCTGTAATGACTTAATCCCCTGATGTATTGTTCTCTCTGTATTGTATTGCAGCTGAGAACAATAGATGAAATGCTTATGCTAATAAAACTTGGTGCACCTAGGCACAACAGATAAGGCTAGATGAGCAAGGCTCCATCTGTATATTGAAGTCCCCCCCTAACCTGCACAACACCCTTATGTATCATAGAGAGCTCAGCAAATAGAGAATTAAAAAACTAGCCTGACCAGTGTTAGAGGCATATAAATTCAATATAGTCAACACCTGGTGACCCACCAAGCATACTAGAATGATGTATCTCTCATCACAATTGTAATTAGTAGCAAGAAGTTGAAAAGGGACTGATGCTCTGACTAAGATTACCACTCAATTTTTATACAGTGGGTAATCACCTGGCAGTCAGGGAAGGATGAGAAGAATTTTTAAAATGGGTTTATTGGAGGAAAATGACATCACCGCAGGATTGTTAATTGTCTTATAGCATTATAGCACTTGTGATGGGGTATTAAGCCCTTTCATGCTTGTTATATATTATTATATAATATATTAAGAGGCATGAGTATGTGGGTATAGCAAATGTAGATATAACACCTACTCAGGAATCCCAATATTGCTGCCAAGATTTAGGGGGCAAATGGAATCAAGGGAGATGGGATAGATTGAGGAGGAGAATGAGAACTATTCTGTTCCAGTTAATGGAAACTAGGGTTCACAAAAGTTGGGCCCGAAGGTAAGGGATGGGAAAGAAAAACTCTGGAAAGGAGATTAAATAGAGAGTCCTAAGAGATGGGAGCTCTGAGTGAATATACCACAATAATAACAGACAATGAGAGCTAACAGGTATGCAAGCTCTCACACTAGTCCTTCAATGAAGGAGGAAAGTGCAAGCTAAGTGGATTTAATAATACCCACCCTGAAAACAGTTAAGAACCTCATAGTTACTAAGAATGATGCAGTACCTGTAGGGGGGTAAGAAACAATTAATCTGTACAAACAAATATATGATTACTAAGAACACAACAGCATCAAAAATTATAAACAAGACTTGAGCATCACAACCATTTCATCTGTCTGGCACCGCATGGCCTACTGTATGTACCTAAAACATAGCTTACTATTGAGCTGTCATCAGAGGCCAGGACAGAGCCCGGAATTAGAGTGGCAGCAAAAAACTGAAGTCTTCAGCTCAAGGACAATGAGTGCCAGATAAACACTTATCCTGCAGTTGAAAAAAGTACAGGGTGGATGCTCAAGATGGACACCTGTCTAGACCACTGGAAGAAGCACCAGTTCCAATCTCAGCTAGATTAAACCTGTGAATCAGTTCCTTGCCTTCTTTTGGATCTCTCAGAGATAACTTATGACAATTTATTTCCTCAATTAGCCAAAAGGGGAAGCCCCATTTATATTTGTAGCCATGGTGACTCAGGATCTTGGTTGTTTCTCAAAGGTCCCTACATTTAAGAATGGTAGAGGGAGCCAAGTACTGAAAAATCTGTAAATGGGTGCCATCAAAGAGGATGCAAGGGGTAGCTCTACTCGAATTGGCTTTGCTCCTTAATTTTAAATGAGAGGAATTTCAGAACAATGTCCTGTGTAGGATCCCCATTTTTAAGTTTCAGATGCAGAACCCTGTTAGCCTATTCAGTGATCATGGAGTGCTCAGAAAGAGTGGGGACTAATGTCTGAAACAGACACTTCAGATAGGGCTTAGGCCTTGTGCCATCAAAGTTTCATAAATATTACAGATTCTTAAGTTATTCCTCCTCTCCCTGTTTTCTAAATCTTCATTTTTCTTTTTGAGGAACTGGAAGTTCCTGCTTTAGGATGCCAATGTCATGAGAAACCTCTTAAAGACCACTGGAGTTACAGTATACCTTACAGTAGTTCATACAGCAGCAGTGTGGCTGGAAACGGAGGCAGTTTCCTTGTGAATATTGGCAGATAATTGCTGAAAATTGGCTATGAGACATATATGTATTTCGAATATCATAGCTTGCATTTCATTTTTAGTTGTAAAGGCATCTCCTAAAAACAAGTTAGTGCCAAAGAGGCAGGGGAAGACTCCGACGGATTATGAGTGTCAGGACGTGAGAGATGTTGAATGATACCCTGCTGGGATTTTTTCTTCCCTTTGGCTGTGTTTTTATGCATAAAATGATTATATACAGGAAAAATAGCTGAACTGGTAATGAAGAGATGACTCCAGGTGAATGGAGGAGAGTAAATGACAAAGCATGTTGTAGAGATCCAGCCTTTCTTGGAAGTAATAAATAGACTGCAATAAAAGCAGAAGATGCTGTACTCTGGGTAATAGTCCCATAGTCAGGCCCTTACCTACTCAACCACTGGTGAGTCACCGGCATGGTCTGTTGGTCAGGGGTTGTGTAGCTCTTGCCATTAAGATGTTCTGTGCATTGGACTCCATGGAAACCACTGTTATCACACTAGGAGGCACTGTGCAGGATTCAGGGTACAGGCCTGGCATTCAGCATGGTGGCGTTCTCATCGGGACATCATGATATGTAATCCTGGCCAATCCTGCTCAGTCTGTCAATCATTTTATGGCTCCAACCAATCCAGACTCAGCCTTGGGTATAAAGCTTCCAGCTTTGCAGAGCCAAGTTTGCTAGTTTCATAAATCACAAAGCTATGTTTGTGAGCATGTATCTGTGCTCCCCTGCTGTACCAGTCTTTTCCTAAGGGGGTTGCATATGACCCAGACACTTCCTATGTTAAACCTGGTACCAGCATTAATCTAGCATATATTCCTGATCATCGGTGCAAGGTCAATATTCCTGATTATCAGTGCAAGCCCGATATTCCTGACCATCAGTGCAAGTGAATATTTCTGACCATAGGTGCAAGTCTGATATTTCTGACCATCTGTGCAAGTCCGATATTCCTGAACATCAGTGCAAGTCTGATACTCCAGACCATCGGTGCAAGTCTGATATTCCATATTTCTAATCATCAGTGCAACTCCAGTATTCCTATCTACAAGTCCTAGGGCAACTATCTGGTCCCTCAGAGACGTCCAGCATTGGAGCTCCATCTAATTCTAGTTTATCTGTTGTCTACTACAGCCTATTAATAGTACCAAGTGTTCAGTCATCGGAACCAGTCCAATATCCCTTGGTCATTGGTCTATAGATCGATTTCCATTCTTACCTTGTAGTACTAGCACAGGTGACCCAGACAGGTGGCCCGACTGGCCTGTTGGGGCACAAATGAGCATAAATTTCCTTGTGGGAATCCCTGGTGAAGATCACCGGTGGGGTAAAATTCTGCACCCCTGCTCTGGGTCTTCACCAACTACCTGTCACTTGCTTTTGTACCTAAAGTATTGTTACTTCTCTGTATATCTGGCTACTCTCATCTGAATGCGAAAAAGCTGTATTAAACCCTCCAGTATTACGTGTTCCTCCAACCCTACTCCATCGGGTTCTGAGACAAAGTCAGATACACAAATATACCAAATCCTGACACATGCAAGTCAAGCCGTGCACTCCTGTAGTGACACAGTGACTTCTCCATTGAATTCAGAGGCATCCACCCTTTACCCACTCCCCTTCCTACCCCTCCTAACATGCATCTTCCTGTGAGACTTATGAATTCACAGACTAGGTGTACTGCTTAAATGCCTTACAAAACACAGCATTTTGTGCAGTATGTAAATTAAAATTTCATGCTGGCTTTGGTTGGGGGAAGGGACCCAGAGGGTACAACATTAGCCAGCATCTCAACCCAACCTATCAACACCATAATGCTATCAATGTGAAACATGAAAATAAAGTCTATAATAAGAATTAAAAATGTATATTAATTAATAATAATAATAATAATAATAATAATAAGAAGAAGAAGAAGAAGAAGAAGAATGTGCTGTGACTGTGTTGATATTCTAGTACTATAGTAAGTGATCATGAGTGCTCCCCTGTAGCTGTGTGTATAATAATAATAATGTGCTGTGACTGTTGATATTCTGGTACTATAGTAAGTGATCATGAGCGCTCCCCTGTTGCTGTGTGTATAATAATAATAATAATAATAATAATAACCACTACTGTATGCTTTTCACTTTCTGCTGTAAGCCGAAGGTGTTCATGCTCATTTGCATAGAAAGACACGCAGTCAGTGTAAGGCATGCTATCACTCTGTCACTGGTGCATATCATTGCCAAAATTGCAAGGAAAATGAGTATGGCACAAGTCGCACTATGTAACAAATTCATAGGTAGTCCTCACCCCTCTGTGAGATTTGTGATGAATTTATCATGCTATCTTTGGTTTGTGGGAAGGGACCCAGAGAGCATGACAAGCAGCAAGAAGATTTTTCTATGCTGATACTGTATTTGTTGTTTATTGCAAGTGAGCAGCCCCCTTGAGCTGTGTACAGTATCTGTGTGGCTGCTTGTGTCCAAAAACGTCATAGGAGCAGACAGACCTTTTTGATGCATTTAATAAAATTATACCTAAAATATATCTCCAACATAATATTAATAATAGAGTTCTAAATTGTTTTAAAAAGTGTAAATATATATAAATTCCAGGAATCTAACCCGGGTTCAAGGGTATGGTAAGCATTAGATGATACCACTAGCATAAGGTACCCACGCTGACAGCTCTTGCACACCAGCAG
The DNA here is from genome assembly GCF_028390025.1 of Pseudophryne corroboree. NCBI lineage: Eukaryota > Metazoa > Chordata > Amphibia > Anura > Myobatrachidae > Pseudophryne > Pseudophryne corroboree. Next base: position 763,351,073 of record NC_086444.1, on the reverse strand, counting down.
TGACATGTGATGTCACTGATTGCAAAAAAAAATTTTTTTTTGCACTGTGCTGACTTTGTTGATAATAGTATAATGGTTTCTATATTAAGTTATCATGAGCGCACCCTTGAGCTGTGTATAATAATAATAATAATAATAACAACAATAATAATAATAATAATAATAATAACAACAACCCCATCTTACACTGTCTGCTGTCAGTACAAAGATACACAGTCACTGCCAAAATTGTTGTAAGATCATGTGTGACCTGTGTTACATGAAGAACTTTCTTTTATTTATTTACTGTACATTGTAAAGCTTTACAGTAAGTGACTGCTTGCTTGTCAGGGCTTGCTATTATATAGCAATCCCATAAATATAATAATGCCATACACATCCGCTACTATTGTTTTCAGCACTGTAGTTTTCATTAGTGGAGCAATTGCCACCCAGTGGTGAAGCTGTGTGTTGCATACTGTGGATCATCTTGCATCTTAGTACACTATACCATGCCATCCTATCCTATATTTATGCTGTGACAGAAACACATGTACTGTATGGTGAAACCACAGCAAGGATGAGAATTATTACATCTGTACATAACTCACAAAACACAGCCAGAACCTGTATCATTATCTGCCTAAGGATAAGCCCATTTTTTTGCATATTGTTAAGGGTTTCGGTGCTGTTGTAGTTGAATGCCCTCTTGAATAGCCATCTGCCCTGAAATTCTGGGTTTACTATAAAAATAAGGGACTCGGAAATGCAAAGTTCTATAGACATCATCAGGAACAGTAAAACAAAACAAAAAAACCCATTGTATTTTATTTGCTTCTACTTTTATTTTACTTATTTAATTTTCAGTTATTTTAATACTTTTTGGTGGAGGATTTCAAATTCAGTTGAGGATCTATATAAAATCAGAAATACAGCATCCAAAATATGCACAAACCCTTCTCCTTCCAGTTCCGTTAACTATCTGGTTTGATAATGGTGACTCAGGTATATATTATGAATACATTTTGCGCCTACTGTAAGTCAATATGGTAAGAACACATATTTGTCCTAATCATGTCACATTAGAATACACAAACCTGACTTACTCTCTAAATGCAGCAAACTTAAAGTGTACATTCATGTGTGGCCCTGCATAGCTACAGTGAGTTGCACACAATTCCGAATGAACTGCAGACAACTTGCACAAATTAGAGCAGCTACAAGTGATTCTGTGTTAGCTGCAATGTAGAAAATAATCATCTCTCTTTTCTTTAATTTGTATAATTTCTGAAAAATGTCCTCCGTACCATCATCTGGTTCAGCAAAAGTATTGGATGCAGTAAATAAAACTGAGTTTGCCTCACCTGCACTGAAATGTAACATTTCTCCCATAGGTGGGGTTAGATCACGTGTGCCCAAGTGTGGACCCAGATCCAAGCAGGATCCTACGTATGCAGCAGATTCTCTTTATCAGTAAGTGCCTGTCACCATAGTAACTGGCCGGGACTGAAAGTGATGTTATAATAAACACTGAAGCCCCAGTGATTCATTCCGTGTCTCAGGGGACAATGAATCAAGTCTGAAAATACATTTAGAATGGTCCCCAAGTGGTGGCTTGTGATCAATAACAATCTTTCTTAAAAAAACATAATATAGATATCAAAAACTCAATATTAGTAAGGTATATATAATTTGTTTATGGACTAAATACTTTTCAATTATGAATATATATATATTTACATGCACTTATAGTGCTCACCTAACATTACTTGTGCGCCCCCGCATCTATTTGTTCTTTCTTTATATATATATATATATATATATATATATATGTGTGTGTGTGTGTGATAAAACTAATGAAAATAGGTGCCTCCTAGTGTGATATCATAACCATTCAGTAACCTCCAGCATCCATAACACACTATAAATGGCTATAAATGGGAGGTGTACCGTTAATGGTGGAATTCCAACCACCTGTCAACAAAGCGTATACACCACAATAACATGATTCTGGTACTCGCTCTAGTATCAATATCATCACTGCTGTTATTCTCGGGATCTTAGCAGTCACTCATGGATATCACCAAAGTTGATTGCTTCACTTGCCCATAGCAGTGATCTCCTGCACACTTGGTCCAAAGATCCAAGAAAGAGTTTATTGCTTCACTTGCCCACAGCAGTAATCTCCTGCACACTTTGTCCAAAGATCCATGAAAGAGTTGATTGCTTCACTTGCCCACAGCAGTAATCTCCTAAACGCTTGGTCCAAAGATACAAGAAAGCAGAGTTTCCGCTCCACTGTGGCTGGCTGCTCCTCTTCTCAGGACAGCCAGCCACAGTGGAGCTGAGACTCTGCTTTCTTGGGTTTTTGGACCAAGTGTGCAGGTGATTACTGCTGTGGGCACGTGAAGAAATCAATGCCTTCTTGGATCTTTGGACCAAGTGAGTAGGAGATTACTGCTGTGTAACTGAAAAGAAGGTTTAAGGTTTAGTGCTCTTTATCATCATATTAATATATATATATATATATATATATATATATATATATATATTACTCCAATTCAGTCAGCACTCTGTTGTTTGAATCCTGCTAGCCTCGGTACCTGAATCCTATGGTACATGCAAATCCAATGGTGGAGAATAAACGGCACTCATAAGGCATGTATAGCATTGAAGACGCCGGTATATTATAGATCAACGTTTTGGAGCATCCGCTCCTTTGTCAAGATACACCAATACAGAAGTAACAACAGAAAATGCAACACTTACCACATAAATACCCCCACCATAGTACACGCCGTCCTCCATCCACCACCCACGACGCTGCCGGGTCCACCTCCAATGATGCACATCCAGGTCTGCGATGACGGAGGTTGCCTAGCAACACTCCTAATTGCATCCCACACAGAGGGTCATTGCGGTGTCCATTCAGCGCCGGAGCCTATGGGAGACAAGACAGCACAACAATATATACAATCCCCACATAAAAAACGTTAGCACACAAAGCATTATGCAAAAAGTGCCATCCATATACCAACCTAAGGACACAAAAGGGCACCATCTCAATAACTATATCACAACAACATGTTGTGAAATATATTACATGTCTAAAAAACTCACAAAGACATTAAAGTTACATAATGGAATTCCAGTTCATTTTTTCGTTCAACCCAGAAGGAGTCATAGTATTCAGTCTATGAATCCATTTGGCTTCAGTCAGTTGCAACACCTTACCTCGATCACCACCCCATAAGTATTCTGGTATATGATCAATGATGAAGTATTTAAGCATAGACAATCTATGAGCTTTCTCTTTAAAATGGAGTGCTACTGGCTGATCAATGCATCTACCAGACAGAGACAAATCAATGTTTGATCGATGCAAAGCCATGCGTTCTCTAAACGTCCCTGAGGTCTGACCCACATAATAGAGGCTCCAAGGACACCATATAACATACACGACAAATGTTGTTTTGCAGGTGAGTACAAACCGGATGTCATACACTTTATTCATCTGCGGGTGTTTAAAACACTTGCACGGGAGCATATATTGGCATGTTACACAACTATAACAGCTATAGCATCCTGGTGGTTTTTCATACACATTCTGTACTTTAGGTAACCCACGGCCAGAAATATCTGTTACTACAAGCTTATTTCTGAGGTTACATCCCCTTTTGAAGGCAGCTAAAGGTCTACTATCCTTAAAGCATATAAGGTCCTTATCTGACCTAACAATTGGCCACAATTGGACACAACGCCTTGGTGGCCTGCTTAATGATTGGACTAGCTACAGTATAGGTGCTTACCCATGGGATTACCTTGCCCTTCTCACGCTTAACGGGATTCAGTAACTTAGCTCTGGGCATTTGCAATACCTGTTGTTTCTGTAACTGCAAAGTAGTTTGATCATACCCTCTCTGACTGAATTTGTCAATTAGTACATCTAGTCGCTCAGCAACTTTAGAAGAGTCATCAACGATTCTTGCTACCCTCATCATTTGAGACAAGGGCAGTCCTCTTTTCAGAGTGGGGGGATGGTGGCTACTAGCAGTTAAGAAGGTATTGCAATCTACATCCTTAAAATAAATATTGGTTTCCAAATAACCTGAATTAATAGAATTTTTGACATCCTGGATTTGCGTCACCTACATGCTATATGCACTATACTGTAGCTACTCCAATCCTTAAGCAGGTCACCAAGGCGTTGTGACCAATTGTTAGGTCAGATAAGGACCTTATATGCTTTAAAGATAGTAGACCTTTAGCTGCCTTCAAAAGGGGATGTAACCTCAGAGATAGGCTTGTAGTAACAGATATTTCTGGCCGTGGGTTACCAAAAGTCCGAATGTGTATAGAAAACCGCTGGGATGCTATAGCTGTTATAGTTGTGTAACGTGCCAATATATGCTCCCGTGCAAGAGTTTTAAACATCCGCAGATGAATAAAGTATATGACATCCGGTTTGTACTCACCTGCAAAACTACATTTGTCGTGTATGTTATATGTTGTCCTTGCAGCCTCTATTATGTGGGTCAGTCAACATGGACATTTAGAGAACACATGGCTTTGCTTCGATCAAACATTGATTTGTCTCTGTCTGGTAGATGCATTGATCAGCCAGTAGCACTCCATTTTAAAGAGAAAGCTCATAGATTGTCTATGCTTAAATACTTCATCATTGATCATATACCAGAATCCTTACGGGGTGGTGATCGAGGTAAGGCGTTGCTACTGACTGAAGCCAAATGGATACATAGACTGAATACTATGACACCTTCTGGTTTGAACGAAAAAATGAACTGGAATTCCATTATGTAACTTTAATGTCTTTGTGAGTTTTTTAGACACATGTAATATATTTCACAACATATTGTTGTGATATAGTTATTGAGATGGTGCCCTTTTGTGTCCTTAGGTTGGTATATGGACAGCACTTTTTGCATAATGCTTTGTGTGCTATCGTTTTTTATGTGGGGATTGTATATATTTGTGTGCTGTCTTGTCTCCCATAGGCTCCGGCGCTGAATGACCCTCTTTGTGGGATGCAAGCGGGAGAGTTGCTAGGCAACCTCCGTCATCGTGGACCCGGAAGTGCGTCACTGGAGGTGGACCCGGCAGCATCGTGGGCGGTGGATGGAGGACGGCGTGTACTATGGTGGGGGTATTTATGTGGTAAGTGTTGCATTTATCTGTTGTTACTGCTATATTGGTGTATCTTGACAAAGGAGCGGACGCTCCAAAACGTTGATCTATAATATACCAGCGTCTTTATTGCTATACATGCCTTATGAGTGCCGTTTATTCTTCGCCGTTAGATTTATATATATATATATATATAATATACATACTGTACACACCAAATTAATAAATAAGGCAGTAATTTCTATTAGGAGCAAACACTTACCCTAATTATCAATGTCCAGGATACAATGCAGTGTATCATAACTCTTAAAGTAGTTTTAATAATGGTAATTTGGGACATATTTGGCTCTGTGTAGTGTTGGACTGGGACATGAAAGGTTGGGGTTCATGCTTAGAGGCTTGGATAACCTTTAGCAAGTGCGTGGTCTGGGCCCCTTTATAAATATGATAGAAAAAACTGCCAGTGCTTGCATGAGAATGTAATAGATTAATGACAGCACTGCCCTGTAGGAAATACAACATAGTCCTGTGCAGTATACAGTAGCATATGTATAATTCAAGTGCACAGACTGGAGTCTGATCCCTAGAGGAGTGGTTGGGCGCCCTGGCAGTGGGGCCCACTGGGAGTTTTGCCTGTACATCTCTGGATCAGTCCAACCCTGACTCTTGAGTATGCATGTGTTGGAATTTAAAGTGTAGCAATAGAGAACTTTAAGTCTTTCCATTAAGTTGCAGGGCAGTGCTGCTATATAAAAATTAGAAACAAAGTCTATATTACATCACAGATGCCTGTGTGTGTGTAAAAAAATGGATGTACAGTATCTCACCAAATTAATATCTGTAGCAGAATGCAGCCTCTCCTCTAGATATAGGTGATTCAAGCTGGCTGTGATGACATCACCTTTCAGTTGGGCTCTAGGAATTTAATGCTAAAGAACTGGAAATGGATTAGGCACTACTAGCCTCAACCTCTCTTTGCTGTAGCTTGTCTTCAAGAATGTTGTGGCATACCCTCCAACATTTTACACATAAATATCAGTACAAATTCGAAAAGGGGGCGTGGTCATGGGTAAAAGGGGCATGGTCACGCCCCTTTTCCTATACTTTTAATGGAAGTTTGAAGAGCCAAAAATTGGTACAGACCATAAAAATGGTACTGTACCTGCCAAAAAGGTCCAGTTGGAGGGTATGCTGTGGCACGTTATAAAGGCTGTCTGTTTTGCTACAGATGTGCTGTGGCAGCTCACTTTCAGCAACAGTAACAGCTTAGCTCTTCTCCCATAAGCTTTCTCTCTCCTTTTATTCTGCATGGAGGGATACTCTCTTCTCTCCTGTCTGAGGGGGAGATGTGCTGAGGCTTGGAGAATAATAAAGTGGAGAGAGATAAACTACTAGCCAATCAGCTCCTAACTGCCATGTTATAGGCTGTGTTTAAAAAAATTACAGGAGCTGATTGTCTGGTACTTTATCTCTTCCCCCTTTATCACTCTCCAAAGCTTAGTACATCTGCCACTGAATGAGCTCTCTCTCTAAGGTTAAATCATGCATTTCTCATTAAAAGGTTTTGTTCTGCACCCCTCTATTTCGTGTGCTCTCACATCGCATTCTGGACCTTATTCAGTAAGGATTGCAATTTCTGCTAAAAAGCAGTTGCTGCAATCAAATAGTTGCTGCCCAGAAAGAGGAAAAAATGCCTATTGCAGCAAATGCATTGCAATATGTGGGCTGATTGCAAAACCATACGCAATTACCAGAACATGGAACATTTTTCCTATCTGCACCAGGCAAGCTCATTCACAATTATTGTGACACAAAAGGCTGGAAGTGGTCATCACTGATATCAGAGACCCTCCTTAAAGACGCCTGCACGCCTGCATTTTTTCAGGCACACCCATAAAACCCAGAAATGACGCCTTCCTGTCAGTCAAACAGCGGCTGCATTGCGATCACAATCTGTATCAATTCCTGTTGCTATTTTTGCTCATGCGTGTGCAATGCGAACACTGTGCATGAGCAGTTGTTCGATAATCGGACGGATTGCAAATTGTAAATTTTACAATCCTTACTGAATAAGGTCCTCTGTTCAAATTCTCCACCCCCTCCATTTATTTACTTTTTCCACACTCCTTTTCTGAATTTTCCAGGATCTACTTCCTCCCAGACTGTGCATAAGTGCATCCCGTTTCACACCAACATTTCCGGAGCATGTCACAGACAGACGTTATTCAAAATTATATAATAGATGATGTTCACTGTAATTATTTATACTATATAGAGGCAAAATCTTAATGAACTGTTTTAAAAGTGCTTGCCCACACAACTTTCAAACTGAAAGTTGCCCAAGTCACTGAAATGTCTATCTGAAATTCTGTCCTCCGCATTTAGGGCCTTATTCAGCAGCAACTGTAATTGCTGCAATTTTGCAAACAGACAATTATTGGCCACCTGTGCGTGCATCACGATTGCATCGCTCAGGCGTTCACAATGCGATCTGGTAGGTTATGATCACACTATGATTAACAGGGGCAATTTGGCATTGGGGGGAGTCATCTGGACAACGAAGGCATGTCAGGGACCATTTTAGGGGCAGCCATGTGATGTCACAAGTGGCCACAGCGGAGGGGGGGGGAGAAATGGCACTAGTGCGCCTACATATGCAGCCATGCTGCATATGCAGGGGGCTAGCACTAATGTCACCTACTGCATTGCGGTCGCATTTTTTAAGCACAATCGCAACGCTGGGTGGTGCTTCTCATGCAGGACGGTCCCCAGTATGAGTTTTTTTGAGTAGCAGTTTCTGCGATTTAGCAAAAATTGCTACTGATGCTGAATGAGGGCCATAATCCATAAGGATATGGCATTTGCCGCAATCTAAAATGAATCTATAGTAAATATAAATAAATAATTTGGATAGAAAAAAAATCAATTGAAACCTAAAAATTACTTGAGAATTTTCTCCAAAGAAAGTTGCTTTTCTCTGCAGTTCTTCCTCTAAAATATTTTTCATGTCTATTGTTGCAAAACACTTTGAGCATTATTCATCAGGCTATATTATGTGTTATCATGATCATTTCAGCTGTAGCAACCAAGTTAGTCAATGGGAGTTATGGCCACAACGGTTTTGCCTTTCCTACCTAATTATTCCCCCTTGAATCTGATTATGCAGAATTTTGCTAGACTGAGAAAATAAAGTACACTTTAAACCATGGGTGATGTATAGTAGAGTAGTACAGATGTATTATCACTCAGAAGCAGCTTTACGTGAGTTAAGAAGATTAAGGCAACTCATTTTAAAAATTGCTTAAAGGATTGCAGATTGATGCTGTTAGTGGTTGCTGTGCTCTTTTATAAGCAAGAATGCCTTGCTATATAAAATACACAATGTTTACCTCATTACTCCTTGTCCAGGTACTGTGTACGTGGTTATGGGTTGTGGTAAAATATTTTTAAAATATCTAGTGAACCACTTTCTTTGAGAAGTACTGTATGAATGAGAGCATTGTGCTAGGACAGCGTTTCTCAAACTCGGTCCTCAGGACCCCACACATTGAATGTTTTGCAGATAAACCATTAGGTGCACAGGTGTATTAATTACTTACTGACACATTTTAAAAAGTCCACAGGTGGATCTAATTATTTCACTTCCGATTCTGCAAGGTGATCTGCAAAACATGCACTGTGTATGGGGGGTAATTCCAAGTTGATCGCAGCAGGAAGTTTTTTAGCAGTTGGGCAAAACCATGTGCACTGCAGGGGAGGCAGATATAACATGTGCAGAAAGAGTTAGATTTGGGTGAGTTATTTTGTTTCTGTTCAGGGTAAATACTGGCTGCTTTATTTTTACACTGCAATTTAGATTGCAGATTGAACTCACCACACCCAAATATATCTCTCTCTGCACATGTTATATCTGCCTCCCCTGCAGTGCACATGGTTTTGCCCAACTGCTAACAAAGTTCCTGCTGCGATCAACTCAGAAATACCCCCATGGTCCTGAGGACCGAGTTTGAGAACTGGTGTGCTAGGACATTGATTTGGGAATGGTTTACTTGTAGGGTACTGTAGATGTGTTGAATGAAAGACCAGGGTCTCTGAGCAGCTGAAATGCAAAACATATTTTAGTTTTCAAGAGGTTATTAGAGCAATTCAGGACTGTTTGGCAAAACTGCTAATTAAACTGTTATGTGAACATTCACAATGAACAAATAGCTGTGGAGCAAGAGTAGAACAATGGGGGTAATTCCAAGTTGATCGCAGCAGGACATTTTTTAGCAGTTGGGCAAAACCATGTGCACTGCAGGGGGGTGGGGGGGGCAGATATAACATGTGCAGAGAGAGTTTGATTTGGGTGGGTTATTTTGTTTCTGTGCAGGGTAAATACTGGCTGCTTTATTCTTACACTGCAATTTAGATTGCAGATTGAACTCACCACACCCAAAACTAACTCTCTCTGCACATGTTATATCTGCCCCCCCTGCAGTGCACATGGTTTGGCCCAACTGCTAAAAAAAATTCTGCTGCGATCAAATTGGAATTACCCCCAATGAACCTTGCTGAGAAAGAAAAAAAAAGCTGAGACTATCTGTAAAATTCTAAGTCAGTGTTTAGCAAAAAAGCAACTGTTACCAAAAATCCTGAATTATTTACCTAGCAATAAACATTATATAAAGGCCCTCATTCAGCTTGGATCTGTAAAGTTAAAAAATAGTAATAGAGCAAATTTTTGACATCTGCGCATGCACAAAACAGCAAAATGCTGTCGCATCCTGGAGGGAAGTAATCACACTCCGAGTGAAAGCAATGGGGGGGGGGGAGAGGATGAAGGAGCGATGAACAGTTGCAGAGGAGCGGTCCTCCCAAAGCAGGCATGGCCGGACCATTTTCAGGGCGGCTGTGTGAAGTCACACGCAAATGCTCAGATGAAAAGATGTTAGAAACAAAACTGATACAACCCTTGATTGTGCTCCCACATATAATACCGTGTATATAATACAGTATGTCACTGGTTATAATACAAAGTATTGTTACCATACAGTGAATCATAAGGTTTTTCACTTTTTCAGACAGTATTCTAAATGTCCTTTGCAGTTCTCATACACAAGGATGACAAGAAAACAAACAAGAAAATATCTATCAGTTCTGATATTTTAGAATGTCCACAATAGGTAAACGTTCATGTATTGGACACAAAATGTCTTGAAATGGGTGGTGAATTCTATTTTCCTATACAGGTTCACCTTTGTGCTCATACGATGGTGGGTGCTTTAATGTGGACTTACATTCATAGGCTGGTGGTACTCTTATAAAGGTATCTTTAGTGTCTATGTCAGAGGTTCCCAAACGCGGTCCTCAAGGCATCCCAACGGTCCTGGTTTTAAATGTATCCATGCTTGGCCACAGTTGACTTATTTAGCACCTTAGTCAATTTGATTTAAACATCTGTGCTGATCCATGGATATACTTAAAACCTGGACTGTTGGGGTGCCCTGAGGACTGCGTTTGGGAACCTCTGGTCTATGTTGATTCTAGCCCGATGTCAATCCACACACATCCAATCGGTGGTTCACTCTCACCTCTAATGGTTTACAACATGTGCTCACATGTATGCTCACTCATGGGTAAACATTCTATGCGTTTAAAGGTATCTTTTTGGTCTGGTCCATTCTTATGGCTGTCTGTTCACTCAGTTTTAAGAAGAAACACTAGCCATATTGGAGTATACCAGACAAATTTAATCATAAAAATCATTGCCATAAAAATAGCAACAACCTCTTTAAGCTTATAGAGGTATCTGTACCCAGATCCTTAGAAGGTTTGGCAGCATATCATAAAACTACTCACCATATGGATTCAGAATTCACAGATGAAAACTGGGGCTCTTACACATCGATGCATTTCGACTTTGGTGTGGTCTTTTTTCAAATGAAAAAGATGGCGGAAGTGTGGCTGCCTACGCAGCCATGCTGCATATACAGAGGTAGATCCGCTAATGGCGCCGGCTTACTCTGAATGGTCATGTGATCAGACACAAGATGGCGTGGTGGGTGGCCATGCTAGCTACTCTCTCTGGAGTTTAGTGGGATTTCTGCAGAATACTCTGTAGATGGGTTCCATGTGGATGCAGGCATGGGGGCAGCCATTTTGCTCTGTCATCTGACCGGACTGTCCACCAATGAGTTTCCTGAGGTCTCTCAGCTGACTCACTCCACCTATGGCAAGTTTTACCTGAGGGTATATAAGCAGGATTCTCTAAAAAGGAAGTTGCCTTAACTACTTCAACCTCTAATGACTGCAAGCTCTTGTTTGCTGTTTCCAGGCACTGTACTGTGTCCCCACTAAGATCTCCAGTGCTTCCTAACATCAATTAACATCGATTGTCTTCAAGTATTCTCCAGTCCTGATTGCGATCAGTTATCTTTCAGTGACCTCCAACATCAATTAACACTGATTGTCTTCAAGTATGCACCAGTACTGATTGCATTCAGTTATCTTCTGTGATCTCCAACATCGACTAACATCGATTGTCTTCACGTATTTTCCAGTATCGATTGCCTTTGGTTATCTTCAGTGATCTCAAACATTGATTGCCTTTGAGTACTCATCAATACTGACTGCCATTGGTTATCTCCAGTAATCTATAGCATCGAATAAATCAATTGTCTTCAAGCATTTTCTAGTACCTACTGTATCACTTATTATTACTACAATTTATTTATAAGGTGCCACAAGTGTTTTGCAGTGCCGTACATACGGGCAGCTGATATACAGTAAGAGATGAACAGTCACGAGCAAGAGGAAATGCAGGTATAGACAGTCACTGAGAAGGAGAGAGCTGTAATTGAATTGCAAGAGAAAAGGGTTGTGAAAATTGGAGGGAAGTGGGCCCTGCTCTAATGAGCTTCCAAGTGTATTTCTTGTATTTCTACTACATACCAGATACATGACAAGAGGGCCGTGACCTGCTTGCTAAGACCATTTCCCCTAGGGAGAGGTAATTGGTGAAAATCACTAGCGGTTTAGACCCTGCTCCTCTGGTCAGGTGTCGACAACATTCAAGGTTAGCTAGTGTATGAATAAGTCCTACATATGCCCACCTCTTCTGCTGTTGCCTTCCTAGTGAGTAATTCCTACACTCAGCACACCAGCTGAGACTACCAGGGACCAAGTCATGACAAGCATCAATTATCACTTCCAAGTTCCCGCTCAGTGCTGAAAAGACCTGGTACATGGACAACACAGGAGCATTGTCTCCAGCACCACATTGTGTATACAGCAAAGAGATCACTGGAAATGCTTTCCCCCAGCAACCTTAAACAAAAGTTAAACCATCTAAGCTGCTATTAGTTAATAACCCCTTGATCACTGAAGGAAACACTTCCTATGGATACTGAGCTGAATGCGGGAGTCAGTTTTCAGTATTAATTTATTGTGCTTGAACATTAACTATACATGTTAAGCTAGCTTATCAACTAAAATAAAGAACGGGCAGAACTACATTGGATTAAATGATCATTAAATTTATTAATTGGAATGATTTTTTTCGTAGTGTGTGGCCAGGAAGACACTACAACTAACCAGCTCTAGTCAAAGATCTTACAAAATGGCTGTGACTAAACGCCCCAACAGAAATGGCGATTACTGAAAAACCTTATCTATCTATCTATATATATATATATATATATATATATATATACAAGCATAATCTGTGTTTTGAAGGTCTCACCAGCCCTTACTATAGCACAGTGAGGACACGCCCTCAATGAAGTGCCCATTGCTCCCCCACACACTACAACCCTTGATCTGCCTAGCAACAGATGACATAATTCAACCAATCACAAATATTCAATTCTCTTATGTGGATTTCATGCCTAGAAAGCCCTCTCCTTATCTAAATTAAACAACAAAAATTGTATGTGATGTTGCACATTGTATTTTTTTTATTAATGTCTCCCATTGAAACAATGCATTGGCAAGCAAAGCAGTACAATTTGAAACATTCAAACCACTAACAGGAAGAATATAGTCAGCTGACATTCTCCAAGATGGCGATGTCCGTACATTTGCTCACAACTGGGCAGTTCTCTCTCTGGCACAGGGCACCAAAAAGTCTAGTTATGGCTCGGGCATTTAACAAGGAAATCCTGAAAATCTGACCTGCATGACAGGTGCATGACAGGTAGCAAAGGTAAAACTCATGGCAAATACTTGAACTTGATTGTTGTTGGACAGTTTTATAACAAGTAAATGTTATTTATTGCTTATATGTCATTGTTTAATATCATATCTGATTTTACAGGTATGCCCTATAAAAGGGCTCTTGCAAGCTAAATAAAATAAACAATAAGCATAACATGAAAGACTGAGAAGAAAATGTTCTGAAATACAGATTAATGAAAAACAAGTCTGTGCACTACCTTCATTCATAAATTATAAAAAAATAAGTCTTGGGTGTGTTTGAGATGGTTTATTTGCTCTCAGATTCTTTGTAATTTATGAACTGTAACCATTCTTTTATGGTTACACACATTTGCTCCTCTAATGTTACAAGGTAAGAGCAGTTGACCTGATATTTCACAGCTCTAGGCTTCTTCAGCTATTCATGTTCACTGAATTTAAGCTTAATACTAGCCCTTATGTTAATAGTGTAGAGCTGTTATGAAAGCCACATTCATTCAAAGTCCATATCTGTCAAGATCAATATACCAGCAAATAGCTATATACAGTATTCTCAATTGTGTCCATTCATTGTATTCTATGCATGGAGCAATAGTAAACACTGTACTCCACACAATAAGCATTCATCCCTCAAAAATATGTAATTGTCATACTGCCAATTCAGTACATTTACATAGTGTGACTTACACTCTATTATTAAGGTAACATTTTCATATATATACAGTGTGTTGGTGGAGTGTATTACCTCGCTATTACATGTGCTCCTTGTATGAGACCAGTGACAGGCTGGGCAAGGGAGCAGGGTCCCACATTCCTCCCGGGCTGTTACAATTTGACAGCTTTAGGACAGGCTGCATGCTGCATCACAAGCCTGTTGGCTGGGAGACAAGCAAAAGAAGCTCCTCGGCTACTCCACTTAGCGGTGTCGGGCAGTATTTTCTATTCAGTCACCTGGCCACCTGTCATTGGGTTGCCACAAGTTGCTAGTACCATGCCATTAGTATGGCCAGGTGATATCTTGAATCCCACGGCAGGGGCCAGCACTGATTATATCACTGTCAGCCCATCTCCGAACCTCTCTTCAGTTCTAGTCCACCCCACTTCCCTCCTCCTCATCTGTAATGGCTGGCAGTGCCACGATTCAGCTGTGTTAATGGGGTAGAACCTAATGCTGTGAAGTGCCTGCTCCCAACATAGACCTGTGCGGTAGTCAGGTAGCATCACTCCTGCTTGCTCTCCCCGCTATCTCTCTCTCCCCGGTGAGGGGAACTTAATTCCAATAATGTTAACTATTCAGGACCAGGGCCGGTGACAGAGGGGTCAAAGGAGACACCTGTACCAGGCCCCAGAGATATGCCACTTAGTGCCCTGTAGGAATGTGAGCCATCTTGTCCAAATAAGGCAGTGAGCAGTAGGTGGTGTGGTCTTAAAGTGACAGGAGCCTCTCACACACAGTGACTGTGCGGCATGAGTGTGTGCCCACTCTTCTGGGTTCTGCTCTGTTGCAGGCAGTAACATTACATGGCAGCAGCTCTGATGGTCAGGATCCCCTGCCCTGTGCCGGCCTCTCTGGTTGGGTGTGAGGGCCGCATGGTACAGTACCTGCTGTACGGGTTTTGGGTACTGGGGAGTTTAGCGCAGGTGAGTCTCTCTCCAGGGTAATAGTGGATTGGTGAGCAGATATAGGGATTTGGGATGGGGTGGGGGAGCTGGAAATGCAGCATGGAGTCATAAGTACAGACAAACTGTGGGGTGTGTGGGAGGAGGGAGAGAGGGAGACACAGACTGTGATGTGTGTGTGGGGGAGTAAAGAGAGATACACAAAAAAACATATATATATATATATATATATATATATTGATAGAGAGAGAGAGAGAGAGAGAGAGAAGACAGAAATACTCTTATTTTGCGCTATATAACAAGCAGCACCAGAGATGGGACCCCTGTTAGTAGGACACCAAAATATACATACAAATAAAAACAGCATCTCTGTGCGCTAATATATACATGACTGTGAATTTAGTTTGGAAGCTGTTCCTTCAGTGGATGAACCCATGTTCAATACGTTGAGGTTTATTAAGGTTTGGGTGGTCGAAACAAAGTTCCCTAAAGATATCCCCTCACCAAAAATCACCCAAAACAAAAGAAAAATCAGACATATATGGTACAAGATTTTCTTTACTTAAAATATTAAAATGATATACAACATCATAAAACCAATGAATTCAAACACATGTCTGAACACAAACAGTTGGAATAAATTTCACCCTCACCTTTAGCCAAATATGTGAGCTCTGGGTGGAATTTGCATATATCAGAACATGGCAGATATTGATTGGTGAACCCTATGCATTGCGTATACAACAGACTTCATTAGGGGTATATACCGATTAAATGTCAGGTTTACTGTATAGTCACACTCACTGTTTGAATCAATCTCTAAAAAGACTGTTGATTGTAAAAAGTACTGGCACAGTTGCTCATATACTCATTACTCAATACTTACTCATAATTACTCAATAATTACTCATAATCACTCAATAATTACTCATTACTCAATACTCATTATAAAGTTAGCAGGTGTACAAGGATCTACTTCCTGTATGCATTCCACCTCGTATTAGGTGGAACGCATACCAATAGAGAAAGACTTCCACACAACCACAGGAAGCAGAGGCTGGAAGTCCAGATGTGCGTTATGTGCACGAGGGGTGGTGGAGCGCACATGTTTTACCTGACCACCCGTCTTATCTTATAGTGATACCATATATAAACCCCTAAGGAAGTCATTCTGATAAAACGCGTTGGATTAAGTCAGCTACGGTCTCCTGTCCAGTTTGTCACCACACCCTGTTGAGCTTACACCTGCATGGGTGAGGGTGAATATTTTCAATTGCTGAAACTGACAGTATTTCCTGACTGCATCTCGATGTATTCTTTTATAATGTTCATGTGAACGTATGAAGCTTTAAGTACTTTGTAATAAAAAAACTTTGGTATCATGTCTAATTAGGCCATTGGCCATTTTTTCGGTTGCATTTCTGGTGTGAGGGTATACTTACAGGTGGCATCATATACAAAAACCCACTGTCACAACTGAGGGCCTGAGCTGACGGGAGGCAGCCTCAGTTGTAGGGGCTGAGATGTACCGAAACCTGGGAGGTTGTATCAGACCCCTGGACATGTAAGTAACATGAATAATAACTGCCCGAAGGCGTGACCACGACAACTTGGATAAAAGTCAATGATGTTTATTATGACAACTCCGCAACACAGCAGCAGTAAAAGAAAACGTAAAAGTCAGCAAATAATAAATACAGTTCCTGGGTACTACAGGATGGCAGGAGCCACAGGGCACTGGTAGTGTGAGATAGTTCTTATGATCTTCTAGATGGAAAGTCCTTACCAGGCCCGACTGTAGCAATGGAGATAACCCAGGATTGTGCCAGCTGATGTTCCAGGAAAAGCTGGGTTGCTGAAGGTAAAACAGCTGCTGTGGATACTGGCTGGAACCAGACTGTTGTTAGCACGGAGTGGATACTGGCTGGAACCAGTTAAATAATAGATGAACTTGGGAGCGAAGAAATATGAACTGAAATGTAGAACTTGAGAGCGGAGAAATAATAATACCGGTGGAGAGTGGTAAAGTGTAGAAAGGACACCGGCCCTTTAAGGGAAGCTGTACTCTGCTGGAAGCTGAGCTGGAAGCAGGTAATGCTGTAGCTGGAAACAGATGAATCCACAATGGATTGGAGAGTCAGGCTACACCGCAGGTGGAATGCTGGTGCGGGTCTCTATGGTGGAAGTCTTGAGACAGGAGCTGGAACCTGGAAGACAATCACAGGAGAGAGACAAACAGGAACTAGGTTTGACAACCAAAGCACTGACGCCTTCCTTGCTCAGGCACAGTGTATTTATACCTGCAGCAAGGAAGGGATTGGCTAGGCAATTATGCAGATTAACAATACTGACAACAGATTGGAGGAAATGATCAGCTGACAGAATCCAAGATGGCTGCGCCCATGCAGACACTTGGAGGGAAGTTTGGTTTGTAATCCATGTGGTAATGAAAACAGTAATGGCGGCGCCGGCCACTGGAGACGCCAGGCTGACAAGTGCACATCCAACCACGTGGACACAGCGGAGGCCGCGGCTGACGTAATCGCCACTCTGACACTCTGCATGCAGAAGCTCAGGGACGGCGGCGGGAGACGCCATGCCAGATGTAATAAGGCGTTACTGTGACAGCGTCTCAGAGAGACAGGAGAGGATGCAGGAATGTGAACATTAGGATAACAGATGGGATCCGGTCCTGGAGCGCTGAGCCAGCCTTAGGAGGCATCTGATGGGTAAGAAATGGCGTCCAGATACCCGGATCGTGACAGCATCCCCCCCTTTAGGAGTGGCCCCAGGACACTTCTTTGGCTTTTGAGGAAACTTGGAATGGAATCTCCGGACCAAGGCAGGAGCATGGACATCAGAAGCATTGGTCCATGAACGTTCCTCAGGGCCGTAACCCTTCCAGTCAATAAGATACTGTAGTTGACCGTAACGGTGACGTGAGTCCAGGATCTTGGCCACTTCATACTCAACGCCTCGTTGAGTTTGGACTTTCGGAGTTGGAGGAAGTGAGGAATGAAACCGATTCAAGATCAGCGGTTTCAACAGGGAAACATGGAATGTCCTGGGTATTTTTAAGAAGGGAGGCAACTGGAGTCTGTAAGCAACAGGATTGATGACTTGTTCAATCTTGAAAGGACCGATATAGCGAGGTGCAAACTTCATACTGGGAACTCTTAACCTCAAATTCTTCGTGGATAACCATACCCGATCACCCACCTTGAGAGCAGGAACTGCTCGACGCTTCTTATCCGCAAACTTCTTGTACCTGAACGATGCCTTGAGCAGAGCTGATCGTACGCTCTTCCAGATATTGGCAAACTGATGCAAGGTGATATCCACTGCGGGAACAGAAGTTGCTGGAAGCGGTTGGAACTCAGGGACTTTAGGGTGGAATCCAAAGTTGGTGAAGAATGGTGTTGAAGAAGATGAAGAATGATACTGGTTGTTATGACAGAACTCGGCCCAGGGAAGTAATTGAACCCAGTCATCTTGAGAGGAGGACACATAGATGCGGAGGAAGGCCTCCAAGTCCTGATTCACCCTCTCGGTTTGACCATTGGTCTGAGGATGGTAAGCCGTGGAAAACTTTAGCTTGACTTGGAGGACTTGACATAAACTTCGCCAGAATTTGGCTGTGAATTGAACTCCTCGATCTGAGATAATTTCTTCAGGAAGACCGTGGAGTCGGAAGATCTCTTGTATGAATACTTGAGCTAACTTGGAAGCTGACGGAAGACCGGTGAGAGGAATGAAGTGTGCCATCTTGGTGAACCGGTCAACTACCACCCAGATGGTATTGAACTTGTTGCACATGGGTAAGTCTGTAATGAAATCCATCGACAAGTGGGTCCATGGTCGACGGGGAACGGATAGTGGAACCAGTTGCCCCGCAGGCGACTGGCGGGATACTTTATGTTGGGCACACTTTGGGCAAGATGCAATAAACTCCAAGACGTCTTTTTTCAGAGTTGGCCACCAATAGGACCTAGAGATAAACTCCAGGGTTTTTTGGATACCTGTATGTCCGGCAAAACGGGAAGCATGGGCCCAATGCATGAGCTTCTTCCTTAGCATCGGCTTCACAAAACTTTTCCCTGATGGGGGCGTAGAGTCCATCCCTACCGTGGAGAATGCCAACGGATTTATAATAGGATGCTTGTCTGAAGACTCTGACTCATTTTCTTGCTCCCATGAGCGGGAAAGGGCATCGGCCTTGCGATTCTGAGAGCCCGGACAGAACTGGAGTTTAAAGTCGAACCTGGAAAAGAAAAGTGCCCATCTGGCCTGACGAGGGTTGAGACATTGTGCGCCCTTCAGGTATAAAAGGTTCTTGTGGTCTGTAAGTATGGTGATTAAATGAGAAGCTCCCTCCAACAGATACCTCCACTCTTCTAGAGCGAGCTTGATGGCTAGCAACTCCTGGTCGCCAATGGCATAGTTGCGCTCAGCTGGGGAGAACTTCCAGGAGAAGAAACTGCAAGGATGTAAATGGCCATCTTTAGCCCTCTGAGATAACACCGCTCCTAGTCCAACGGAGGAGGCATCCACCTCTAGGATGAAAGGAGAGTCGATGTCAGGCTGTTTCAGGACAGGCGCAGAGATGAACCTCTGTTTTAAAAGATGAAAAGCTTGCATGGCTTCTTCAGACCACTTGGATGGGTTAGCACCCGTCTTGGTGAAAGCAGTAATAGGCGCCACAATGGTGGAAAAGTCTCGTATAAACTTTCGGTAATAATTGGCGAACCCTAAGAACCTCTGGACCCCTTTGAGGGTTAAGGGTACCGGCCAATTCTGAATTGCTTGTAGTTTCTCAGGATCCATCTCTAGTCCGGAACCGGACACAATGTACCCTAGAAACGGAATGGACTTGACTTCAAAGACGCATTTTTCTAATTTGCAATAGAGATGATTGACACGGAGACGGGACAGAACCTCTTTAACCCAAAAACGATGTTCCTCTAAATCGTTGGCAAAAATGAGGATATCGTCTAGATAGACCACGACATGACGGTATAGAATGTCTCTGAAGATCTCATTGACAAAATGCTGGAAGACAGCTGGAGCATTGCTCAATCCGAAGGGCATGACGAGGTACTCATAATGTCCGTCACGGGTGTTAAAGGCGGTCTTCCACTCGTCACCCTCACGGATCCGGATGAGATTGTATGCACCTCGCAAGTCCAGCTTTGTAAAGATGGTAGCTCCGCTAACTCTGTCAAAGAGCTCAGTAATCAGGGGTAAAGGATAACGGTTCTTGATGGTAATGTCGTTCAAACCTCTGTAGTCGATGCACGGCCGCAGACCACCATCTTTCTTTTTTACAAAAAAGAAGCCTGCGCCGGCTGGGGAAGAAGAAGGTCGAATGAACCCCTTTGCTAGGTTCTCTTTAATGTATTCCTCCATAGAATGCGTCTCAGGCAGAGACAACGGATAAGTTCGGCCTCGAGGTGGAACCTTCCCTGGAACGAGATCAATCGGGCAGTCCCATTCTCTATGAGGAGGAAGGATATCAGCAGAAGCTTTACTGAACACATCCGTGAAATCTTGATATGGAGGAGGTGGAACATCAGACGACCTGGGGGAGGAAGAACAGACAGGCAATACTTTAAACAAACATGTCTCTGCACAGGAGGAACCCCATGCCAGGATTTGCGTAGTCGTCCAATCAATTGTAGGATTGTGAAGACGGAGCCATGGAAGGCCCAGGACCACAGGATGTGTGGCTCTTGGAATCACTAAAAGTGAAATAAGTTCGGAATGAAGAACTTCCACTCTCAGACGAACTGGTAGAGTCCTTAGAGCAATAACAGTATCAAAAATTTTACTGCCATCCACGGCAGTTAAGGAAAAGGAGGAAGGAAGTCTCTCGGTGGGTAGGGACCACCGTTTAACATAGGCTTCAGTAATAAAGTTCCCAGCTGCTCCGGAATCAAGGA
Organism: Pseudophryne corroboree; assembly: GCF_028390025.1. Lineage (NCBI taxonomy): Eukaryota > Metazoa > Chordata > Amphibia > Anura > Myobatrachidae > Pseudophryne > Pseudophryne corroboree. The sequence continues at coordinate 763,330,215 of NC_086444.1, read as the reverse complement.
GGGCAATGACGTTCCGATAACGTTGAGCAACTTGAAGCGAGACTGGGAGATTACAATCATGAGGAGATGGAGAGGAGATCATTACTCCTAGCCGGCCCTCTCCTGGGCGAGCTAGGGTTTGGAGTTTTCCCGGACGTTCGGGACAGGCATTGATGGTGTGAGACGGAGCTGCACAGTAAAGACAAAGAGACTCAGAGAGGCGTCTTCGGCGCTCAGCAGGAGTTAAACGGGAACGGCCAATTTGCATGGGCTCATCTTTAGATGGTGACAGTTGACGAGGAGGAGGAGCAGAAGATTTTGGAGCAGATGATCTTCCACACTCAGTTGCTCTCTCTCTGAAACGTAAATCAACTTTCGTGCAGAGTGAGATTAGCTCATCTAACTTAGAAGGTAAGTCTCTGGTAGCTAACTCATCTTTAATAAGCTCAGATAAGCCATGCCAGAATGCAGCATACAGGGCCTCGTCGTTCCATGCCAGTTCGGATGCCAGGATCTGGAACTGTATCAGATATTGTCCTACAGTACGTGACCCCTGGCGTAAACGGAGAATCTCGGATGAAGCTGAGGTTACCCGGCCTGGCTCGTCGAAGATGAGCCTGAATGTTGAGACGAATGCAGTGTAAGAAGATAGCAGGGTGTCGGACCTCTCCCATAACGGTGATGCCCAGTCAAGGGCGGAGCCACTGAGAAGAGAGATAATGTAGGCAATTTTTGTACGGTCACTGGGAAAATTGCCAGGTTGTAGCTCAAACTGAATCTCACACTGGTTGAGAAATCCCCTGCAGAATCTTGGAGATCCGTCAAATTTTGCTGGCGTTGGAAGATGAAGACGTGGAGCAGAAATGGGTAAGGTGGGTGGGGTTATAACTGGAGTCACTGTGGTTGACGCACCAGATGCGCCTGATCCACGGAGAGTTGTCTGAATCCCATCCAGCCGAGTAGAGAGATCCTGGAGACAGCGGATGATGTGGCCCTGTGCAGCCTCCTGATGTTCTAGTCGGGCTGCCAGTTCTTGCATCGGCCTGGCCGCTTGATCCTGGTCTCCGGCTGGATTCATTAGGTCAGTGCTTACTGTCACAACTGAGGGCCTGAGCTGATGGGAGGCAGCCTCAGTTGTAGGGGCTGAGATGTACCGAAACCTGGGAGGTTGTATCAGACCCCTGGACATGTAAGTAACATGAATAATAACTGCCCGAAGGCGTGACCACGACAACTTGGATAAAAGTCAATGATGTTTATTATGACAACTCCACAACACAGCAGCAGTAAAAGAAAACGTAAAAGTCAGCAAATAATAAATACAGTTCCTGGGTACTACAGGATGGCAGGAGCCACAGGGCACTGGTAGTGTGAGATAGTTCTTATGATCTTCTAGATGGAAAGTCCTTACCAGGCCCGACTGTAGCAATGGAGATAACCCAGGATTGTGCCAGCTGATGTTCCAGGAAAAGCTGGGTTGCTGAAGGTAAAACAGCTGCTGTGGATACTGGCTGGAACCAGACTGTTGTTAGCACGGAGTGGATACTGGCTGGAACCAGTTAAATAATAGATGAACTTGGGAGCGATGAAATATGAACTGAAATGTAGAACTTGAGAGCGGAGAAATAATAATACCGGTGGAGAGTGGTAAAGTGTAGAAAGGACACCGGCCCTTTAAGGGAAGCTGTACTCTGCTGGAAGCTGAGCTGGAAGCAGGTAATGCTGTAGCTGGAAACAGATGAATCCACAATGGATTGGAGAGTCAGGCTACACCGCAGGTGGAATGCTGGTGCGGGTCTCTATGGTGGAAGTCTTGAGACAGGAGCTGGAACCTGGAAGACAATCACAGGAGAGAGACAAACAGGAACTAGGTTTGACAACCAAAGCACTGACGCCTTCCTTGCTCAGGCACAGTGTATTTATACCTGCAGCAAGGAAGGGATTGGCTAGGCAATTATGCAGATTAACAATACTGACAACAGATTGGAGGAAATGATCAGCTGACAGAATCCAAGATGGCTGCGCCCATGCAGACACTTGGAGGGAAGTTTGGTTTGTAATCCATGTGGTAATGAAAACAGTAATGGCGGCGCCGGCCACTGGAGATGCCAGGCTGACAAGTGCACATCCAACCACGCGGACACAGCGGAGGCCGCGGCTGACGTAATCGCCACTCTGACACTCTGCATGCAGAAGCTCAGGGACGGCGGCGGGAGACGCCATGCCAGATGTAATAAGGCGTTACTGTGACAGCGTCTCAGAGAGACAGGAGAGGATGCAGGAATGTGAACATTAGGATAACAGATGGGATCCGGTCCTGGAGCGCTGAGCCAGCCTTAGGAGGCATCTGATGGGTAAGAAATGGCGTCCAGATACCCGGATCGTGACACCCACACCTTGGGGGAACATTCATTGAATATACATGAAAAAGTGAATTCAAGTATCTTATAAGGCTATACACTGAGCACAATTGGTTTTTTCTTGTATGTATTGTCTTTTGGGAGTCCACTAACAGGGGCTCTCTCCAAATTGCTGCTGGTGACCTGAGCACAAGTTTAAAGACATTTTGTGTATGTATATATATATATATATATATATATATGTATATAGATAGATAGATATGTACACGAAATGTCTTTAAACTTGTGCTCAGTTCACACATATATGTTTTTTTAATAACTATATATAGAGATATAAACTTTTATATATATATATATATATATATATATATATATATATATATATATACATAGATAGATGAATATTTATATAGGGATATATAGATAGAAATTGATGCCGTTCTTATAGCGAGGGGTATGCGTCCATCCACTCCTACTATAAAAAAGAACAGGCGGCACTCCAAGGTCTTGGTGAAAGAAAATAGTGTATTGAAAAATCAATAATATAAGTGTCACATGACGCCAACGTTTCAGCGCCGCGCAGGGCGCTTTTGTCAAGGCTGTGTGCAAAGACTGCAAACAAAACAAACCAAAACAGTGTGAGTTCTTACCTTATATGTGGACAAGACCGTGCCACGGAGCTGCGGGGACTGGCGTTCAGCAGGGCTTCCGGTGTGTGTTCACCTCGCGTTACCAGGAAATGATGTCACTGGTTGCTGGGCGACCGCGGGCGTCCCTGCCGCCGCTGTTAACCCGCTCCTCCTGACGGAAAAGGATGCATAGTAACAATGAGTCGTGTTTACATAGTGCACGTGTGTCTGTACACGACCAAGTGTGTGATGTTAAAAAGGTGATCATGATGGAGATCTGTAATTCCCCTATGGAAAACGAAACCTCAGTGATGATTGTGCACATTGTGTAAAAGAAAAGTGCAGATTAAAAAATTAAAACATTTTTACCAGCAATTTGATGCCTAGCGCTGCACCTATATGCATGATTGCATGTAAGCAATAGCAACCACAATCGTGTTATAAAGAATGTATATGGCTACATAACATATTAGAAGATGTGCAAAGGGTTGCACAGATATAGCAGGTGCACCTGTTTTGTATGTGTAGAGGCAGGCACTCGATGTGGGTGTGATTACATATTATGCCATAATTCTATTTGCTGACATGCCTCCAGAGTGCTACCTTGCTATTTACATATATATCATGCAAAGAACCAACCCGAAGCATCGTGCAGTATACCAGTAGGGCTGAGTTAGGGGATAGAAAGTTAACAACTCATGCATAATATGTGACTGTTATGCTATTGTTCACTGTATATACAGTAGAATTGATATTCATTGCCAGAATACACTCCAAGCTATATGTTCATTAAGTCCATGTGGTGTCAATGTGGACAGGCGATGTATCCATTCAATCTCCCGTTGGGCCAAGGCTTTTGCTCTGTCTCCTCCTCTTGCGTTTGCTGGTATGTGGTCTACTATCATAGAGCTTGTTTGAAATGACGAGCCACCGGTTGGTCGTTAGATTTTCCCTCCAGGGCTGCCTTTATGGCAGATCTATGTAAGGCCATTCTCTCCCTGAAGGTGCGGACAGTTTGGCCCACATAGAGTAAGCCACATGGACATGAGATGACATAAATTACAAATTGTGACATGCAGGTGACATGATGTCGAATTTTAAACGACTTGTTGTTTTTCGGATGAATAAACATCGGGCCTGTGTCCATGTGCTTACATGTGGTACAAGTCAAGCATCTTTGACATCCACTTTTGAACGCTATCTGTTTCCTTTGTGTGACATCGGTTTTCACCAATATGTCCTTAAGGTTGCGTCCTCTTTTGAAACATGGCATGATAGTGGTATTTTTGAAGATAGGTAATGACGAATCTGTACTAACTATGGGCCACAGTGCCCGCGTGGCTCTCGTGGTAATGGAGCTGGCCGTGGTATACTCAGTAATGAACGGTACTTTTTTGGTGGATTGTTGCCTCATGGAACCAAATAACTGGTTTCTCGGGATGAGTAAGACCTCTTGTTTGATGCGTGTCAACTGACATCTGTCATACCCCCTTTGTATAAACTTTGAAACTACTTGATCAAGGGCACTGTCTAGTAGTTCTTTGTTGCTCGTAATGCGAGCTACCCGTAGCATCTGAGATCTTGGTAGGCCCTTTTTCAACGCTGGTGGATGAAAACTATTGTTTCTCAATAGTGTATTCCGGTCTGTTAGTTTATGGTATACGGAGGTTGAAATGATGTCTTCACGTATATCAATTTGAACATCCAAAAAATGTATGGACTCAGTGCTGCTTTCGATGGTTAATTTGATTGGAGAGTCACTCGTGTTGATATTATTGAAAAGGTCTAGAAAAGATAGATGAATATTTATATAGGGATATATAGATAGATATATTTATATATATATATATATATATATATATATAAACACGTACACACTTTCTCAGAGTGTAGAATGCATTGAATTATTAACTTTAACAGAGCAAAGACATTAAAGTCCACATTTGTATTTAAAAAACCTCAAGACAGTAGGAAAAATAAAATATAATAAAAATTTAGTGTGAGGTGTCACCTAAAGTAAGATTACAGCTATCACTGACTAACTCTCACTAAAAATCACGTCAGCGTGAGACCACTGTAGAGAAACAAAGTATTTTGACGAAGACAAAGGAAAAGAAAAATAAGAAAGGAACTGCCTGGAGACCCGCAGCGCCGGATCTGGGAGGCGAACAGGGATGAGGTAAAAGAGACTAACGTTCAGGCACACTGAACGTTCATAATTTAGGGTGCTTTTCGGTGATCTGTCTAACAGATAGAGGTACCAATAAGGTAGCGCCCGCATATCGCCCCGTACATCAATATCGCTGTTTTAATACATCAGGGGATGTGCTATCTGTGACACAAAATGTGGGCAGATAGCGCATTAACCCCATAAAGAAGTTTCATAAATCTACCCCTCTATACCAAGGAAGGTGTTGATGGCCAATTATGATATTTCTATGATTATTAGAATACATAATTGAGAGTTTCAAAAAGTCAATTGATCATATTTTCATTTAATGGGTTTAAGAAGAATGTGCAGTATTTGCATGCACCATTTTTTTCTTCAAAAAATGGCAACTGTCTTGATTAATTCTTTTTGATTTATTTACCAGAATTCCTTTTCTATACACCAGAACACCTTGATTTATTAATTTGTTTTCACTCAGATATGTTAATTATGTAAGTAGGCAACTCAACAAGAACTATATCAAACTTATAATAAAATAGAATAAAATGTTCACTTTGAAATATAGTATTAACGGCAAAGTACAGTAGATGTATGAGATAGCTAGTGTGATGACACAGGAATGCATACAGGTTAGATACTTTCACCCAAATCTACTGTATGGATCAGCATTCTTTCAATTATAATTTTCTTAAACACAAGTAAAGCTTTCAAAAACTTATCACTTCAACTATGGATCTAGTGTTCCTTTCTGTCATACAGTATGGATGGTGTAATTACTGCCTCACAGCACTGAGGTCATGGTTTCGATTCCCACCATGGCCCTAACTGTGCGGAGTTTGTATATTTTCCCCGTACTTGCTTGGGTTTCCTCCGGGTGCTCCGGTTTCCTCCCACAATCCAAAAATATACTGGTAGGTTAATTGGCTTCAAACAAAAATTACCCCTAGTGTGAATGTGTTTGTGTGTACATGTGATAGGGAATATAGGTTGTAAACTCCACTGGGGCAGGGACTGATGTGAATGGGCAAATACTCTCTGTAAAAGCGCTGCAGAATATGTGTGCGCTATATAAATAACTGGTAATAAATAAATAAATAACTAAATATACTGTATAGCAATGCTGAGTACCCCTAAATTAATGTCTCATACCGGTATCTTTTACAGGTATCTCATCTAAAATTCTAGTGATTGCTTCTCTTTGAAATTTTTTGGTGTTCCATTGGTGTCTAGCTAGTTTATGAATTTTTTTTGGGATCTTCTATAATAATTTGTACAACAACTACATTGAATCACATAATAATTTGTACAACATCTACTGTACATTGAATTATTTGCTCCAAATTAAGCAAAAATGTTTCTGTTCTTTCCTCAAGAGAAAGGAGGTCTTTGGGTACAAAGCACTCTTCCTTTTGAACTCAAATTTCCAATATCCCTTATGGCAGAGGAATTGCATATATGTTGGGTAGAAAAGAAGGAAATGACATTCAAGTTGTCCTATTACCCTTCCTCTGCAAAGCCTCACCTTGACTGCTCTCCAGGTGCTAGCTCTCATGGTTTGTACAGTACCGTCTATACAGGAACCTAGGGCCTGATTTTACACTAATGCCTACAAAGCTGTTGAAGCTGCCAGAATTTAACAGAGATGACCTCCAGACCCCTCGCAACATCTCAGCAACTGCATACACATTTGCAACATCAACACAGATGCAGGGAACATCTTCTCCTTGAATGATTCTATGATCTTGCAGAAAGGATGTGGGAGTTGCAATCCTGGCACCATGATTTCAGTGTACGGAATCACGCTTGCTCACCCTGAAACCAGTCATGCTTGCAGATTGGTATCGGGTCCTAAATACAGTATTTATTTCTGACATGTTAAATCTGAATTGGATGGGTGCAGAAGTTAATTGTGATGTTCACAAAGTATGCTTGGCAGCTTCTATTATGGCCTAAAAGGCCATAATATTGAGATACTGCAGTTTAAGAGCAATGTCCATGGTTTAACTACATGCAACATATGCTTGTAATGGAACACTTTTTGCCACCAATATGGAATCTCTATGTATTTTAACTTTCAAAATTCATCTACTATCTCCAATCTCTAGGAGTCATTTACCAATTGGAGAAAGTATTGCTCTTCTTCCTAAATTGATCAATTATGCCTATTTGACCATCCTGTCCACATTTTAACATTAAGGCACACTTCACAGACTTTGTAAACATACAGTACTTGTAAAATAAATGCTGGCCTAGCTTGATGAATGGGGATGCAGTTTAATTGCCGGCAGTCGGGATCCCGGCGCTCAGGATACCGATGCCGGAACCCCCGACTGCTAGCAATGTCGCCAGATGGAATCCCGGCTCACAGGGGCTATTCCCACTTGTGGGTGTCTATGACACCCATAGAATGGGAATAGAACCTGTGGCGAGCGCAGCGAGCCAACGAACCAGCAGTGTGATGAGCGTAGTGAGCCCGCAAGGGGCTTTCAATGGCTTGCACCGCTGCCGCCATACTGATGGGTGGGATGTTGTTGTCCGTATACTGAAGGCTGGCAGCCTGACTGTCTGTAATTCATACTGATCCTGATTAGTGTGCTGATAAACTCCTTAATTCATTTCTTTTTAGTTCTATTAAAATAAATATCAGTGTATGCTACTTTATATATTAAATGAATGATGTAGATAGTGGTGAGTAAAAAGGCTTTCTACAAAGTAAGTAATGCCTCTGTAAATATTCCATCCCCACCAGATATTCCCATTTAAGTACTCCCATGCTAAAAAAAATGACAATTCCTTCTCCTCCACATAACCACATTTGTGCAAAAGTATGCATGTAACATTGCAAATGAGTTTATGCAATGTAGCTTTATACGTTTGCAATCTAAAAATTACATTTTGGGGCTGATGCAGAGTTAAATGCAAAACAGCAACTACAAATATCAGTGCGCACTTGCACTATTGCCTTTTCTGATGCAAGTTATCTATCTGGAAACATGCATACTGTTATCACGTTAATGTACAATTTTGCATTTCCTACAATTTTGTTCAAACACTCTCTCTAAACTTAGTTTTCCTGAGATTGCCTAATTACTAGAGATGTGTGGCTGGCACTTTTCATGTTTTGTGTTTTGGTTCTAATTAAACTTTCGTGTTTTGGTTTTGGCTTGGTTTTGCCAAAACCGCCCTTTTGTGTTTTGGTTTTGGATCTGGTTGATTTTTGAAAAACAGAAAAAAAGCTAAAATCACAGAATTTGGGGTTAATTTGCTCCTAGCCTCCTACGGTATTATTAACCTCAATAACATTAATTTCCACTCATTTCCAGTCTATTCTGAACACCTCACACCTCACAATATTGTTTTTAGGCCTAAAAGTTGCACCGAGGTGGCTGTATGACTAAGCTAAGCGACATAAGTGTGCGTCACAAACACCTGGCCCATCTAGGAGTGCCACTGCAGTTGCAGACAAGATGACACTATTCAAAAACTAGTCCCCAAACAGCACTTCATGCAAAGATGTAGAAGAGGTGCAATGAGGTAGCTGTATGACTAAGCCAAGCAAAACAAACAATTGGCCCATCTAGGAGTGGCACTGCAGTGGCAGACAGGAGGGAAGATATCAAAAAAAGGCCCCAAACAGCACATGATGCAAAGAAGAAAAAAAGGTGCACCGAGGTAGCTGTATGACTAAGCTAAGCGACAAAACCATCTAGCCCATCTAGTAGTGTCACGCAGTGGCTGAATGTCGAGAGTGGGCCGCAATTGTTCAGTCCACTAACAGCATCTCCAGCATGCCGCTGAAATTATTTTTCAATTCTGCAATTGGTGGATATATACGGCAGTACCCCAGGACTACTACAGCAGTACCCCTGGACTCATACAGCAGTGTCAGACAGGATGGCACTTTTCAAAAACTAGGCCCCAAACAGCACCTCATGCAAAGATGTCAAAGAGGTGAAATGAGGTAGCTGTATGACTAAGCCAAGCGACACAAACAATTCCCACTGGAATTATACATCCAAATCACTAGAATTATATGTCCAAATCACTGGAATTATACATCCAAATCACTGGAATTAAATGGCAAAATCATTGGAATTATACATCCAAATCACTGGCATTATACGTCCAAATCACTGGAATTAAATGGCAAAATCACTGGAATTATATGTCCAAATCACTGGAATTATATGACCAAATCACTGGAATTAAATGGCAGTACCACTGGACATATACGGAAGTGTCAGACAGGATGGCACTTTAAAAAATAGTCCCCAAACAGCACATGATGATAAGAAGTAAAAAAGGTGCAAGATGGAATTGTCCTTGGGCACTTCCTCCCACCCTTATATTGTATAAACAGTACAAACACACTTTAACAAACCAATCATTTCAGCGACAGGGTCTGCCAGACGACTGTTGCTGAAATGAATGGTTTGTTTGGGACCCCACCAAAAAAGAAAGCAATCAATCTCTCCTTGCACAAACTGGCTCTACAGTGGCAAGATGTCAACCTCATCCTCCGATTCCTCACCCCTTTCACTGTGTACATCCTTCTCCTCACAGAGTATTAATTCGTCCGCACTGGAATCCACCATCACAGGTCCCTCTGTACTTTTTGGAGGCAATTGCTGGTAAAGGTCTTCCTGGAGGAACTTATAATTCATTTTGATGAACATCATCTTCTCCACATTTTGTGGAAGTAACCTCCTACGCCGATCGCTGACAAGGTTACCGGTTGGACTAAACACAGTTTCGGAGTACCCACTGGAGGTGGGGCAACTTAGGCAAAATAATGCCAGTTTGTGCAAGGGCATCCATATTGCCTCTTTTTCCTGCCAGTATACATACGGACTGTCTGACATGCCTACTTGGATGCTGTCACTCATATAATCCTCCAACATTCTTTCAATGGTGACAGAATCATATACAGTGACAGTAGACATGTCAGAGTAATCGTTGGCAGGTCCTTCAGTCCGGACCAGGTGTCAGCACTAACTCCTGACTGCCCTGCATCACCACCAGCGGGTGGGCTAGGAAATCTTATCCTTTTCCTTTCAGCCCCACTGGCGGGAGAAATCAAAGAGAGAGCTGTTGACGGGTCATGTTCCGATTGAGTTGACAATTTACTCACCAGCAGGTCTTTGCACCTCTGCAGACTTGTGTCTTACAGAAAGAGAGGTACAACATAGACTTTAAACCTAGGATCGAGCACGGTGGCCAAAATGTAGTGCTCTGATTTCAACAGATTGACCACCCTTGAATCCTGGCAAAGCAAATGAAGGGCTCCATCCACAAGTCCCACATACTTTGCAGAATCGCTCTGTCTTAGCTCCTCCTTCAATTTCTCCAGCTGCTACTGCAAAAGCCTGATGAGAGGAATGACCTGACTCAAGCTGGCAGTGTCTGAACTGACTTCACGTGTGGCAAGTTCGAAGGATTGGAGAACCTTTCACAAGACAGAAATTATTCTCCACTACGCTTGAGTCAGGTGCATTCCCCCTCTTTTGCCTATATCATATGTGGATGTATAGGCTTTAATGGCCTTTTGCTGCTCCTCCATCCTCTGAAGAATATAGAGTGTTGAATTCCACCTCGTTACCACCTCTTGCTTCAGTTGATGGCAGGACAATTTTTCAGACCACCAACAGCATCTCCTGTACACCCCTGTAATTTTTCAAAAAATTCTGCACCACCAAATTAATTGCATGTGCAAAACATGGGAAGTACTGGAATTTGCCCAGATGTAATGCACGCACAATATTGGTGGCGTTGTCTGATATAACAAATCCGCAGGAGAGTCTATCTGAGGTAAGCCATTCTGCAATGATGTCTCTTAGTTTCAGTAAGAGGTTGTAAGCTGTGTGCCTCTTATGGAAAGCTGTGATACATAGCATAGCCTGCCTAGGAACAAGTTGGCATTTGCGAGATGCTGCTAATGTTGCAGCTGCTGTTGTTGCTGCAGGAGGCCATACGTCTACCCAGTGGGCTGTCACAGTCATATAGTCCTTAGTCTGCTTTATCCCACTTGTCCACATGTCCGTGGTTAAGTGGACACTGGATACAACTGCATTTTTTAGGACACTGGTGACTCTTTTTCTGACGTCTTTGTACATTCACGGTATCGCCTGCCTAGTGAAGTGGAACCTAGATGGGATTTGGTACCAGGGACACAATATCTCCATCAATTGTCTAAGTCCCACTGCACTAATGGCGGATGCCAAATGCGGGTCTAATACCAACATAAGTGTCAAGGCCTCAGTTATCCGCTTTGCAAAAGGATGACTGCTGTCATATTTCATCTTCCTCACAATGGACTGTTGGACAGTCAATTGCTTAGTTGAAGTAGTACAAGTGGTCTTTCAACTTCCCCTCTGGGATGAAGATTGACACCCAGCAGCAACAACAGCAGTGGCAGCAACATAAGGCGTACCACTTAATAATCCTATGGAGGAATCCCGGTTAGGAGAGAACTCCTTAGTCTTGACAGTGACATGGCCTGCAGGACTACTGACGTTCCTGCCTGAGGAGGAAGTTGACATTGAGGGAGTTGGTGCTGTGGCTTGCAGGAGCTTGGGTACAGGAGGAAGAAGGGATTTAGGTGTCAGTGGAATGCTTACACTCTTACCCAACGTTTCACAAATTGACACTGACTTATGATGAATGCGATGCAGTTGGTGTATAAGGGAGGATGTTCCTAGGTGGTAAACATCCTTACCCCTACTTATTACAGATTGACAGAGGCAACAGATGGCTTGACACATGTTGTCCGGTTTTGTGGAGAAATAATTCCACACCGAAGAGGTGGCTTTTTTGGTAGTTTTCCCAGGCATCACAATGGGCTTCTTCATCCCACGGACAACAGGTGTCTCCCCTGGTGCCTGACTTAAACAAACCACCATCAGAATCCTCATCATCAACTTTCTCCTCAGTACCAGCAACACCCATATCCTCATCCTTGTGTACTTCAACACTGACATCTTCAAATTCAATAACAGGAACTGGGGTGTGGGTGCTCCTTCCAGCACTTGCAGGGTGCATGCAAATGGTGGAAGGAGCCATCTCTTCCCATCCAGTGTTGGGAAGGTCAGGCATCGCAACCTCCGACACTCTTGGACTCTCCATGGGGTTTTGTGATAGCATCTTAAAATGCACAGTTCTTTTCTGTACTCTTTCCAGCTTAACTCTTTTAATTTTTCTAGCGGGAGGATGAGGGCTTCCATCGTCATGTGTAGCTGAACTACTAGTCATGATCGTAGGCCAGGGCCTCCGCCGTTCCTTGCCTCTCCGTGTTGTAAATGGCGTATTGGCAAGTTTATGTTTCTCCTCAGACGATTTAAATTTCCTTATTTTGGGTCTTTTTACTGAACTTTGGCTTTTGGGATTTTAATTGCCCTCTACTATCATATTGGGCATCGGTCTTGGCAGACGACGTTGATGGCATTTCATTGTCTGTGTCATTGCTATTGGCAGCAGCTTCAGCACTAATAGGAAGTGGTTATTGATCGTTCCCTATTTTATCCTCCAAATTTTTGTTCTCCATTTTTTGGGGGAGTTATATAACACAATATGCGGCACAGGAATGACTGATGGCTGATGGCCAGGACACTACCACTGGTCTGATGCACACAACACAGCAACACTGTAAGGAACTTGTGGTTGTTGTTATTATTTTTATTATATGGCAGCAGTAGACATATAGCAGCAGAGTATATCACTGTGACTGCCTGGTAACTGGAATGACTGATGGCCAGGACATTACAACTGGTCTGATTTAGCACAACACAGCAACACTGTAGGGTACTTGTTCTTGTTGTTATTATTATTATTATTATTATTATTATTATTATTTTTATAATACGGCAGTAGTGGACATATGGCAGCAGTGTATACCACTGTCACTGCCTGGTCACTGTAATGACTGATGGCCAGGACACTACCAATGGTCTTATGCAGCACAACACAGCAACACTGTAAGGGACTGGTTGTTGTTGTTGTTATTATTATTATTATTATTATACGGCAGCAGTGGACATATAGCAGCAGTGTATACCACTGTGACTGCCCTGTCATTGGAATGATTGATGGCTAGGACACTACCACTGGTCTGATGAAGCACAACACAGCAACACTGTTAGGGACTAGTTGTTGTTGTTATTATTATTATTATTATTATACGGCAGCAGTGGACATATAGCAACATCGTATACCACTGGTGAAAGCAACAGCAGGCGTAATACTAAATTTTCCTACGGAGTAATCCCGGTTAGGAGAGGACTCCTCAGTCTTGACAGTGACATTGCCTGCAGGACTACTGACATTCCTGACTGAGGAGGAAGTTGACATTGAGGGAGTTGGTGCTGTGGCTTGCAGGAGCTTGGGTACAGGAGGAAGAAGGGATTTAGGTGTCAGTGGACTGCTTACGCTCTTACCCAAAGTTTCACAACTTGACACTGACTTATGATGAATGCACTGCGGTTGATGTATAAGGGAGGATGTTCCTAGTTGGTTAACATCCTTACTACTACTTATTACAGATTAACAGAGGCAACAGATGGCTTGAACCTGTTGTCCGGTTTTGTGGAGAAATAATTCCACACTGAAGAGGTGGCTTTTTTGGTAGTTTTCCCAGGCATCATAATAGGCTTCTTCATCCCACGGACAACAGGTGTCTCCCCCGGTGCCTGACTTAAACAAACCACATCACTATCAGAATCCTCATCATCAACTTCCTCCTCAGCGCCAGCAACACCCATGTCCTCATCCTAGTGTACTTCAACAGTGACATCTTCAATTTCAATAACAGGAACAACACTGTAGGGGACTTGTTGTTATTATTATTATATGGCAGCAGTGGATAAATAGCAGCAGCGCATATCACTGTGACTGCCTGGTCACTAGAATGACTGATGGCCAGGATACTACCACTGCTCTGATGCAGCACAACACAGCAACACTGTAAGGGACTTGTTGTTGTTATTATTATTATTTGTATTATTATTATTATTATTATTATTATTATTATTGTACTGCAGCAGTGGACATATAGTAGCAGCATATACCACTGTGACTGCCTGGTCACTGGAATGACTGATGGCCAGCACACTACCACTGGTCTGATGCAGCACAACACAGCAACACTGTAAGGGACTTGTTGTTGTTATTATTATTATTATTATTATTATTATTATTATTATGCGACAGCAGTGGACATATAGCAGCAGCGTATACCACTGTGACTGCCTGGTCACTGGAATGACTGATAGCCAGGATGCTACCACTGGTCTGATGCAGCACAACACAGCAACACTGTAAGGGACTTGTTGTTATTATTATTATTATTATTATTGTTGTTGTTGTTGTAACACAGCAGGAGTGGACATATAGCAGTGACTGCCTGGTCACTGGAATGACTGATGGCCAAGACACAACCACTGGTCTTATACAGCACAACAATGCAACACTGTAAGGGACTTTTTGTTGATGTTTTATTATTATTATGATACGGCAGCAGTGGACATATAGCAGCAGTGTATACCACTGTGACTGCCTGGTCACTTGAATGACTGATTGCCAGGACACTGCCACTTCTTATGCAGCACAACACAGCAACACTGTAAGGGACTGGTTGTTATTATTATTATTATTATTATACAGCAGCAGTGGACATATAGCATCAGCATATACAACTGTCCTCAGTCTTGACAGTGACATGGCCTGCAGGACTACTGACATTCCTGACTGAGGAGGAAGTTGACATTGAGGGAGTTGGTGCTATGGCTTGCAGGAGCTTGGGTACAGGAGGAAGAAGGGATTTAGGTGTCAGTGGAATGCTTACACTCTTACCCAAAGTTTCACAACTTGATACTGACTTATGATGAATGCGATGCAGTTGATGTATAAGGGAGTATGTTCCTAGGTGGTTAATATCCTTACCCCTACTTATTACAGATTGACAAAGGCAACAGATGGCTTGACACGTGTTGTCCGGTTCTGTGGAGAAATAATTCCACACCGAAGAGGTGGCTATTTTGGAAGTTTTCCCAGGCATCACAATGGGCTTCTTCATCCCACGGACAACAGGTGTCTCCCCCCGGTGCCTGACTTAAACATACCACATCACCATCAGAATACTCATCATCAACTTCCTCCTCAGCGCCAGCAACACCCATATCCTCATCCTGGTGTACTTCAACACTGACATCTTCAATTTCAATAACAGGAACTGGTGTGTGGGTGCTCCTTCCAGCACTTGAAGGGGGCATGCAAATGGTGGAAGGAGTCATCTCTTCCCGTCCAGTGTTGGGAAGGTCAGGCATAGCAACCCCTGGCACTCTTGGACTCTCCATGGGGATTTGTGACAGCAACTCAAAATGCACAGTTCTTTTCTGTGCTCTTTCCAGCTTAACTCTTTTAATTTTATTAGCAGGAGGATGAGGGCTTCCATCGTCATGTGAAGCTGAACTACTAGTCATGAACATAGGCCAGGGCCTCTGCCGTTCTTTGCCACTCCGTGTTGTAAATGGCGTATTGGCAAGTTTACGTTTCTCCTCAGACGATTTAAATTTCTTTATTTTGGGTCTTTTTACTGAACTTTGGCTTTTGGGATTTTACATACCCTCTACTATTACATTGGGCATTGGTCTTGGCAGACGACATTGATGGCATTTCATTGTCTGTGTCATGGCTAGTGGCAGCAGCTTCAGCACTAGGAGGAAGTGGTTCTTGATCTTTCCCTATTTTATCCTCCAAATTTTTGTACTCCATTTTTTTTTGGAGTTATATAACACAATATGCGGCACAGGAATGACTGTTGGCTGATGGCAAGGACAATACCACTGGTCTGATGCACACAACACATCAACACTGTAAGGGACTTGTGGTTGTTGTTGTTATTATTCTTATTATATGGCAGCAGTGGACATATAGTAGCAGAGTATACCACAGTGACTGCCTGGTCACTGGAATGACTGATGGTCAGGACATTACTACTGGTCTGATTTAGAACAACACAGCAACACTGTAGGGGACTTGTTTTTGTTATTATTATTATTATTATTATTATTATTATTATATGGCAGCAGTGGACATATAGCAGCAGCGCATATCACTGTGACTGCCTGGTCACTAGCATGACTGATAGCCAGGATACTACCACTGGTCTGATGCAGCACAACACAGCAACACTGTAAGGGACTTGTTATTATTATTATTATTATTATTATTATTATTATATGGCAGCAGTGTACATATAGTAGCAGCGTATACCACTGTGACTGCCTGGTCACTGGAATGACCGATGGCCAGGACACTACCACTGGTCTGATGCAGCACAACATAGCAACACTGTAAGGGACTAGTTGTTGTTGTAATTATTATTATCATTATTATACAGCAGCAGTGGACATATATCAGCATCGTATACCACTGTGACTGCCTGGTCACTGGAATGACTGATGGCCAGGACACTACCACTGGTCTTATGCAGCACAACACAGCAACACTGTAAGGGACTTGTTATTGTTGTTATTATTATGATAATTATTATTATAATACAGCAGCAGGGGACATAGAGCAGCAGTGTATACCACTGTGACTGCCTGGTCACTGGAATCACTGATGGCCAGGACACAACCACTGGTCTTATGCAGTACAACATAGCAACACTGTAAGGGACTTTTTGTTGTTGTTGTTGTTGTTATTATTATTTTTATTATTATTATTATTATTATTATAATACAGCAGTAGTGGACATATAGCAGCAGTGTATACCACTGTGACTGTCTGGTCACTGGAATGACTGATGGCCAGGACACTACCACTGGTCCCATACAGCACAACACAGCAACACTGTAAGGGACTGGTTGTTGTTGTTGTTATTATATGGGAGCAGTGGACATTTAGCAGCATCGTATACCACTACCGGTAGCAACAGCAGGCGTACCACTTAATAATTCTACGGAGGAATCCCGTTTAGGAGAGGACTCCTCAGTCTTGACAGTGACATTGCCTGCAGGACTACTGACATTCCTGACTGAGGAGGAAGTTGACATTGAGGGAGTTGGTGCTGTAGCTTGCAGGAGCTTAGGTACAGGAGGAAGAAGGGATTTAGGTGTCAGTGGAATGATTACAATCTTACCCAAAGTTTCACAACTTGACACTGAATTATGAAGAAAGCGATGCAGTTGATGTATAAGGGAGGATGTTCCTAGGTGGTAAACATCCTTACTACTACTTATTACAGATTGACAGAGGCAACAGGTGGCTTGACACGTGTTGTCCGGTTTTTTGGAGAAATAATTCCACACCGAAGAGGTGGCTTTTTTGGTAGTTTTCCAAGGCATCACAATGGGCTTCTTAATCTTATGGACAACAGGTGTCTCCCCCAGTGCCTGACTTAAACAAACCACATCACCATCAGAATCCTCATCATCAACTTCCTCCTCAGTGCCGCCAACACCCATATCCTCATCCTGGTGTACTTCAACAGTGACATCTTCAATTTCAATAACAGGAACTGGTGTGTGGGTGCTCCTTCCAGCACTTGAAGGGGGCATGCAAATGGTGGAAGGAGCCATCTCTTCCCGTCCAGTGTTGGGAAGGTCAGGCATCGCAACTTCCGACACTCTTGGACTCTCCATGGGGATTTGTGATAGCATCTCAAAATGCACAGTTCTTTTCTGTGCTTTTTCCAGCTTAACTGTTTTAATTTTTCTAGCGGGAGGATGAGGGCTTCTATCGTCATGTGAAGCTGAACTACTAGTCATGAACATAGGCCAGGGCCTTAGCCATTCCTTGCCACTCCGTGTCGTAAATGGCGTATTTGCAAGTTTACGTTTCTCCTCAGATGATTTCAATTTCTTTTTTTGGGGTCTTTAGACTGAACTTTGGCTTTTGGGATTTTACATGCCCTCTACTATCACATTGGGCATCGGTCTTGGCAGACGACGTTGATGGTATTTCATTGTCTGTGTCATGGCTATTGGCAGCAGCTTCAGCACTAGGAGGAAGTGGTTCTTGATATTTCCCTATTTTATCCTCCAAATTTTTGTTCTCCATTTTTTTTGGAGTTATATAACACAATATGCGGCACATCAATGACTGATGACTGATGGCCAGGACACTATTACTGGTCTGATGCACACAACACAGCAACACTGTAATGGACTTGTGGTTGTTGTTGTTGTTGTTGTTATTATTCTTATTATATGGCAGCAGTGGACATATAGCAGCAGCATATACCACTGTGACTGCCTGGTCACTGGAATGACTGATGGCCAGGACCTTACCACTGGTCTGATGCAGCACAACACAGCAACACTGTAAATGACTTGTTGTTGTTATTATTATTATTATTATTATTATTATTATTATACGGCAGCAGTGGACATATAGTAGCAGCGTATACCACTGTGACGACCTGGTCACTGGAATGACTGATATCCAGGATGCTACCGCTGGTCTGATGCAGCACAACACAGCAACATTGTAAGGGACTTGTTCTTGTTGTTGTTGTTGTTGTTGTTATTATTATTATAATACGGCAGCAGTGGACATATAGCAGCAGTTTATACCACTGGAATGACTGATAGCCAGGACACTACTATTGGTCTTATGCAGCACAACACAGCAACACTGTAAGGGACTAGTTGTTATTATTATTATTATTATTATTATTATTATTATTATTATTATTATTATTATTATAACAATATGGCAGTAGTGGACATATAGCAGCAGTGTATACCACTGTGACTGCCTGGTCACTGGAATGACTGATGGCCAGGACACTGCCACTGGTCTTAAGCAGCACAACACAGCAACACTGTAAGGTACTTGTTGTTGTTGTTGTTGTTGTTGTTGTTGTTGTTGTTGTTGTTGTTGTTGTTATTATTATACGGCAGCAGTGGACATATAGCAGCAGCGTATACAACTGTGACTGCCTTGTCACTGGAATGATTGATGGCCAGGACACTACCACTGGTCTGATGAAGCACAACACAGCAACACTGTAAGGGACTAGTTGTTGTTGTAATTATTATTATCATTATTATACAGCAGCAGTGGACATATATCAGCATCGTATACCACTGTGACTGCCTGGTCACTGGAATGACTGATGGCCAGGACACTACCACTGGTCTGATGCAGCACAACACAGCAACACTGTAAGGGACTTCTTGTTGTTGTTGTTGTTATTATTATTATTATTATTATTATTATTATTATTAATAAAATACAGCAGCTTTGGACATATAACAGCAGTGTATACCACTGTGACTGCCTGGTCACTGAAATGACTGATGGCCAGGACACTACCACTGGTCTTATGCTGCACAACACAGCAACACTGTAAAGGACTTGTTGTTGTTATTATTACTATACGGCAGCAGTGGACATTTAGCAATAGCGTATACCACTGTGACTGCCTGGTCACTGAAATGGCCAGGAAACTACCACTGGTCTTATGCAGCACAACACAGCAACACTGTTTGCGGTCTGCGGTTAACCGCAAAGTTAATTGGGGTCACTCTTGTAGGTGACCCCAATTAACCTTGCGGTTAACCACAGACCGCAAAGTTACCATCATTGGTTTCAATTGAGCGTCGCTACGCGATATTGTAACCAGTGTGCTCCTCTGATTGACAGTGCAGGAGCGCACAGCCAATCAGGAGAGTGCCATGACGTGGCGCTCCCTGATTGGCTGCCGGGACATTCACTGACAGAAGTCATGGCGGGTCCCGCCAGTCGGGAAAAGGGGTTCCATGTGTAAACATGGAACCCCTTTCAGTGCGTGGACCGTGTTCTTCGTTTTTTTATTTTATACAAGTACGTGGATTAAAAACTTAAAGAAGAGGACAGATCTACACCAGATTGTTTGTAAGTATAATTTTTATTTACAGGGATCCCGTGGATTCTACTGAACAAGAGGACCGAGGTGCTCAGTGTCAACATAGCTAAGTATGTGTGTGTGTGTGTAAGTATGCATGTATGTCAATTAAAATTGTACTGTCACAGTGTGTGTCTTGTGTTTTTTGGGAGGTATTTTTTTTGTAGCAGAACTACAGGAACCAGCAGGCCCGATATTTTCCCGCATGCTGGTATTTGTGGTTCTCCAAGTACCAGCTTGTGGGGGAGGCTTGCTGGGATTTGTAGTTCTTCTACAAAAACAATATTGACTCTGAACTGTCCTTTGTTCCCCACATTCAATCTGTCTCAAGATCATGTTACATACATCTAAGAAATATATCCAAAATATAACCATATCTTACACAAGACACAGCATAAACTCTAATCCGTGCTCTCATTATTTTCCGCATTGATTATTGTAATAATCTCCTGACCGGTCTTCCCAAACATAGGCTCTCACCACTACAATCAATTTTGAATGCAGCTGCGAGGCTAATCTTCCTCGCTAGACGTTCATTGTCTGCAGATCCGCTCTGTCTGTCCCTCCATTTGGTTACCAGTATTCTACCATATTAAATATAAAATACTTTTACTGACATACAAGGCTATTAACTATACTGCACCAACATACACCTCTTCACTCGTCTCAAAATATCTCCCTTTCTGACCTCTCCGCTCTGCACAAGATCTACGTCTCTCATCCACACGCATTACTTGTTCACACTCAAAATTACAAGACTTTATCCGGGCTTTACCCACTCTGTGGAATGCCCTCCCACGCACAATAAGACTCTCCTCTAGTCTCCAAACTTTTAAACGTTCCCTGAAAACTCACCTCTTCAGACAAGCCTATTAAATTCCAGACCCACCCACATAACCTTCAGTGCTTCTCTATCTAATTACATCCTCTCTGTACAGTACACATAACATCACATATTTTGTCTTTCTTTACTCTCACACACTCATGACACATGGCCAACATTGCGGGGTATCATCATACAACCCATTTAGAAACTAGCAATCTGGTGGACCATTATGCAATAGAAAGCATCTATCCTTGTGTATCTATGCCTATTTCCCTATAGATGGAAAGCTTGGGAGCAGGGCCTTCCTACCTCTATGTTTGTCTGTTTTTACCCAGTTTTGATCTATTACTGTTGTTCTAATTGTAAATTGCAATGGAATATGCTGCGCTATATAAGAAACTGTTAATAAATAATAAATAATAAATAAATATTCTTTACTTTTACACAATGGCTATCAGCCTCCCATTCACCACCCAAGGATGGGGGGGACAGCCTCGGGCTTCATCCCTGGCCCTTTGGGTGGCTGGAGGGGGGACCCCTTGATTTAAGGGGACCCCACTCCTCCAGGGAACCCAGGGCAGGGGTGACTAGTTGGGGGGGTAATGCCACGGCCGCAGGGACCAGTATAAAAATGTCCCCCGGCTGTGGCATTATCTCACTGGCTAGTGGAGTCCGGTACTGGTTTAAAAAATATGGGGGACCCCTACGTGTTTTGTCCCCCATATTTTTTTAACCAGGACTGGATGCTTAACCCGCTGCTTGTTGTTTTAATATAGGGGGACCCCAGTCAATTTTTCCCCTGTATTTTTTCAACCAGGACCGGCTCAAAGATCCTGAGGTTGGTTATGCTTAGGAGGGGGAACCCAGCACATTTTTTTTAGGATTTTTAACACTTTCCACACTTCATTTAATGTACACAATGAATCCCTGCACGGATCTCACTGATCCAGCCTAGATTCATTTTGTTAAGTTAGGCAGTGTTTTACTAATCACTCCCGTAAAACACTGCGCGACAATACAAATCACATCGACATCGGAAAATACAAAAGAAGACAATTCGGCAGCTTAGTAAATTACATGCACTTTATTAAAAAAGTTGAAAAAAAACACGACCGATACAATTTGAGATTAAACTCCCACCAAATCGTCACAAATACGAATCTTAGTAAATATATCCCTTGGTGTTACTTAAACTATGTAAAATCATATGTAAAAAAGTGCTCTTCTACTTGTGAAGAAAAATATCTGGCCTGTAGACTTTATTCAGCTTCAGTTGCAGTTTTGCTAATTTAGCAAAACTACAACTGCCTGCGATCACATTATGGGGGCTGCCCAGCATGCAAATGCCCGGCAGTGATGCTATCCCAATTCAACTGCAATTGCATCGCTGAATTGTGGATGCCCACTACCTTTGCAGCAATTTTTGGGGTCTCAGCAGATGCGTGTAACGTCACATGTCAGCCCAAACCCACCCCGTTTCTGACACCACATCTGCCCAATGCCAAATCACGATTCCCCGCAATGGCACGTTGCCACCCCCCAATCAGGCAGAGGCATTCACATCAATGTGATGCAATCGCAATGGTCACTCCACGCAAATCGCATTAGCGTGCAAACCTGAATAAGGCCCTGTGTTCAGAGGCAGCTTAAGAGAGGAGGGGAACCTTTGTGCAGACTACTGTGTGTGGGTCCTTACCTCTCTGCAGCACCATAGACTATAAGCAGGTCTCCGGAAACATTGCGCACCCCATGTTCCTGGAGACTAATCTGTATTGTGCATGCGTGGGTCTCCAAAAACATTATGCCTGCCATGTTCCTATAGACTAATCTCTACTGTGCATGTAGGGCTCTCTAAAAACATGGTGCCCGTCCTGTTACTGGAGACAAATCTGTACTGGCAATGCAAAAATCACCAGGAAAATAGCCACAGCGCTATTTTCCAAATGATTTCTTTGGCATCAGCAGTGCCGATGTGGGACTCCAGAGAGATAAGTAATTAACAGAGCCTTTTCTTGAGGCAGGTGAGGTGTGCCTTTGCGTGGGTCACCCGCAGCGGATATTTTGGTGTCTCCTGGTGCTCCCCCTCCTTCCCATCATTACTACTCCACTCAGGGGGTGGAGTTTCATGTAATGACACGTTTGTGTTGTGACATCACGATGCAAACGCGTCATTGCCAGAGCGGAGAACTAATGACGGGATGAAGAGGGAGCCAGGACACACACAGCAATGGGCAGGCTGGCTGGCGAATGGGTGGGCTGGCTGGCGAACGGTCGGCTGGGCGGGCAGGCAGGAGGAAGAGGAGGGAGATGCTGGCGGGTGCTGTAAACACCCCAAAGAGCACTACACAGCCCTGGCAACTAGCATTATGCAGCCCTGGCAACTGACATTACACTGTGTAATTTAAGTTGCCAGGGCTGTGTAAATTACACAGCCCTGGCAACTTGCATTACACAGCCCTGGCAATGATCATGACACCTGTCCCAGAGCATGAAACCCCTGGCAACCAGCATGGATCCCAGAGCATGAATCCCCTGGCAACCAGAATGACACCCAGTGGGACACCCTTGGCAATGAGCAGGTAAATTAAAAGTAATTAGAAGATTTACTGTAGGGCATAACGTATCAAGGGCATTGCGGTGTGTGCATAATATGGTGCAGGGGGCATTACTGTGTGGGGCTTAATATGGTGGAATTTATTTATTTTTCCCTGTGGTGGCCATGATCTGTTGGTGCAGGGTCAAAAATTGGGGTATAAGGTAGTCTTTCAGGGGAGACCACGCACATTTTAGTGAAACCACACCTCTTTTACTGAGGCCACGCCCCCTTGCCATGAGCGCATGCCTTATGCATGCGCAAATTTGTATTTTTTATATCTATGGGGGGGGTGCATTTTTTATGTCAATGTGGGGGAGGCACATTTTTAAATCTCGCACTGGGAGCCAAATAGCCTAGAAACAGCCCTGGTAATTAAATATTGGTGTGCGGTGTGGGCCCCTCTTGACCCAGGGAACCCATGTGCACTGCACAATGTGCACACATTATAGAAATGCCAATGACCAAAATATTCCATTTGTGGTGCACTTATAGGACTATATTGTGGTGGGTTTTCAGAAGTGGAAATGTTGTCTATAGCAAACAATAAGATTTTACTTAATACTTTTGTAGCACCTTCTAGAAGACAATAGATAGAATCTGATTGGTTGACATAAGCAACATCTCCACTTCTGAAAACCTGCACTTTAGTAAATATAACCCATAGTTCCTAGTTATCCTGGACAGTATGTCTACAGTCTCATATGCTGCAGGATGCTAGCTATAGTTATCAAGCTGGTAGAAAGAGATGCCCCTTAAAAAAAAAAACTTCCATGTTCGGCCGGCATCTAGCAAAGCCGCTGAACTCCAGCGGCATTACATTCAACCCTATAATTCTATCTGTGTCCTGCCGGTTGTAGTTGCTGGCTGCAATGTATAATCTCAGGTAAAGAGTCACTCACAGATAATCACTACACTGTTAGAGAAATGTACTAAGCTCCCGATTTTGACCGAGATGGTGTTTTTTCTTCAAAGTGTCATCTCGGGAATTTAATAAACTCAAATCACGGCAGTGATGAGGGCATTCATATTTTTTTGGAACTCAAAGAAAAAAAATTACGAATGAATACACCATCGGTCAAATACACCTGTAATTTGGCAGAACTCGGTAATTTCGGTCAACCGCTGACCATAAAGTTCCCACCATTGGTTACAATGGAGCGCATAGGCGCTACATTGTATCACTGCCGTGTGCTGCCTGACAGACACTACAGGAGGACACAGCCAATCAGGAGGGTGCCACGACGTGGCGCTCCCTGATTGGCTGAAGGAACCCTCTTAGACAGAAGTCTGGGGGGGTTCCTGGCAGTCGGGGAAAGGGGTCCCATGTGAAAACATGGGGCTCCTTTCAGTGCGTGGTCGGGTGTTCATTTTTTTATTTTGCAAAGTACGTGGATTACAAAAAGAACAGAAGAGGACTGATCTACACTGGATTATGTGAGTATAATTTTTCCCACAGGTACCCCATGGATTCTACATGGAGAAGAGGACCGACCCTCGTGGGAACATAGGTAAGTATGTATGTTTGGAGGTGTGGATGTATGTAATAAACTTTTACTTTCAAGGTGTGTGTGTCCTGTTTTTATTGGATTATTTTTTTAGTAGTAGTACTACAGGTACCAGCGGGCCCGGTTTTCCTCCACATGCTGGTACTTGTGGTTCTCCAAGTACCAGCTTGAGGGGGAGTCTTGCTGGGACTTGTAGTACTGCTACTAAAAACAATATTCACATTTTGTCAAAAAGGCTATCAGCCCCCCATCTGCCGCCCTTGGATGGGGGGGACAGCCTCGGGCTTCACCCCTGGCCCTTGGGTGGCTGGAGGGGGGGACCCCTTGATTTAAGGGGTTCCCACTCCTCCAGGGTACCCCGGCCAGGGGTGACTAGTTGGGTATGTAATGCCAGGGCCGCAGGGACCAATATAAAAGTGTCCTCCGGCTGTGGCATTATGTACCTGGCTAGTGGAGCCCGGTGCTGGTTTCAGAAATACCGGGGACCCCTACGCTTTTTGTCCCCCGTATTTTTGGAACCAGGACCAGGCGCAGAGCCCGGTGCTGGTTGATTAAATATGGGGAAACCCCTGTCACTTTTTTCCCCATATTTTTTCAACCAGGACCGACTCAAAGAGCCCGAGGCTGGTTTTGCTTAGGATGGGGGACCCCACGCATTTTATTTTTTATTTTTAACAAAGTTTTATTTTTTACGAAAGGTGCACAATGAAGCCCAGCACGGATCTCACAGATCCGGCCAAGATTCATTGTGTTAAAGTCGGCAGTGTTTTACAATTCACTCCCGTAAAACACTGCCAAAAAATACGAATGACATCGACATCGGTAAATACGAAAATGCAGAATACGACAGCTTAGTAAATTAGTCGTAATAAATTCAAAAAGTCGCAAATTTACACTTTCGATGTCATTCGTGTTTGAACTTTAACCTCATTCAGAAAAATACGAATTTTAGTAAATTTACCCCTGTATCTGTAATTTTTTTGTGAGGGACTCTTTACCTGAGATTACACATTGGCAGCCTTCCAATTTTCTGCAAATACAGATTGGGCATGCTGTATCCTTCTTTGTTTTATGTGAAGTAATTGTTAAAGTAAGTTCATACATTTATAGGTCAAGGTAAGTGGCACCTGCAGGGTGCAAATATTCACAGTGTTCCTTTCTGTGCCATATTTATTATACAGTATTTAAACCAGAATAAATAAAGATGGTGTATTTTGGAGTATGTTTCCTGATCTAAAGGGATCCTGTACATTTTTCCACAAAAAGGTAAGGGTCAGCCTATATATTCAACAAAAGAATACAAGAAGGGTAAACAAACTAGTGAAATTAAATTATGAGGCGAATATGGAACCACTTTCCTCCTTCTTGTTTCCCTCTATTCTTCTCCTCCTGACCTGTTATGCTTCCAATCTATTCCCTCCATTTGTATTCCAAACTGCAATATGACTTTTCAGCCATGCAGTTTGTTGTGTGGCCTGCTTACATCTCCTTGATCAACCATGGTGTGCTGATAGTGTTCTGCAGTGTCCCAGAGGGGCAAGCCTACTTTCTCTATCCCCTCTTCCTCTGAATTTGGTCCAGGTCTTCAGTGAGGAGTAGTGAGTGCACAGCTGGTATCTACATCTGTTTGCTTGATGGAAGGTGGGGAGTAGTAGGAATTGATGCACCTTCTTATTTTTTGGTCTTTGCCATTGTGGAGACCACATGCCCATATGAGGGTGTCTGTGGCTGGAGTTACCATCTCTTAGTTTAGCTACTCTCAGAAACGTCCCTGTGATTTTGGACTCTTATGATGCTGGCCTAGTTAGCCTTTTGCATTCTGTGGTCCCCTAGACTGGTTAGTTAGCAGAATTGCAGGCATTTATTTTTACCATGATTGTCCATCCAGCATTTCTTCACCTCATTCTGGCAGCTCTGGTTCCTCTGTCACTGTAAGCAGAGTACATTGGACTGTGTAATCAGGAGAACTACGAGTGATGGTGTTACCCAAAAAATACCCAGGACCTCTATACTCACTTAATAACCCTTAGTATGTAAAAGATACACTATAAAATCCTAGTACTATGTATTATCCTGCACTATTTATTTACCTCCTCATACTAATTTAGTTTTATAGACTGTTACTACAAACAATTATATTATTACTATGGGTTCACATTTTAGTTTTAACAACCATCTTGATGTAAGTACACTTTAAAATAAAAAAAGTTCACATAACAGAAATAGCAAAGATAAAAAAGTGATTTTAGATCTCTACCCCTCTATCTCCTGATTTTACATCTCTACCCCTCTATGTTCTTTTCTCAACTTCTCTCTCTCTCTTTCTCTCTCTCTCTCTCTCTCTCTCTCTCACTCTTCCCTCTTTCTCTCAAACGAGAGACAGAAAAATACCATTATCATTAATTCTGCAACAGTAACATGCATTTGTACATTGTAAAGTCATTGTTTTTAAGTACAACTTCAAAATAATTGTCATATTTTTAGAGGTTAGCGGGTTCGGTTCCCTGAGAACTGACCTCCCTCCGAACTTCACTACCCGAGCCCAGATCCGAGTCCGGCTCAGGTTTTCCTGCCTGACTCGGAAACCAGAGTGAGGTGAAATGTCATCATCCCACTGTCGAATTCTCGCGGGTTTTGGACTCCATATAAAGAGCCGCGTGTCTCTGCCATTTTCACTCTGGAATTGGAAAGTGTAGCGAGAGGACGTGTCTCCTCAGTGTCTGTGCGGGAGGGAAAGTGGGGTGGTGATTCCAGTGCTGTCTTGTGCTGCTCAGTCCAGTGTAGTGTCATATCCTGCATCAGTCCAGTCACAGAGGTGGTGTCCTCTGCTGCCATATGTCCAATGTAGCTGTGTATAAGTCCAGTGCAGTGGTGCTGTGTTGTCTTGCATCAGTACAGTAGTAGTGTCTTGTGCTGCATCGGTCCAGTCACAGTGGTGGTGTCCTCTGCTGCCATATGTCCAGTGCTGCTGTATAAGTCCAGTCAAGTGGTGCTGTGTTGTGTTGCATCAGTCCAGTGGTGGTGTCTTGTGCTGCATCAGTCCAGTCACATGGTGGTGTCCTCTGCTGCCATATGTCCAGTGCTGCTGTATAAGTCCAGTCCATTGCAGTGGTGCTGTGTTGTCCTGCATCAGTCCAGTGGTGGGGTACCTGTGCTGCTGTATAAGTCCACTGATACTGCCATATAATTCCAGTGGTACTGGCGTATAAGTCCAGTGTACTGCCATATAAGTCCAGTGGTACTGGCGTATAAGTCCAGTGGTACTGCCGTATAAGTCCAGTGGTACTGCTGTATAATTCCAGTTATACTGCCATATAATTCCAGTGGTACTGCCGTATAAATTCAGTCCAGTGATACTGCCGTATATGTCCAGTGGTACTGCCATATAAAACCAGTGGTACTGTCATATAAATCTAGTCCAGTGGTGCTGCCATATACATCCAGTGGTGCTGTCATGTGCTGTATATCACTTCCTCCAAATAAAGGGGTTATTAATACTTAATCCAAATAATTTTTACAGGGTTTGCCCTTTGTGGTGTAGAGGTATGCTCTCCTTTGCTGCATTTTGTTATATAACTCCAGAAAAATGATGGAGAACAAAAATTTGGAGGATAAAATAGGAAAAGATCAAGAACCACTTTCTCCTACTGCTGCTGCTGCTGCCGCTGCTATTGTTCCTGCTGGGAGACAATCGTCATCCCAGAGGGGAATTCGGAAGCCCACTTGTACTACTTCAACTAGGCAAATCACTGTTCAACATTCCTTTGCGAGGAAGATGAAATATGACAGCAGTCATCCTGTTGCAAAGCAGATAACTGTGGCCTTGACAGCTATGTTGGTGTTAGATGTGCATCCGGCATCCGCCATTAGTGCAGTGGGACTGCAGTGCCAACCCTAGATGGGCCAGGTGTTTGTGCCGCACACTTGTGTCGCTTAGCTTAGTCATACAGCTACCTTATTGCACCTCTTTTACTTCTTTGCATGATGTGCTGTTTGGGTACTATTTTTTTTAAAGTGCTATCCTGTCTGCCACTGCAGTGCCACACCTAGATGGGCCAGGTGTTTGTGCCGTACAGTTGTATCACTTAGCTTAGTCATACAGCTACCTCATTGCACCTCTTTTTCTTCTTTGCATGATGTGCTGTTTGGGGACTATTTTTTTTTTAAGTGCCATCCTGTCTGCTACTGCAGTGCCCCTCCTAGATGGGCAGGTGTTTGTGCCGCACACTTGTGTTGCTTAGCTTAGTCATACAGCCACCTCGGTGCAACCTTTTGGCCTAAAAACAATATTGTGAGGTATGAGGTTTTCAGAATAGACTGGAAATGAGTGTAAGTGAATGTTATTGAGGTTAATAATACCATAGGATCAAAATTTCCCCCAAATTCTGTGATTTTAGATGTTTTTATGTTGTTTTTTCAATAATCATCCAGATACTAAACCAAAACACAAAAGGGTGGTTTTGGCAAAACCAATCCAGATCCAAAACACGAGCATGGAACCAGAACCAAAACCAAAACACAAAACACGAAAAGTGCCCGTCGCACCTCTCTACATATTAAATAATAATGTGTTTATCATTCAATAATTCTATTAGTCTCCACATTAACAATCCTTCATTCATTTACCCCACTAAACAAACTGGTATAATCAGTTCCTATAAATGTTGTTTCATTTAGATCCATGGTAGACAAAATAAAAACTATTGTAAAAAATATTCTACTAGTAATAGTATAGTACATTGTTTTTAAAAATGTAGTTGAATAATCTATATAATTTATGTCAAGGACTACCTATTCATAAAAAAATGCTAAATTTACAAAATAAGCTTCTACTGCAGGAACACCCAGAGGAGTCTGAATAGGAGTAGAAGGAAGAGTTGTCAGAGACACCAACTTCCTCTGCTGGTCCTGTACAATCACCATCAGTGCATCTCCTGAAGAAAATAGAAAGCACCAGCAAAGCAACCCACAATATGCTCTTAAGTATCATCCAAAGCATCCAGTTGATTAAGAACCAGATGGCACAGTATTACAGTCTGAAAGATGCTTACTCAGAATCAGAATCAGCTTTATTGGCCAGGTATACTTGCGTATACTAGGAATTTGTCTTCAGTTTGCTATACAATAGCCAAGTAGGTAACAAATAAGCAGGTGGGGGGTAGCACAGTCATACAGATAGGTATACCAAAGGGACACAAGTGAGTTACATATACGTTTAGTCAGTCAATGTTCAGGAGTTCAGCAAGTGGATCGCTTGGGGAAAGAAATTTTTGAGGCTTCTGGTGGACCTGATGGGGACCGCCCTATAACGCCTGCCTGATGGAAGCTATTTAAACATGCTGTTGCCAGAGTGTAGCTGGTCCTTTACTATTTCCGTTGCTCGTGTTTTAGTTTTGAACAGGTATAGGTCCTGGACTGAGGGAAGCTCTGTGGTTCTGACCACCTTTTGGAGACTGCATCTGTCCCTCTCGCTGGTGGAGCCATACCATACCAGTATCGAGGAGCACAGTATGGACTCCACAAATGTGGCATACAAGAGGAGCAGAAGCTTTTGTGGGATGTTGAACTTCCTTAGTTGCCTGAGGAAGAACAACCTTTGCTGCGCTTTCCTGAAAGTGGTATCCGCGTTGGGCCCCCATTTAAGGTCCTGAGTTATTGTGGTCCCCAGGAACTTGAAGGAGTCCTCTAGTGACACCATACTGACATCAATCATTAGCGGAGGTGCACTAGCCAACTTCTTCCCGAAGTCCACTACCATCTCGACAGTTTTTAGGGCGGTTGAGCTCAAGGTTGTTGTGGCTGCAACACTGGGCCAACCAGTCCTCTTCCTGCCTATAGGCCGATTCTTACCAATCCTTGATGAGGCCAATGACGGCGGTGTCTGCAAATTTGATGATCTTTACTGATTGCACCTCTGAGGTGCAGTCATCTGTGTACAGGGAGAAGAGCAGGGGTGAGAGGACACAGCCCTGGGGGGTCCCTGTGCTGATGTTCCGTGCTTGAGAGGTGAATTCCTCTACTTTCACCACCTGTGTCCTATCTGTCAGGAACGCTACCATCCAGGTTGGCATAACCCTTAGTCCTCATCAGGTTGGCATAACCCTTAGTCCTCAATTAACTGGTCGTCATTGCCCCAGGACATGGCTACACATCAGTCCTAGGCATGGGCATATTAAGAGATGAGGGGGTCCATGTACAGTTTCCATCTGTGCCCCCTCCTTTCTAGCTGGCAGCACAGAGACTATGGACACTTCGGAGAGGTTATTACCAATTTGCTCCAAATAAGAACATGTGCATGGGTCACCATTCTGAATAGGGCTATTCACACATGTGCTTATTTGGAGCTTCAACAAAATTATTGTGACTCCATTCCACTATTTAGTGCATGTATTGGTTACCAGTAAAAAAGTTTTTTGTTAACTTAGGGCATTTCTGGATGCCAGCTTCTAATACCATCGTAAACTCCTACTCATTGGAATTTGTGTCTCTATTTAAATTGATTTGGCCATAGTCTTCAAGACTGATTGGAGGAATGGGCATTCCCACATACTTGAATCAGAGCCAAATAGTTTTATACCCCTGATGAAGTAATTGAGACAAAATGCATAGGGTTCAACAATCTTCATTCATCATGTCTCTGTATTTGTGATTTCCACCCTGAGCTCACACCTTTGTTAAGATGAGGGAGGTATACTGTATATTTCAACTTCTGTACATTGACTAGTATATGGATCTTTTGGTGCGGAAACAAATTTTTACGTCATTTTATTATTCTTTTTAAAAAAAAAAAGGAAAAACATTGTAAAAAAAAATCAGTGTCTGACCATTATTCTTTTCTTGGGTAATATAATTTTGGTGAGTGGGTTTATCCTAGGGTGAGCCATACTGACCCATCAAACAAAGACCCTTGGTACATTGAACTTTGGATTGGTCCATTGAGGCAAATTCATCTATCACTACATTCCTGAACTGAATCTACAGTATTGTTTACACTAGCACACTAGGATACTGTTTGTGGTTGTATATATATTATATACAGCATATTGGTGGAGCATGGTATGTGCATGGACTTCCGAGTCTGAGCCCCTGTGACTAGGGTAGTTGAAAAGCAGGCTCTGGCCTACTGAGGGGAGAGTAAAGCTGAGCAGGGGATGTAGGGCTTGGGAGCTGGGGCTTTGGTTCCCAGGCTGAGGGCTATTGACACAAATCAACCTGATCCTGCATAGAAGATGCAAGGGTAGTGAAGGTAATAGCTCCAACTTTGTTAGATTGCAGAGATACGTGGAGGGGGGAATCATCTGTATACCATGGATTAGCAAGAGCTACTGTTCGGGTAGATAATGATGAAAGTTAGCCTTTGGCTGTTGAATTGTAACTACATGCATGTAACTACATGCATTTGTGCCATGCATGTAAACATGATTATTTATGTCTGTGTGTAATAGTTTGCTCCTTGTATTTTTTTGCTGCTTCTGAAGGGCATATTGATGTGTAGACTACCGATGCTCATAGTGGGTGTCTCAGTAATCACATACCTCCTAACTTTGATGAAATGGGATCTGGGACCTTTGCCCGCTCGAACTCAAAAAGGGGGTGTGCCCTATAGGAAAGGGTGTTTGGTTTAGCAGGAGTACCCGCGATTCCGAGCCATGCCCTGTTGTAGTCACTAAGGGGGCATGTACAGTGCAATGCGAACTGCTGGCATGCCTCCTCTCCCTCTGTCTCCAGTAAATAGATGCTGTGCACATGCAGTAGCCTCGCATTTGCCCCCAAACCGCAGGACACTGTAGCATGCAGATGAGACAGCAGGACAGTTCCCAAAAAATGGGACTGTCCCGCTAAAATCAGGACAGTAGGTAGGTATGGTAATTGTACATTCATACGCATGGCTGTACACCAGGGAAGTACTTTGCAGATACATTTACATAAAGTCACAGACCAGCCAAAACTGCCAAAAGGGGTGTCCACCGGGCCATTTTTGGGGTTTCATGTTTTTTGGTTTTGGATCTGGATCTCCTTTGTCGTTTGGAGCTGGATTGGTTTTCCCAAAACCACCCTTGCGAGTTTTGGTTTTGGATCTTGAGTTTTTTTTTTTAAATCATCAAAACAGGTAAAATAACAGAATTTGGAGGTGTTTTTGTTCCTACAATATTATTAACCTCAATAACATTAATTTCCACTCATTTCCAGTCTATTCTGAACACGTCACACCTCACAATATTGTTTTATGCCAAAAGGTTGCATCAAGGTCGCTGGATGACTGAGCTAAGCGACACAAGTGGGTGGCACAAACACGTGGCACATCTAGGAGTGGCGCTGCCGTTGCAGACAGGATGGAAATTTTACAACCATGCCCATAAAATGCTCCAAAGAGCACATAATGCAAAGATAAGAGGTGCAAGATGGAATTGTCCTTGGACACTCCCACTCACCGTTATGTTGTATAAACAGGACATGCAAACTTTAACAAACCAATCATTTCAGCAACAGGAACTGCAACACCTGTGGCTGAAATGATTGGTTTGTTTGGACCCCCACAAAAAAAAGAAATTGATCTCTCCCTGCACAAACTGGCCCTACAGAAGCAAGATGTTGTCCCTCATCCTCCGATTCCTTACCGCCATCAGTCTGTACATCCTTGTCTTCACAGACTATTAATTCATCCCCACTGGAATCCACCATCACAGGTCCCTCTGTACTTTGTGGAGGTAATTGCTGGTAAAGGTCTTCCTCGTAGAATTTGTAATTCATTTTGATGAACATCATCTTTTCCACATTTTGGGGAAGTAACCTCCTCTACGCGGATCGCTGACAAGGTTCCCGGCTGCACTAAAAACTCTTTGAGTGCACACCAGAGGGTGGGCAACTTAAGTAAAACAAAGCCAGTTTGTGCAAGGGCCTCCAAATTGCCATTTTTTTCCTGCAAGTATTGAAACGAACTGTCTGACATGCCTATTTTTTTATTTATTATTTATTACCAGTTATTTATAAAGTTACTAGTTATTTATATAGTGCACACATATTCTGCAGCTCTTTACACAGAATATTTGTCCATTCACATCAGCCCCTGCCCCAGTGGAGCTTAATATCTATTTATTTATTTATTTATTAGCAGTTTCTTATATAGCGCAGCATATTCCGTTGTGCTTTACAATTATTAGAACAACAATTATAGAACATAACTGGGCAAAGACAGACAGACAGACAGAGGTAGGAAGGCCCTGCTCGCAAGCTTACAATCTATAGGGAAATAGGCATTGATACACAAGGATAGATGCTACCTGTTACATAATGGTTCCCCAGGTTGCTAGGTTCTTAATGGGTTGTATATGATATGATCACCCAGCAATGTTGGAAGACAAAATGTGAGTTTATGTGGACTGTACAGAGGGGATGTAACTTGATAGGGAAGCTGTTAAGGTTATGTGTGTGGGTCTGAAATTTGGTAGGCTTGTCTGAAGAGGTGAGTTTTCAGAGAACGTTTAAAGGTTTGGAGACTAAAGGAGAGTCTTATTGTGCGTGGGAGTGCATTCCACAGAGTGGGTGAAGCCCGGGTAAAGTCCTGTAATTTTGAGTAGGAACAGGTAATACATGTGGATGAGAGACGCAGATCTTGTGCAGAGCGGAGAGGTCTGGTAGGGAGATATTTTGAGATGAGTGAGGAGATGTATGATGGTGCAGTTTGGTTAATAGCCTTGTATGTAAATAAAAGTATTTTATATTTGACACGGTAGAAAACCGGTAACCAATGGAGGGACTGACAGAGCGGATCAGCAGATGAAGAACGTCTGGCGAGGAAGATTAGCCTCGCAGCTGCATTTAAAATGGATTGAAGTGGTGATAGCCTATGTTTGGGAAGACCAGTAATGAGACTATTACAATAATCAATGCGGTAGATGATGAGTGCATGGATTAGAGTTTTTGCAGTGTCTTGTGTAAGATAAGGGCGTATTTTGGATATGTTTTTAAGGTGCATGTAACATGATTTAGAGACAGATTGAATGTGTGGAACAAAGGACAGTTCAGAGTCAAGGGTGACACCTAGGCAACGAGCTTGTGGGGTGGATAGTTGCATTGTCAACAGTTATAGAGATATCAGGTTGGTAACTACTCTTAGCTGGTGGGAAAATAATTAATTCGGTTTTGGAAATGTTGAGTTTGAGGTGGCGAGATGACATCCAAGATGAAATGGCAGACAGGCATCAGCGTACAAATGATACTGAAATCCAAAGGAGCTGATTAGTTTACCAAGAGAGGAGGTATAGATTGAGAAAAGCAGAGGACCTAAGACTGAGCCTTGCGGTACTCCAACTGATAGAGGTAGAGAAGAGGAGGTAGAATCAGAGAAGTGAACACTGAAAGAGCGATTAGATAGGTAGGATGAGAACCAAGAAAGGGCTGTGTCCTGAAGACCTAGGGATTGTAGTGTTTGTATGAGAAGAGAGTGGTCAACAGTGTCAAAAGCAGCAGAGAGATCTAGAAGAATAAGTAGTGTGTAATGGCCTTTTGATCTAGCAGTGACTAGATCATTCACTACTTTGGTCAGTGCCGTCTCTGTGGAGTGTTGGGCACGAAAGCCTGACTGAAGTGGGTCCAATAAGTTTTGCGAGTTAAGAAAGTGTGTAAGGCGAGTGTAGGCAAGCCTCTCAAGTAGCTTGGAGGGACTGGGTAGCTGAGAAATGGGACGGTAGTTAGAGAGTGTGTTTGGGTCAGAGTTGTGTTTTTTTAGAATGGGAGTAATGACTACATGTTTAAACAGAAAGGGAAAGATATCAGTAGAGAGAGAGAGATTACAGATTTTAGTTAAGGTTGGGATAAGCACAGGAGACAAAGTTTTACTGACCTGTGAGGGTATAGGATCAAGAGGAGAGGTAGTGGAGTAGGAGGATGAAAAGAGTGTTGATACTTCATCTTCACTTGTGGGATCAAATGAAGAGAAAGTGCCAGAGGGCTCAGGTTGGGATTTGAGCAGGTCACTGGCTGAGTTAGAGCATACCATTTCGTCTCGGATTTTATCAATCTTATCCTTGAAGTAGGAAGCAAGTTCTTGTGTACAGATAGTAGCTAGTGGGGGAGGTGAGGGAGGGTAAAGAAGTGATTTAAATGTATTAAAAAGTCACTTGGGGTTGTTGGCATGATAAGAGATGAGAGATTGGAAATATGTTGTCACAACTGAGGGTTTTAGCTGACAGGAGGAAGCCTCAGTTGTAGGGGCTGAGAGGAACTTAAACCGGGGAGGTTTAATCAGACCCCTGGACATGTAAGTGTTAAAAGGAAACCCGAAGCTGTGACCATGACAACCAGGTAAAAGTAAATTAAAAGTTTATTGACAAACTCTGTGTAACAACAGACAGCAAATAATAAAAATGGCAATGATAAATAATATGATTCCTGGAGCACTCTGACCATGAAATGGTTTCACAGGACACTGGTAGGTTAAGAACAGTTGTTAAAGTCCTTAGATGGAATAACCTTACCAGGCCTGGCTGTAGTAGTGAAGATATCCAAGGAACATGCCAGTAGATGGAACAGATGAAGCTGGTAACTTGAATCAGCTGTTGTAATTGCTGGATAGAACCAGCCAGGTGGTAAGACACGGAGTGGATGCAGAATGGAATCAGCCAGATGATAAAGTCACTGAATGAATGCTGGGTGGAACCAGCCAGGTGATGAAACACGGAGTGAATATAATAAGATGCTAGGGAGCATGGAAACAGAGGAGTTGAAGGATGATTACCGGTGGTAGTGGATACTGCTGGAAGCAGATGAAATAGCTGGAAGCTGGAAACTGGATCAGCCACGGAGGATTGCAGAGTCAGGCTGCACCGCAGGATGGTAGGCAGGTGCGGGTCTCCTTAGTGGATGCTGGAGACAGGAGCTGGAACCTGGAAACACAACCACAGGAGAGAGACTGGAACAAGGTATGACAAACAAAGCACTGACCATTTCCTGGCCCAGGCACAGGATACTTATACCTGCAGCAATGCAGGTATTGGCTGGGCAATTATGCAGATTTCCAGAGGCAGTGGATTGGAGGAACTGAAGCATGTGATTGAATCCAACATGGCTGCACACATGTTAGAACTTGGAGGGAAAACTGGTTTAGGAAACCATGTGGCAACATAACTGCAATGGCGGCGCCGGTCGCAGAGGACAGGAGACGCCAGACTGAGAAATGTATGCTGATACTCGTGGATGACAACGGAGGCCGCGGCAGGCATGGAACACCACACTGAAAACCTGCACCTATAACACAGGAGCGGCGGCCACGGAGAACGGGAGTCGCCATGCAGGATTCAAACATGGCGCCGCTGTGACAGCATCTCAGCGTGACAGGAGGGATGTGCAGTATGTGGACACAGGTGAGATCCAGCCTTGGAACGCTGAGCGAGCCTCAGGAGACATCTGAAAGGCAGGTAATGGCGTCCATGTACCCGGATCGTGACAGCACCCCCCCCCCCTTTTGGAGTGGCCCCAGGACACTTCTTAGGCTTTAGAGGAAACTTCGAGTGGAAATTCCGGACCAAGGCAGGAGCATGGACATCAGACGCATTGGTCCAAGAGCGTTCTTCAGGACCATAGCCCTTCCAGTCAATAAGATACTGCAACTGACCGTAACGGAAACGTGAGTCCAGAATCTTGGCAACCTCATACTTGATTCCCCGTTGAGTCTGAACTTTAGGAGTTGGAGGAAGTGCAGAATGAAACCGATTCAGGATCAGCGGTTTCAACAGGGAAACATGGAATGTCCTGGGTATTTTCAAAAAGAAAGGTAACTGGAGTCTGTAAGCAACAGGATTGATGACTTGTTCAATTTTAAAAGGACCGATGTAACGAGGAGCAAATTTCACGCTGGGAACTCTCAACCTCAAATTCTTCGTGGACAACCATACTCGATCACCCACCTTAAGAGCAGGAACCGCTCTACGCTTCCTATCGGCAAACTTCTTGTACCTAAATGAGGCTTTAAGCAGGGCTGTGCGGACATTCTTCCAGTTGTTTGAAAACTGACGCAAGGTGACATCCACTGCTGGAACAGAAGTTGCTGGAAGCGGTTGGAATTCTGGAACCTTAGGATGAAATCCATAGTTGATGAAGAATGGTGTTGAGGAGGATGAGGAATATTATTGATTGTTGTGGCTAAACTCGGCCCAAGTAAGGAGTTGAACCCAGTCATCTTGGGAGGAAGACACGTAAATGCGGAGGAAGGTCTCCAAGTCCTGATTCACCCTCTCGGTTTGACCATTGGTCTGAGGATGGTAAGCTGTAGAAAACTTTAACTTGACTTGGAGGGCTTGACACAAACTTCGCCAAAATTTGGCTACAAATTGTACTCCACGATCGGAGATGATCTCTTCAGGGAGACCGTGAAGTCGGAAGATCTCTTGGATAAACACTTGAGCCAACTTGGAAGCTGACGGAAGACCGGTAAGGGGTATGAAATGTGCCATCTTGGTGAACCGGTCAACTACCACCCAGATGGTATTAAACTTGTTGCATATAGGCAGATCTGTGACAAAGTCCATCGACAAATGGGTCCACGGTCGACTGGGAACAGATAATGGAACCAGTTGCCCCGCAGGCGACTGGCGGGGGACTTTGTGTTGGGCACACTTTGGGCAAGAGGCAATAAACTCCTTGACGTCCTTCTTCAGAGTTGGCCACCAGTAGGACCTAGAGATAAACTCGAGGGTTTTCTGAATGCCTGTATGCCCGGCAAAACGTTAAGCCTGGGCCCAATGCATGAGCTTCTTCCTCAACACCGGCTTCACAAAACTTTTCCCTGGTGGTGGCGTAGAGTCCATCTCTACCGTGGAGAATGCCAACGGATTAATAATAGGATGCTTGTCTGAAGACTCTGACTCGTTTTCTTGCTCCCAAGAGCGAGAAAGGGCATCGGCCTTGCGATTCTGAGAGCCCGGACAGAACTGGAGCTTAAAGTCGAACCTGGAAAAGAAAAGGGCCCATCTGGCCTGACGAGGGTTAAGACATTGTGCGCCTTTCAGGTATAAAAGATTCTTGTGGTCGGTAAGTATCGTGATTGAATGAGAAGTTCCTTCCAACAGATATCTCCACTCCTCTAGAGCGAGCTTGATGGCTAGCAACTCCTGGTCGTCAATGGCATAGTTGCGCTCTGCTGGGGAGAACTTCTGGGAGAAGAAACTGCAAGGATGTAGATGGCCATCTTTAGCCCTCTGAGATAACACCGCTCCTACTCCAACGGAGGAGGCATCCACCTCTAAGATGAAAGAAGAGTCGGTGTCGGGCTGTTTCAGAACTGGTGCAGAGATGAAACGTTGTTTTTAGAAGATGAAAAGCTTGCGTAGCTTCTTCAGACCACTTGGACGGGTTAGCACCCTTCTTGGTTAATGCAGTGATAGGCGCCACAATGGTGGAAAAGTCTCGTATGAACTTTCTGTAATAATTGGCGAACCCTAAGAACCTCTGGACCCATTTGAGGGTTAAGGGTATCGGCCAATTCTGGATTGCTTGTAGTTTCTCAGGATCCATCTCTAGTCCGGAACCGGACACAATGTAACCTAGAAACGGAATGGATTTAACTTCAAAGACACATTTCTCCAATTTGCAATAGAGATGATTGACACGGAGACGGGACAGAACCTCCTTTACCCAGAAACGATGTTCCTCTAGATTATTGGCAAAGATGAGGATATCATCTAAATAAACCACGACATGGCGGTATAAGATGTCACTGAAGATCTCATTCACGAAATGCTGGAAGACAGCTCGAGCACTGCTCAATCCGAAGGGCATGACGAGGTACTCATAATGTTCATCACGGGTGTTAAAGGCGGTCTTCCACTCATCACCCTCACGGATCCGGATGAGATTGTAGGCACCCCTCAAATCCAACTTTGTAAAGATGGTTGCTCCGCTGACTCTATCGAAGAGCTCTGTAATCAAAGGTAAAGGATACCGGTTCTTGACAGTAATGTCGTTCAGACCTCTGTAATCGATGCACGGTCGCAGACCACCGTCTTTCTTCTTACCGAAGAAGAAGCCTGCGCCAGCTGGAGAAGAAGAAGGTCGGATAAAACCTTTCACCAGGTTCTCTTTGATGTACTCCTCCATGGAGTGCGTCTCAGGCAGAGACAACGGGTAAGTTCGGCCTCGAGGTGGAACCTTCCCTGGAATTAGATCAATTGGGTAGTCCCATTCTCTACGAGGAGGAAGGATATCAGCAGAAGCTTTACTGAACACGTCCGTGTAGTCTTGATATGGAGGAGGTGGAACATCAGACGACCTGGGGAAAGAAGAACAAACAGGAAGCACTTTGAACAAACAAGTCTTTGCACAGAAGGGACCCCATGCTAGTATTTGCGTAGTCGTCCAGTCAATTGACGGATTGTGGAGATGGAGCCATGGAAGGCCCAAAACCACTGGATGTGTGGCTCTTGGAATCACTAGGAAGGAAATAAATTCTGCATGAAGAACTCCCACTCTCAGACGAACTGGTAGAGTCCTTAGAGAAATAACTGCGTCAAAAATCTTGCTGCCATCTACTGCATTTAAGGAGATGGACGAAGGAAGTCTCTCGGTGGGTAGGGACCACCGTTTAACATAAGCTTCGGTTATGAAATTCCCAGCTGCTCCGGAATCAAGGAGGGCAATGATGTTCCTGTAACGTTGAGCAATTTGGAGCGAGACTGGGAGATTACAATCATGAGGAGATGGAGAGGAGATCATTACTCCTAGCCGGCCCTCTCCTTGGCGAGCTAGGATTTGGAGTTTCCCGGACCTTTGGGACAGGCATTGATAATGTGAGATGGAGCTGCACAATAGAGACAGAGAGAATCAGAGAGACGTCTTCGGCGCTCAGCGGGAGATAGACGGGAACGGCCAATTTGCATGGGCTCATCCTTGGATGGAGACGGTTGACGAAGAGGAGGAGCAGAAGATTTTGGAGCAGACGATTTTCCTCGCTCGGTTGCTCTCTCTCTCTGAAACGTAGATCAACCTTCGTGCAAAGAGAAATTAGCTCATCCAACTTAGAGGGCAAGTCTCTGGTAGCTAACTCATCCTTGATGCGTTCTGATAAGCCATGCCAGAATGCAGCATACAGGGCCTCGTCGTTCCATGCCAGTTCAGATGCCAGGATTTTGAACTGTATGAGATACTGTCCCACAGTACGTGTTCCCTGGCGTAAACGGAGAATCTCAGATGAAGCAGAGGTTACCCGGCCTGGCTCGTCGAAGATGCGCCTGAATGTTGCCACAAAGTCCTTATAGGAGGACAGCAGGGGATCAGACTTCTCCCATAAAGGTGATGCCCAGTCAAGGGCTGAGCCGCTGAGAAGGGAAATGATATAGGCAATTTTAGTACGGTCACTGGGGAAATTGCCAGGCTGAAGCTCAAAGTGGATTTCGCATTGGTTAAGAAATCCCCTGCAGAACCTTGGAGATCCGTCAAATTTTGCTGGTGTTGGGAGATGAAGACGTGGAATGGAAATGGATAAGGTGGGTGGGGTTACAGCTGGTGTCACTGTCGTGGACGCACCGGACGTGCCAGGTCCACGGAGGGTCGTTTGAATCCCGTCCAGCCACGTAGAGATATCCTGGAGACAGCGGATGATGTGGCCTTGTGCAGCCTCCTGATGTTCTAGTCGGGCTGCCAGTTCTTGCATCGGCCTGGCCGCTTGATCCTGGTCTCCGGCTGGATTCATATGGTCAGTGCTTACTGTCACAACTGAGGGTTTTAGCTGACAGGAGGAAGCGTCAGTTGTAGGGGCTGAGAGGAACTTAAACCGGGGAGGTTTAATCAGACCCCTGGACATGTAAGTGTTAAAAGGAAACCCGAAGCTGTGACCATGACAACCAGGTAAAAGTAAATTAAAAGTTTATTGACAAACTCTGTGTAACAACAGACAGCAAATAATAAAAATGGCAATGATAAATAATATGATTCCTGGAGCACTCTGACCATGAAATGGTTTCACAGGACACTGGTAGGTTAAGAACAGTTGTTAAAGTCCTTAGATGGAATAACCTTACCAGGCCTGGCTGTAGTAGTGAAGATATCCAAGGAACATGCCAGTAGATGGAACAGATGAAGCTGGTA
Organism: Pseudophryne corroboree; assembly: GCF_028390025.1. Lineage (NCBI taxonomy): Eukaryota > Metazoa > Chordata > Amphibia > Anura > Myobatrachidae > Pseudophryne > Pseudophryne corroboree. The sequence goes on along the minus strand of NC_086444.1, from coordinate 763,288,184 downwards.
ACTTGAATCAGCTGTTGTAATTGCTGGATAGAACCAGCCAGGTGGTAAGACACGGAGTGGATGCAGAATGGAATCAGCCAGATGATAAAGTCACTGAATGAATGCTGGGTGGAACCAGCCAGGTGATGAAACACGGAGTGAATATAATAAGATGCTAGGGAGCATGGAAACAGAGGAGTTGAAGGATGATTACCGGTGGTAGTGGATACTGCTGGAAGCAGATGAAATAGCTGGAAGCTGGAAACTGGATCAGCCACGGAGGACTGCAGAGTCAGGCTGCACCGCAGGATGGTAGGCAGGTGCGGGTCTCCTTAGTGGATGCTGGAGACAGGAGCTGGAACCTGGAAACACAACCACAGGAGAGAGACTGGAACAAGGTATGACAAACAAAGCACTGACCATTTCCTGGCCCAGGCACAGGATACTTATACCTGCAGCAATGCAGGTATTGGCTGGGCAATTATGCAGATTTCCTGAGGCAGTGGATTGGAGGAACTGAAGCATGTGATTGAATCCAACATGGCTGCACACGTTAGAACTTGGAGGGAAAACTGGTTTAGGAAACCATGTGGCAACATAACTGCAATGGCGGCGCCGGTCGCAGAGGACAGGAGACGCCAGACTGAGAAATGTATGCTGATACTCGTGGATGACAACGGAGGCCGTGGCAGGCATGGAACACCACACTGAAAACCTGCACCTATAACACAGGAGCGGCGGCCACGGAGAACGGGAGTCGCCATGCAGGATTCAAACATGGCGCCGCTGTGACAGCATCTCAGCGTGACAGGAGGGATGTGCAGTATGTGGACACAGATGAGATCCAGCCTTGGAACGCTGAGCGAGCCTCAGGAGACATCTGAAAGGCAGGTAATGGCGTCCAGATACCCGGATCGTGACAGCACCCCCCCCCCTTTAGGAGTGGCCCCAGGACACTTCTTAGGCTTTAGAGGAAACTTCGAGTGGAAATTCCGGACCAAGGCAGGAGCATGGACATCAGACGCATTGGTCCAAGAGCGTTCTTCAGGACCATAGCCCTTCCAGTCAATAAGATACTGCAACTGACCGTAACGGAAACGTGAGTCCAGAATCTTGGCCACCTCATACTTGATTCCCCGTTGAGTCTGAACTTTAGGAGTTGGAGGAAGTGCAGAATGAAACCGATTCAGGATCAGCGGTTTCAACAGGGAAACATGGAATGTCCTGGGTATTTTCAAAAAGAAAGGTAACTGGAGTCTGTAAGCAACAGGATTGATGACTTGTTCAATTTTAAAAGGACCGATGTAACGAGGAGCAAATTTCACGCTGGGAACTCTCAACCTCAAATTCTTCGTGGACAACCATACTCGATCACCCACCTTAAGAGCAGGAACCGCTCTACGCTTCCTATCGGCAAACTTCTTGTACCTAAATGATGCTTTAAGCAGGGCTGTGCGGACATTCTTCCAGTTGTTTGAAAACTGACGCAAGGTGACATCCACTGCTGGAACAGAAGTTGCTGGAAGCGGTTGGAATTCTGGAACCTTAGGATGAAATCCATAGTTGATGAAGAATGGTGTTGAGGAGGATGAGGAATGGTATTGATTGTTGTGGCTAAACTCGGCCCAAGTAAGGAGTTGAACCCAGTCATCTTGGGAGGAAGACACGTAAATGCGGAGGAAGGCCTCCAAGTCCTGATTCACCCTCTCGGTTTGACCATTGGTCTGAGGATGGTAAGCTGTAGAAAACTTTAACTTGACTTGGAGGGCTTGACACAAACTTCGCCAAAATTTGGCTACAAATTGTACTCCACGATCGGAGATGATCTCTTCAGGGAGACCGTGAAGTCGGAAGATCTCTTGGATAAACACTTGAGCTAACTTGGAAGCTGACGGAAGACCGGTAAGGGGTATGAAATGTGCCATCTTGGTGAACCGGTCAACTACCACCCAGATGGTATTAAACTTGTTGCATATAGGCAGATCTGTGACAAAGTCCATCGACAAATGGGTCCACGGTCGACTGGGAACAGATAATGGAACCAGTTGCCCCGCAGGCGACTGGCGGGGGACTTTGTGTTGGGCACACTTTGGGCAAGAGGCAATAAACTCCTTGACGTCCTTCTTCAGAGTTGGCCACCAGTAGGACCTAGAGATAAACTCGAGGGTTTTCTGAATGCCTGTATGTCCGGCAAAACGTTAAGCCTGGGCCCAATGCATGAGCTTCTTCCTCAACACCGGCTTCACAAAACTTTTCCCTGGTGGTGGCGTAGAGTCCATCTCTACCGTGGAGAATGCCAACGGATTAATAATAGGATGCTTGTCTGAAGACTCTGACTCGTTTTCTTGCTCCCAAGAGCGGGAAAGGGCATCGGCCTTGCGATTCTGAGAGCCCGGACAGAACTGGAGCTTAAAGTCGAACCTGGAAAAGAAAAGGGCCCATCTGGCCTGACGAGGGTTAAGACATTGTGCGCCTTTCAGGTATAAAAGATTCTTGTGGTCGGTAAGCATCGTGATTGAATGAGAAGCTCCTTCCAACAGATATCTCCACTCCTCTAGAGCGAGCTTGATGGCTAGCAACTCCTGGTCATCAATGGCATAGTTGCGCTCTGCTGGGGAGAACTTCTGGGAGAAGAAACTGCAAGGATGTAGATGGCCATCTTTAGCCCTCTGAGATAACACCGCTCCTACTCCAACGGAGGAGGCATCCACCTCTAAGATGAAAGAAGAGTCGGTGTCGGGCTGTTTCAGAACTGGTGCAGAGATGAAACGTTGTTTTTAGAAGATGAAAAGCTTGCGTAGCTTCTTCAGACCACTTGGACGGGTTAGCACCCTTCTTGGTTAATGCAGTGATAGGCGCCACAATGGTGGAAAAGTCTCGTATGAACTTTCTGTAATAATTGGCGAACCCTAAGAACCTCTGGACCCCTTTGAGGGTTAAGGGTATCGGCCAAATCTGGATTGCTTGTAGTTTCTCAGGATCCATCTCTAGTCCGGAACCGGACACAATGTAACCTAGAAACGGAATGGATTTAACTTCAAAGACACATTTCTCCAATTTGCAATAGAGATGATTGACACGGAGACGGGACAGAATCTCCTTTACCCAGAAACGATGTTCCTCTAGATTATTGGCAAAGATGAGGATATCATCTAAATAAACCACGACATGGCGGTATAAGATGTCACTGAAGATCTCATTCACGAAATGCTGGAAGACAGCTCGAGCACTGCTCAATCCGAAGGGCATGACGAGGTACTCATAATGTTCATCACGGGTGTTAAAGGCGGTCTTCCACTCATCACCCTCACGGATCCGGATGAGATTGTAGGCACCCCTCAAATCCAACTTTGTAAAGATGGTTGCTCCGCTGACTCTATCGAAGAGCTCTGTAATCAAAGGTAAAGGATACCGGTTCTTGACAGTAATGTCGTTCAGACCTCTGTAATCGATGCACGGTCGCAGACCACCGTCTTTCTTCTTACCGAAGAAGAAGCCTGTGCCAGCTGGAGAAGAAGAAGGTCGGATAAAACCTTTCACCAGGTTCTCTTTGATGTACTCCTCCATGGAGTGCGTCTCAGGCAGAGACAACGGGTAAGTTCGGCCTCGAGGTGGAACCTTCCCTGGAATGAGATCAATTGGGTAGTCCCATTCTCTACGAGGAGGAAGGATATCAGCAGAAGCTTTACTGAACACGTCCGTGTAGTCTTGATATGGAGGAGGTGGAACATCAGACGACCTGGGGAAAGAAGAACAAACAGGAAGCACTTTGAACAAACAAGTCTTTGCACAGAAGGGACCCCATGCTAGTATTTGCGTAGTCGTCCAGTCAATTGACGGATTGTGGAGACGGAGCCATGGAAGGCCCAAAACCACTGGATGTGTGGCTCTTGGAATCACTAGGAAGGAAATAAATTCTGCATGAAGAACTCCCACTCTCAGACGAACTGGTAGAGTCCTTAGAGAAATAACTGCGTCAAAAATCTTGCTGCCATCTACTGCATTTAAGGAGATGGACGAAGGAAGTCTCTCGGTGGGTAGGGACCACCGTTTAACATAAGCTTCGGTTATGAAATTCCCAGCTGCTCCGGAATCAAGGAGGGCAATGACGTTCCTGTAACGTTGAGCAATTTGGAGCGAGACTGGGAGATTACAATCATGAGGAGATGGAGAGGAGATCATTACTCCTAGCCGGCCCTCTCCTTGGCGAGCTAGGATTTGGAGTTTCCCGGACCTTTGGGACAGGCATTGATAATGTGAGATGGAGCTGCACAATAGAGACAGAGAGAATCAGAGAGACGTCTTCGGCGCTCAGCGGGAGATAGACGGGAACAGCCAATTTGCATGGGCTCATCCTTGGATGGAGACGGTTGACGAAGAGGAGGAGCAGAAGATTTTGGAGCAGACGATTTTCCTCGCTCGGTTGCTCTCTCTCTCTGAAACGTAGATCAACCTTCGTGCAAAGAGAAATTAGCTCATCCAACTTAGAGGGCAAGTCTCTGGTAGCTAACTCATCCTTGATGCGTTCTGATAAGCCATGCCAGAATGCAGCATACAGGGCCTCGTCGTTCCATGCCAGTTCAGATGCCAGGATTTTGAACTGTATGAGATACTGTCCCACAGTACGTGTTCCCTGGCGTAAACGGAGAATCTCAGATGAAGCAGAGGTTACCCGGCCTGGCTCGTCGAAGATGCGCCTGAATGTTGCCACAAAGTCCGTATAGGAGGACAGCAGGGGATCAGACTTCTCCCATAAAGGTGATGCCCAGTCAAGGGCTGAGCCGCTGAGAAGGGAAATGATATAGGCAATTTTAGTACGGTCACTGGGGAAATTGCCAGGCTGAAGCTCAAAGTGGATTTCGCATTGGTTAAGAAATCCCCTGCAGAACCTTGGAGATCCGTCAAATTTTGCTGGTGTTGGGAGATGAAGACGTGGAATGGAAATGGATAAGGTGGGTGGGGTTACAGCTGGTGTCACTGTTGTGGACGCAATGGACGTGCCAGGTCCACGGAGGGTCGTTTGAATCCCGTCCAGCCACGTAGAGAGATCCTGGAGACAGCGGATGATGTGGCCTTGTGCAGCCTCCTGATGTTCTAGTCGGGGTGCCAGTTCTTGCATCGGCCTGGCCGCTTGATCCTGGTCTCCGGCTGGATTCATATGGTCAGTGCTTACTGTCACAACTGAGGGTTTTAGCTGACAGGAGGAAGCCTCAGTTGTAGGGGCTGAGAGGAACTTAAACCGGGGAGGTTTAATCAGACCCCTGGACATGTAAGTGTTAAAAGGAAACCCAAAGCTGTGACCATGACAACCAGGTAAAAGTAAATTAAAAGTTTATTGACAAACTCAGTGTAACAACAGACAGCAAATAATAAAAATGGCAATGATAAATAATATGATTCCTGGAGCACTCTGACCATGAAATGGTTTCACAGGACACTGGTAGGTTAAGAACAGTTGTTAAAGTCCTTAGATGGAATAACCTTACCAGCCCTGGCTGTAGTAGTGAAGATATCCAAGGAACATGCCAGTAGATGGAACAGATGAAGCTGGTAACTTGAATCAGCTGTTGTAATTGCTGGATAGAACCAGCCAGGTGGTAAGACACGGAGTGGATGCAGAATGGAATCAGCCAGATGATAAAGTCACTGAATGAATGCTGGGTGGAACCAGCCAGGTGATGAAACACGGAGTAAATATAATAAGATGCTAGGGAGCGTGGAAACAGAGAAGTTGAAGGATGATTACCGGTGGTAGTGGATACTGCTGGAAGCAGATGAAATAGCTGGAAGCTGGAAACTGGATCAGCCACGGAGGACTGCAGTCAGGCTGCACCGCAGGATGGTAGGCAGGTGCGGGTCTCCTTAGTGGATGCTGGAGACAGGAGCTGGAACCTGGAAACACAACCACAGGAGAGAGACTGGAACAAGGTATGACAAACAAAGCACTGACCATTTCCTGGCCCAGGCACAGGATACTTATACCTGCAGCAATGCAGGTATTGGCTGGGCAATTATGCAGATTTCCTGAGGCAGTGGATTGGAGGAACTGAAGCATGTGATTGAATCCAACATGGCTGCACACATGTTAGAACTTGGAGGGAAAACTGGTTTAGGAAACCATGTGGCAACATAACTGCAATGGCGGCGTCGGTCGCAGAGGACAGGAGACGCCAGACTGAGAAATGTATGCTGATACTCGTGGATGACAACAGAGGCCGTGGCAGGCATGGAACACCACACTGAAAACCTGCACCTATAACACAGGAGCGGCGGCCACGGAGAACGGGAGTCGCCATGCAGGATTCAAACATGGCGCCGCTGTGACAGCATCTCAGCGTGACAGGAGGGATGTGCAGTATGTGGACACAGATGAGATCCAGCCTTGGAACGCTGAGCGAGCCTCAGGAGACATCTGAAAGGCAGGTAATGGCGTCCAGATACCCGGATCGTGACAGCACCCCCCCCTTTAGGAGTGGCCCCAGGACACTTCTTAGGCTTTAGAGGAAACTTCGAGTGGAAATTCCGGACCAAGGCAGGAGCATGGACATCAGACGCATTGGTCCAAGAGCGTTCTTCAGGACCATAGCCCTTCCAGTCAATAAGATACTGCAACTGACCGTAACGGAAACGTGAGTCCAGAATCTTGGCCACCTCATACTTGATTCCCCGTTGAGTCTGAACTTTAGGAGTTGGAGGAAGTGCAGAATGAAACCGATTCAGGATCAGCGGTTTCAACAGGGAAACATGGAATGTCCTGGGTATTTTCAAAAAGAAAGGTAACTGGAGTCTGTAAGCAACAGGATTGATGACTTGTTCAATTTTAAAAGGACCGATGTAACGAGGAGCAAATTTCACGCTGGGAACTCTCAACCTCAAATTCTTCGTGGACAACCATACTCGATCACCCACCTTAAGAGCAGGAACCGCTCTACGCTTCCTATCGGCAAACTTCTTGTACCTAAATGAGGCTTTAAGCAGGGCTGTGCGGACATTCTTCCAGTTGTTTGAAAACTGACGCAAGGTGACATCCACTGCTGGAACAGAAGTTGCTGGAAGCGGTTGGAATTCTGGAACCTTAGGATGAAATCCATAGTTGATGAAGAATGGTGTTGAGGAGGATGAGGAATGGTATTGATTGTTGTGGCTAAACTCGGCCCAAGTAAGGAGTTGAACCCAGTCATCTTGGGAGGAAGACACGTAAATGCGGAGGAAGGCCTCCAAGTCCTGATTCACCCTCTCGGTTTGACCATTGGTCTGAGGATGGTAAGCTGTAGAAAACTTTAACTTGACTTGGAGGGCTTGACACAAACTTCGCCAAAATTTGGCTACAAATTGTACTCCACGATCGGAGATGATCTCTTCAGGGAGACCGTGAAGTCGGAAGATCTCTTGGATAAACACTTGAGCCAACTTGGAAGCTGACGGAAGACCGGTAAGGGGTATGAAATGTGCCATCTTGGTGAACCGGTCAACTACCACCCAGATGGTATTAAACTTGTTGCATATAGGCAGATCTGTGACAAAGTCCATCGACAAATGGGTCCACGGTCGACTGGGAACAGATAATGGAACCAGTTGCCCCGCAGGCGACTGGCGGGGGACTTTGTGTTGGGCACACTTTGGGCAAGAGGCAATAAACTCCTTGACGTCCTTCTTCAGAGTTGGCCACCAGTAGGACCTAGAGATAAACTCGAGGGTTTTCTGAATGCCTGTATGTCCGGCAAAACGTTAAGCCTGGGCCCAATGCATGAGCTTCTTCCTCAACACCGGCTTCACAAAACTTTTCCCTGGTGGTGGCATAGAGTCCATCTCTACCGTGGAGAATGCCAACGGATTAATAATAGGATGCTTGTCTGAAGACTCTGACTCGTTTTCTTGCTCCCAAGAGCGGGAAAGGGCATCGGCCTTGCGATTCTGAGAGCCCGGACAGAACTGGAGCTTAAAGTCGAACCTGGAAAAGAACAGGGCCCATCTGGCCTGACGAGGGTTAAGACATTGTGCGCCTTTCAGGTATAAAAGATTCTTGTGGTCGGTAAGCATCGTGATTGAATGAGAAGCTCCTTCCAACAGATATCTCCACTCCTCTAGAGCGAGCTTGATGGCTAGCAACTCCTGGTCGTCAATGGCATAGTTGCGCTCTGCTGGGGAGAACTTCTGGGAGAAGAAACTGCAAGGATGTAGATGGCCATCTTTAGCCCTCTGAGATAACACCGCTCCTACTCCAACGGAGGAGGCATCCACCTCTAAGATGAAAGAAGAGTCGGTGTCGGGCTGTTTCAGAACTGGTGCAGAGATGAAACGTTGTTTTTAGAAGATGAAAAGCTTGCGTAGCTTCTTCAGACCACTTGGACGGGTTAGCACCCTTCTTGGTTAATGCAGTGATAGGCGCCACAATGGTGGAAAAGTCTCGTATGAACTTTCTGTAATAATTGGCGAACCCTAAGAACCTCTGGACCCATTTGAGGGTTAAGGGTATCGGCCAATTCTGGATTGCTTGTAGTTTCTCAGGATCCATCTCTAGTCCGGAACCGGACACAATGTAACCTAGAAACGGAATGGATTTAACTTCAAAGACACATTTCTCCAATTTGCAATAGAGATGATTGACACGGAGACGGGACAGAACCTCCTTTACCCAGAAACGATGTTCCTCTAGATTATTGGCAAAGATGAGGATATCATCTAAATAAACCACGACATGGCGGTATAAGATGTCACTGAAGATCTCATTCACGAAATGCTGGAAGACAGCTCGAGCACTGCTCAATCCGAAGGGCATGACGAGGTACTCATAATGTTCATCACGGGTGTTAAAGGCGGTCTTCCACTCATCACCCTCACGGATCCGGATGAGATTGTAGGCACCCCTCAAATCCAACTTTGTAAAGATGGTTGCTCCGCTGACTCTATCGAAGAGCTCTGTAATCAAAGGTAAAGGATACCGGTTCTTGACAGTAATGTCGTTCAGACCTCTGTAATCGATGCACGGTCGCAGACCACCGTCTTTCTTCTTACCGAAGAAGAAGCCTGCGCCAGCTGGAGAAGAAGAAGGTCGGATAAAACCTTTCACCAGGTTCTCTTTGATGTACTCCTCCATGGAGTGCGTCTCAGGCAGAGACAACGGGTAAGTTCGGCCTCGAGGTGGAACCTTCCCTGGAATGAGATCAATTGGGTAGTCCCATTCTCTACGAGGAGGAAGGATATCAGCAGAAGCTTTACTGAACACGTCCGTGTAGTCTTGATATGGAGGAGGTGGAACATCAGACGACCTGGGGAAAGAAGAACAAACAGGAAGCACTTTGAACAAACAAGTCTTTGCACAGAAGGGACCCCATGCTAGTATTTGCGTAGTCGTCCAGTCAATTGACGGATTGTGGAGATGGAGCCATGGAAGGCCCAAAACCACTGGATGTGTGGCTCTTGGAATCACTAGGAAGGAAATAAATTCTGCATGAAGAACTCCCACTCTCAGACGAACTGGTAGAGTCCTTAGAGAAATAACTGCGTCAAAAATCTTGCTGCCATCTACTGCATTTAAGGAGATGGACGAAGGAAGTCTCTCGGTGGGTAGGGACCACCGTTTAACATAAGCTTCGGTTATGAAATTCCCAGCTGCTCCGGAATCAAGGAGGGCAATGACGTTCCTGTAACGTTGAGCAATTTGGAGCGAGACTGGGAGATTACAATCATGAGGAGATGGAGAGGAGATCATTACTCCTAGCCGGCCCTCTCCTTGGCGAGCTAGGATTTGGAGTTTCCCGGACCTTTGGGACAGGCATTGATAATGTGAGATGGAGCTGCACAATAGAGACAGAGAGAATCAGAGAGACGTCTTCGGCGCTCAGCGGGAGATAGACGGGAACGGCCAATTTGCATGGGCTCATCCTTGGATGGAGACGGTGGACGAAGAGGAGGAGCAGAAGATTTTGGAGCAGACGATTTTCCTCGCTCGGTTGCTCTCTCTCTCTGAAACGTAGATCAACCTTCGTGCAAAGAGAAATTAGCTCATCCAACTTAGAGGGCAAGTCTCTGGTAGCTAACTCATCCTTGATGCGTTCTGATAAGCCATGCCAGAATGCAGCATACAGGGCCTCGTCGTTCCATGCCAGTTCAGATGCCAGGATTTTGAACTGTATGAGATACTGTCCCACAGTACGTGTTCCCTGGCGTAAACGGAGAATCTCAGATGAAGCAGAGGTTACCCGGCCTGGCTCGTCGAAGATGCGCCTGAATGTTGCCACAAAGTCCGTATAGGAGGACAGCAGGGGATCAGACTTCTCCCATAAAGGTGATGCCCAGTCAAGGGCTGAGCCGCTGAGAAGGGAAATGATATAGGCAATTTTAGTACGGTCACTGGGGAAATTGCCAGGCTGAAGCTCAAAGTGGATTTCGCATTGGTTAAGAAATCCCCTGCAGAACCTTGGAGATCCGTCAAATTTTGCTGGTGTTGGGAGATGAAGACGTGGAATGGAAATGGATAAGGTGGGTGGGGTTACAGCTGGTGTCACTGTTGTGGACGCAATGGACGTGCCAGGTCCACGGAGGGTCGTTTGAATCCCGTCCAGCCACGTAGAGAGATCCTGGAGACAGCGGATGATGTGGCCTTGTGCAGCCTCCTGATGTTCTAGTCGGGCTGCCAGTTCTTGCATCGGCCTGGCCGCTTGATCCTGGTCTCCGGCTGGATTCATATGGTCAGTGCTTACTGTCACAACTGAGGGTTTTAGCTGACAGGAGGAAGCCTCAGTTGTAGGGGCTGAGAGGAACTTAAACCGGGGAGGTTTAATCAGACCCCTGGACATGTAAGTGTTAAAAGGAAACCCAAAGCTGTGACCATGACAACCAGGTAAAAGTAAATTAAAAGTTTATTGACAAACTCAGTGTAACAACAGACAGCAAATAATAAAAATGGCAATGATAAATAATATGATTCCTGGAGCACTCTGACCATGAAATGGTTTCACAGGACACTGGTAGGTTAAGAACAGTTGTTAAAGTCCTTAGATGGAATAACCTTACCAGCCCTGGCTGTAGTAGTGAAGATATCCAAGGAACATGCCAGTAGATGGAACAGATGAAGCTGGTAACTTGAATCAGCTGTTGTAATTGCTGGATAGAACCAGCCAGGTGGTAAGACACGGAGTGGATGCAGAATGGAATCAGCCAGATGATAAAGTCACTGAATGAATGCTGGGTGGAACCAGCCAGGTGATGAAACACGGAGTAAATATAATAAGATGCTAGGGAGCGTGGAAACAGAGAAGTTGAAGGATGATTACCGGTGGTAGTGGATACTGCTGGAAGCAGATGAAATAGCTGGAAGCTGGAAACTGGATCAGCCACGGAGGACTGCAGAGTCAGGCTGCACCGCAGGATGGTAGGCAGGTGCGGGTCTCCTTAGTGGATGCTGGAGACAGGAGCTGGAACCTGGAAACACAACCACAGGAGAGAGACTGGAACAAGGTATGACAAACAAAGCACTGACCATTTCCTGGCCCAGGCACAGGATACTTATACCTGCAGCAATGCAGGTATTGGCTGGGCAATTATGCAGATTTCCAGAGGCAGTGGATTGGAGGAACTGAAGCATGTGATTGAATCCAACATGGCTGCACCCATGTTAGAACTTGGAGGGAAAACTGGTTTAGGAAACCATGTGGAAACATAACTGCAATGGCGGCGCTGGCCGCAGAGGACAGGAGACGCCAGACTGAGAAATGTATGCTGATACTCGTGGATGACAACGGAGGCCGCGGCAGGCATGGAACACCACACTGACAACCTGCACCTATAACACAGGAGCGGCGGCGGAGGCCGCGGAGAATGGGAGACGCCATGCAGGATTCAAACATGGCGCCACTGTGACAGTATCTCAGCGTGACAGGAGGGATGTGCAGTATGTGGACACAAATGAGATCCGGCCTTGGAACGCTGAGCGAGCCTCAGGAGACATCTGAAAGGCATGTAATGGCGTCCAGATACCCGGATCGTGACATATGTTTGTTTGGCAGTGTCCAGGGCCTGACGATAGGAGTGGTAGGTAGTCTTATATGTGAGAAAGTCACTTGGATTCTGAGATTTCCGCCACTGACGTTCTACTTTACGTACAGTTTTTGTAGGTGTCTTGTTGATTTAGAGTGCCATGGTTGGCATCTAAGCCTACGTGGAGTGTGATGGGTAGCTGGAGCCACTTCATCAAGGGCACTCTCTAGGGTCTGGTGCAGGTGTAATACAGCAGTGTCAGGTGTAGTAAATGTAGAGATTGGTGAGAGCAGTTGTTGCAGAGAAGTGGAAAGTTGTTGAAAATGTATATTTTTAGTATTTCTGCGGGTAAGAGGAGGCTTGCTTGGTTTTAGTGTCCTAGAATTTAAAGTAATAGAAGAGATTGTGAAGGTGATCAGGTTGTGATCAGAGAGAGGGAAAGGAGTGTTAGTGATTTCGGAAACTGAGCAGAGCCTGGTGAACACAAGATCAATTCAGTGGCCCTCCTGGTGAGTAGAGGAGTCGGACCATTGGGTTAGGCCAAGAGAGGAGGTTAGAGAGAGGAGTTTGGATGCATGAACAGATTGTGGACTGTCAGGAGCTATATTGAAATCGCCCATAATGATGGTGGAGATGTCAGAGGATAAGAAGTGTGGGAGCCAGGCAGAAAAATCTACTAGAAATTGTTGTTTAGGTTGCCCAGGAGGGCGATAGTTAACTGCAACACGCAGAGAGAAAAGGGTGAAAATCCTGATAGAGTGAACTTCAAATGAGGTGAATGCGAGTGATGGAACCTGAGGTAGAACAGTGTATGTGAAAAACTGTGACAGTAAGATTCCGACCCCACCACCTTTACTATTATTAGGCCTAGATGTGTGTGAGAAGTGGAAACCACCATGTGACAGTGCTGCAGGGGAGGCAGTGTCTGATTGTGTGAGCCATGTTTCTGTTATAGCCAGCAGATTAAAGTTGTGAGATATGAAGAGGTCATGGATGGATGTTAATTTGTTACAAACAGAGTGTGCATTCAATAAGGCACATTTTAGTGATTTGGAGGGGGATGGGAGACACGTGATATTTATGAGGTTAGATGGATTTCTATGTTGTTTTGAGACAGCAGAGTGTGAGAGGGAAAGGTGGTTGGGGCCTGGATTTGGTGATATGTCACCAGCTAATAAAAGCAGAAGAGTGAGATAAATATTGGTGGATGTTTGCGAGTGTTTGTACTGGTGGCCAATTGCGGTTGTCAAAGTACTTGCAGAGAGGAAAGTATAAATCTCATGAGTGTTTAGAAGAGGGGAGTGGAGAATAGAAGCTGTAATGTGTCCAGAGGGGTGAGTTTCAGGGTGAGTGTATAATGTGTGAAATTTGGTAAGAATTCCATGAATGGAAATTAAAAACAGTAGTTTGATGAACATGCTGAGGTTGTTTGTGTTTTATGGGTTAAGTGGAGTAAGAGTAAGTTGTTAAAGTAAGTTACCTTTTCTCGATGTTGTTCAAAGTTTGTTCAACTGTTTTTTTTAACTGTTCGGATAACACACTTATTAATTCCACACTTAATAAATTCCAGCAAGCTACCCCCAGCAAGCTGACCCCTTAACTGACTCTAAAGAAATACTGTCTGATTAGGAACAGGCCTACCTCTGAACATTTGGTCAGCTGAATATCTATATTCCTTATCACATGTACACACAGACACATTCACGCTAGTGTTAATTTTGTTGGGAGACAATTAACCTACCAGTATATTTTTGGATTGTGGGAGGAAACCGGAGTAGCCGGAGAAAACCCACGCAAGTACGGGGAGAATATACAAACTCCACACAGTTAGGGCCATGGTGGGAATCAAACCCATGACCTCACTGCTGTGAGGCAGTAATGCTAACCATTACACCATCCGTACTGCCCTGTCATCATTGTTTGTCCTCTATTGCTTGCCTTTGTGATTTCTTATGTATTTTGCATTTTATTGCATGACAATGCAATATTCTGTGCAATATTCTGTGGCAAATATTATATGTATTTACTAATTACCTTAATCAATAAAAATAATTCTTAAAAAAAAACTTTATTTAGGTATAACAATGTTGCAATTTTGCCAATAAAGCTACAGTATACAGGACACACAAATACCAAAATTTTCAGCTAGGCACTTAAATTCACCTATAATGAAGTGCCATAAACTCCACAGTAAATGCAACCTGTGACCAGATGGATGGGAGTATGCTACAAGTTTCCTGTACAATCGATTTTTGAGAACAATCACATTAAATTTGTGATAGAAATAGAGAAATCCCATGGGGTGGGGCGCTTCTAGGGAGTAAACACTGTTACAGAAATAACAATGTATTTTTTATTTCAGTATTAGTAAAAATGAAATAATCATAAACAAATTAAACCAGTCCTATGTAAAATTATCTCTAACATAAATTTCACTGTAACAAACCACTTGAAAAGAAAGGTGTGTAATATAATGATATGACAAGGTGCTATGAAATAAATACTACCTACAACATGTATTATAAATTAAATGTCAGTGCAAGCAATGGAATGGATTCTGGCAAAATATCTTTGCAGAATCAACACGTGTATGCGAAAACATAATCTAGTGAATTTACGTTAACTTGAACCATTGCCATGGAGCAGGTATCCACTATAAGAATACAGCAACAGAGGCTGTCCTGCCACCTGTCATATGCAGTGAGAGGCAGTGGAGCTAGTGGTGGTCACACTTATACATGACTGCCAATAAGAGAAGCCCCCATGAAAATAGTTGCTAACAGGGAAGCACCCATGGAGACCATCATTAAACATAAAAATACAGAAGGGCCATCCAAGTGCTGGGGGGATGCCTGCTGAACACAGCACTAGAGAATAAATGATAGAATGGGAGAGCAGTGGAAAAGAGGAAATGAAACATAAAGAAAATGTATCCAAGAAAGAGTATTGAAGAAACTAGGGAGAAAAAAAAAGGGAGATAAATCAATTCAGCTTAAACAAAGAAAAACATTGCAAACATACAATATTACAGTCAGAATATAGAATCTTCACTCAAACCACTATATTGGTAGCAAATCTAAAGACATAGCCCAATATCTATCACATGGACAGCCATCAAATATCTTTGGGTTAAGACAAATGTTCTTCTGTCAGCCAAATAGGTATAGACAAAGCATTTTTAATCGCATAAATTTAGCAGAATCTAATTGCAATGAAAATTGCTAAGCATAATCCTTTAAAGTCATGGGGGTAAGTGTAACAGGGTCCAAGAAATGGTGGTCCAGGATGGCCATATTTTTAAAGCGGCAATCTTGTTTTGCCTTGTAAATGGTTGGCGCTTTAAAGATATTGCCATTTTCGGAAGAAATCCCAGACCTCCAACAACTCGGATCCTATGACATTTGCCTTATTTTCTTTGAAATTGAGACAAATGTATGTATGTATGTATGTATGTATGTATGAACCTAGGTAAACAGAGCATTTGAATAACTCATTAGAACTGATACAGCAGCTACTATTTCACACAAGTGTGTGCTCAAAAGTTAATATTGGTGCAATTTGCAAAATATCTCACTCTACAATAGCCCTTTAGTCTACAAAACATATCTTTTAACATACAGGTTATTTCTTTAAAAAAATCTAAATTTCATAGTCATAATCTTATGTCATTGGTTCTTCTGAAAATAATATTATTAAGCTTCCGCGCTATTGAGAGTGGACATGAATATAAATTACTGTGGGTCCTTATGCACATAGATGATTTTATTTCAATCCTGAATGTGTGCCTGCTATCTCATATTTACATGCAAAAAGTTATTTTCTCTGCTAAAAATCAATTTTATTGAAGTAGTCAAAAGTTGCACGGAATACAGTAATCACACAGACTATGCTCTTTGTAAGTTCTGAACTCACTCTTATTCCTATTTGGAAATCCATTGGGATTTCATGACAAACTAGAATAGAAATGTTGAATAGAGTTGAGCTGAACAAAGACTGTAGGCTAGTTGAACAAAAACTATAATATAATAGGAAATATGTGAATACTTCTTACAACTACTAATATAACTGGTGTGAACTATTGCTTTATGTGTAGCAATCTATTTTTAACTCAGTTACAAATATTAAAAGAATAGGGAATCGACGTGTTTTTTTAATTACTTTTTAATGACAACATACTGTACTTGCCTGTAGTATCACAATAAAATTTTGGAAAAGGGGATTGGAAAAATACAAATTTGATAAGTCATTATATCTAATAATAATAATAATAATAATAATAATAATAATACATGTTAATAATAATAATAATAATAATAATAATTTACATTTGTCCATAAAAAATGGGGAAGTACAAAAGTTTTTTGTGTATGTATATATATATATATATATATATATATATACATACATACATACATACATACACACATACAGGCAATCTGGTGTCATTACTGCAGTCTTGTTTAATTGATAGTCAGGACACAGCGGTCACAGTCAACATTTCAGATTTTACTCCAATATCAAGACATATGTGTGGCAAACAAAAACACTAGAGGTGACTCACTTATATAGGAACCCCCTCATGGAAACCATGCAGTCGGCGTCCTGGCTGGGACAGATTCCACCTCCATTTCCAGAAGTGTCACATGTCCGGGCGGATGGCCCTGCATCATCGCCAACGTCTACAAAGCTAGAAGTGTATCCAGGGTAGCACGGCAACTGTCGCCACAGCTGTTATGGAAACAAATATACGCAGTGAAATAATGCCAAATACTGAACGAGCATAGCATGGGGGTACAAATATAAATAGTCAAACTGCATGTAACCTATAGACATATATATATATATATATATATATATATATATATAGACAAATAGTGGGGAAGTAATGTCCTATATTATTTATCCCCATCTTTGATGATCTCATGTTTAGAGAACTGACTCAGGGGCATATGTATTAACCTGGAGAAGGCATAAGGAAGTGATAAACCAGTGATAAATACAAGGCCAATCAGCTCCTTACTGTTAATTTACATATTGGAGCTGATTGGCTGCTGCATTTATCACCTTGCATTTATCACTGGTTTATCACTTCCTTATGCCTTCTCCAGGTTAATACATCTGCCCCTGAGTCTACATACTGAACACATCACATATGGAGAAAGCAATTGCTAAATATGAGAAAAAGAAAAAAGAGGAAAACTAAAAGAATATACTATAAGGTATCCGTTCATTCAAACCCATAAATTTGATGGTGTCTAATTTAAAGCTCCAACGCTATCCTATCCTATCGCCCATCTTGAGGATCCTTTGGTACTTAATTGATGATGGTATATTTCAGCATGGAAAGGCTATGTTTCGCAAAGACAAAATGTTTCACAACAGATTGGTCATTCTCTTTTCGCGTACCAGTGCTGCATAATCCTTTCTTTGAATGACCTGATGGTTTCGACTATATAATCCACAAGGGCACTTGATCAAGTATACAACATGTGTACTTCAAGATACAAAAATTCTGTATAGTTCAGCACTCAGTCCCATTCCAACATATATAAATGTCCAAATATGACCTTTTCAAGATGTAATCTTTGAGGTCGATAAACAGCTTATAGAAAACTTGTTAGCTTCTGTTCATTTCACCATGTAGTTCCTTTAGCAAAAGATATACCTCAAACAAAACCAGATGAATGATACATAGTGTAGTAGGTTTGTGAATGGACAAATGCACCAATGTGAACTAATAAAATCCAGTGAACCAGAAGAACAGCGTACCAAACTCACATTATCAAATGGTGAATAATTCCCATAGAGGTATCTTTAACTAACAGTCATCAGACATGTTAGTAATCAGAGTAGGCAATCACCTTCCCACAGTGATCCCACTTCTGGGACGTACCGTACTCAAATAACACAAGACGGTTCTAATCATGTAGCGGTTTCTTTACTGTGTCCTCCAGATGTGTGTTTTTTCTGAAGGGAGTGGATTTAAACTCACTCTCCAATAGATGGTACACATAAAGGTAAAAAGGACCAGAAAAAGACTTTAGAATGCTTAAAAGATTTAGTAAATGAAAATATAAAAACAGATGTGGGATTACGACATCAGATGGAAAAATGGGTATACCTGAATGGCAAGACATGGCCATTTGGATGCCTCTCAAAGAATACCAATGCATCCTTATCCCGAATGCTTAAAATTGATAAGTCAGCAATGCTCCTAGACCAACATGTTTTGACTTTAATTTAAGTCTTTTTCAAGGTTAGAGAGCACCACTGACTGAAGTTACCTTTCTCTCATAATAACCAAGCGCCACTTCCGGATGTGACGAACAAGCGGCCGGTACTTCCGGTATTGATCTACTTCTGACAATCAGCCAACCATGGCCAGATATGTCTAGCTATAATGACTAAAACACAGGTGAAATCCTATAATTTAATGTCCTCTAAAGAACAGCTGTAAAACAGATCAAAGTATACCACTCACTGCAGTAATATAGGGCCAGGCATTTACACAACAGGCACTTACCGCACTCACAATGTACGTACTACCAGTTCCGCCAGTCAATCATTTACTTCTTCCAACCGGCCAAACGTGACCGAGTAATTAATTATCAACAGCGGAATTCTATAGTGAATATTTCTCTAGATATATAGCATTAGTATATTTCACAGACGTGTAGCCATAGATACATAAATATTTGATTTGGCAGTATCTCCGTAGGCGGCATATACATAAATCGCTTTTAAGGTTCCGCCAACCATGCCAACCATATCCGGATATGCCCGGTGCACAGACAATCTTTAATGGATGGATGTGATATTAACAAAGCTGGTCACGGCATGTATATTATCCGCACTTACGGCTTCCGCCAGCCAGCCAACCAAGGCACAAAATTACGGTACAAGGAAAAGAAGAAGAAAAAATATGCTGGAAGTATTTAGTATTAGGCTTAAAAAACAATTATTATAAGGTGTTTGGTTATAGAGAGAAACATAACTTAAACATGTACCAATAATTTATATAAAAAATTCAAACTACAGAAACCATTTTAATTCAGATTCATGATTCAAACCCTTTGGTGTAAGTGTATTCAAATCATAAATCCATTTCATATCTTTATTAGCTAATATTGAATCCTTGTTATGATTCCTCCAATTTTCCTTTACTTGATCTATGCCCCAAAAGTTTTCAATATGTTTAACCAAACTATTATGTACATTTTTAAAATGTAGAGAAAACGGATGATCTTTGTTTCCTTTTTTAATATTGCATATATGCTCAGACCATCGTACCTTAGGCGTTCTCGTGGTTTTACCTATGTAGATCTTATGACATGAGCATCTGATAGCATATATGCAATAATTAGAATTACACGTAATGAATGGTTTAATTTGATATGTCGTTCCACTGTGACAAAAGTTCAACGTTTTTTTTATCACCATTTGTATAAGATTTACACATAATGCAGTCATAGCATTTGTGGAAACCTTTTTTTTTACGTGTATGCATCCCACAGTTATTTGTAAATGCACTTGATACTACTTATCTTTAATAGTATCTGCTTTCCTGTAGATTAAACATAGATGTTCTGGCAATAATGTAGACAGAGTGGGGTCTTTTAATAATAAATGGCAGTTTTTATGGAAAATTAATTCAATGGATCTATGTTGACTCTTGAACTTGGTATTAAAAGACAGGGCATAAGGATTCCGATTTCTCATATCCTCTCTCTTGTTCTGGAGAAATTTCTTTCTACCTACATCAGACAATTCTTGAATGGAATGTTTAATTCTACTTGGATCATAACCCCTACTTATAAATCTAAATTTCCTATGTTGTGCTTCCTTTTTAAATTCCTCTACCTTCCTTCATAACCTGGTAAATTGCCCTTTAGGTACGTTTTCAAGCCAACGGGGTAAATAGTTTAGACTATATAATCCACAAGCGCACTTGATCAAGTATACAACATGTGTACTTGTACATGCCAAGGGATAGTGGATGTTACATTTTTTGCCTGAATTTGGATGATAATATTTTGTTTGGACTAGTGAACTACAGATGTTGCAACCCAAACACTTATAACAGCCACCTGGTATCATCTGTGTGTTGGTAGGCCTCCTTTAGTATATATCGGTCTTACAACCAGTCTCTTATATTCCGACCTCTTGAATAACACAACATCATTTTCAAATACTTCATATTTTTGAGGTCCCTGCTTTGTTGTGTAATTGGCCAAAGATCTCTGGAAGTTTTGCAAATTACATTGTCAGCATTATTAAATTTATGTACCCAATGTATGCAGTATTTTCTGTTTTTGGAAACTTTAAGTGATTTGTTCAAAGTTGCTTACCTAGGCAATTTGTCAACCTTTCTTCTTGCTTGATCCAAGATTTTGGGTGAATAACCTAGTTGTTTAAACTTGTTTACCATACAGTCCTGTTATGCTTACTTTCCCACTTAATCAGGAATCCGAAGAACAAAGGATTGCAGATAAATTCAGGGCGTTTATTATAAAGAATTACAAGTACACAGTATAATTGCAAACTGAGGAAATACATGTAAGTCAATCATTTAGGTATGTGCAAATATGGCAGAGAACTAAGCACAAAATATTTGCAGACTTAGGTAATGCAGGTAACTGGATTGTCCAGAGAAAAACAGAAATGACAAGACTTGAACACAGGATATTTGCAGACTGAGGAAATGCTGGTAAATTAATTTTCCAGGTAAATACAGAAAAGACAAGACTTGAGCACAGGATACTTGCAGACTGGAGGAAATTCTGGTTAATGGATTGTCCAGGTAAATACAGAAATGACAAGACTTGAAGACAGGAAAATTGCAGACTGAGGTTTAACAGGAATAGCTCCAAGATCAGCAACCTCCGCACATCAGACCAGGACATGTAATGACCAGCAAAGTGTATTGGCCTCAAGCAGAATTAAAAAAACAGATGACAGGTGTCCAGACTTTGCTGATTAAGTTGTCACTCACCAGGCACCTGATCTGCAAGAATGTCCAAAGAACAGCACCTCTGGCAGAGAGCGGAACTGCAAACCAGAAATGTCTGGTGACCCCTGGTGGTGAGACAACAACTAAACAAAACAGACTTAACAAGTCCATACTTACATCCAAAGCTTGGATCATTTTTAGTTCTTTCAACTCGTAAGAATTGCGAGAAGGGCAATTAGCGTGTGAGAGCAGGAGGATGATGATGATGTGCCAGCAATCTGTAGGCTTGTTAAATAAAGAAGTAGTGATCTTACCATCAGTGAGCCAGATATCAATATCCAAAAATTGTATCTGAGTTTCGCTTATCTTAAAAGTTAACTTATTGGGACACTTCATGTTGTTAATACAAGACAGCTGGGTAATGAATAGTTCCTGATGTCCATTCCAAAAGAGAAGCATGTTATCTATATAATGTATAGAAAAGCTAATGTGTGAAGACATAGCAGAATCCAAAAACAGCATCCTGTATGCTGTATACCCTGTATGCTGTAGATAATGCTCTCCATTAACCCCTTCAGTGGTGACTATATTTTTACTATAGCACACCTCCCAGGGTTAGTTTTTAAATGAATTATGTGTTCATTGCCAGGAGTTTAATGAGTATCATCAGGGGTTTCATGCGCTGGGTGTCATGCTTGCTGCCAGGGGTTTCATGCTCTGGGATCCCTGCTCGTTGCCAAGGGGAATGCTCATTGCCAAGTGGGTGTTATTTTGCTGGCAGGGGCTATCTTAGTACTCAACACAAATCTTAACAAGTGTCCTTTCAAAAGAGTATGAATTTCATCTCAATGGTGCACTTCCTGGATTTTCAGCGGCTGCCACAAACCAGATCATACATCCCAAGTAGGTGAAAAATCTGAGGTTCAACAAAGGGATTCTTGGATAAAGATAGTATATTATGTGAGGATGACATAAATTTTATATCAGCTATCATTAAATTCATTCTCACCCACAATAATTTTACATTTGTGGACCATTTTTATTTATTGTGTGTCACAGCAATGGGCTCTACATTTTCAAAAAGATTCACTAATTTGCACATGGAAAGTTGGGAGGAGTCATGTATTTTTAATAATAATACTTTTAGATAAAATATTTTTAGGTATATGAGATACATTGATGATATTTTAATTATTTGGAAAAGGGATATTGAGACCTTTAATCAGGTTTTTATTTTATCAATGAGAATGAATACAACTTGTCCATTACATGTAAATATGATAAAATGAGAGTTGAATAGTTAGGATTGTGCTATATCTAGATGATGGTGCTATTCTCACTAAAAATTATATTAAATCAGTAGATACTTAAAGTAATTTACATTTTAAAAGTGGCCATGCTGAATCTTGGAAGCTAAATATTACTTTCTGGAAGTTCTCCTATATTAAAAGAAACTGGAAATGTTCAGATATGTGAAGAACAATTATATATATATATATATATATACACACACACAGTTGTGCTCATAAGTTTATATACCCTAGCAGAATTTGTGATTTTCTGGCCATTTGTCAGAGAATATGAATGATAACTCACAAACTTTTCTTTCACTCATGGTTAGTGGTTGGGTGAAGCCATTTATTGTCAAGCAACTGTGTTTACTCTTTTTAAATCATAATGACAACAGAAACTACCCAAATGAACCTGATCAAAAGTTTACATACCCTGGAGATTTTGGCCTAATAACATGCATACAAGTTGATACAAACGGGTTTGAATGGCTGCTAAAGGTAACCATCCTCACCGGTGATCTGTTTGCTTGTAAAACGTTTGTGTGTATATAAGGTCAGTGAGTTTCTGGACTCCTGAAAGACCCTTGCATCTTTCATCCAGTGCTGCACTGACGTGTCTGGATTCTGAGTCATGGGGAAAGCAAAAGAATTGTCATAGGCTCTGCGGGAAAAGTTAATTGAACTGTATAAAACAGGAAAGGGATATAAAAGGATATCCAAGCAATTGAAAATGCCAATCAGCAGTATTCAAACTCTAATTAAGAAGTGGAAAATGAGGGATCCTGTGGAAACCAAATCACGGACATGTAGACCAACAAAAATTTCAGCCACAACTGCCGGGAAAATTGTATGGGATGCAAAGAAAAATCCACAAATAACTTCAGCTGAAATACAGGACTCTCTGAAAAAAAGTGGTGTGGTTGTTTCAAGATGCACAATAAGGAGGCATTTGAAGAAAAATGGGCTGAATGGTTGAGTCGCCAGAAGAAAGCCATTACTACGCAAATGCCACAAAGCATCCCGCTTACAATGCTCCATACAGCACAGAGACAAGTCTCAAAACTTCTGGAACAAAGTCATTTGGCGTGATGAGACCAAAATTGAACTTTTTGGCCACAACCATAAACGTTACATTTGGAGAGGAGTCAACAAGGCCTATGGTGAAAGGTACACCATTCCTACTGTGAAACACGGAGGTAGATTGCTGATGTTTTGGGGATGTGTGAGCTACAAAGGCACTGGAAACTTGGTCAAAATTGATGGCAAGATGAATGCAGCATGTTATCAGAAAATACTGGAGGAAAATTTGCACTCATCAGCCCGGAAGCTGCGCATGGGACGTACTTGGACGTTCCAACATGACAATGATCCAAAACACAAGGCCAAGTCGACCTGTCATTGGCTGCAGCAGAATAAAGTTAAGTTTCTGGAGTGGCCATCTCAGTCTCCTGACCTCAATATCATTGAGCCTCTCTGGGGAGATCTCAAACATGCAGTTCATGCAAGACAGCCCAAGAATTTACAGGAACAGGAGGCTTTTTGCCAAGAAGAATGGGCAGCTTTACCATCTGAGAAAATTAAGTGCCTCATCCACAACTACCACAAAAGACTTCAAGCTGTCATTGATGTTAAAGGGGGCAATACACGGTATTAAGAACTGGGGTATGTAAACTTTTGATCAGGGTCATTTGGGTAGTTTCTGTTGTCATTATGATTTAAAAAGAGTAAACACGGTTGTTTGACAATAAATGGCTTCACCCAACCACTAACCATGAGTGAAAGAAAAGTTTGTGAGTTATCATTCATATTCTCTGACAAATGGCCAGAAAATCACAAATTCTGCTAGGGTATATAAACTTATGAGCACAACTGTATATATATATATATATATATATATATATATATATATATCAATTTTTAGATAGAAAATATCCTAAAGAAGTTATTAAACAATCCCTTTGCAAAGCTAGGAATATGAGTAGGAACACCCTAATAGAATATAGAGTCAGGGAAGAAAAAGAGACAGATATCTGCATTATAACAACTTTTAATAATGAAGATAAGTCCATAAGGACATTTCTCTTTAGACATTGGGATGTCCTAAAGACAGACCCGGTAAAATGTAAAGTACCAGAGAAACCTATGGTCAGCTTTAAAAAGACAAAAAATCTGAAAGACAATTTAGCACCTAGCATGTTACCATCTAAAACACTGAAAAGTAAATATACAAGATATATGAAATGTGCAGGTTTTAATAAATGTGGGCAGTGCAATATTTGTTGGTTTGCAGACCATAATATGAAAACATTTGAAGATATTACTAATAAGAGTTTTCCCATCAAAGAGTTTATGAATTGCAATACTACTGTACATGAATGATTTACCTTTTAGAAAATTCATGTGGACTATAATATGTAGGGAAACCAAAACACTCCTCAAAGATACTTATTCAGGAACATGTGAGGGCAATTCAGAGGGATGCAGTCAATTTACCTACAATCAACATCCCGATGGTCAAATTACCAACAACCATTGATCAACAGTCAAAATACCAACAAGGTCAAAATCTCAACATAGTCAAAATACCGACATTTAAAATACTGATAAGGTCAAAATACTGACATTTAAAATGTCAACATGGGTTTTTCATGATTTTTTAATTGAAACCGACATGTTTATACTTTACCATCCCAGTGGACCTGGAGGGGGAATATACTAGTGTGCTGAGCACATCGAGGAACCAAGCCGGAAACATGGCGATCACAGCGAGCCATGCGAGAGGGCGCGGTACTCTTTCACGGTGCCAATGTCGACCTATGTTGAAATACACACCCTAAAAAAATTAAAAACTTGTGTTGAATTTTTGACCTGTTGACACTTTAAATGTCAGTATTTTGACCTTGTCTGTATTTTAAATGTTGCTATTTTGAACTTGTTGGGATTTTGACCAACGGGCAATTGTTGGTATTTTGACTTTCTGGATTTTGATTGTAGGTATTTTATACTAAACTCCAATTCAGAATAATGTGGAGAGTCATTTGTTCCCTAAATAATTTAAATTTGAACATAATTCTGATCCACAGTTCTTAACTTTTAAGGGCATTGAACATGTGAGTGACAGGGAGCTTTGGCCAATCTCCTAACAAAAATGGAGATGTTTTGGATATTTCAATCAAATACCTTGCCCCCTAACAGATATAATGAAACTTATGAAATTGCTCATTTGTATGTTTAACATGAGAAACATCTGGAGAGCATGTTGTGTTGCAGCGTGAATGGTAGATGTAAGATTTGGTTCAGATAGCATGTACTCACATTCTACTACAAACTCAAAACTCAGGAATTTGGACACAATCTTGCACATTTATCAATCTCACATCCTACCACATTTACCCCACATTTTACAGTTGCACGCTTTTCTGGATACAGAACTCCTATTCTGATATTCATACTGTCTACTGTAAGAAGTGTAGATACAGTAGTTTAATGGAAAGCTGTTACTTGGCAAAAATTATGTTGGAAGTAAAGATGTGCACCAGACCACTTTTGCTGGATTTGTACATGGTTCTGATTCATAGTCTGGCTTTGTATTTGTATTTGCCAAACCGCTGTGACTTGCTTTGGATTTGGATTTTTTTTTTTAATTGACCAAATAAGATAAAATTACATAATTTGGGCTTGCTTTGCTCCTAGACTATAATTTACCTATAATCACACCTCAAAATATTGTTTTTACCATTATTGGCCAAAGGCTGCAGTGAGCTGGCTGCTAACTAAGCGACAGAGTAGCAGCACAAACACACAGCAATTTATAGTGCATCTATAAAACTTTGCCGCACAGCAGTGTCAGAAATTAAAGGTGGTGCAAGATGGAATTGTCCTTCTGAACTTCCACTCACCCTTATGTTAGATATTACAAAGGACATGCACACTTTAACAAACCAAGCACTTCAGTGACTCACACTTTTGTGGCTGAAGTTCTTGGGTTGTTTGGGCTCCCACAAAACAAGCTATCAATCAGCTTATGGCAACAACTCTACAGTGGCTAGATGTCACTGTAATTGCCATCCTCACCCACATCAGTGTGTACATCATACTCACACAATATTAATTAATTCCTGCTGGAATCCACCATTACAGAAATCTCTGTACTTTGATGTAATTGCTGGGAAAGGCCTTCCTCACTGAATGTCCAGTTCATTTTAATGATCATCTTTTCACATTTTGTTCGCTGTTCACTCACAATGGCTGAAAATTGTTTCCGAGTACGCACTGGAGCGTGGGCAGCTTAAGTAATGCAAAGCAAGTTTTTACAAGGGCCTCCAAATTGCCTTTTTTTCCTCCAGTGCTTGAAGGGACTCTGTGACATGTCTATTTGTACTGTGTCATGAAAATAATCCTCCACCATTTTTTGGCAGGTGATCGTATCAGATGGCGTTACGGTAGAGGTGTCACTAATGTTGAGCAATTCTTTTAGGCCCAACCAGATATCAAACTGTTGGGTTAACTTATCTGAATCACCACTGGGTCTTTTGAGAAAGCTTTTTTCTGGCTGCTGCAGTAGAAACTGAACGAGGAGATGTCATAGTGCCATGTGTTACGTGGGCTGCTTACTTGCTCACCAGGAGCTCTTTGTTTCTTTTAAGTTCTGGATCAGTTGAAAAGAAATACACAGCGTACAACTTATATCTAGGATCAAGCATGGTTTCTAAAATGTAGTGATCACATTTCAAGATGTTGGCAACCCGTGAATCCTGGCGAAGCAAATAAAGGATTTGATCTACAAGTCCAGTATACTTTGTGGATTTGCTTTGTTTAATCAACTCCTTCAATTTTGCCATCTGATTTTCCAAAAGCCCAACTGAGGGAATCATCTTACTCAACCTAGCAGTGTCAGCACTCACTACACATGTGGCTGCTTCTAATGGTTTCAGCACCTTGCACAAGACAGAAAGTACTCTCCACTGTGCTGGGCTAAGGTACATTCCCCCTCTCCCTGTGTCATGGCTTGTTGTGTAGCTATGGAGGGCTTTTTGCTGTTCCTCCATCTGCTGAAGCATAAAAAGGGTGGAATTACACCTTGTTACGACCTCTTGCTTCAGTTGATGGCAGTGAAAATTAAACTGTTGTTGCAGGTGCTGCAATCTCCTGCATGCTGTTTCGGAATACTGAAAATGTGCCAAAAATGTTTGGGCAACAGGCAGCATCTCCTGCATGCCCCTGTCATTTAAAAAAAAGCCTTGTACCACTAAGTTGATTGAGTGAGCAAAACAGCAGTTGTGTTGGAATTCACCCAGCTGTAATGCTCTCAAAATATTTGTGGCATTATCAAATATCACAAATTCTGAGGAGAGTCCAAGTGGGGTACGCCATGTTTTTATGACATCACTTAGTTTTTGTAAGAGGTTGTCAGCAGTATGCCTCTTGTTGAAGCAGTTGATACACAAAGTAGCCTGCCCTTGAATGGGCTGTTGTAGTTTTTTAGATACTGCTTTTGCTAAAGGCAATTCACCCACCCAGTGGGCTGTCTCAGTCATGTAAACTTTAGATTACCCAGTACAGCTTGTCAACATATCTTCTGTGGTTAAGTAGACAGTGGGTACAATGGCATTTTGTTGGCCAATAATATTTTTTTTTAACGTCCTGGTACTGCAGAAGAATGGCTTTTTGGCTAAAAAGGAACAAAGATGGAATTTGATACCGGGACACAGGACCTAAATTAACTGCGTAAAACCTACTGCATTAATAGCGAATA
Source organism: Pseudophryne corroboree (assembly GCF_028390025.1). Taxonomy (NCBI): domain Eukaryota; kingdom Metazoa; phylum Chordata; class Amphibia; order Anura; family Myobatrachidae; genus Pseudophryne; species Pseudophryne corroboree. The sequence continues at coordinate 763,260,229 of NC_086444.1, read as the reverse complement.
GTTGGATGCAACTCTCAAATTAGCATAGCTGTTATGGCATCAGTGATCCACCGTGTGACTGCATGAGCTCTGTTATACTTGCTTCCTCTTGGAAAGGATTATTTTATAGTCAATTGATTTTTTACAATACTACTAGTAGACTTTTTGGTCCCCTTCTGGGATGATGAACTACCCCCAGAATCAGCAGCAGCAGGCCTAGCACTCAATAATTGTTCTGAGGAATCCTGGAAACGGGATGAGTCACCATGCCCTAACAAATTGGATGCAGGACTATTTCTGATGATTACTGAGGATATTTAGGATGAAAGTGTTGGGAGTGGAGATTGCAGATGCTGGGATCTAGTTGAAAGAAGGGAGCTAGCTAATGCTGGACTGCTTGTTGTCATTTTTGTATCGTATGTAGGGAAAGGGCACTAGACTGCACACTCTGACTGGTAGTAATGAAAGGTGCTACCTTGCTGAGACCTGTAATGCCACACACAAAGAGAACGGGTGCAGGTGCACTATTTAAACATTACTAATTTGAATAATAATAATAATAATACATTTTGCAATATGAGATTTTTTGCATATTAACTAACAATAATAAATAGTGGAGTTTTAGTTCATGTATTGATCAATGCATTTAAGCCTGCAGCCCCTTACACAAGACTCCACTATACTGCAGGTCCATAACAATCAAACAATCTAGGGGTTTCAAGTTATCTTTTTAGTACCAGCATTTAATGTTATCAATAACTTGTTATGAGTTTGCTGCAAATGATGTAACAGGGTGGAGGTTCCTAGATGCTTAACATCCCTATCTCTACTGTGGTTCCGCAAAGGATACAGATGGCTTGACAAATGTTGTCAGAATATGGGTAAAAATAATTCCACACATCTGCGGAGGATTTGTTGGTCCTATGCCCAGGCAGTGGCCATCTTCTTATCCTGGTTGAGAGCTGCTTCCACTGGTGCCTGATTTGCACAAACAACATCAACATCCTCATTAGCACCAGCATCAGCTAGAAAAATATTCTCCTCATTATCTTGGAATTCCACAGTGGCATCCTCAATTTATTTGTCATCAGCTATACTTCTGCTGCTCAGTCCCATATTTGCAGAGGGATCATAAATGGTGGAAGAGGGCTTCTCTGCGAGAACAATATCAGAAAAATCAGACTCACACATAGCACTCTTAGACACACTTAGACACTCCTCAGGGATTTGTAACATTTTTATTTCTGAATGCACAGTTTATTCTGCTGCTTTAGTGGTTTTCAGTTTTTTTTACACCTCTTCTAAACTCTGAGTGAAGAGATCTTGCATTGTCATGAGAGACAGAAGATGCCTCACTAACAGTTGCAGAACCACAACTCAAAAGAAAGGACAAGGCCTGAGCCTTTCCTTGCCACTGTGTGGTGAATGGCATGTTGCCAATTTTATGTTTTTCTGCACCAAATCTTCCCTTTATAAGAAGTGTCTTTTTCTTTAACATTGTATACTGGACTTTATTTTATTTTAGATGCCCCGACTTAGACCCACTATGCCCTTCAGCATCAGCTTTAGTAGATGACGTTGCTGGACTAGTATGGTCATCATGATTGGTGGCAGCAGCTGCTGCACTAGTATTTGGTTGCTCTTCTCTAAACTGATAGTTATCCATTTGTCAAGTCACAGATTATTGTGAATCACAGGGCTCATAGATGCACAGGAACAAAATGCACTTGAGTAAAGCACACCAACCGAGCAATACAAAAACAATGGATATATTATATATATTTTATCTATTTTTAAAATTGCAACTTGGTTCCAACTGTGTGGATCACATGGCTTATAGATGCATGTGAACAAAATGTACTTGAGTAAAGTGCACCAACCAACCAGTACAAAAACAATAATCTTACACAGTATATCTTTTATTTTTTTATTTTTAAACCTGCAGCTTGCTTCCAACTGTGTGGATTATAAGGCATATAGATGCATGTGAACAAAATGCACTTGAGTAAAGCACACCAACTACCCAGCACAATAACAATAGATTTATAATATATATTTTTTCTATTTTTAAACTTGCAGCTCATTTCCAAATGCATGGATCACAGGACTTATAGACACACATGGACAAAATATACTTGAGTAAAGCGCATTAACCAACAGTACAAAAACAATAGATATATTATATATTTTATTTTTCTATTTTTAAACTTACATGTCAGCAGTGTGGATCACAGGGCATATCGACTCACGTGAACAAAGTGCACCAAACAGTACAATTGACAGCAGAGTGTAGTGCAGCACACAGCAGCATGCCCCTATACATAGTCACTATACAGCACAGACACATGTAAGTCTGGACACAGCACAGCCAGTATAACAGAGTATAGCACAGCACACAGCATGCTACCTATACACAGTCACTATACAGCACAGCCACTTGTGAGTCTTGACACAGCACAGTCAGTATAGCACAGTATTATGCAGCATGTATCAGCATGCAGTGTACCCCCTATACACAGTCACTATCCAGCACATCCACTTGTTAGTCTCAGTATACATTGCAGCCGCTACAGCAAAGCAAACAGCAGAATGCATTAAAGTGAAATGGCACAGAGTCCACGGCACCTTATGTAGAATCTAACTACCACCCGAATCCAATGCTGGGAGGATGACTTTCGGCCTCAAATGGAAATATGTGTCTGTCAGGAAATGCGGCTCGGGTGGACTCAGATCCCAATGTTTGGAGCAGCTCAAATTCCTCAGAATTGGAACTGCTCATCTCTAGTTGTAAGTTGTGACTATTGTTCCAGAATATGAAATTTATTTAAAAAAATATATATATTAAAATAGCCAAAGTCTCTATTATAATTACTTCTTATCTAACCTTTTTTTACTTTTCCATATGAGAAATAGACATTACAAATATATCACAAAAATAATCACCAAATTACAGTACAAGAGTTGAAGTTCTGTCTGGTTAGAGCAATATGATCAAAAGTGTGAATAATCACATCTAGGAGATAATAATAATGTTTTGGAATTCAGCAGAATTGGAAAAACTCTGCAAAATGCTAGAAAATGTCAAAATATACAGTAAAGTCATAACCAGAAATAAAAATCACCCTGTATAGATAATGTCACAAATACAAACAAATAAAATACACAAAGAGAACAAGTAGACTAGGAATATTAATACAAATAACTATCAGGGAAAAAATTGACAAAGAAAATGAAGAACCCTGGTGCACTGAAAACAGAAGGACAAAAATAAAAAAGGTGCTGATTGTTAGGGTCTCCTGCCCTGTGCTGCCACGTCGTCATAGCAACCGGGAGACAAGTGCTAGCGGAGTAACCTGAGCACAGCTGATACTCAGGTTCGGGTCTTTTGCTGTGCAGTGGTTTAGGCATGGGATCCGGTGCTGGTTTTTGTGCTCACAGTCTGTGAGGTCTGAGGGGGGCGTGGACAGCACCTGCTTTATAAGGCCTCTTCTCAGGGTAAGCAGATGCTGCTGAATCTTTGTTGGTTAGTCAGTTCCTGAAAGTTAGCCAGTACTGTGTAGCTTTGTATTTTGTTGTTGCTTACTGCAAATAGGCCTGGGCATTTGGTACTACACTCTGCCAATCCAGACCTAGCAGTAAGACTGGAGTCAGTCGTTTAGCCTGCTGAGGTTCTTTTGCTATTCTGTGAACCCAGCAGGTTTGTGGCTGTACCTTCAGACCTGCCTGCATAATCCTCTCTCACTGTGCAGGGCGTCCATGTGTCAGTTTAGTGGCAGTAAGCTGAACCTGGGCCCTGCAAGTGAGAATTAGGATTGTGGAGACTCTCCTTGTGTCTATTATTCCATCTCTGATAAAGGAGTTTACTGCCACACCCGTTGGTAACCCTTTAGGGTTTTGCTGTTGCCCTTAGCAACAGCATTTCGGGTTCTCTACGTATTAAAACACAACATCTTGCTTTTTCCACAACATAAGAAATATGGAGACTGAGACTTAACTAGCGCTTCTTATTCTTGCTGATGCTTATTCACAGGCTTCCATCATTCGTATTAGAAGTATCATGTAAATAAATATAAAGTGCATATAGTGAAATACCGTTTTAATAGCATACATATATGACACACATTTATTTAAAAATATCAAAGGTCAGGTATTTGTGCAAATAACTGCAAGCAGCAAGGAATGACAAACTAATTACCAGATCATTCAGAACTGTTTTTAGGCAGTTCTAAAAGTGCATGGGAGATGGTATAGGGATTTCCGGATAATCCCACCATACATGGATCTTACTGGATACTGGTCTTTAAGTCCGTCCTCAGGCTTGTCAGAAGGTAACCGACGCGTTTCCACCCCGAGCTGGGGTCTTTGTCAAGGTTCAAAAAAGTCTGAATGCTGACCTCCTCATTCTGGCTGCTATTTAAATGCAGCACCAATTGGAATCCTAATTGCCCAGCTGGACCCTATTCATAAAAAAACTACAAGTCCCATGGTCCTTTGCTGTGGGCGTCCCTATCATCATGGAAGCTCCAATCCTCGTCTGGAATTTCTGTAGGGGGCGGGCTTGTTGTCATAGTGCCCTGTCTGTATTCCTTTCCAGTGTGTCCTCCAACACTATGCGGCGTAACGTCACTTCCGGTTGCTATCGGGGGTGGGCTTGTTGCCATAGTGCTTTGTCCTGGTTACTTTCCCATGTAACCTCCAGCGCTACACAGCGTAGCGTCACTTCCGGTTTCCGTTGCTATGGAAACCCGTGTCTCTGTCCGCCACTGCTCGATCCGCGGCCGGGTAGCACATGTGGTTACATTAGACTCTTACTTAGATCTCCCACCATGTGGTTCTAATAGAATCTATCAAATGTCCTTTTAATATAGTTTCTAGATTCAGTTAGTTAAAGCCGTAACGTCACTTCCGGTGACGTCCATGGTGCATACTCTTTGTTTACATTTACCTAAGAGAATGTTTTGACAATAAACAAAAAGTGAGTTATCAACCATATTACCTCATCTTACATTATTATAAAATCCTCTAATAATTTGAATAGAATCGATGTGTATTTAAAAAGATATTTTTAAAAAAAAACTTTGTTCATACAGATAAATTCCTATTGTTTACATTTGTATAAGAAGAATGTTTTAATAATAGACAGAAAGTGAGTCATCAATCATATAGAACCTTATATAACCTATTATTTCATAAATAATTTAAAAAAACTTTAATAGTGCTTAAAATCTATGGAGTTCATTATAAAGGGCCGGAAATAAAATAATCAGGATAAAATATTTTTAAGATATTTTTATAAAAACCATAAATATGCTTATAAAAACCATTTAACCTCAAAATCAGAGTTAATACCCCCAGGTTTTAGCGTACCGAATTCATAGATCAATTGCATCTCTTTTTTCGCCAATTGACCAGGTATATTTTTACATCTCCAGTTTCCTTTTACATGTTTAATTCCACAAAACTGTTTAATGGCTGAAGTGCTACTTTGGTGGACAGTCCTGAAATGCTCGGATAATGCATGTGTACTTAGGCCATTTCTAATGTTTCTGAGATGCTCACTGATACGGATTTTTAAAGCTCTTGAGGTGCGGCCTATATACCAAAGGCCGCACGTGCATTCTATCGCATAAACCACATTCGAAGAATTGCACGTAATGAAATCCGTTATTTTCCAGTCACGTTTATTAATAGTGACTTCCGTAATCTTGCTGGTTTTCGACTGGATACCTCTACACCCTAAACAGAGACCACAGCGAAAAAAACCTTTTGATTTTATTGTACTCATGGCTTTTTTCAGAGGGTGGGCACTCTTGACCAGACTCGTTTTTAAATTTGGTGCTTTTCTAAAGATGCACTTGGGTTTATTTGGGACCAATCCTCCAATTATCGGGTCCTTTTTCAGTATCCCCCAATGTTTGACTAGGGTTTTTTCAATATTCCTATACTGACTATTGTATGAGGTTATAAAAGCCCATTCGAAATTGGAGTTGGTTTTCTTTTCAGCACTAATCTTGGATTGTAACAGAAGTTCTCGATTTGTTCCTGCTACTTTATTTTTGGCTTCTGTAACTTTTTCTTTATTATAGCCGGATGCTTCAAATCTGAGTTGCATTTCTTCTGCCTGTGCCGCGTATTTTTCTTCTTGGGTGCAATTCCTTTTGAGACGCCTAAATTGACCCCCAGGAATTGAACCCAACCAGTCTGGATGGTGGCAACTCTTTGCGTTGATATAGGCTCCGGAATCTGTGGTTTTTTTAAAATTCATAGTGTTTAACTTTCCATTCTCTACGTATACCGTCACATCCAGAAAATTAATATTGCTGGTACTCTTCTCAAAAGTGAAAAAAATATTCAAGTCATTACTGTTAAGATATGTAAAAAATTAATCTAGCAAATTTTCTCCTCCTTTCCACACAAAGATCACATCGTCGATGTAACGTCTCCACAGCACCAGGTTCGCTCCGAAGGGACAGTAGTTCCAGATATTCTCCTCCTCCCACTGCCCCATAAAGAGGTTAGCATAACTCGGAGCGAACCTGGTACCCATCGCCGTGCTTACACATTGAAGATAAAAAGTGCCTTTAAAAGAGAAATAATTATTCTCTAAAATAAAATGCACCCCCTTGTGTATAAAATCCTGAAGGTCCTTTTCTAATCCACTGTTATTGAGAGCCATTTGTATTGATTTCAGGCCTGCACTGTGCTCTATGATCGTATATAGTGATCGAACATCTGCTGTGACCAATATCATTCCCTCTTCCCATTGTAAATCACTCATCAGCTTCAAGAAATCTCTTGTGTCTTTCAAGTGTGCCTTATTTTTCAAAACCAACGGTTGTAAGAAGTAATCAATAAACTCTGACAGGTTAGAGGTGATCGAACCTATCCCTGACACGATAGGGCGTCCTGGGGGTTTCACCGGGTCCTTATGTATCTTCGGTAAGACATATATTACTGGTATGGTAGGTTCTGTGATACATATAAACTTCATTTCTCTTTCTTTTAGAGTTCCTTTCTGATGATATTCTTCCACTAATTTTATTAGGGCTTTTTGAATTTTTTCGGTGGGATCCGATCTCAATTTACAGTACGTATTCCCATCTCCTAGTTGTCTATGTACCTCATTTTCGTAGTCCTCCCTTGTCATAATGACCACCCCTCCCCCCTTATCGGTGGGTTTGATCACCAGATCTTCATTTGTACTCAAGTTCTTCAATGCTCTTCGTTCTTTAAACGTTAGGTTCGGCCTGGAAACTTTCATTTCCATAGTTTGAATATCGTCCGACACCAATTTCAGGAAGGTTTCTATAAAATTACCCTTCACATGCAGTGGATTAAAAACAGATTTTGGTTTAAAAGGGGTGTCTGTAACTGCTGGTAAACTTAATGGAGCACCATCTTCTTTCATTAAAAAGAATTTTTTAATGCAAATTTTTCGAACAAACTTGTGCAAATCTACAAATGTGCTGAATTTGTTTAACGGAAGTGCGGGTGCATATTTCAAGCCTTTTTCTAGGAGTGAGATCTCTTCTCTTGCCAGGATATAAGTACTTAGGTTGAAAATCTTAACTTTCGTTTCTAGGACGGGTATTCCTTCCGTGTTCCTGGGTAATTTTCCTCCTCCCCTATTTCTAATCCTTGTCTTTTTCTTCTTTGATTTTCTCTTTTTCTGTTTTCCCCCTCTAGTACCTCGCTTTCTTATCTTGGGTACCTCTGGTTTCTCCCTCTGGATAAAAAAGGAACCGGGGACTGTGGTTGTTCCTCCAGTAGTCTATATCTATTCTGTACACCAGTTCTGTTTGGGGTATTTCTTCTTCTTTCCTCTGCTCCGTTATAATTGTCATTTTTATTTCTAGACCAATCTCTCCTATTGATATGGTTCTTTGGTCTCCATTCCCTTTTATCCTCCTTAAAATCCCTTGATCTGTATTCTCTATATTGGGGTGTTCTCATTCTTTGATTATTATCCTGCCTTGAATAGTTCTTATAATTTTTATCCGGATAGCCTCTCCCCCAATTTGGTCCGCTCCTTTCCTGTTCAGGATAATTCGTTCTCCTCTTGTTAAATAATTGGGTGTGTGTCTGGGGTGACCTCACTAACACTCTCTCTTCACTTTCTTCATCCTCCTCTCCTTCTATATTTTGTTCCTGATCTCCTGATAACTCACATTTCTTATCTCTATTAAATTTTCTAACTTTCCTTTCTATAAGGATTTTCTCATTCTTTTTCAGGCTGTTTTCTATCCTTTTTTCCAGCTCCTTAAATTCCTGTAAATCTTTAAATGGATTAATTAAAGTCCTGTAGTTGGCAATTTCTGATTCCAATTTTACTAATTCTTGCTTCCTATCCGAAATAATTAGATTCATTAAAGAAAACGAGCATGTTTCCAATATCTTTTTCCATTCTAATGAAAAAGTCTCATTGGAAGAAGAAAATGTGGCATTTTTTTGGATGAGTAGTCCTCTAGGGATAATCTGGTGGGACAGGTATCTTTCCAATGTTACTGTCTCCCACCAGATCCTGCTTTCCCTTAATAGAACCCCCTCCATTTTTTTCATCAACCCTTCCAGGTTTTCATCTATAAGCACTGTTGAATCCCCCTCTTCCCTGAACACATAATCGAATGTGGATTTACGATTTTCTCTTAATTTAAACATAATGTGCAGCACAATCTATTCACAAAGAAGGAAAACAAATCGTGATACTAAGAAAATATTTTGAGAACAGTTCGTGCGCAATACTTATAGCAGCTGGTATTGTCTCAAATACTCCTAGAGGTTTCCTTCAACCCTCACCAACAAAGTGCACAACATAAGAAATATGGAGACTGAGACTAAACTAGCGCTTCTTATTCTTGCTGATGCTTATTCACAGGCTTCCATCATTCGTATTAGAAGTATCATGTAAATAAATATAAAGTGCATATATTGAAATACCGTTTTAATAGCATACATATATGACACACATTTATTTAAAAATATCAAAGGTCAGGTATTTGTGCAAATAACTGCAAGCAGCAAGGAATGACAAACTAATTACCAGATCATTCAGAACTGTTTTTAGGCAGTTCTAAAAGTGCATGGGAGATGGTATAGGGATTTCCGGATAATCCCACCATACATGGATCTTACTGGATACTGGTCTTTAAGTCCGTCCTCAGGCTTGTCAGAAGGTAACCGACGCGTTTCCACCCCAAGCTGGGGTCTTTGTCAAGGTTCAAAAAAGTCAGCCAGAATGAGGAGGTCAGCATTCAGACTTTTTTGAACCTTGACAAAGACCCCAGCTCGGGGTGGAAACGCGTCGGTTACCTTCTGACAAGCCTGAGGATGGACTTAAAGACCAGTATCCAGTAAGATCCATGTATGGTGGGATTATCCGGAAATCCCTATACCATCTCCCATGCACTTTTAGAACTGCCTAAAAACAGTTCTGAATAATCTGGTAATTAGTTTGTCATTCCTTGCTGCTTGCAGTTATTTGCACAAATACCTGACCTTTGATATTTTTAAATAAATGTGTGTCATATATGTATGCTATTAAAACGGTATTTCACTATATGCACTTTATATTTATTTACATGATACTTCTAATACGAATGATGGAAGCCTGTGAATAAGCATCAGCAAGAATAAGAAGCGCTAGTTAAGTCTCAGTCTCCATATTTCTTATGTTGTGCACTTTGTTGGTGAGGGTTGAAGGAAACCTCTAGGAGTATTTGAGACAATACCAGCTGCTATAAGTATTGCGCACGAACTGTTCTCAAAATATTTTCTTAGTATCTTGCTTTTTCCATCTGAGCATTTCTAATACTAGGGAGACACCCAGTTTCTTATCCTCTGGGCTTCTCTGTTCACTCTGTGTTGGTTTTGTTACCCTATCACCTTCTGTGTACGTTATGCATATTTCCCAGTCTGTCTGTGAGTTCATTTGTTTTGCATCCCTCTCTGTTCAGACACCAGTACATTCCTGCAGGCACTGGTGTGTATAACATATTCAGCAGCCCAATACTCCTGTTGAAATGTTGTGGGAATATGGAGCATACCCCTCAAAATACGTTGCAACAGGTGGTCGATCAGGTGCAGGTCCTGACTCGTCAATTTAATGATTTGTCCATTAAAATGCACACCTCCCAGGCCGCTGGCGGAGCTCCCGCAGCAGCAGCACCTTCAGGGGTTAAGGAGCCAAAAGTAAATCTTCCGGATCGTTTTTCTGGAGATCGCTCGCAGTTCTTTTGTTTCAAGGAGAACTGCAAATTATATTTCCAGCTTAGGCCTCAGTCTTCTGGGTCAGAGATTCAGCGGGTGGGCATAGTGATTTCCTTGCTACAAGGAGACCCACAGGTCTGGGCATATGGGTTGCAGCCTGACTGTCCGTCGCTTAAAAGTGTTGATGCTTTTTTTACGGCACTGGGCATGTTGTATGATGACCCTGACAAGACGGCCTCAGCCGAGGCTCAGATTTCGATCCTTAAGCAAGGGCGAAGGCCAGTTGAGGTTTACTGTACGGAGTTTCGGAGGTTGGCACATGATACCCAGTGGAATGACCCAGCCCTGAGACACCAGTACCGAAGAGGTCTTTCTAACCAAATAAAAGACCAACTGGTACAATATCCCTTGCCTGATAGCTTGGATCAGCTCATGCAGTTATCCATCCGGGTGGATAGACGGCTGAGAGAGCGTAGGCTTGAAAGGGAGACCGAGGTTTCCTTCTTTCCCAAGGGAACCTCAGACTCTGAGGAATTTTCCGAGGAGCCTATGCAGATTGGGGCTACCCGCCTCTCCTCGCGTGAGAAGACGCGGAGGAGACAGCAGGGGTTGTGTTTGTACTGTGGGAATAAGGGTCATGTGGTAGTATCATGCCCAGAAAAGCCGGAAAACTTCAGGGCCTGAGGGTGATGGGAAATATCCTGTCAGGCCAGAAGTCAGAATTTCCCAAGAAGACTTTTATCATTCCGGTGACCTTGAAGATCCTCGGTCAAACTGTCAAGACTGAGGCCTTTGTGGACAGTGGGGCCGATGGGGTTTTTATGGACCGCCAATTCGCCCTGAAACACTCTGTTTCCTTAGTACCCTTGGCGTCGGAAATTGAGATTTGTGGGTTAAACGGGGAACCATTATCCCAGGGTAAAATTACCTCTTGCACTAGCCAGATTTCTTTGTTTATTGGAGCCACACACTCTGAAAAATTGTCCTTTTATGTGACTGTCTGTACTTTTGCCCCATTGGTGTTGGGGTTACCCTGGTTAAGGGCCCACAATCCTCAATTTGACTGGGTCTCTGGGGATATTCTTAGTTGGGGTACTGATTGTTTCAGGAGTTGCTTGAGCCTTCCAGTCAGGCTCTCGCAGCTAAGTTTGCCAGGATTGCCAGGGTGTTATGCAGATTTTGCGGACGTGTTCTCCAAAAAAGTTGCAGAGGTACTACCTCCCCATCGCCTCTATGACTGTGCCATTGATTTGTTGCCGAATGCTAAGCTTCCCAAGAGCAGGTTGTACTCCCTGTCACGTCCTGAGACTCAGGCTATGGCAGAGTACATTAAGGAGAACTTGGCTAAAGGATTTATCAGACCTTCACAGTCTCCAGTTGGGTCGGGGTTCTTCTTCGTGGGTAAAAAGGACGGTTCATTGCGACCCTGCATCGACTTCAGGGAATTGAACCGTATCACGATTAAAAACTCATACCCACTGCCTCTCATTTCGGTCTTGTTTGACCAGCTTCGTACTGCCACCATTTTTTCTAAGATTGACCTACGCGGTGCGTACAATCTAATCCGAATAAGAGAGGGGGATGAATGGAAGTCTGCCTTTAATACCCACTCAGGGCATTATGAATATTTGGTGATGCCTTTTGGGCTCTGTAATGCCCCGGCAGTCTTCCAGGATTTCATGAACGATGTGCTCAGGGAATATTTGGATAGATTCTTAGTTGTATACTTAGATGACATCCTAATCTTCTCCCATTCCCTGGAGGAACATCGGAAGCATGTACGCTTAGTCCTCCAGAAACTCAGAGACCACCGGCTTGGGGCGAAGCTGGAGAAGTGCGAATTTGAAGTTCAGCAAATCGCATTTCTAGGATATATTATCTCCCCAGAAGGTTTCCAAATGGAGGGTTCCAAGGTACAGGCAGTCCTGGATTGGGTGCAGCCCACTAGTTTGAAGGCGCTTCAGCGTTTCCTGGGCTTTGCAAATTTTTATAGACGATTTATCGCTGGATTTTCGTCTATAGTGGCACCCTTGGTGGCACTCACTAAGAAAGGGGCGGATGTTGCTCACTGGTCTCGTGAGGCCAAAGCGGCTTTTGCCCGTCTCAAAAGGGCATTTGTCTCGGCCAAGGTGCTGCGACACCCAGATCCAGAGCGTCCTTTTGTGGTGGAGGTGGATGCCTCTGAGATGGGTATTGGGGCAGTGCTCTCTCAGATGGGAGTGTCTGATAATCGACTTCATCCCTGTGCTTACTTTTCCCGTAAATTTTCGCCTGCCGAGATGAATTATGACGTGGGTAACTGGGAATTGTTGGCTATTAAGGATGCACTCGAGGAGTGGAGACACTGGCTTGAGGGGGCTAAGTTTGTGGTCTCAATCCTCACAGACCATAAGAATTTGGCATATTTAGAGTCAGCGAAGCGTCTCAATGCCAGGCAGGCACGATGGGCTTTGTTTTTTGCTCGCTTTAATTTTTTGATAACATATCGTCCTGGGTCAAAAAACATCAAGGCTGATGCGCTCTCGCGGAGTTTTGCTCCAATCCAGGAGACCACCGAGGAGCCGTTGTCCATTGTGTCCCCATCATGTATTAAAGTGGGCATTACCCAGGACCTCTTGTCATTAGTCCTTAGAGCACAGGAGCAGGCTCCTCCAGACCTTCCGGTAGGTCTTTTGTTTGTGCCTCCTAGGTTAAGACAGCGAGTGTTCCTGGAATTCCATGCCAAGAAGTCGGCAGGTCACCCGGGTATTGCCAGAACTCGGGAGTTGCTATCTAGGGCGGTGTGGTGGCCCTCGGTGGCTAAGGATGTGGATCAGTGGGTTCGGGCATGTGACATCTGTGCCCGAAATAAGACTCCTAGAGGGGTTCCTGTTGGCCCATTACATCCACTTTCTATTCCATCTAAGCCATGGACCCACATTTCAATGGATTTTGTTGTGGACTTGCCCAAATCCTCTGGGATGACAGCCATCTGGGTTGTCGTTGACAGGTTTTCGAAGATGGTGCACTTCGTTCCACTGGTTGGGCTGCCATCGGCCAGACGCCTGTCTGAATTATTTATGCTGCATGTTGTGCGCCTCCACGGGTTGCCACTTGATGTGGTCTCTGACCGCGGATCCCAGTTTGTGGCCAAATTCTGGAGGGCATTTTGTTCCGATCTCCAGATTTCTGTCAGCTTGTCGTCAGGCTACCATCCGCAGTCTAATGGGCAGACTGAAAGGGTGAACCAGACCTTGGAGCAGTTCCTCAGGTGTTATGTCTCCAAGTGTCAGACTGACTGGGTTGCTCATCTGTCAATGGCGGAGTTTGCCTATAACAACGCGGCTCACTCTGCTACAGGGATCTCTCCCTTCCTTTGTGTGTATGGGCATCATCCTAAGGCCAATTCTTTTGACCCCCTGGACTCCACGCCTGGTGGTTCCTCTGTCGTTTCGGTCCTTAGAGGTATTTGGAGGAAAGTGAAGAAAGCCCTTGTGTCTGTGTCATTAGTGACCAAAAGGGTTTTTGATAAGCGAAAAAGACCCTGCAGCTTCAAATTAGGAGACTTCGTCTGGTTGTCTACCAAGAATTTGAAGTTGAAACAGCCATCTCATAAGTTAGGCCCCCGGTTCATCGGCCCTTATAAGATCACCAGGGTTATCAATCCGTTGGCATTTCAGTTAGATCTGCCCCGTTCTTTGGGTATCAATAAAACATTTCATTGTTCCCTTCTAAAACGGGCGATTAGTAATCCTTCTTCCAGAGGAAGACCTTCCCCTCTTCTGATACGTGGCCAGAGGGAGTTTGTTGTTGAAAGGATTCTTGACTCCAAGATGGTTCGGGGTCGGCTGTCATTTTTGGTGCACTGGAAGGGGTATGGCCCGGAGGAGTGGTCGTGGGTGCGCAGTTGTGATCTTCATGCCCCCAGACTGATACGCTCTTTCTTCTCGCAGTTCCCCGATAAACCCGGTGGTAGGGGTTCTTTGACCCCTCGTCAGAGGGGGGGTACTGTTAGGGTCTCCTGCCCTGTGCTGCCACGTCGTCATAGCAACCGGGAGACAAGTGCTAGCGGAGTAACCTGAGCGCAGCTGATACTCCGGTTCGGGTCTTTTGCTGTGCAGTGGTTACAGGCATGGGATCCGGTGCTGGTTTTTGTGCTCACAGTCTGGGTAATAAAACTCTTCTGTCAAAATTGCAAAAACGCAAATCGCCCTATTATCATCAGACTGTGCATGCGCTGCAAACACATTGCACGTGCGTGAAGCTCAATGTGTGATTGCTCTCGTCAATGTGCGATTGCCTGGGAAGTGACTGTTTGTGGGAGGCAACATGGCATTTGAGGGGAGTGATTGGCAAAACACAAGCATGGTTTTGGGGCATGCATCTGATGTCAGCTGTGATCACTGCAATGAGAAACATTGGGGTTTATTTAATAATATTCGTGTTTGTGTCAATTTGTGTTGATTTTAAACTCAAATTTTTTCGGACATGTTTTCCTGCAACTTTTTGAAACCATCTACGCTAATTTACTATGCTGTCGAGTTTGTTGTTTTTGTATTTTCCGATGGCGATGTTTTTCGTGTTTTTTTTTTTCGCTGCCGCAAATCACTTGTTTGGTTGGGAGTTTGTGTTTTTTCCACAGGACAATTTTAAACGCGGTAGTGTTTTTTGACAACTACGGCCGCATTTCCACTTTTACTTTCGATTTTAACCTTTGTTCGTGATTGGTTGTGTTTCAGATGTAAGCATGTCTGTGCGCAACCATATAACTATACCCCAAACCGTCCGCACCTCGTGGGTTTAGTTAGTGGTGAGGAGAGAGGTTGTGTTTTGGAGTTTGGTGAGTAGGTGTGAATTGGAGTAGTATTTTTGGTGAGTTCTGAATGCTGTATTGTGTTTGAAAGTAGTCTTTTCATTCTTGTACTCTTGCTTCTTTTTGTTTTGTCTTAATTTCTGTCCTTTTTTTGGAGTCTCTTGTCAGTGTTTGTTTGTGTGTGTGTGTGTTGTGTAGTGGTAGTGGAGGAGTGTGTTGTTTGTTTTTTCAGTGTTAATTGTTGTTTATCCTAATTATGTCTGACTCAGAGGTGGGTGAGGTGGGGGAGGTGAGTGAGGTGGAGGGTGTGAGTGAGGTGGAGGAGGTGAGTGAGGTGGAGGAGGTGGGTGAGATGGAGGAGGTGGGTGAGAGGGAGTAGATTAGTGAGGTTGAGAAGGTGGGTAAGGTTGATGCTGCAGCCTCTAGTGATAGTGACAGTAAAGCAGCTCCGCAGCCACGCACCACTACTAAGACTGGCCGCAATGTAAAGTTTAGTTATGCTGAGAATGTTGCTTTGGTGCATGAGCTGCTGAAATATCAGCGGTACCTTTTTGGGCCGGAGGCCGCAAAGGTGACATCACGGAAGACGACGGTGTTGTGGGCTAAAGTTGTTGCTGCTGTAAATAGTGAGGGGGTGGTCAAGCGGACGGAGGACACGTGCCGCAAACGGTACTATGATATAAAGCGCTGTGTGAAGTCCAAAATGGCCAAGGAGGCTAAGTCAGCTCGCCAGACCGGTGGGGTTCATCCCTTCATTGCCAGATATCTGGACTACGAGGAGCCCATGTGGAGCTTAATACCTCCTGAAGTTGTGTCAGCAACCCATGTCCGTGATTCCGATCGGCCCAGAAAGGATGGTGAGCATGTTTTTTCTTAATAACATACTCTGTATTTTTGTGTATTTAATTTGGTTTTGGATAATGTGTGTCATGTGACCTAGCGCGTTACTAGCATCTTCAACTACATGTCAGCAAAACCCTTGGCATTGTTAATGGCTAATCCAAAAACCAATGTAGCACATAATTCACAATTCACTGTATGTGAAATGTGTCTTAAAATGTATTATTGTTTTTGTGTTGTGAAGTTGTTAGTTTGTCCGGCATTTAATTTGCAAACACCAAGCTTGCCCTTCATCACATTTGCCACAAAATGCATTGTACTCTGTAATTTGATGCAGTTAGCCATGTGCAAGGTTTCCCAAACAGTGGTTCAGATGTTATAGGCTGGAGTAGGCCTAAGTTAATTTTAAACCAGTGACATGTGCCAGCTAATTGAAGCACCATTTAATCTGGTTTAAAAATAAGCCACCATATTTTTACTCGCTTGCCGCCTGTATTTGTCACCTTCGCCAACACTACTTTATCAGTGGCTTATGTCTTTGGATGGTTAATAAATCTGTTTAATGTTTTCCTTAGTTTTGTTGTGATGTTGGGCTAGTGTGTGTTTGTTGTGGTACATCACACAGTTTGACAAAAATGTAATTTCTTATTATTGATATTTGATTGTATAATCAATATGTGTGTTCTTTGTAGTGTTCTTTTATGTATTTGGAATGTAGGGCCATGTTTGTGGCCTCTCCATTATCTCATTCGTAGCACTTTCCTGAGTGAACATGCCTATTGGCCAATATTGTTGTGCTAATGGCTGTGTGTGTGGGGTCGACATCAGATGTTTTTTATATGTTCCAATGATTAGAAAATTAAAAGCACACAAAATAAGAAGTTGGTATTATCTTTATAATCATAATGCTTCAAATGCTTAACAAATGCATTATACAATTTCATTATTTGATTTATTTCCCCCCCCGGTTGTACAGTGTTGAAAAACCCCACAACTCGTCTCCCTATAGTCAGTCCCACGACATCTGATGATGCTGCTGCAGCAGGTAAAGTGTCCATTGTAGTACATGTTAAGTTTGTAAAGGAATGGACATACAATATTTCTCACTTTAATACTAGGTCCCTCAATACAATTCTTGACCATCAGAAGATGGCCTCCTGAACCCCTCAATAAGCGGACACATGTGGCACCCCAGAAACCAAAGTTGGATGTCCTGTCCAAACCACAGCAATCTACACCGCCACAAAGAATGTCAGTAGTTTCTTTGGTACCACCACGACAAATTTTGGACACTCCACCAAGACGCAAACCACACTCCCCTCATCTGGATGGTGAGTAGGAAAATAAAATTTTGAAATAGATTTGTCATCTATAAATTATCCATTAATTTACATTCATAAACTGGACACACAGCACAACCAACAATACTTACAGAAGAACAGCAACCACAAAATGGCCACAAAGTGGAATGTAGATTTCCGCCTCCATTAAAGATATGTATGTCTACTTCAGCCATACAAAAGCAGATTGTCTGGAAGATGCTGCAACAGAAACAGATGTATAAGCTTGACAAAGAGTAAGGTTGTAAACATTGTTGGCCCTCATTCCGAGTTGTTCGCTCGCAAGCTACTTTTAGCAGCTTTGCAAACGCTAAGCCGCCGCCTACTGGGAGTGAATCTTAGCTTCTTAAAATTGCGAACGAAAGATTCTCAAAATTGCGATTACACACCTCTTAGCAGTTTCTGAGTAGCTTCAACCTTACTCGGCATCTGCGATCAGTTCAGTGCTTGTCGTTCCTGGTTTGACGTCACAAACACACCCAGCGTTCGCCCAGACACTCCCCCGTTTCTCCAGCCACTCCCGCGTTTTTCCCGGAAACGGTAGCGTTTTTTCACACACTCCCATAAAACGGCCTGTTTCCGCCCAGAAACACCCACTTCCTGTCAATCACACTCCGATCACCAGAACGAAGAAAAAACCTTGTAATGCCGTGAGTAAAATTCCTAACTGCATAGCAAATTTACTTGGCGCAGTCGCACTGCGGACATTGCGCATGCGCATTAGCGACTAATCGCTCCGTTGCGAGAAAAAAATACAGAGCGAACAACTCGGAATGACCCCCGTTGTGTGTTTATTCTTTTGCATACATTGGCTTAAACATGCAAAACATACAGATATTGTTTGCACTCACAGTAAAAGGCAACACGTTTGTAAACAACTCACACATTTCTCGTGGAGTATGTAGGATATACCAGATAAATAATGTGGTTGCTTTTACATTGATGTACACAGCAAAGAAACAATGAGAGAGGCATGTGCAGCCTTTAAAGCCAGTAGTGATTTTGTTGCAATGCAGAATATGTACACTATGCGTTCACATACATGTGTAGAGTGGCCTTTGTTTGTGAAACATTTGTCAAACATATATGGCTAGCTAACCAAAAATGCTTTGTTCTTCCAGAAACAACTAACGCTACCAGCATCCCTCCAACACACCAGCAAGACAGTGACATGGATGAGAAAATAATTTTACAACTTCAGCCAATAATTGAAGCAAACACCCCCCCAGCACCTGTGAGTACACCACCCTCGCTAAACACACCATCACCACAACACAGCCCAACAACACCAGTAGCACAAGGGCATGATCAAGTGTTTTGGGACAATTGGGCTACACAGCAGGCCACTAATCAGGATTGCCTGCGTAGACAGACACAAATTTTCTCAAGCCTGCCTAATCACCTCAAAAGAATAAGCCGCAATATCAGCCAACAAAAATAGGATTTTGGTACTTACCGTTAAATCCTTTTCTCTTAGATCATAGAGGAAGCTGGGGACTCCAAAAGGACCATGGGGTATAGACGGATCCACAGGAGCCTGGGCACACTATAAACACTTAAACTGGGTGTGAACTGGCTCCTCCCTATATGCCCCTCCCCCAGACCTCAGTTAGAAAACTGTGCCCAGGAGAGATGGACATTTCGAGGAAAGAAATTGTTATTATAACACAGTAAGTGTCATACCAGCTCACACCTCAAACACACCGTAGGCCGTGGCATCCAGTAGAATACCGGCCCACGGCATGCACAACCCACAGCCACATGCTGCGAGAATATATAACACAAACCGTGTGTTCACATAAGCAACCATAAGATCCCGCATGCCATGGCATAAACGACAGTACCAATCGCCTGACAGAGAAACCACACCACCAGGGTGTAAATAAAACCAATCACTGCAGACATAGTACGCACTGGGACGGGCGCCCAGCATCCTCTACGGACTAAGAGAAAAGGATTTACCGGTAAGTACAAAAATTCTACTTTCTCCTACATCCTAGAGGATGCTGGGGACTCCAAAAGGACCATGGGGATTATACCAAAGCTCCAAAACGGGTGGGAGAGTGCGGACAACTCTGCAGCACCTAAAGAGCAAAAAAAAAATTCCCCAACAAAAAGGATATCAAACTTGTCTTCAGCAAAACCGTTTGATACCGACCAAAACACTTCTAGGCAAAGTTGACCTGCCGAGAATCCCCGGGCATCCGCCCAAGATAAGCCCATCTTCCCTGAAGAATGGGCCTCCACTTAGATCTGTGACGGCAATCCAGCCATAAAATGAACAAGCCTAAACGCATCACAGAGTCAGGCTGTAACAGACTGCATAACGGAATTTCCCAAACTACCCTGGGCCCCTGCCAGACAAACAGAGCTTCTGTTACTCGACATTGAGCCAAATTGGCGACCAGCATACTCAAAATCCCCGGCTAGATCGGTGAATTTTGACACAGCTAATGTGTAATTAATTACCAGCAACAAAATGGTCCGATATCTGTTAAATCCAGAAACCATTATAGGTAGGACTACCAACCTAGTACCCAATTCCTCTCTGTCCACAAGCAAAGGTCTTGTGAAACAAAAACACCACTTCCGACACCCGCCTTGCGGATGTTAAAGCTAATAGCAAGACCACCTTCCGAGAGAGAAATCTTGTAAAGAAATATTATTAAGCTTGCGTCCACCCCGGCCTGCAAAGTATGGATAAACCCGATCTAGCCGAAAGAGTTCCACAGAAGTCTTCGTGGATACACACCAAGACATAGAAGTACTTTAACTACGGTGGTAACCCTTTGCCGTTAGGTCCTTCCTATCCTGAAGAATTGAGGGAACGACCACTGCGGGAACACCCATCTGGCTTAGGATATGGCATTCAACAGCCCCACCATCAGACGGAGCCGCGGTAAGATCATGCTACCCGCCCTGATCTTGTTGTAACATTACCCCCCGAAGAGGAGGAGGGCCGTAACCTTCTATGAGTAAATCATGAAATAATTGGATAGGGAACCCTCGCCGGCTAGCCCGGATTTAAGAGGGCCACCGGAACCTTCTAACATCTTCCGCTGACCACCGCGTCTGGGAAAGCTTCTTAAAGATGACCGAAATTTCTCCGGCTGGATATCGCGTCAGCAAAGGAAAACGAATTTCCCGTCATTTACCTCCGAAACCGAAGACTGCTAAAATAGCGTTTTCCAGACCTCCCCTTCAACTGCAAACTGTGCAACTTCTACCAATGCCGCTTGCTCCATTTTCCACCATAGCAGCCTACGGACGCCACTGGTAACAAGTCGTCCAGCAGAGCCAAGACGGCAGAACCCGACGACTACGTACGACGAAAATAGCTCTAAAATCCAGAAAGCCAGCATCTGAAATCAGTATGTACGGACACCAGGCTCTAAACCTGGATCCCAAACCTTCCTTCCTCTAGAAGGAGAGAACCGAGTAGACACCACCTGAGGGATATTCTGGCCGTTTGTATTATGTTCTGGTGCCTGCTCCGGTGAGACCCAGACCAACTTCCCTACTTGTCCCGTAAAAAACCCACTCTGGTAATACACCTGCTCACCGAACAGGCCTCTTAGGCCGCAGCCATCTGTTTTGTAAGCGGAAGATATTGAAGAGGTGTCACCTCAAACCAACTCTGGATCCTCAGACCTCTTTCCACAGGAAAAAACATCTAACCAAAACCGGTCAGCATCTAGTCCGAAAACCCCATTCCCAACATCCGCGTCGTTGATAACAACAGCCAATTCCTGAGTTTAATAGCGTTAGAGGGAAACAACGATTTGCACCTTAATACAGGGACAGCTAGAGACTGTCTTGAACCTGACGCACCTCTGTATGGCATCGCGTACTTCCTCCCTTTCCAGAAGAGAACGGCAGAACTATTAGAAAAACCAGTAAAGGGAAACAACCGGAACTCAGAATGTCCCCCTTTAGATTCCATGAATAACTCACCGGTCCTAGTCTATACCTGGACTGACTGAAACTTATCAGACAAGTGGTCACCGGAGTGGAAACCCACCAGATAGACTCAGCGACCATTGGTGGATGTAGTGGAACAGAAACGACATCCACTTCTGCGAACCTACAAGGCTACAGAACCCTTACCTTCTCACCTTTCCTTGTCTGCACAGAAAGTAAAAAACAAGACCGGTATCGAACCGGTTAAAAATGACTGCATCCCACAAAAGAATGCATCACCAAACGTCGTGAAGGAGGGTAACTCACGAAATTAGACTTACCAGTGGAAACCGCCTAGAGTCACTGAATAGAGGCCACACTCTCAGTTGTACAACTCCCTCCAGCTTTTCCCTGGTACCTCCTCCGCATTTTTCCGGTCACACCTCCCGCTGTCACGAGGCGGCCTGCTATAACATTAGAAGGTAGACAAACATAAGCATGGCTACCCACTCTGGGTAGGGTAATACCATTGGATGCTTACCCGAATACAACACTTTCTCAAGTACAACCAGTGCAAATAATGTAAAATTATAGAAATCAAATTTCACTTAGCTGCCTGTGCATGCTCTACTGCGACCGGGCTCTGCGTTGACCAGGAGTTGACTGTCATAATTTTCTCTCTGCGTTGCGAAGAGAATAACATTCGGACTCCTTGAGAGGATTGAACCCAACTCGTCCCGACCAATCTAGAGCTTAATCAACAGAGCGATCAGCACATGATAAGAATACCAATATTTCAGCATTCATGGATAAACATCATGTAATACACCCCAAAAACACATACATCCTAAGCATGCATATATAAACATATATCTACATATACACCCATATAGATATAACCTATACGCAAGTGGATTGTCCAGACCTGTCAGGTCCATAGTGACAATAATGTGTTGTAAACGTGTATGAACATGTACCAATATCTATCAGGAAGGTTAAGGTCGACATAAAACATAGTAAATGTCGACCGGCAGGAATATTAAGCGACAAAATTAATAAAAATAATAATCTTGGGACCCCGAGGGGTCTGAGGGAAACATACCAAATAATTTGATAAAACTCCCCCTACATATCCCTATAAATATAAATATATACATATACAGGTATAGGGCAATAACAGCATGATAATTTTTTTACACGGGAAATGACATTGATGTTGACAGGGCATCCACCAACGACTGTATCTTCGCTATCGTGTTTTATGTTCTAGGCATACGAACACCAATCTGCTAATACTTTATTTCCCGAAAAAAGCTTTGCCATGTCCTGCGAAACCGACAGTTAACCACACAGCAGCTCATGACCAAGCCCTAACATCTGCCGACTTATGTCGACCAACCGATAGTGGGTAACCAAACAGGGAAACAGTGAGATTATGCCTTACTACAAGGAATATGTATCAAATTTCAAACTTAATGCTATATGCCACCCCTATAGCATTAAAACACTGTGCCCCCCCTCCATCTTCCTTTACAGCAAGTCCTGGAGGGGATCTTGAAGAAAATGGCGCTGACTCCTCAGAGAAAGCTAAACTCCGCCCCTTTCCTGTGCCTTACCGCCCCTTATCAGTATACTGGCTGGCCCCATATATCATGTAAAACACTATATATCTTCTAAAAATGCCCCTCAGGGCACCCCCCCCCCTAGCGACCTGCACCCAAGAAAATCGTTGGCGTGTGGGAGCACCGGGGCAGGACCGCCGCTATGTCGGAAACGGAGGTGGGGGAGAAAAAAGGCGCACAGTGGCCTAACCCGCGCTGTCGGGGTCCAGGACACGGAACCCCCGGCCGCGCCAAACGCTTTTTCAGGGCGCTCCCCACTCCGCGTGCTGCACCCGTGGGAAGCAGCGGCGGGGAGGAGAAAGCGCGTCACACACCAACACGCGCTGGTGGGGGTCCGGGACACGGAGCCCCCGGCCGCGGCATTACTGTAATAAGTTGCTCAGGGCGCTCCCCCCCAGCGCCCTGCACCCGTGGGAGGCAGCAGCGGGGGAGAAAGGCACGCAGTGCGTGAACACACGCTGGCAGAGGTCCGGGACACGGAGCCCCCGGCCCCACCATAAAACAGTAATAAGTTGCTCAGGGCGCTCCCTCCCCAGCGCCCTGCACCCGTGGGAGGCAGCGGCGGGGGAGAGAGGCGCGCAGTGCGCAAACACGCGGTGGCGGGGGTCCAGGACAGGGATCCCCCGGCAGCGTCAAAATAACGTCCTGCACGAGCACAATAGTAAAATGTTACACAGGGCGCCCCCCCTTGTATGTCGTTGGCGGGGGGTTAATGGCGCGAAGCGCGCTTTACAATCCTGGCGGGGGAATTAGACACGGTGCTCCCAGCACCTAACACGTTTTAAAGCCAGACTAATTCAAACTTCAGTAACCTGCCGCCCAGGGCGCTCCCCCCCCAGTGCCCTTCACCCAGTGAGTGCTGTTGAGTGGGAGCATGGAGCGCAGCGCGACCGCTGTACCTCCATTACTGAAGTCTTCTACCGTCACTGAAGTCTTCTGTTCTTCTAATACTCACCCGGCTTCTTTCTTCTGGCTTCTGTGAGGGGGTGACGGCGTGGCTCCGGGAACAAGCAGCTAGGCGCACCAAGTGATTGAACCGTCTGGAGCTAATGGTGTCCAGTAGCCGAGAAGCAGAGCCCTTAAACTAAGAAGAAGTAGGTCTGCTCCTCTCCCCTCACTCCCACGATGCAGGGAGCCTGTAGCCAGCAGGTCTGCTTGAAAATAACAAACCTAACATAAGTCTTTCAGAGAAACTCAGTAGAGCTCCCCTAGTGTGTGTCCCATCTCTCCTGGGCACAAAGTCTAACAGAGGTCTGGGGGAGGGGCATAGATGGAGGAGCCAGTTCACACCCAGTTTTAGTCTTTATAGTGTGCCCAGGCTCCAGCGGATCCGTCTATACCCCATGGTCCTTTTGGAGTCCCCAGCATCCTCTAGGATGTAGGAGAAATTAACCAACCACGTGAATGGCAAACGCCATTTAAATAATGCGGGCAGACATGACACATGTAATGGGAAACTTACAACGCCTAATGGATGAACATCACAGAAAACAGCAAAGCTACCTAAACATTTTAGAAACAAATCAAATGCTTATTGAATCTATATCCTGCATCATGGAAAATCACACTGCAGCAACACGTGAACTCAATGCCAGCCTCACTAACCTCAATGGAACACTCAGTTCCCAGCTGCAACAGCAACAAAGCACCAGTTCTGGTACGACAGCTCCACTTGTATCACCTGTGGCTTCACCACCAAGGCGTTCCACCAGAACATGCCCACACGACAGTGGTAAAGGCAAAGCAGCATCCAAGCAGAATCCCACAAAAAAATAACTGCCAAATGTAGTGGTTTCTGTTTGGAGACAAAAAAAAACAATGTTTGACACTATAGATTTTCCTGTTAGCACCTTACTAATTTAAACAACATCATTAATTATCCCTAAACTAAGTTTACAAGTGTATTTCTTATTCACACTGCTATTTACCAGTCTTTGTCAATTTTTTTGGCAGGGAAATGTTATCTGTGCTACACATTGGGGGTAATTCCAAGTTGATCGCAGCAGGATTTTTTATAGCAATTGGGCAAAACCATGTGCACTGCAGGGGAGGCAGATATAACATGTGCAGAGAGAGAGAGATTTGGGTGTGGTGTGTTCAATCTGCAATCTAAATTGCAGTGTAAAAATAAAGCAGCCAGTATTTACCTTGCATAGAAACAAAATAACCCACCCAAATCTAACTCTTTCTGCAAATGTTATATCTGCCTCCCCTGCAGTGCACATGGTTTTGCCCAACTGCTAAAAAAATTCCTGCTGCAATCAACTTAGAATTACCCCCATTGGGCCTAATTCTGAGTTGATCGCAGCATCAAATTTGTTAGCAGTTGGGCAAAACCATGGGGGTAATTCCAAGTTGATCGCAGCAGGATTTTTGTTAGCAATTGGGCAAAACCATGTGCACTGCAGGAGAGGCAGATATAACATGTGCAGAGAGAGTTAGATTTGGGTGGGGTGTGTTCAATCTGCAATCTAATTTGCAGTGTAAAAATAAAGCAGCCAGTATTTACCCTGCACAGAAATAAAATAACCCACCCAAATCTAACTCTTTCTGCACGTTATATCTGCCTCCCCTGCAGTGCACATGGTTTTGCCCAACTGCTAAAAAAAAATCCTGCTGCGATCAACTTGGAATTACCCCCCAAGTGCACCGCAGGGGGGACAGATATAACATGTGCAGAGAGAGTTAAATTTGGGTGGGGTGTGTTCAAACTGAAATCTAAATTGCAGTGTAAAAATAAAGCAGCCAGTATTTACCCTGCACAGAAACAATATAACCCACCCAAATCTAACTCTCTCTGCAAATGTTATATCTGCCCCTCCTGCAGTGCACATGGTTTTGGCCAATTGCTAAAAAACTTACTGCTGCGATCAACTCAGAATTACCCCCATTGTGAGTTGCATGCATTAATGAGCCAACAGTCTTTGATTATCTAATTATTATTACCAGATTCTAATCAGTCTCATATATAGCACCCTGACTACTGCACAGCCATGCAGATTAACACATGACCCATACAACCTAATTTTTGTCTTTGTGATGTTAATTTTTTTAAAACTTTACGCCATTAGGACAATAACAGTATTGTTCAACAGGCAAGTGTCCGAATATGTGCAAACAATAATGGTAGATTTTTTTTAGGTTTGTCATTAATGTTTGTGTCTTGCAACTGCAAAAGTAATGTGTGTAATAATGGATACATATTGTTTCTTGTGTTGTGTCTATAAAACATGCAGAATTGAACAAGCAAACATTTTGGATGATACAAAGTTTGTGTCCTTTAAATACCATGGAACACCACACATAGGGTCAGATGTATTCAGCATGGATAAGATAAAAAACATGACGAAGTGTAAAGTTAATATGTAGCAGACATTCAGATAGTAACTAGCATTTTCAAAAACAATCAGGATTACCTAATGGTTTATCACCTTCCAGTTATTACTGCTTAATGACTTCTCCAGCCTTAATACATGTGCACCATAATATGATGTGTACTCAAAACAGGAACACACAATACACATGCTGCATTTGTATGTCACTATGCCAGTGTATGCTTGTATGTCTTTGGAATCATATACATTCTGATGAAGTAACATGTTTGAGTTGGTTTAAAAAAATAATTATGTTACAAAGTAAAAATTCAAAAAATACTGATACACATATACTTACCTTAAACATGTAGATTTATAAGCTCTTGCCTTACCTGCCTCCCTACATCTGTACTCCAAGATGTATCTAACTCCTCTGCTTGCTGACTGCTTTCTTCATCCTCCTCATCAACATGTGGCAGATGTTGTTGCAAACACATGTTATGAAGAAAACAGCAGCAGGACACAATTCTGGTCACATTTAAGGGACTATACAACAAAAGCCCACCAGACTTATCCAGACACCAAAACCTAGATTTCAGCACCCCAAAACATCTTTCTATCACATTCCGTGTGGACTTATGTGCATTATTGTAATTGTGTTAAGCAGGGGACTCAGGACAGGACAATGGAGTCAGAAGCCAAGAGAAACAGCCATATCCCCATCACCATGAAAGACATATATAGTAACACGTGTAAAGTACATATACAGCAATACATAACTAACACAGTGGATTTGGCCATAGTATACAAAGTCCTACACATATCAACTCACATACCTAGCAGCCATCCATCTGGCATTGTCCAAATTTATCAAAGAGGGATGACTGACTGAGGAAGAAGGAGTCATGGCAGCCTCCAGGGTAACCTGCAACAACACTCATTATTTTGAGTTTTGCATCACAAACCACCTGGACATTTGTAGAGTGGTCAAGATGTCTATTGGTATATATATGCTGCATGCTACTAGGTGGTGTCAGTTGAACGTGTGTGCAATCTATGGCTCCCAGCACATTGGGCATGCCAGCAAGGCCATAGAAAGCTACCCTGATGGCATGCCACTGAGACACCTGGGTAGGGCAGCAGGTTGAGTCATCGATGTGGGCCTGCAAAACATCCAACACCTGTGTGCATATTTGTAAAAAAAAGGGTACTGAGATTAAATGACATAACATCATCACTGTGTACTGACATTACTAAAAACAACAAAATAACAGATGAGGATGTTAGGTATACGCTACCTTTGTTAGGATTCTGGAAAAGGAGGGCTGTGAGATCCCAATGACATCACCAGACACAGCCTGAAAGCTACCAGTAGCCATAAAGTGCAACACAGCCAGGAGTTTGTGCAGGCCTGAGACAAGGCGAGAGCGTGCTGTCTCAGGGTCTAGGTCCAGTTTGACAAGGTCATACAGACTGAAAATGTTTGAACGATTTAGACGGAACATCTGTATGACCTTGTCATCGGGCAATGCGTTTAAGTTTAAATGCCCCCTAAAGAAAACCAGGCCTGCGCAGCTTCCGCAGAACCTGTACAACCTGCTGACCATGTTGTTTCCTGGCCCTGCTTTCTTCCAGGCTGATGTCTGAGTCTCAGGAATTCCACAGCACACAAAACATCACTGCACCATAGTCCAGCAGCCATTTCTGAGTGTGGGTTGTTTGAATTGGGCCTAGGGTCCTTTTATAGGCATCCTAATTCAGGTGTGATTGATTTGGAAGTTGCCACACATGTAAACACGCCAGGAAAAAGCAGGTCTATTTTTTTGCTGCTTTTTTTTTACGAATCGCAAAAAAATATGACTGCAATTGAGCATTCACGGACAATCATCCAAATACGAATGAATAGTAAATTACCATGTTGTATGAACAAACAGCCGCGTTTGACCGTTGGTTCATTCATTCGTATTTCTGATCTCTGTCATGAAAACCATTACAAATAGCCCAAACACTGCTGAGATTTGAACTTAGTAAATTCCCGTGTTGACACTTAGAAAAAAAAAAACAAATTCGGAAAAAATCAGGACTTTAGAAAATAAACCCCATGGTGTCCAGTGCTACTGCAATTGCATTATTTTGAGTGGGTACAGATAAACCGCAACTGCAGATGGAGCTCAATTTCTGCATATGCATTGCAGTTATGCGAATACATACACAAATTTGTGAATGCAGTGGTGGGCATCTATCCTCCTTTCTGGGCGGCTCTTCACATGTGATTTTTAGCTGTAACAGTTTTTAAACAAACGCTATTTTAATCTCAAAAATTATCCTTCCTGAATTAGGCACCAAGTACAGTATATAGTACTTTTTATCAACAGTAATTATAACAGTAAGTAGCAGGGCCATAACTTTGTGTGTGTTAGGTGTGCCTGACACACAGCGCAGATGCCCTGAGGGTGCAATTGCCCGCATTCCCTAAAGTCAGCGGCATTGTAATGAGTTAAATTGACTCATTACAAGCCGCCTGTGTGTGCTTACTGCCGGATCAAGGAGAGGAGCAGCTCTGAGGGCAGGTGAGAAGGAAAAGGGGAGAGGGGGAGGAGGGAGCCACAGCAACGCACTGTAATTAGTGGTGGCGCTGCTGCAGCTGTCCCTCTCCTTCTACATAGGCTGGCCACCTACACTGTCAACGCTGGGATGAGCTTCCCTCATCTATTTATCTATATATTCTGTCTGTCTGCCGTAATGTGTAAAAAGGGGATCAGTACGTAATCCCGCTGGACGGGATCCCGGCGGTCAAAATACCGACGCCGGAATCCCGACCACACAATCCCGACAGGGGTGGCGGGTGGAATGCAGCCCCTTGCGGGCTCGCTTCGCTCGCCACACTCGGCACACTATTATATTCTCCCTCTATGGGTGTCGTGGACACCCACGGAGGGAGAATATGTCGGGATTGTGGCGGTCGGGATTGTGGCGGTCGGGATTCCGGCGTCGGTATTTCGTAAAAAGGGGATGCTGTCTGCCATAATGTGTAATAAGGGGATGCTGTCTGCTGTTATGTGTAATAAGGGGATGCTGTCTGCCGTAATGTGTAAAAAGGGGGACCCTGTCTGCCATAATATGTAATAAGGGGACGCTGTCTGCCGTAATGTGTAATAAGGGGATGCTGTCTGTTGTAATGTGTAGTAAGGTGATGCTGTCTGCTGTAATGTGTAACAAAGAAGATGCTGTCTGTCATAATGTGTAATAAAGGGATGCTGCCTGCCGTAATGTGTAATAAGGGGGATGCTGTCTGCCGTAATGTGTAAAAAAGGGGGTTGCTGTCTTCCGTAATGTGTAAAAGGGGGGACGCTGTCTGCTGAAATGTGTAAAAAAAGGGGGATGCTGTCTGCCGTAATGTGTAAGAAGGGGATGCTGTCTGCGTAATGTGTAAAAAGGGGGATGCTGTCTGCCGTAATGTGCAAGAAAGGGATGCTGTCTGCCGTAATGTGTAAGAAGGGGATGATGTCTGCCATAATGTATAAAAATGGGGATGCTGTCTGCCGTAATGTGAAAAAAGGGGGATGCTGTCTGCCGTAATGTGTAAAAAGGGGACATTTTCTGCCATAGTGTGTAAATAAGGGGACACTGTCTGCCGTAACATGTAAAAAGGGGGACGGTGTCTGCTGTAATATGTAAAAAGGCGGATGTTGTCTGCTGTAATGTGTAAGAATGAAAAGCTGTATGCTGTAATGTGTAAGGAGGGTACGCTGTCTGCCATATCGTGTAAGAAGGGGACGCTGTCTGCTGTAATGTGTAAAAAGGGGGACGCTGTCTGACGAAATGTGTAAAAAGGAGGAATGTCTTCTGTAATGTGTAAAAAGAGGGACGCTGTCTGCCATAATGTGTAAAAAGGTGGACTCTGCCATAATGTGTAAAAGGTGGACTCTATCATAATGTGTAAAAAGGGGACGATGTCTGCCGTAATGTGTTAAAAGGGGAATCTGTCCCCCGTAATGTGTAAAAGGGGCTCTACCTGGTGTAGTGGCACTACTGTGTGGTGTAATTTGAATAATTGAGACCACTGTGCACCGTAATATGAATTGGTATTATTTTGTGGCCACGCCCCTGTATTTTTTGTGCGCGCCTAGGGCGCAGACTGCCCCTGTTTTATATAAAGGGGTGGTGGCGCTGATGACATTTTTGGCACACAGCACTAAAATGTCTAGTTACGGCACTGGTAAGTAGAGGGTTAATAGCACAACAGTTTGTCCCAGGTCCCAACAAGCAAAGTTAGCACATAGAATAGACATAGAATCCTTGACCAAATGGAGGCCAAATGGTTGAATAATAGATAACATCACTTTATCCAAAAACTTTATAATCTTGCCTACATAGAATGAAACAAGGGAGGATCAGAATGTTTGCCATTTAAAAGATCCAGTTTCCCTGGAACCATATATAGCTATTGGCTCTGACAAATAAAGGCTCACTTAAGAGGAGGCTATTCAGAGTTATTAAAAAAAGATAGTAACTTGGCAAAACCATGTTGCTCTGCAGGTGAGGAAGATGTAACATATGCAGCGAGATTAGATATGGGTAGGGTGTGTTGAAACTAAAATCTAAATTGCAGTGTAAAAACAAAGCTACCATAATTTACTATGCACAGAGTCAATATAACCCACCCAAATCTAAATCTCTCTGCACATGTTACATCTGCCCGACCTGCAGTACAACATGGTTTTTCCCTATTTCTATCTTTTTTAGTTTGCTAACAACTCTGAATAACCCCCTTAATACGAAACACTTGAAAAGGTTGGAGTGTAGAATCTTCTCAGTGAGCCAGCAATACCTTAAGAGAAATAATATCTAATACATCCGACTGCCACCCGAGAACACATTTGGAACAAAGCTTATCTGTGTTCACCTACAAAAATCCTTGGAAAGATACAAAGTTTTATAAGGGTTCAATTTAAAAAAACAAACAAGTAAGGACTGTTATCTGTGGGGACTGCAAGTCGCACCCACAACACAAGGTAGAGCGCAATCTGGTTTAGCAACTTGTAAATACATGAAAAAATAGAGTTGGGAACATGAAACTTGTTCTGAATATCTTTCAATGTGAATATAACACTGCTGAGGTTGAATACATAACAAATGGCTTTAAAACCTTTTAGCTTTGTTTTGTAAATATGTGGAATTATCTAGCCTAGGTGTCAAAAGTGTACCACACCAACCAGGAATGAAATGGGTGACTGTGTGGCACCTAGCAAGTTTACGGTAAATAGCAAGCGCACAAAGGCCCTCATTCCGAGTTGTTCGCTCGCAAGCTGCTTTTAGCAGCTTTGCACACGCTAAGCCGCCGCCTACTGGGAGTGAATCTTAGCTTATCAAAATTGCGAACGAAAGATTAGCAAAATTGCGAATAGACACTTCTTAGCAGTTTCTGAGTAGCTCCACACTTACTCGGCATCTGCGATCAGTTCAGTCAGTTTCGTTCCTGGTTTGACGTCACAAACACACCCAGCGTTCGCCCAGACACTCCTCCGTTTCTCCAGCCACTCCCGCGTTTTTCCCAGAAACGGTAGCGTTTTTTCGCACACACCCATAAAACGGCCAGTTTCCGCCCAGAAACACCCACTTCCTGTCAATCACATTACGAACACCAGAACGAAGAAAAAACCTCGTAATGCCGTGAGTAAAATACCTAACTGCATAGCAAATTTACTTGGCGCAGTCGCACTGCGGGCATTGCGCATGCGCATTAACGACTAATCGCTCCGTTGCGACAAAAAAATAATGAGCGAACAACTCGGAATGACTCCCAAAATATTTATCTCTAAACAATATATTATCAAGGATAAAAGAAGGAAGCAGTGCAACATGGTTTTGAACCAGCTGTGTGCTTTTTTGCTTTGCTTACAGACCTGAATCAGGCCCTGAGTACATAGGATTAGTGCTTTTGGGGGTTAAAAAAAAGCACACTAATGGGTAAAACCATGTTGCACAGCAGGTGAGGCAGATGTAACATGTGCAGAGAGATTTAGATTTGAGTGCGCTATATTGTTTCTGTGCATGGTAAATACTGGCTGCTTTATTTTACAATGCAATTTAGATTTCAGTTTGAACACACTCAACCCAAGTATAAATCTGCATATGTTCCACCTGCCTCACCTACAGCGCAACATGGTTTTTGCCCAAAAATGTTGTCACGACTAGTCAGCCGATTCTCTAGGCAATTCAATCTGAGAATCACCACCAATGGTTACCTCAGCACATGTGGTTAATGAAAACTCGGTAACTGCAACCAGCAAAAGAAATACAAAACATGAACGTATATACCCCAGGCATTCTTTTGCAGTTATCTGTATCCAGAATTGCTGATTGCAAACTCACTTAAACTTTGGTATGTAGCTTGGGCCACACAGCTTTGCAGATTCACCAAGAGACACAGAGAATATGCTAGAATTAAATATATTTTTAATTAAAACAAAATCGTCCATGGTAAGAGTATACAAAATGATTATACATGGATAGAAACATATGGTACATATAAATCTTAATCAATTAAGTAATAAAATATGCAGAACCTAGCACTTACATTAAAATACTTAGATGATGCTGATGTGAGGGACTTCACAATGGAGTTTCAAGTCTCATCTCTCAGTTTGCAACTGAATCCCTAAGAGACAGTGAGCCTTGAGCATTATGGGGGAAGTGTCTTTAAACTTTCAGAGCTGTCCCCCTCCCTCCCACCTTTGTGTTTTTTAACCAGCTCAATGCTGGCCACTGGACATGTCAGGGATCATGTGCTTTCTACACATAGTTGTCTTGCAATAGATTGGAAATGGGGCATTAGCCCAGATGGGACACAGACATTGTACTTTATTTATTATTCCTGGCCCAGCGTGACATGGTCTGGTGGTTTGAGGTTGAAGGATGCAGTTTCCCACCCCCAAACATTTAACTGGTACAAGATAAGCGGTCGCTGTCTGTCCCCTGAACATAAATTCTCCTCCCATATTATTGCTAGGTTCTGGTTAAGAGACCATTTATCTAATTTCCTGGCTCTAAGAGCCATCAGTTCTTCTCCCAGGTTTGTGCATACATAAGGTTATATAAAGAAAACTTGCTATTGATCCATCTAGGTGAAGTAAAGCCATTGCGTTACATATTCTGACATAAGATAAATTTCTGATATTGCAGTTCTACATCTACATCATCACAATTGTGCTTTTTTGGTTTGCTAGCAAGCCTGAATAAGGCCCTTAGCATGATTAAGGAGGAAATTTCATGGCTATTTGGTGCAATATTTGGATGGATATATGTGGACACATCATGTGTGAGAGAACATACCCAATACAACAAAGCATAGAGACTTCTCTAATGATGAATTCCAGTGTTGGCAATTTTATATTTTTTTGGCAGTGAACTTTCCCTTTATTAGATATGATGTATTTTTTATGTAGCATTGTAAAGTATTGTTTTGATTTCAGGTGCCCTTTATTAAAACCTCTATGCCCTTGAGCACCAGCTTAGGTGATATTAAAGTACTGCTTACTGCATCACAATCATCATGACTGGCAGCAGCCACAACACTAGTATTTGGTTGCTGATCCTGCTTTTCTATCTATTGATCGAGATCCATATTGACTCAGTGCTTATATTTATTAATGCAGCAGCACGGCACGTACTGAGCTCTATTGAACTCACAGGTTCTACAAAAAAAATAAAAACAACTTTTTTTCACAAATGACAACTCACACTGTAGACTCACAGTGCTTATATTTATGAAAGCAGTGGCACAGCTTGGATCCTATCACACACAAGTTTTTATTTGTTGTTTTTATACATATTTTTTGCACACTGCTGTGAACCACTGTGCTTATATTATTATCATAATGGTGGCACACGCCAGTGTACACCAGTAAAAGGTTAATGCTGCACTGCGGTCAGTGACAAGAAAATACCAATGGGTTAATGCTTTCCTGTCAATGCAGGTAATATGTTTTAGATTTACCCTGGCAGTCTAGTGACTGTGCTATTAGACAAAAACCAACAGTTATGGTAGACTTACCATGGTTAACTCTGTTTCTCTGAGGTCCAGAGTATCCACAGGATATTTTAAGGGAGAAAGACGTATAGTCTATGGGGCTATGCACAGGCTCAATCAATGAGAATAATAATGAAAAAAGATAATGGAAGATCAAAAGGGCAGAGTGCCCTTACCTATATATAACTAAGCTGGAGGTGCGCTTGTAAGCATTATACAGTGTCTAAAAGGGAACAGAGAGGGGAATGACCATAAGACAGTCATCTACCAAAGAAAGCTTACTTTGTGGCGCACTCTTTTATTATAATCAAATATGTAATAATTAGGGAATTAAAACTTAACATTTATTAGATACATTTAAAATAATGTGGTCAAAATCAGACATAAACAAACACAGATCGGTCAATGTTGACCTACAGTGATTCAAAAATCCACTGTATGCAAATACATATAATGTATATGTGGCTAAAGTTCACTAATATACATATGAGGTTTCTAATGAAAATTTCTTTGGAACATAACCACACTTCTACCGAAACAATAAATATTTGTAGAACAAAAGTGAAAATGAAGTTTAAACAATTTTATCGGGTAGTTAAACACTTCAAGAGATCTCTCCAAATAAATCATTGGATCTCATATTGATTACCCGATTAGCGGCAATTGCTAACTCAGCTAGAGCACTTTCCCTTTGATTTAATGAACCGGAAATAATGTCCTCTAAGAAGGCAGGAATAGTAGGTATTGATCAAATCACAGTAAGTGATAGTTACCAATACACCTTAGAGCACCGGAATATTAATCAGATCACTGTAAGTGATAATTGCAACACACCCTAAAGTACTAGAGTCTGTGGATGATCCTACATTCATCACAGTTAAATTCTTAAGTTTCAAGGATGACGATCCTATCAGACACGCGCTGCGATATATCTTAGAAGACATATGATCCATATATTCTTAAATACAATGTGACACCTTAGACATTGATCGTAGATGTAAATACACCATAGTCCTCATCCCATAAAGTAAAACATTTATCAGTGTAACATGATGGAAAAGAAGGGGGGGAGGAGAGATTCTCCCAATGACACTATGTCCTTCTCTCCCGATACCTCCGCCTGTGTGTTTTTCTATCCTCGATTTAGTCAGGCTAATTGAGTACAATGTATCCAAAGCAAACCCGAATCGATAATCCATATTGCATATATTCTGGTGATGTGAACTTAAATCTGGACACACATTCTAGATCCATAAATACATACATATCATAATCACCATCTTATGCATTAATCAGGCTGATGAATACCATAATTGCAAAAGATTAACCCCTGAAATACTGTGCTATAGTATCTATGACACAGTTAGAAAATAATAATAAATAACCATGTATCACAGTGATGTGTGATTTTACACAGAGACAGAGGGCTGTAAGATAATATATATAGGTATCACTGTGATAAGGTAAAGGTGTCCCAGCATCGATAGGTCAGTTCCCCTTTCTGCTGTCGCCCCATGTGCAATTTTGCAGTGAATGGAAACGATGAGAGTTTGGGTTACACCTGATGCCGGGACAGAAGGAAGAAGTGCGAGTTGCTTCTGCTGTCCCCAAGCCGGACTCCCCCTCCTCTGTTGTGCCGCCACAGTGCAGAGGCAGCAGGGGACCTGATGTGGATGAGAGAGCCGCTCTGAATTGCAAAAAGAGTGGGTGTGTGTCACCATTCATGTGTGCACGCTGAGTGCCGAGAGCCGCTCACGTGACCAGACGCCGGGTCGGGTTTGGAGATTCCACACCCCCGGAAACTGTGTAAGTCTGGTATGCCGATGACGTACGTTTCACAACAGGCTTGTTCACATCGGTATCTGACAGGTC
Organism: Pseudophryne corroboree; assembly: GCF_028390025.1. Taxonomy (NCBI): domain Eukaryota; kingdom Metazoa; phylum Chordata; class Amphibia; order Anura; family Myobatrachidae; genus Pseudophryne; species Pseudophryne corroboree. The sequence goes on along the minus strand of NC_086444.1, from coordinate 763,224,332 downwards.
TCTCTGTCAGAGCTGTTTAAGTAGCAATCTTAATATAGGCGTGGCTTTCAATTATACATTCTTGTTAGACTCTTTAAAGCAATCAAAGGGCCAAAAACAGTGCATATTACGGACTAATTTAATAACCATAAAGAACATTGTCCGCATATGGTAAAATGTAATACATAATAGTACAAAATATATTAGTGGTAACGTGCCAGGATGGAAATAAAGTTCAATAACAAATAACAATCCTAATTTGTTCGATAACATTACACCCGGATAGTAATATTAGCTAATCAGCCTGTGGTTTAGTCAATTTTCCTAGGTGTAGGATGCAGATTGTATCTGGATATGACTAATACCTCATAGTGGATATGTCTTCCATTAATGACTAAAACGGAACAATTGTACTTCAAAAAAAGGGGGGGGGAAGGAAAAAAAAAGGGTAAATCTAAATTAACTATAAATACACTACAAAAAGGATTAAATTAACTGAGATTTGGGAGATAAGAACGCACAGCAACGGCATCTGTAATCTGCCTTAAAATGTATTTATTTTGACACTGTATGCATTCTAAATTGTGCAAGGTTAACATCATGCCCCCCTTGCTAAGTAGGTGGAGAACACTCATATGACAGACTCCATAAGATGTGCTCCCCCATTTCATATGTAGAAAAAAATGGTCCGTCTCCCATATGAGAAGCAGTGTAGCTGACTAGCAATCATAACTGTATCCTAACCATATCTAAACGTGCATGTATAGTACCCATGTCAAATAATTTTCCTATGAAGAGTGATATAGCTGGCTAGTAACCATGACTATATCCTAACCATGTCCAATAGTGCATCAAGAGCACCCCTGGTTGAAGTATGTGTCAGATGTTAGTCATGCTGAAATCTTATATCCAGCCACTAATATATCGGAGTCAGTCAGAATCTGAGCAGATGATATATCCCGATCTGTTAAAATCAATTAAATGTCTAGCGGAGAGACCGCTCCCTTAGTAGACATGTCAAAAAATAGTAATTGACCAGGACCATCATTGATCCCATGGATCGCTGCTGTATCAGTTCCACCAGTATACACTTATCAGAGCAGCAAGTATTCAGACAACCTGCCTGCCTCAGAAAAGTTAATGCCGGCAGGTGGGATATAGATAGGATGGCAGATGTTCCTAAGGTCCCCAATGTTTTCCTATAGTTGAAAACAGGAGACTTGGTGACAAATGTTCCGACATTCCCTAGTGGGTTCCGATGGTTAAAGGCAATAGACTGCAGTCCTAATTAAGCATCAGCCTATGAGTGCCAAATAAGTATCATAATTGATGGGTGAGCGTCACAGCTCTTATACTAATTCAGGGTTTTTTATCTCATACAACAGTTCAGGTATTATAATGTAGAGTACAAGCCTCTATCAAAGTACAGTAGAGGGAACACAATAAGATTAACTTTTTATCTTATTTTATGGTATAATGTAGTATTTGCGTCTGTATGTTTCAATCGTCAGCATATAAAAATACACGTATCAGGACTTGTGGGTTAATTAGAGGGATTTGTGTTCTGCATGGGCTAATAAATGCACAAAATTCCAACCACAAATAATAAAGGAAGTTCTATAGGCCCAAGCAGGCAAAAGAATAAACTGTCAGACATATAGGGTATTGCTGATGTCTACATATAATAATACAGATCTCAAAAGTAGATCATTAGTGACATATAGGGGACAAAAAGAGTCAACCTCTTGAGATGTGATCTCAAAAGTAGATCAGTGGAGGACATAATGACATATAGGGGACAAAAAGAGTCAACCTCTTGAGATGTGATATATACAAAGGTACTGATTAATGTGAAGAATGTGTGTTCTACAAGGGTTATCGGAGACATAGTGTTCCAATGATTGACACTGTAGGAGTGTGTCATGTTGGCAAAAATACACTATAGTTGATACTCTCATTTAGGCCACCTGGGGCCACCGTATTCAACTTGAAGATCCATTCACTTTCCAGTTTTTGTAGTTCTCTTTCTGAATCGCCACCTCTGATGCCCATTTTTAGCTTGTCCAGACAGAAGAATTTAAGTTCACAGGGAGATTTGGAGTGCTGATAGTAGAAATGTCTGGCAACTGATGTTATTTGTCTAAATCTTGCCAAGTCTGATTCTACATTTCTAATATTACCCATATGTTCCATGATCCTCACCTTCACCATTCTTGTGGTCATGCCCACATATAACATCTTGCAGGGACATTGGATGCAGTAAATGACATTCGATGACTGACAGTTTGTAAATTCCTTCATCTCTACATTTTTGCCATCCCTGTCTTTAATCATGGGATTGGTGTCCACATGGTCACACACCTTACACTTCCTGCAGGGATAAGTTCCTTTCATTGTAGGTCTCCGCCTAGGCATTCGACAGAAGTGACTTCTTACTAGTTTGTCCCTGAGATTGGGTGATCTCTTCCAACTCATTGACACAGAGGAGTCAAGATTGGAAGCAAGGTCCGGGTCATTAAGGAGTATTGGCCAGTGTTTGTTTATAACGTTCTTAATCGTCCGCCACTCTTGGCAGAAGCTACCAACAAATCTGGGTTTCGTTTTTTCACCCTCCTTAAGTTTTTCGCTCTCCTGCTTTCTTGAAAGATTAAGGCTTGTCTATCTGTGTGGAGAAGCGCCCTTCTTGCTTTCTTAATGCAGCGCATACTATATCCCCTTTCCTTTAGCCTAGTAGTAAGTTCTTTGCTCTGGATTCTGTAAGTTTCATCCTCTGTACAGTTTCTCCTCAGTTTGAGGAATTCTCCTCTTGGTATGTTGTGTATCGTGGCTGGGAAGTGAGAACTAGTATTGAGAAGCAAACTGTTGCTGGCTGTCTTTTTCCTAAATAGCTTTGTTGCCAACATGTCATTGTCATCTCTATAAATTCTTAAGTCCAAAAAGGGGATCTCATCTTTATCTATCTCATATGTTAGTCTTAAGTTCAAGGTGTTATTATTCAATTTCTTGATGAAGCTAACCAGTTGCTTCTCTTCTCCTTCGCAGATGATAAAAATATCATCTATATATCGCATCCATGAGATTATCCTCTTAGTGAACTCTTCATTCTCCTCACAGAAGACCACTTCTCGTTCCCACCATCCCAAATATAGGTTTGCATAAGTCGGTGCGCAAGCCACGCCCATCGCTGTTCCTCGTATTTGTGTGTAGAATACATCAGCAAATGTGAAGATGTTCTTATGGAGGATGAAGTGTAGTAATTTCAATAGAAATTCATTGAAATCACTAGGACCTTCCATTTCAAGGAAGTACCTAACCGCAGAAATACCCTTCAGATGGTCGATACTGCTATATAGGGATTCAATGTCAAGACTTACTAGGAGATGATTTCGTTCCAGTTTCACATCATGTAATTTCATGATGACATCTCCAGTATCACGCACATAGGATGGTAGACTTGTGACATGTTTACGTAAGTGAGTATCTATAAATATACTCGCTTTTTCAGAGACCCCCCCAATCCCAGAGACAATAGGTCTACCTGGGGGGATTTTGAGATTTTTGTGCACCTTAGGCAACAAATAAAAGGTTGGAGTCCTGGGATGTTCTACTCGAAGATATTCGCCTTCCTGTTTTGTTATCACCCCCTCAGCCAGAGCCTTTTCAATGATACGATTCAAGGACAGTCTGCAATTGTCCGTAGGATTAAAGAGAGTTTTATTATAGCATAGAGGGTCATTGAGTTGTCTCATAGCTTCCTTGATGTACATTTCCTTGGGCCAGATGACAACATTACCCCCTTTATCAGATGGCTTAACTACCACATCCTCCCAGTTACTGATCTCGTTTAGGGCTGTCCTCTCTTCACGTGTGAGATTGTCCTTATATCTCAATTTGCGTGCACAAATCTTATCAAGGTCACGACTTACCATATCCATAAATATCCTTACTTCAGGACATATCTGGTCCTGGGGGAAGAAAGTGGATTTCTTCTTACAGATGACCCTTCCTGTTGTCTCAGTATTGGTATTATTGGTTTTTGATAGTTCCTCCAAAATGGATATCATTTCATGATCATATTCATCAAGATCGATCATACCTTCTAAGGGCAATATGGTATCCGTGTCTCCTCCTTCTATTGCGGTTTGTGAGTGCAGGGACGGGTCATCCCTCTGATCTGAATTCCCTCGTGCGTGATAATTCATCAATAAGAGTTTGCATCCAAATAACTTGATATCTTTCTCCCATTGAAAACGATTACAGCTTTTTTGTGGGGCAAACGATAGACCCTTCTTCAGAACCGCATCCTGTCCTTTTGTTAGAGTGTGATCCGATAAGTTGATTACTTTCAATAGGGTGTTTTCTTCTAGTATTTCTTCTTGTAGTTCACCTTCCTTTTGGGGTATCTGTCTGTCATAGGTGTTTCCCATCTCTGTGTCTCGTATCTTCCTCTTTGACCCACTCCTCGTCTTTCTTTTGCGGGGAGACCTCTTCCTCCCCGCTTGCCCCCTAAAAAAGGATCCGGCTCTGTGTTAGTTTGTTTTCTAGGGTCTAATCCTTGAGTATCATATGTTTCCTCTCCTCCTGAGGATTCAATCTCTGAAGATGTATAAGATTCTTGATACTTTTGTCTCCTGTCCGGGTCCTTGAATCCTTTATTCCATTTAAAGATCTTGTTACTAGAGAAATCTCGTTTGTCACGCATGTATTTATTCCTCTTTCTTTCTATCACTGTATCCTCATATGCTTCCAATTCCTTTTCCTGTTTTTCAAACATTTTCTGAAACTGGGTATCCTTTTCCCATGTTTCCAATGTTTTAGTAAGTTTTTCCACCTCTTTACCAACCTCCTCCAAAACTAGATTGTCATGTTTTACCAGGATGTTCATTAGCTCCTGTGAGCATTTAAGGAGACAATTTTCCCATTCTTTGTTCAGATTTTCAGTGATTAAATCAAAGGCTGGAAATACCCTTGGTCTTAGACCTCTAGGAGAAATTTTATGTTTTAAATAGTTTTCCAGACTCGTGAGATCCCAATTTATGCGTATTTGTCTCTGTAATAGTTGTTTCAATTTCAATAGGTCCTGATCCCACCTGGATTCATTATCTTGTTCCCCCATGGTGTCCGGGAAAATACTACTCAAATCTTCCATTCTGCGCCGCCCACTTAGGGCATTCTTTACTGAAAAACTCGCCATAGTTTGATGCTACTGTTATATCTTGGATAAATAAATCTCCTTCCTGTTTATATTTATGCCTTGGACTTATAATATTTAAAGTGCAAGCTGTGCATGTAATTAGCCGTTGCCGTGCAAAATAGCCAGAGACTGAGACCAGGCTCAGTATATAATAGATATTTAAAGGGAGAAAGACGTATAGTCTATGGGGCTATGCACAGGCTCTATCAATGAGAATAATAATGAAAAAAGATAATGAATCAAAAACCAGCCTTCAAAGGAAGATCAAAAGAGCAGAGTGCCCTTACCTATATATAACTAAGCTGGAGGTGCGCTTGTAAGCATTATACAGTGTCTAAAAGGGAACAGAGAGGGGAATGACCATAAGACGGTCATCTACCAAAGAAAGCTTACTTTGTGGCGCACTCTTTTATTATAATCAAATATGTAATAATTAGGGAATTAAAACTTAACATTTATTAGATACATTTAAAATAATGTGGTCAAAATCAGACATAAACAAACACAGATCGGTCAATGTTGACCTACAGTGATTCAAAAATCCACTGTATGCAAATACATATAATGTATATGTGGCTAAAGTTCACTAATATACATATGAGGTTTCTAATGAAAATTTCTTTGGAACATAACCAAACTTCTACCGAAACAATAAATATTTGTAGAACAAAAGTGAAAATGAAGTTTAAACAATTTTATCGGGTAGTTAAACACTCCAAGAGATCTCTCCAAATAAATCATTGGATCTCATATTGATTACCCGATTAGCGGCAATTGCAAACTCAGCTAGAGCACTTTCCCTTTGATTTAATGAACCGGAAATAATGTCCTCTAAGAAGGCAGGAATAGTAGGTATTGATCAAATCACAGTAAGTGATAGTTACCAATACACCTTAGAGCACCGGAATATTAATCAGATCACTGTAAGTGATAATTGTCAACACACCCTAAAGTACTAGAGTCTGTGGATGATCCTACATTCATCACAGTTAAATTCTTAAGTTTCAAGGATGACGATCCTATCAGACATGCGCTGCGATATATCTTAGAAGACATATGATCCATATATTCTTAAATACAATGTGACACCTTAGACATTGATCGTAGATGTAAATACACCATAGTCCTCATCCCATAAAGTAAAACATTTATCAGTGTAACATGATGGAAAAGAAGGGGGGGAGGAGAGATTCTCCCAAAGACACTATGTCCTTCTCTCCCGATACCTCCGCCTGTGTGTTTTTCTATCCTCGATTTAGTCAGGCTAAATGAGTACAATGTATCCTAAGCAAAACCCGAATCGATAATCCATATTGCATATATTCTGGTGATGTGAACTTAAATCTGGACACACATTCTAGATCCATAAATACATACATATCATAATCACCATCTTATGCATTAATCAGGCAGATGAATACCATAATTGCAAAAGATTAACCCCTGAAATACTGTGCTATAGTATCTATGACACAGTTAGAAAATAATAATAAATAACCATGTATCACGGTGATGTGTGATTTTACACAGAGACAGAGGGCTGTAAGATAATATATATAGGTATCACTGTGATAAGGTAAAGGTGTCCCAGCATCGATAGGTCAGTTCCCCTTTCTGCTGTCGTCCCATGTGCAATTTTGCAGTGAATGGGAACGATGAGAGTTTGGGTTACACCTGATGCCGGGACAGAAGGAAGAAGTGCGAGTTGCTTCTGCTGTCCCCAAGCCGGACTCCCCCTCCTCTGTTGTGCCGCCACAGTGCAGAGGCAGCAGGATGGGAGGATGTGGTAGTTAAGCCATCCGATAAAGGGGGTAATTTTGTCATCTGGCCCAAGGAAATGTACATCAAGAAGCTATGAGACAACTCAATGACCCTCTATGCTATAATAAAACTCTCTTTAATCCTATGGACAATTGCAGACTGTCCTTGAATCGTATCATTGAAAAGGCTCTGGCTGAGGGGGTGATAACAAAACAGGAAGGCGAATATCTTCGAGTAGAACATCCCAGGACTCCAACCTTTTATTTGTTGCCTAAGGTGCACAAAAATCTCAAAATCCCCCCAGGTAGACCTATTGTCTCTGGGATTGGGGGGGTCTCTGAAAAAGCGAGTATATTTATAGATACTCACTTACGTAAACATGTCACAAGTCTACCATCCTATGTGCGTGATACTGGAGATGTCATCATGAAATTACATGATGTGAAACTGGAACGAAATCATCTCCTAGTAAGTCTTGACATTGAATCCCTATATAGCAGTATCGACCATCTGAAGGGTATTTCTGCGGTTAGGTACTTCCTTGAAATGGAAGGTCCTAGTGATTTCAATGAATTTCTATTGAAATTACTACACTTCGTCCTCCATAAGAACATCTTCACATTTGCTGATGTATTCTACACACAAATACGAGGAACAGCGATGGGCGTGGCTTGCGCACCGACTTATGCAAACCTATATTTGGGATGGTGGGAACGAGAAGTGGTCTTCTGTGAGGAGAATGAAGAGTTCACTAAGAGGATAATCTCATGGATGCGATATATAGATGATATTTTTATCATCTGGGACGGAGAAGAGAAGCAACTGGTTAGCTTCATCAAGAAATTGAATAATAACACCTTGAACTTAAGACTAACATATGAGATAGATAAAGATGAGATCCCCTTTTTGGACTTAAGAATTTATAGAGATGACAATGACATGTTGGCAACAAAGCTATTTAGGAAAAAGACAGCCAGCAACAGTTTGCTTCTCAATACTAGTTCTCACTTCCCAGCCACGATACACAACATACCAAGAGGAGAATTCCTCAAACTGAGGAGAAACTGTACAGAGGATGAAACTTACAGAATCCAGAGCAAAGAACTTACTACTAGGCTAAAGGAAAGGGGATATAGTATGCGCTGCATTAAGAAAGCAAGCAGGGCGCTTCTCCACACAGATAGACAAGCCTTAATCTTTCAAGAAAGCAGGAGAGCGAAAAAACTTAAGGAGGGTGAAAAAACGAAACCCAGATTTGTTGGTAGCTTCTGCCAAGAGTGGCGGGAGATTAAGAACGTTATAAACAAACACTGGCCAATACTCCTTAATGACCCGGACCTTGCTTCCAATCTTGACTCCTCTGTGTCAATGAGTTGGAAGAGATCACCCAATCTCAGGGACAAACTAGTAAGAAGTCACTTCTGTCGAATGCCTAGGCGGAGACCTACAATGAAAGGAACTTATCCCTGCAGGAAGTGTAAGGTGTGTGACCATGTGGACACCAATCCCATGATTAAAGACAGGGATGGCAAAAATGTAGAGATGAAGGAATTTACAAACTGTCAGTCATCGAATGTCATTTACTGCATCCAATGTCCCTGCAAGATGTTATATGAGGCATGACCAGAAGAATGGTGAAGGTGAGGATCATGGAACATATGGGTAATATTAGAAATGTAGAATCAGACTTGGCAAGATTTAGACAAATAACATCAGTTGCCAGACATTTCTACTATCAGCACTCCAAATCTCCCTGTGAACTTAAATTCTTCTGTCTGGACAAGCTAAAAATGGGCATCAGAGGTGGCGATTCAGAAAGAGAACTACAAAAACTGGAAAGTGAATGGATCTTCAAGTTGAATACGGTGGCCCCAGGTGGCCTAAATGAGAGTATCAACTATAGTGTATTTTTGCCAACATGACACACTCCTACAGTGTCAATCATTGGAACACTATGTCTCCGATAACCCTTGTAGAACACACATTCTTCACATTAATCAGTACCTCTGTATATATCACATCTCAAGAGGTTGACTCTTTTTGTCCCCTATATGTCATTATGTCCTCCACTGATCTACTTTTGAGATCACATCTCAAGAGGTTGACTCTTTTTGTCCCCTATATGTCACTATTGATCTACTTTTGAGATCTGTTTTATTATATGTAGACATCAGCAATACCCTATATGTCTGACAGTTTATTCTTTTGCCTGCTTGGGCCTATAGAACTTCCTTTATTATTTGTGGTTGGAATTTTGTGCGTTTATTAGCCCATGCAGAACACAAATCCCTCTAATTAACCCACAAGTCCTGATACGTGTATTTTTATATGCTGACGATTGAAACATACAGACGCAAATACTACATTATACCATAAAATAAGATAAAAAGTTAATCTTATTGTGTTCCCTCTACTGTACTTTGATAGAGGCTTGTACTCTACATTATAATACCTGAACTGTTGTATGAGATAAAAAACCCTGAATTAGTATAAGAGCTGTGACGCTCACCCATCAATTATGATACTTATTTGGCACTCATAGGCTGATGCTTAATTAGGACTGCAGTCTATTGCCTTTAACCATCGGAACCCACTAGGGAATGTCGGAACATTTGTCACCAAGTCTCCTGTTTTCAACTATAGGAAAACATTGGGGACCTTGGGAACATCTGCCATCCTATCTATATCCCACCTGCCGGCATTAACTTTTCTGAGGCAGGCAGGTTGTCTGAATACTTGCTGCTCTGATAAGTGTATACTGGTGGAACTGATACAGCAGCGATCCATGGGATCAATGATGGTCCTGGTCAATTACTATTTTTTGACATGTCTACTAAGGGAGCGGTCTCTCCGCTAGACATTTAATTGATTTTAACAGATCGGGATATATCATCTGCTCAGATTCTGACTGACTCCGATATATTAGTGGCTGGATATAAGATTTCAGCATGACTAACATCTGACACATACTTCAACCAGGGGTGCTCTTGATGCACTATTGGACATGGTTAGGATATAGTCATGGTTACTAGCCAGCTATATCACTCTTCATAGGAAAATTATTTGACATGGGTACTATACATGCACGTTTAGATATGGTTAGGATACAGTTACGGTTGCTAGTCAGCTACACTGCTTCTCATATGGGAGACGGACCATTTTTTTCTACATATGAAATGGGGGAGCACATCTTATGGAGTCTGTCATATGAGTGTTCTCCACCTACTTAGCAAGGGGGGCATGATGTTAACCTTGCACAATTTAGAATGCATACAGTGTCAAAATAAATACATTTTAAGGCAGATTACAGATGCCGTTGCTGTGCGTTCTTATCTCCCAAATCTCAGTTAATTTAATCCTTTTTGTAGTGTATTTATAGTTCATTTAGATTTACCCTTTTTTTTCCCCTCCCCCCCCCTTTTTTTGAAGTACAATTGTTCCGTTTTAGTCATTAATGGAAGACATATCCACTATGAGGTATTAGTCATATCAAGATACAATCTGCATCCTACACCTAGGAAAATTGACTAAACCACAGGCTGATTAGCTAATATGACTATCCGGGTGTAATGTTATCGAACAAATTAGGATTGTTATTAGTTATTGAACTTTATTTCCATCCTGGCATGTTACCACTAATATATGTTGTACTATTATGTATTACATTTTACCATATGCGGACAATGTTCTTTATGGTTATTAAATTAGTCCGTAATATGCACTGTTTTTGGCCCTTTGATTGCTTTAAAGAGTCTAACAAGCATGTATAATTGAAAGCCACGCCTATATTCAGATTGCTACTTAAACAGCTCTGACAGAGAGACCTGTCAGATACCGATGTGAACAAGCCTGTTGTGAAACGTACGTCATCGGCATACCAGACGTACACAGTTTCCGGGGGTGTGGAATCTCCAAACCCGACCCGGCGTCTGGTCACGTGAGCGGCTCTCGGCACTCAGCGTGCACACATGAATGGTGACACACACCCGCTCTTTTTGCAATTCAGAGCGGCTCTCTCATCCACATCAGGTCCCCTGCTGCCTCTGCACTGTGGCGGCACAACAGAGGAGGGGGAGTCCGGCTTGGGGACAGCAGAAGCAACTCGCACTTCTTCCTTCTGTCCCGGCATCAGGTGTAACCCAAACTCTCATCGTTCCCATTCACTGCAAAATTGCACATGGGACGACAGCAGAAAGGGGAACTGACCTATCGATGCTGGGACACCTTTACCTTATCACAGTGATACCTATATATATTATCTTACAGCCCTCTGTCTCTGTGTAAAATCACACATCACCGTGATACATGGTTATTTATTATTATTTTCTAACTGTGTCATAGATACTATAGCACAGTATTTCAGGGGTTAATCTTTTGCAATTATGGTATTCATCAGCCTGATTAATGCATAAGATGGTGATTATGATATGTATGTATTTATGGATCTAGAATGTGTGTCCAGATTTAAGTTCACATCACCAGAATATATGCAATATGGATTATCGATTCGGGTTTTGCTTAGGATACATTGTACTCATTTAGCCTGACTAAATCGAGGATAGAAAAACACACAGGCGGAGGTATCGGGAGAGAAGGACATAGTGTCATTGGGAGAATCTCTCCTCCCCCCCCTTCTTTTCCATCATGTTACACTGATAAATGTTTTACTTTATGGGATGAGGACTATGGTGTATTTACATCTACGATCAATGTCTAAGGTGTCACATTGTATTTAAGAATATATGGATCATATGTCTTCTAAGATATATCGCAGCGCATGTCTGATAGGATCGTCATCCTTGAAACTTAAGAATTTAACTGTGATGAATGTAGGATCATCCACAGACTCTAGTACTTTAGGGTGTGTTGACAATTATCACTTACAGTGATCTGATTAATATTCCGGTGCTCTAAGGTGTATTGGTAACTATCACTTACTGTGATTTGATCAATACCTACTATTCCTGCCTTCTAAGAGGACATTATTTCCGGTTCATTAAATCAAAGGGAAAGTGCTCTAGCTGAGTTTGCAATTGCCGCTAATCGGGTAATCAATATGAGATCCAATGATTTATTTGGAGAGATCTCTTGGAGTGTTTAACTACCCGATAAAATTGTTTAAACTTCATTTTCACTTTTGTTCTACAAATATTTATTGTTTCGGTAGAAGTTTGGTTATGTTCCAAAGAAATTTTCATTAGAAACCTCATATGTATATTAGTGAACTTTAGCCACATATACATTATATGTATTTGCATACAGTGGATTTTTGAATCACTGTAGGTCAACATTGACCGATCTGTGTTTGTTTATGTCTGATTTTGACCACATTATTTTAAATGTATCTAATAAATGTTAAGTTTTAATTCCCTAATTATTACATATTTGATTATAATAAAAGAGTGCGCCACAAAGTAAGCTTTCTTTGGTAGATGACCGTCTTATGGTCATTCCCCTCTCTGTTCCCTTTTAGACACTGTATAATGCTTACAAGCGCACCTCCAGCTTAGTTATATATAGGTAAGGGCACTCTGCCCTTTTGATCTTCCTTTGAAGGCTGGTTTTTGATTCATTATCTTTTTTCATTATTATTCTCATTGATAGAGCCTGTGCATAGCCCCATAGACTAATGGTCATTCCCCTCTCTGTTCCCTTTTTATCCACAGGATATACATTGGGTTGTAAGTGATGTTAGAGGAGTGGCACCAAATGGTTAAAGCATTTAGACTCCCAGGAAGTTCTGGTCCTGCCTCCTTATAACCATGCCTCCTGGCCCAGGAAGTCAGTTTGTCACAAAGCTTAAGGAGGGAGCAGAATTATATTGAGGAAGAAGAATTATTCAGGTGAGAAAAACATACACACACTTCCATGCCAAAGGGAGGGGCGGAATTAGTAACTGTAAAGATTCTTAAATCAAGTGTGTTAGGTTGAGTTCTCTGTGGATACTGTAGACATCAGAGAAACAGAGTTAATCATGGTAAGTCTACCATAACTCTTGATTTCTCCATCGGGGTCCACAGTAGATCCAGAGGACATACATTGGGATGTCCCAAAGCAGTACTTAATGGAGGGAATGCTCCTGATTTGACAAGATAATTCCACACCCAAACACAGTATCCTGAGAGACAAATGCATCAAAGGCATAATGTCTGATAAACGTATTTATGGAAGACCATGTGGCTGCCTAACAGGGTTGCTCAGCTGCGGCACCACGGTGGGCTGCCCATGAAGGACCTACTGAATGGGTAGAATGGGCAGAGACATCTGGGATTGGGAAATTGGCTCAAGAATATGTTTCTGTGATAGTCATCTGAAGCAATCTAGCCAATGTTTGCTTATTGGCAGGCCATCCTCTCTTCCATAAATCCATATTAGACAAAGAGAGTGTCTGTTCTTCTAATGACACTGGTGCAATCCATATAGATCATAAGAGCACAAACTATGTCCAATGTTGAATCTCCCACAGAAATATCCGGCAATTGGAAGGTTGAACTATTATTTCTTCATTAAGATTTAATTTTGAGACCACCTTAGGAAGATATCCAGACTTGGTTCGGAGAACATCTCTGGATGGAATATCAGAAATAGAGAGTGACATGATAGTGTCCCTAGATCTAATACTCTTCTAGCTGAAGCAAATGCCAGTAGAAAGAGAACTTTTGCTGTCAACCATTTGATGTCCACCTTTTTCAAAGGTTCAAATGGAGCGCATAAAAGAGCCTTGAGAACTAATCCCAGGTCCCAAGAAGTATTTGGAGGTACAAATGGGGGCTAAATGTGAAGCATTACCTGGAAAAAGGTGTGAACATTTTGTAGATTTGAAATTTTCCTATGGAACCATATGGTCAATGCTGACACTTGTACCCATTTAGAGACGTTAGGTGGAGTGCTAAGACTCTTGAAACTCTGAACGACCTTGGATCATACTTTCTAATGGAACACCATTGAAAATAAGCATGCCATATTTGGTAGATGCGAGCTGAGGATGGTTTCCTTGCTTTGGGCATCATTTGAAATACTGCCTGTGAAAAGCCTTTAGCTTTTAGGATGGATTTTTCAAGTGCCATTCCGTCAAAGACAGCCGATCCAGATGTGTGTACAGACATGGACCCTGGATCAGTAGATCTGGTCGTTGAGGCAGTAGGAACAGAGTGTCCATGGATAGCCTCTGCAAATCTGTGTACCAATTAAGTCTGGGCCACGCTGGAGCTACTAATATCATGGCGCCCCATTCATGCTTGATTTTTCAAATCACCCTGGGCAAAAGAGAGATTAGCGGGAATACATATGCCACCTGAAATTTCTATTTTACTGGCAGAACATCAACAAAGATTGCTTTGGGATCCCTTGTTCATGACCCGTATACTGGTACTGTGTTGTTCTTTCATAAAGCCATAAGGTCCACTTCCAGCAGTCCCCATTTGTTTACCAGAATCTGAAAGACTTCTGGGCGCAGAGCCCATTTGCCTGCCTGAATGTGCTGCCAGCAAACACCAGTTTGTTACTGCTGCCCCTGTATTAGGAGGACAATATTCTTGATATTTGCACTGGCAGTCAAGTGGCTGTGCTCTCAGACAAATAAAACACCAGTGGGTTACTCTTCTTCTTCTTCTTATTGCTATTATTATATTTTATTTATAAGCCGCCACAAGTGGTTCACAGTGCTGTACATACGGCACACATTAGAAAAATACAGGGAGCAAAATAAAATGAATCATAAGAAAAATAAAAAAATAAGCCAAGATAGTCAAGGACACTTATACCAGTAAGCTGTGATAGTAAATACCCTCAGTATAATAAACAAGATTGCATCACCCACCTGCAATAAAAAATAGAAACCAAACAATAGTAGCAATAGAAACCAAGTGAGCCACAGCATAGGCAGAACAGTAACAATTAGATACAATATAAAAAATTAAACAGCAATCATGAATGAAGCACAAGACATGTAGTCTAAACTCAACCAACACAAATAAACTTAAAAGTATCATGAGAAATCCATCAAAAGAGCTTCAAACAGGAACAGGCAAATTATGACCATCTTTTATAAATTGGCTCAAATCTTTGGAAAACTCCTTAAGTGTGCAAATCACTTCCCCGAATTGTCTTGAAAAAAATAAACTTGTGTACTTACCACACTAAAGATAATTATTATAATTATAATTTGTTAAAGCAACCTGGGTAGTTCTCTATTAAGGTAATTTAGACATCTGAAAATGATGGCAAGAGGGCAAGCATCCCCATTCTTTTTAGCTGGATCCAGCCTACAGGCCCATTCTATGAAGGTAATGAGATGGGCTATTAAGAGACTTAGGTGTCATTCCGAGTTGATCGCTCGCTGACGATTTTCGTAGCGCAGCGATCTGGTGAAAAAATGCAATGCGCCCGCGCGACGTACGGGTACAAAGCCCTTTGTGGTTGTGCTCAGGTTCTAGCGAAGTTTTTTTTTGCACAGGCGGTCGCTAGAAGATTGACAGGAAGGGGGCGTTTCTGGGTGTCAACTGACTGTTTTCAGGGAGTGTTTGCAAAAATGCTGGTTTGTCTGAAAAAACGCAGGCGTGGCTGGGCGTTCGCAGGTGGGTGTATGACGTCAAATCCGGACACAAATAGGCTGAAGTGATCGCAAGCGCTGAGTAGGTACAGAGCTACTCTGAAACTGCACAAACTATTTTTGCAGAG